>NC_079192.1:290452597-291100097 GCF_029499605.1 Hyla sarda | reverse complement strand
AAGGTTCTGGAATGGTCATCACAGTCTACTGACCTTAACCTCTTCATGGCGCCTGGGCTTTAAGGACAGGCACTGTGTAATAATGGCACACCTAACTTCTATGCTGTGAAATGCGATCAGGAGCTGGCTGGTATAAGCATCTGACACCGATGACGCTGATATCAACGATCACACTGATAATGTTGAGCATTAACCTCTTAAATGCTGTGATTGGGTAATTTTAGAGGTTTGTGGCTGAAGCGCCTCCTGTTAGCTCTTCCATTGGCACTCCCACAATGTGACTGCAGGGTGCTAAATGGATTTCATGGCAATCGGGGGCCTTTTGCAGTCCTCCATACTGGATATGGGACAATATGTGAACCCCTTAACCCCTTAAGGACCGGAGGTTTTTCCGTTTTTGCATTTTTGTTTTTTGCTCCTTGCCTTTAAAAAATCATAACTCTTTCAAATTTACACCTAAAAATCCATATGATGGCTTATTTTTTGCGCCACCAATTCTACTTTGTAATGACATCAGTCATTTTGCCCAAAAATCTATGGTGAAGCGGGAAAAAAAATCATTGTGCGACAAAATTGAAAAAAAAACCGCTGTTTTGTAACTTTTGGGGGCTTCCGTTTCTACGTAGTACATTTTTCGGTAAAAATGACACCTGATATGTATTCTGTAGGTCCATACGATTAAAATGATACCCTACTTATATAGGTTTGATTTTGTCGGACTTCTGGAAAAAATCATAACTACATGCAGGAAAATTAATACGTTTAAAATTGTCATCTTCTGACCCCTATAACTTTTTTATTTTTCCGTGTATGGGGTGGTATGAGAGCTCATTTTTTGCGCCGTGATCTGAAGTTTTTAACGGTACCATTTTTGCATTGATAGGACTTATTGATCACTTTTTATTCATTTTTAAATGATATAAAAAGTGACCAAAAATGCACTATTTTGGACTTTGGAATTTTTTTGCGCACACGCCATTGACTGAGCGGTTTAATTAATGATATATTTTTATAATTCGGACATTTCCGCACGCGGTGATACCATATATGTTTATTTTTATTTTTATTTACACTGTGTTTTTTTTTTTATTGGAAAAGGGGGGTGATTCAAATTTTTAATAGGGGAGGAGTTAAATGATCTTTATTCACTTTTTTTTTTCACTTTTTTTTTGCAGTGTTATAGGTCCCATAGGGACCTATAACACTGCACACACTGATCTTCTATGTTGATCACTGGTTTCTCATAAGAAACCAGTGATCAACGATTCTGCCGCATGACTGCTCATGCCTGGATCTCAGGAGGCAGCGAGGAGGCAGGTAGGGGCCCTCCCACTGTCCTGTCAGCTGTTCGGGATGCCGCGATTAGCCGCGGCTATCCCGAACAGCCCGACTGAGCTAGCCGGGAACTTTCACTTTCACTTTTAGCCGCGCGGCTCAGCTTTGAGCGCGCGGCTAAAGGGTTAATAGCGCGCGGCGCCGCGATCGGCGCTGCACGCTATTAGAGGCGGGTCCCGGCTTCACTATGACGCCGGGCCCGCCATGATATGACGCGGGGTTACTGTGTAACCCCGCGTTATATCAGAAGAGCAGGACCAAGGACGTACCGGTACATCCTTGGTCCTTAAGGGGTTAATGACATAGGGCGTAAATATACATCCTGGTGCCCTGGAATTTAACGCACCAGGACGTACATTTACATCCTATACATGCCGCGAGCATCGGAACTTTGAATGGATGTTCGGATCACCTGCAGAACTGCCGCGGAGATCTGATCAGTGGCTCAGACTGCCAGGATTTTATTGTACTCAGTTGGTGGAGTTGTCATATAAATTAACTTGTAAGAGATCTTTTTTTATATTGTACCTGGAATTGTATAATTTAGATGGATCCATTGTGTAACAAATTGTTGCTTTTGTACTGTGTATATTTTTATCAAGCCCTTTAATGAATTTTTAATGAACAGTTTGGCTAACTTAACACCCTTTTTTTATGGGCTGATTATCAGTGAATGAGCGTTTGCAGGAATGCTCTTTCCCAATATTTTGCTTGGGTATAAAGGCCAACGTTGCTCATATGTTGGCTGATTGCATCTTTTGTGCGGCCTCATGTCTTGTACTGTGCAGCCCTTTGGACTGTGTAAAAGGGCCCTTGCTGTCTCATTGAGACAGCAAATTGGTCCTCTGGGGATGGAATTATACAATTCTATATTAGGCATACAGTACATCTAGTCTACCACTGTCAGCAGTACTAGCTCAACCTTTCTTGAACTTTTGTTCAAATGCAAAAAACATCCATACAGCAGTAAGACACTGAGGATTTACAATTGGATCTCAAAACTCTATTTTCACTCACTATATATTGTAATTTTTAAACTATTTACAGTTGCAAGAAAAAGTATGTGAACCCTTTGGAATTATATGGGTTTCTGCACAAATTGGTCATAAAATGTGATCTGATCTTCATCAAAGTCACAACAATAGACAATCACAGTCTTCTTAACCACTTAAGGACCCAGGGCTTACTGGTATGCTCTGACGCCCTGGTACTTAAGGACCTGTATGCCCATGGGAATTTCAGTCCCCGCCGCGGGCGGGGACCAGACCGGTATAACTGCTGATATCTATTATCAGGCACCCCATGCATACCCCTGGGGGTTTCCTGAGACCCCCCATGTCAATTCAGACCAGCGATTTGTGGTGATTTTGGGTCAATCGGGTCTCTGGTGACCTGGTGACTCAAAAAAAAAAAGGGTGAATGGGGCTGTCCAAGACAGCCCCATTCACCCTTACCCAGCAGGAGTGAGGTGGAATGGGTGCCACCTCACGATCATGTGATTGATCGGTCGGAATGACCGAGCAATCACTGCCCTGCTGGGCGGGGATTGGGGTGAGGACCGAGGCCGGCGGGGGTCTCCTACCTCTCCATGGTCCGTTGGGGTCCCCTCAAAAGCGGCGGCGGCAAACCCGGCAGCAGGATACAGCAGGAGGTGAGGCCTGTTCACCTGCTATTGCTTAGCAACAACTCTCAGCATGCACAGCCAAAGGGCATGCTGGGAGTTGTAGTTTTGCAACAGCTGGAGTTCCAACTACAACTCCCAGAATACCCTTAGGTAGTCTGTGCATGCTGGGGGTTGTAGTTATGCAACAGCTGGAAGCACATTTTTTCTATGAAAAAGTGTGCATCCAGCTGTTGCCTAACTACAACTCCCAGCATGCACAGACTACCAAAGGGCATGCTGGGAGTTGTAGAAGTGTGCCTCCAGCTGTTGCAAAACTACAACTCTCAGCATGCCCTTCGACTCTCAATGCATGCTGAATGTTGCAGTTTTGCAACAGCTGGAGACACATAGGTTGTGAAACAGAGTTTGTGTCCTAAATCAGTGTTTAGCAACCAGTGTGCCTCCAGCTGTTGCAAAACTACAACTCCTAGCATGCACTGAGAAACTGTACATGCTGGGAGTTCTAGTTTTGCAACAGCTGGAGGCACACTGGTTGCGAAACATTGAGTTAAGTAACAAACTCTGTGTTGCGCAACTAATGTGCCTCCAGCTGTTGCATAACTACAACTCCCAGCATGTATGGTCTGTCAGTGCATGCTGGGAGTTGTAGTTTTGCAACAGCTGGAGGTTTGTCCCCCCATGAGAATGTACAGGGAACATTCACACGGGAGGAGGTTTACAGCGAGTTTTCTGCGGCAAGTTTGAGATGCGGCAAATTTTCCGCTGCAGCTCAAACTCCCAGCAAATAAACTCACTGTAAACTCCCGTCTGTTTGAATGCACCTTAAAAAAACATTACACTACACTAACACAGGATAAAGAGTAAAACACTACATGTACACCCTATACCCCCCCTCAATAAAAATGAAAAATGACTGTCCAGGCATGCTGGGAGTTTTTCAACAGCGTGAGGCACCCTGTTTGGGAAACACTGCTGTAAGGTATTTTGGTGACGGGTGCAAATACCCCAAAATAGGCCTTAAATGTGCTCTCTCGCTTTGGAGCCCTGTCGTATTTCAAAGAAACAGTTTAGTGCCACATATGGGCAAATTTTGGGGGTCTTTTTTTCCTTTTAGCCCTTATGAAAAGGTAAAGTTGGGGTCTACACCAGCATGTTAGTGTAATTTTTAAAACATTTTTACACTAACATGCTGGTGTTGCCCCATACTTTTAATTTTCACAAGCGATAAAAGGAAAAAAAGACCCCCAAAATTTGAAATGCAATTTTGGAACTACCCCATATGTGGGTGTAAAGTGATCTGCGGGCGCACAACATGGCTCAGAAGTGAGAGCGCACCATCTACATTTGAGGTCTAAACTGGTGATTTGCTCAGGTGTGGCTGATTTTACAGCAGTTCTGACATAAATGCAAAACAATAAACACCCACATGTGACCCCGTTTTAGAAACTACAACCCTCATGGAATGTGACTAGTGAGCCTTAACACCCCACAGATGTTTGACAAATTTTTGTTAAAGTTGAATGTGAAAATGAAAAAAAAAAATTTTTCACTAAAATGCTGGAAAAAAGCCCCCCAAAATGTGTAGCCCCATTTCTTCTGAGTAAGAACATACACCATATGTGTATGTAAAGTGCTCTGCGGGTGAACTACAATGCTCAGAAGAGAAGGACTACCACTGGGCTTTTGGAGAAAGAATATGTCTGAAATTGAAGGCCATGTGTGTTTACAAAGTCCCCATAGTGCCAGAACAGTGGACCCCCCCACATGTGACCCCATTTTGGAAACTACACCCCTCACAGAATGTAATAAGTGGTGCAGTGAGCATTTACACCCAACAGGTGTATAACAGATATTTGGAACAGTGGTCCGTGAAGTTTCCAAAATGGGGTCACGTGGGAGGGGGGGGGGTGGTCCACTGTTCTGGCACCATGGGGGGCTTTATAAACCCACATGGCCCCTGACTTTCACTCCAACCAAATTCTCTCTCCAAAAGCTCAATGGCGCTCCTTCTCTTCTGAGCATTGTAGTTCACCCGCAGAGCACTTTATATCCAAATATGGGCTATTTTCATACTCAGAAGAAATGGGGTTACACATTTTGAGAGGCTTTTTCTCCTATTACCCCTTGTGAAAATGAAAAATTTTGGGTAACACCAGTATTTTAGTGAAAAAATCAAATTTTTCATTTTCACGTCCAACTTTTGCGGAAATTTGTCAAACACCTGTGGGGTGTTAAGGCTCACTGTACCCCTTATTACATTCCTTGAGGGGTGTAGTTTCCAAAATAGTATGCCATGTGTTTTTCTTTTGCTGTTCTGGCACCATAGGGGCTTCCTAAATGCGACTGTCAGGATCCGGGCTGGTAGCTGGTAGCGGTTGCTGGTGGTGGATCCGCTGTGCCAGAGAGGTGATGAGGTGGGCCGTACCAGGGGAACAGAGTCTAAGGAGTTACTGGTTTTCACCAGAGCCTGCCGCAAAGCAGGTCGTTCCACCCAATAGCAACTCAACCTCTCTGGCTGCTGAGATAAGGCAAGGTACAAGAGGATCAGGCAAAGGCATAGTCATACATAGCAAATGGTCACGGCAGGCAAGGTAACACAGGAACAAGGAATGCTTTCTCTCAGGCACAAAGGCAACAAAGATCCGGCAGGAGGCTGTGGGAGGAGACGGTACTTATAGGCAGTGCACAGGTGAGGCCTAATTAAGCCCAAACAGCACTCCCTCTCACAAAGCTTAACCCTTAATGAACCACTTTGGACCAGGCACCAATCACCTGTAGAAGAACAAACGATGATCCGGCACCAGATTTAAGACTTGCAGCTTTATTTTCTCCGTATCAAAATGAACAAACAATACACAGTAAAACCGACTCCCTCCACAGTCATACACGTTTCAAGCGCATGCGCGCTCTTCCTCAGTGACGTTGTGGGTCTAACAGGCAAGGATTCTTATTCGTACCTACACAGGTGAGGAATAATTTTATTACCCCGCCTACGTTCAGGTTATTTATAACTCCCCGTTATATCTCACAACTGGGTAGAGGCTTTGTGCCTTTCAAAACACACATTTAGGTTAAAAAAGGAGGGGTTATAAAATAACAACACTGTATTCAACACCTTATGCTTGGCAACACATAATTTTCTATCCATAAGGTACAATCAATAAATTTCTTGTTCACTTATCCGATATGCGTGTTACATCAATAATGGAACAACAATTCACGTCTTACATTCATGCCGGACGGGGCGCGCGTGCCAAGAGTGAATTGCCAGAAGGCTTCCCTGTGTTCCAACTTTTTTCTAATGTATCCTTGCCTTATGTCCAGTTTTACCAACTCAATACCATATATTTTAAATCCTGATATATTGCCACCATGTACTGTTTGGAAATGAAGGGAGGCAGCAGATTTATTTCTATTTAAAGCTCCCACATCATTAAGGTGTTCTAAAGTACGCATTTTTAATTTGCGGGTAGTATAACTTATGTATTTTAATTTGCAATGTATGAACTCGATCATGTAAATTACGTTTTTGCTATTGCAATTCATGTAGTTTTTGATTACATATTTCTTGCTGCCCTCCGCATTTTCAAACTCTTTTACCACTTTAACAAAGTTGCAAGTGCGGCATATGTTATGTCCACATTTGTAAAAGCCCTTCTGTGAGAGCCACATATTCGTGCCTGAATGGGACTCCTCTACTAGACTCGGTGACAAATAATTTTTTAGTGTGGGCGCTTTTTTTGAAACTATGTGACACCCTTTTTGTAATATTTTGGATACTATATCATCTTGTTTTAATATATGTAAATGCCGTAACACTACATTTTTTATTTTGTTGAAATAGGGGGAATATGTTAAAGTCAAAGTGGGTTTGTTTTCAAATTCCCTTTTATTCATTTTTCCCTGAATGAGATCTGTTCTATTTTTGTTGGATACTACTTTTTTGGCTCTATTTAACATTTTATTCGTATTCCCTCTTTCCTTCAGTCTGTCTCTGGTCCTTTAGATCTAAGAGTCCCGGTGCACGCGTGCCCTAGAGAGTGGGGATGCACACGCTGAGATGCCAGAACGCTGCCTGGGGACACACGCTGTGAGCGCTCCGGGGCCAGCAGGAGGCCCGGAGCGCTCAACGTAACAGCGAAATGCCCCCCAAAAACCATTTCTGCTAAATTTGCTTTCCAAAAGCCAAATGTGACTCCTTCTCTTTGGAGCATTGTAGTGTGCCCGTAGTGCACTTGATGTCCATACATGGGGTATTTAATATTCAGAAGAGATGGGGTTACAAATTTTAGGGGGCATTTTCTCCTATTAACCCTTGTAAAAATGTAAAATTCGGGGAAAACCAGCATTTTAATGAACAAAAAAAAATTAATTTACACATCCGACTTTAACGAAAAGTCGTCAAACATCTGTGGAGTGTTAAGGCTCACCCCCTTGTTATGTTCCTTGAGGGGTGTAGTTTCCAAAAGAGTGTGCCATGTTTTTTTTTTTTTTTGCTGTTCTGGCACCATAGGGGCTTCCTAAATGTGACATGGCCCCCAAAAACCATTTCAGAAAAACTCACCCTCCAAATTCCCATTGTCGCTCCTTCCCTTCTGAGCCCTCTACTGTGCCCGCTGAACATTTTACATACACATATGAGGTATTAAATTGGGTTACAAATTTTGGGGGGCTTTTTCGCCTTTTACCCCTTGTAAAATTTCTAAAAACTGAGTCTAAAATGAAGATTTTGATTTTTTTCCTTCACTTTTCTGTTATTTCTGTGAAACACCTAAAGGTTTTTTTTTTTAATATGTTATACTACAACATATTTCTAATATAAATCTATTACATATTTTTTTTTAATTAAAATTGTTTATTTTAATGTTCAAAGCCGGCCACTAGGGGTCTCCTTCCTAGTGGCCGGCTGCAGGCTGGCGTGACATCACGCATGAATTCGGACTGATGCCGGCCGGGCATTGGTCCTAATTCATTTAGCCTGCACTCCCTTCCTGCCTGTCAATCAGAGAGGGGGGATCGAGCGCTAAGAGCGCATTGGCTCCCTGGCTTCACAAGCCGGCCCCACCTCCCGTCATCTACATGCCGCCGCTGATGCTCTGCACTCGGTTATGGCTGGGGCGGGGGGTTGGGGAGCAGGGTACGAGGTAGCGCTGTGGCAACTTTTGATTTCAACAGGGGGGAGGGGATGCGGGGTAGTGCTGCGGCATGCAGCAACTATTGATTTCAACAGGGGGGAGCAGGGTTCAGGGTAGCACCGCGGCCCTAACAAAGTTATTGCTTTCAACACAGGGTGCCTCCAGTTGTTTCGCCACTACAACTCCCAGCATGCCCTGACAGCCAGTAGATGTCAGGGCAAGCTGGGAGTTGCAGTGGTGAAACAGCTGGAGGCACCCTGTATAGTGAACTAACGGCGGAAGTGTCAGCCCCAGCAGGCATCAGTGACGTTGTGCCTGCTGGGGAAGTCTGCATGGTAGTGAGCACACTACCAGGCAGACAAAAAAGCATTTTTAATATAGTAAAAAAAAAATGTAAAGGCAGGGAGGGGGTTAAGGATAGATGGGCAATAGGCAGAGACAGAAAAAAAATGGATGGTGGGAGCTACCCTTTAACACACTTTCTGAATGTCATTTTGCATACTTTGAGGGGTGCAATTTTTATAATGGGCTAATTTATGGGGTATTTCTAATATGAAGGCCCTTCAAACGCACTTCAAAACTGAACTGGTCCCTGAAAAATTCAGATTTAAAAAATTGTTTGAAAACTGCTGCTGAACTTTGAAGCACTCTGGTGTCTTCCAAAAGTAAAAACATGTCAACTTTAAGATGAAAATATAAAGTAGACATATTGTATATGTGATTCAATATATAATTTATTTGTTATGTCTATTTTCTTTATAAGCAGAGAGTTTCATCAAATTTGGGAATCTTTCACCAAGAAATTATGCAAGTATCGACAAAAATTTACCACTGACATAAAGAAGAATATGTCACGAAAAAATAATCTCGGAATCAGAATTAAAAGTAAAAGCATCCCAGAGTTATTAACGCTTAAAGTGACAGTGGTCACATGTGCAAAAAAATGCGCGGGTCCTTGGTGAAAATAGGCTGGGTCCTTAAGGGATTAAACTAATAACACACAAAGAATTAAAGGGGTACTCCGGTGCTTAGACATCTTATCCCCTATCCAAAGGATAGGGAATAAGATGCCTTCCGCGGGAGTCCCGCCGCTGGGGACCCCCGTGATCTTGCACGCGGCACCCCGTTTGTAATCGGTCCCCGGAGCGTGTTCGCTTCGGGTCTGATTACAGGCGATCACAGGGCGGTCGGCGTGTGACTTCACGCCTGCGCCCCCCTGTGATGTCACGCTCCGCCCCTCAATGCAAGCCTATGGGAGGGGGCGTGACAGCTACGTCACATGGGGGCGCAGGCGTGACGTCACACGCTGCCTGCCCTGTGATCGCCCGTAATCAGACCCGGAGCGAACGCGCTCCGGGGACTGATTACAAACGGGGTGCCGCGTGCAAGATCACGGGGGTCCCCAGCGGCGGGACTCCCGCGGTCAGGCATCTTATCCCCTATCCTTTGGATAGGGGATAAGATGTCTAAGCACCGGAGTACCCCTTTAAATGTTATCATGTTTTTATTGAACAAAACATGTAAACATTCACAGTGCAGGTGGAAAAAGTATGTGACCCCCTTGGATTTAATAACTGATTGATCCTCCTTTGGCAGCAATAACTTCAACCAAACGTTTCCTGTAGTTGCAGATCAGACGTGCACAACGGTCGGGAGTAATTTTTGACCATTCCTCTTTACAGAACAGTTTAAGTTCAGCAATATTCTTGGGATGTCTGGTGTGATTCAGATGCCACAGCATCTCAATCGGGTTGAGGTCAGTACTCTTACAGGGCCAATCCAGAAGGTGTATTTTCTTCTGTTTAAGCCATTCTGCTGTTGATTTACTTCTATGCTTTGGGTCGTTGCCCTGTTGCAACACCCATCTTCTGTTGAGCTTCAGCTGGTGGACAGTGGCCTTAAGTTCTCCTGCAAAATGTCTTTAAACTTGAAAATTCATTTTTCCTTCGATGATAGCAATATTTTCAGGCTCTGACGTAGAAAAGCAGCCCAAAAACATGATGCCCCCATGACCATACTTCCCAGCTGGGATGAGGTTTTGATGTTGGTGTGCTGTGCCTCTTTTTCTCCACACATAGTGTTGTGTGTTTGTTCTAAACACCTCAACTTTGGTTTCATCTGTCCACAGAATATTTTGCCAGTACTGCTGGGGAAAATCCAGGTGCTCTTGTGCAAACTGTAAATGTACAGCAATGTTTTTTTTGGACAGCAGTGGCTTCCTCTGTGGTATCCTCCCATGAAATCCATTCTTATTTAGTGTTTTATGTATCGTAGATTCACTAACAGGGATGTAAGCATATGCTAGAGACTTTTTTTTTTAGAGCCTTTAGCAGACACTATAGGATTCTTCTTCACCTCATTAAGCAGTCTGCGCTGTGCTCTTACAGTCATCTTTACAGGATGGCCACTACTAGGGATCGTAGCAGCAGTGCTGAATTTTCTCCATTTATAGACAATTTGTTTACCATGGACTGATGAACAGCAAAGCTTGTGAGATACTTTTATAACGCTTTCCAGCTTCATGCAAGTCAACCATTCTTAATTGTAGGTCTTCTTAGAGCTCTTTTGTGCAAGGCATCTATCACATCAGGCAATGCTTCTTGGTGGGTGTTTTTTTTATAGGGCAGGGCAGCTGTAACCAACACCTCAAATCTCATCTCATTGATTGGACTCCAGTTGGATGACACCTCACTCCAATTAGCTCTTGGAGATGTCATTAGTCTAGGGGTTCACATACTTTTTCCACCTGTACTGTGAATGTTTACATGGTGTGTTCAATAAAAACTTGGTAACATTAAATTTTGTGTGTGTTATTAGTTTAAGCAGACTGTGATTGTCTATTGTTGTGACTTAGATGAAGATCAGATCACCTTTTATGACCAATTTGTGCAGAAATTCTTATAATTCCAAAGGGTTCACATACTTTTACTTGCAACTGTATCTCTAGTGCTCTTACCATTCCAGTTGTATTAAGCTTAAGCTACACAATGCCTTGTTTCATGCAAAATAGTTGAGCGTTTTGTGCTCAGTTTTTAATTTTTCTCTCTAAATGAAAATAACCTGCATCTTTAACAAATATCTTCAATTTTCATTCTACATACTGTAATGAGATCAGTCACAGACATGGACATTTCCAAAAATTAAAGCTTGAGGCCTTATTTGCACTGGTTCCCAGAATTCCATCTTTTGCCTTTAGAGATTCAATATAGGCAATGTGGGAATCCATATCTCCTTTAACATCAAGATGCACACAAAAACTGATCTGAATAGGGCAGTTAAGATGTTGAGATTGATTTGTGTGAAGATTCAAATCTTTACATTGGGTTCTATACTTTACACTGTTGTCTCCTGCACAGTCTATTGGCATAAACTCCTTGTCAAACTCACATCAGAAGTGGTAACAAGCTGAATGGTTTATTAACCCATTAAGGACCAAGCCCATTTTCACTTTAAAGTGGTACTTCGGTGGACAACATTTTTTTTTTCTTTTAATGAACTGGTGCCAGAAAGTTAAAGAGACTGTATTTATACGAAGAATAAAGAAGTCGCACTCACCATCCGGTATTTATTCACACCGGCCAAGTGGAACATAAAATACGGTCACTTCACGTGGGGAGCGAGAGCAGCCGCTCTCAAGACGCGGGGGCACACCAGAGGCGCCTAGTTTCGCGTCACTGCTTGATGCTTCTTCCGGCCAATAAGGTGTAAGTTTTTGAATTTTTACAAGGAATAAAAGGAGATAAATCACCGTAAAATTTGTAACCCAATTTCTCTTGCGTAAGGAAATACCTAATATGTGGATGTTAAGTGCTCTGTTGGGTGCACGTCAAGGCTCAGAAGGGAAGGAGCGACAATGGAATTTTAGAAAGTGAGTTTTTCTGAAATGGTTTTTGGGGGGCATGTCACATTTAGGAAGCCCTTATGGTGCCAGAACAGCAAAAAAAAAAAAATAAAAAAAAACCACATGGCATATTATTTTGGAAACGACACCCCTCAAGGAACGTAACAACTCCCTCAAGGAGTATTATGAGCCTTAACTCCCCACAAGTGTTTGATGACTTTTTGTTAAAGTTAGATGTGTAAATGAAATTTTTTTTCACTAAAATGCTGGTTTTCCCCCAAATTCTACATTTTTACCGTTTGTAATAGGAGAAAATGCCCCCCGAAATTTGTAACCCCATCTCTTCTGAGTATTACATAGTTAGTACGGTCAAAAAAAGACATACGTCCATCAAGTTCAACCAGGGAATTGAAGGGTAGGGGTGTGGCGCAATATTGGGGAAGGTATGGGATTTTATATTTCTTCATAAGCATTAATGTTATTTTGTTCCAGGAATGTATCTAATCGTGTTACAAAGCTGTTAATTTTTCCTGCTGTGACCAGTTCCTGAGGTAGACTGTTCCATAAGTTCACAGTTCTCATGGTAAAGAAGGCGTGTCGCCCCTTGAGACTAAACTTTTTACTTGGGGGGTTATTGAAATACCCCATGTGTGGACGTCAAGTGCACTGCAGGTGCACTACATTGCTCAGAAGAGAAGGAGTCACATTTGGCTTTTGGAAAGCAAATTTTGCTAAAATGTTTTTTGGGGGGCATGTAGCATTTAGGAAGCCCCTATGGTGCCAGAACAGCGAAAAAAACAAACAAACCACATGGCATACTATTTTGGAAACTACACCCCTCAAGGAACGTAATAAGGGGCACAGTGAGCCTTAGCACCCCACAGGTGTTTGATGACTTTTCGTTAAAATCGGATGTGTAAATAAATAAAAAAATTTCACTAAAATGCAGTTTTCCCCCCAATTTTACAATTTTTTTTTTACAAGGGGTAATATTAGAAAAAGCCTCCCCAAATGTGTAACCTCATTTCTTTTGAGTATGGAAATACCCCATGTGTAGACATAAAGTGTTCTGCGGGTGCACTACAATGCTCAGAAGAGAAGGAACTACATTTGGAATGCAAATTTTGCTAGAACAGCAAAAATAAAATAAAAAAAAACACATGGCATACTATTTTAGAAACTACACCCCTCAAGGAATGGAACAAGCAGTACAGTAAGCTTTAACACCCCACAGGTGTTTGATAAATGTTCATTAAAGTGGGATGTGAAAAGGAAAATTTTTTATTTTTTTACACTAAAATGCTGGGGTTACCCCAAATTTTTCATTTTCAGTGGTAATAGGAGAAAATGTCACCGTAAATAAATTTCTTCGGAGTAAGGACATACCTCATATTTGGACGTAAACTGCTCTGCGGGTGCACACCAGGTCTCAGAAGACCAAGAGCGCCATTCGACTTTTAATGAATTTTGTCAGGGACCTTGAGCATTTACAGAGCTACCATGGAGCCAAAACAGCGGGACCCCCCTCAAGTGCCATCATTTTGGAAACTACACCCCTCAGGGAACGTAACAAGGGGTACAGTGAGTATTTACAGCTCACAGGTGTTTGGAACATTGGACCGTAAAATGACAAAATAGTTTTTTTTTCACAAAAATGCAGGTGTTACCCCAAATTTTTCATTTGCACAAGGGGTAATAGGAGAAAATGTGTACGTAACATGCTGTGCGAGCGCACTACAGGGCTCAGGAGTCATAGATGTGTGTGTGTGTGTGTGAGGGGGGCGGGAAGGTGGGGAAGTTTGTATGTATGTGTGCTTGGTGCAAACTCTATATAACGGTGTGTGATAAAATATCACACACCCTTATAAAAAAAAAAGGTGGCCAAATGCAGCGCCCTGAAACCCTAGTGGGGCCTGTGTCACACTGCAAAAGGTGCGGCGGACCCATGAAGACCTATTAGGGGGTCGGGGCATTTGTTATTTTCTTTTTTTTTTTTTTATACTCCTCCTACCTGTCCCTTAACACAAACTCACCCTGAGCTACAGGTGACAGGAGGCCACTTCTTCTGCCCTGAGGGGCACAGATCTTGTCAGAGGGGGGGGGGGGGGTCCCTGGCTCCTGTCCACTGATTGAACTTGGTGGGCTAGCAGAGCTGAAGGAAGGGGACATTAACCCCCTCCTCTGCCATCAGCTATTGTCGTCCGACCAATAGCAGCTCATCTGGGGAGGTGACATCATCGCCACCTCCCCATAGCAACAGGAGGTTGGGGGTGTATATAGTACATGGCCAATCGCCTTCTAATTCTGGGTAATTGGGCCACATATGACCGGAATCGCTACAGATCGCCGGTGTGAATTCACCGCGATCTGCGGCAACCCCCCCAGGAGTTGTCATAGGATGTCTGCTGAATGATTTCAGCAGGCATCCTGGTTCGGTACCCACCCGACGCACGACGGGGACCGGAATTCCCACAGACATACAGGTATGCCCTGTGTCCTTAAGTACCAGGACGTCAGGGCGTACCTGTGCACCCTATTTCCTCAAGGGGTTAAATACAAATTTCTATTATTCTGTATTTTTATAGATTTTTTCTTTTGTTTACACAAAATTACACAACAGAACACCACATATATATCAGTGGTGGGACAAAATTAACAGTCAAATGTAGTTCTGTGGAGAAAAATGAAAATAATAAAGACAAAAAAAAAATGTAGTTCTGATATCACACAATATCAATAAAAATCCATAGATTTTTCATAGATTTTACAATCAAGGAAATATCATCAGAAGTACAATGTGTAAAAAACAAGGCTTCAAAGTTTTTTTTTTAATTGTCATGTTTAAATTATGTTAATAATATCTGTAAGCATTCATATCTGTATGATTATTAAATATATTTTTTTATATGTTTTAATACATTTTGTTTCAAACTAAATATTTATAAAAAATAGTAATAACACTGAAAAGCAGGGTGAATTCAATTCCTGATCTTACCTTCTTAGGGGGCATTACAATAATATATTCGTTCAGTAAATGGAACACTGAGGCTTTTAATAATAATAAAATTATATTTTATTCCATGTAAATATTGATATTTCAGAAAGATATCATGCAGCATACAATAATGGCTTAGTAAAAAAATAAAAGGTTATTCACATCCTCCCATGTTCATGAAAATATAATATCGTTGTGCCATATACTTTACATGTTAATGAAATTCAGTGACCCAGAAAGTGGATCCGTTGACAGACACAGAAAACTAGATGAATATCCCTTCAGGTTCCTTCTATTAGTTGGTAAAGTAAATACATTTTTCTTTATTAGGGAGGCAGATTTCATATGTCTGCTGATAGTGATAAGGCTAGTGTTGTAGACTAGTGCTGTAGACTAGTGTTTTTTTTAATTTATTTCCTAGGCAAAGTACTCCTGGCTCATAGTTGTATCAAAGTACCCCAAAGCTAAAATCCTACACTGTATTGTACCCTAAAAGCATACATGAGTATTGTATGTCCATAGTTACATAGTTTATAAGGTTGAAAAAAGACAAGTCCATTAAGTTCAACCTGAAGCCTTATTGTGTTGATCCAGAGGAAGGCCAATGAGGGTGATGCAAATTGCCCCATGAGAGGAAAAATTCCTTCCTGACTCCAAAATGGCAATCAGAATAAATACCTGGATCAACGTTCTATCCACATAAGTCTACTATCTATAACCTGTAGTATTATAATTTTCTAGAAAAACATCCAGGCCCCCTTGAACTTACTTATTGAGTCAGACATCACTACATCTTGTACCAGAGAGTTCCATAGTCTCACTGCTCTAACAGTAAAGAATCTCTGTCTGTGTTGATGGTAAAACCTTCTTTCCTCTCGGCGTAGAGGATGCCCCCTTGTCATGGTAATCGGCCTAGGTATAAAAAGATCACGCCCCCTTGTCGTGATTATCGCCTTAGGTATAAAAAGATTACGCCCCCTTGTCATGGTTATTGGCCTAGGTATAAAAAGATCACTAGAAAGATCTCTATATGGTCCATTCAAATATTTGTACATTGTAATCAGTTCCCCCCTAAGACTTCCTTTCTCTAAACTAAATAACCTCAAGCTTGATAACCTGTCTTGGTCCTGTAATCCTCCCATACCATTAATTATCTTTGTTGCCCTCCTCTGCATCCTCTCCAGTTCAGCCATGTCCCTCCCATACACAGGCGCCCAAAACTGGACCCAATACTGCGCATGTGGTCTGACTAATGATTTATACAGAGGTAAAACTATGTTCCTGTCCCAAGCCTCTATGCCGCTGTTGATACATCCCATGACTTTGTTAGCCTTGGCAGCTGCTTCCTGGCACTGTTCACTAAAGTTGAGCCTACTTTCAACCAGTACCCCCAAGTCCTTTTCGGTAGAAGTTTTACCTAATGTTTTATTATTTACCACATAACTGTACATGTGGTTTTTACAGCCCAAATGCATCACCTTACATTTATCCACATTATTTGTGATGCCTGTGTCCCTAGGGCATATGTACTACAGGTTAAGAACCTAGAGTGTAGGTTGCATTGAATAGGACAACCTTATCAGAACCACTCCTCTATTAGTCAGAAACACCTAGTGGACACTGTTGGTGTCCACTTCTCAATAATAGCTAATCACTAGATATGTGAATGGAAAAACAGCACAAATAAAATAAGAAAAAATAAGAAAGGATATTGTTCTAGTGTTAACCATTAAAATGGATTTAAGAACTGGTAATTTGGTGGTAAAAGGGATATTTTTTCAAATTGCTGAAAAATGTTTCTGTTCTTATCACTTTCTATTTTCTGATTGTATTTTGCTTTAAATTTCCTTTTTTGTACATTATTATGAGGGCTGCCATTTTGCCTGAGCTGATTTTAGCAGTATTTTAAGGTATACAGCAGGACCCAATGCATGGCCGTATACAACAATAGAGTGTATATACTGTCACATTCTTTCACATTCGGAATTGAAAATGCTAATGAACAATCTTTGTGAACTTTTTAGGGGTCATTCTATAGGAAGAGATGATGCTGAGCTGTGCTGTAAATGCTGGTGGATCCAGTGCTATCTCTCTACTGATGTCACCTTTCAATGTGTTTTTAAGAAGAAAGGTATTACTTGGAAATGATCTGTACAGAACAGAAAGTCTCAGCTTAGTTTTAGACCTAGTGCTCAGAACAGAAACTGTTACATTTCAGGATTATTATAAAATATAGATAGTAAAATGGAAAATTTGAAAAAAACACTCTTAACAATTCTTAAAAAATATAGTTAACATAAAAATCTTATTTAAACAATATTTCATTTTCTGATGATTCATTTCCTTTAACTAAAACGGTTGTTCTGTAATAGATAAACAGCCAATTTTGTCCAAAAACAGCACCACACCTCTCTGCGGGTTGTATGTGGTATTACAACTTGGCTGCATTCACTTCAATGAAACTGACCTGTACGCCCTGATGCCTTAAGCGGGTTTAAAGCGAGCACAGGAGCTTTACTCGCTTTAGAGCCAGTAGCCAGACACTGACTGCTAATGACAGGCAGCAGCGATCCTGATGCTGATGTTATTTTACCCTTTTATGCCGGAATCAATGCCAGTCACAGCATCTAAATTGAAAATGAAAGTTTCTGGTAGCTCAGTGGAGCTACCATACCACCACAATGAGATTGCTGGGATTTGGTGAGCTAAAATGATGGAGGAGGGTCCCCTTGCTGGAAGCTCAGTGGATTGGTATCACCGCATGCGTAATCGTCCAAACTATTAAAATATATTGTTTATGATCCTGAATGGTAAATGGTGTAAATTTAAAAAAAATACCTAACACTAAAAATACAGATTATTAATCACATCATATATATCAGAAAAAAATGGGACCAGTAAAAACTAGAGCTCATGGTGCAAAAAATGAGCCATCATATATCCCTGTATATGGGAAAAGTAAAAAAGTAATAGGGGTGAGAAAAGGACAATTTTATGCATAACAATTTTGTCACAAAATTGTTTGCACTTTGTTAAAGTAGTACAATAATAGAAAAAATATATAAATAGGGTATCGTTTTTATTGCATTGACCTACAGAATAAAGGCAATGCATAATTTTTTAACATAAAGTGCACTGCGTAATAACCAAATGCCCCAAAATTTACAAAATTGCAGTTCTCTTGTAAATTTCTGCCCACTAATTTTTTTTTCTTTTGCTGCACATTTTATGAAAAAATGAAAGATGTCATTACAAATTATGATTGAACGCACAAAATATAGGTCTGTAGGTGGAAAAATAAAAGTTATGAATTTAAAAGGAGAGAAGGAAATAATGAAGACCCAAAAATGAAAATTGTGTCTAAATGCTTAGATCCGGTGCTGGGGGCTCGTGACATCAAGGCCATGCCCCCTCGTGTTGTCATGCCCTGCCCCCTCAATGCAAGTCTATGGGAGGGGTGTGATGACCATGCCCCCTCCCATAGACTTGTATTGAGGGGGTGGGGTGTGACGTCATGAGGGGGCGAGGCTGTTATGCCACGAGCCCCCGTCACCACACCCAGCATTCTAAATGAACGCCGGGTACTGCACAGAGATCGCGGGGGTCCCATCCTTTGGTTAGGGGATAAGATGTCTAGGGGGGGGGGGAGTACCCCTTTAAGGCCAAAATGGACTATGTCCTTAAAGGAAATCTGTCATCAGTGTCACCACACTAACCTTGCATACAGGCTTGTAGTGTGGATGATACTGATCAAAATAATACTCATGGTGTCCCAAACCGTCACTCCGTTCCGCTGTAACTAATCTTTTTGTGTATATGCAAATTAGTTGCTTGGGGCATGGGCAGAGTGAATCCTACTCCGGGCACTGTGATGTCATCTTCATCAGGAGCCGATCTCAGCGAACGTCGCTTCCTGGTGTACTCAGGAAGGGTCACATGTGCAGTACAGGATGAGCGAGCAGGGAGGGGGATTATGAATATGGAGGAGCTGGTTGCAGCCCACCCGGCGAATATGTCGTCACAGTGCCTGGAGCAGGGTTCGTAGCTCCGCCCATGCCCTAAGAAACTAATTTGCATATAACGAAAAAGATGAATTACAGCAGAACGGAGTGACTGTTTGGGATGCCGTAAATATAATTTTCATCAGTATCACCTGTACTACAAGCCTGTATGGCAGGTTAGTGCGTGTGATACTGATGACAGATTTGCTTTAAGGGATTAACAAATCAATTTTCTATAACAGCATAAACTACTAAAATACTCTAACCCTTCAATTTAAAATATAGGCCATGACAATTAGGAGAATTACCATATTCATTTCCAGTCAAGCTAGCTATTGTATTTTATTGTGAAGCAATCATGGGTTTATAAATATCCAGGGGTATCCAGTCTATTAGATCAGTGGGGTCAGACCCCCAGCACGCTGGCTGATAAGCTGTTTCATGGGGATAGATGCATGTGTAAGGACTGCAGCCTCTTCAACGTTAATGTTTAAATGTCATTGGATCACTTTACTATGACTAGTGGCAGTGAAATGTATTGCAGAGTTGTCCCAGTCACTTGAATATGACAAAAAAAATTGCTTTTAGGGTAAATAAAACTGACTTGAGAGGCCTGATGCCTGCAGAACAGAAAAATGGGGAAAATATACAAGTTATATAAAGGCAGAAATATACATTAAAAGACAGGTACACTGTATGTTCTCTTAGAAAACTCTCCAACTGTTTAGAAGTAAAAGTAACCCCATTGTTACAGTAAAATCTGGGATTCTAGCCAGAATATACTATAAAGAATTTTTTTTTCTTAAATGTCCTACAAAATTAATGTGAACATGGACCAAAGCTCCTCGATAACCTACGAGAAAAATGTTACTGGGGGCTATCCTATTTGGCAAGTTAAACACAAAAAGAATAGACTGCACCAGGTAGTTATATATTGTACTCTGTTTTTCATGATATGTACTAGGTGCTAGGGGTCTATAAGTGGTAAATCAGTATAGCTCCATAGACTATTTTATTAAAAAGAGAGAAAAAACTCAAACAAAGAGCAATTGCTACTGATAAATATGCAAAATTTTATTTATGTATCCAAAAAGTTAAAAAGCGTCACACATTTGTGACTGAATGCAATAAAGATAAAATATCAGATGTGTATGTATAAAGCAATACAAAATGAGATGTATCAGATACAGCCAATAAAACACGCAGGTGGATCAGGTACAGCAATGGTAATGATCACAATGGATATATATATATATAGTGAGGTCAGGAAATGATGTAATATGGCTCTTATTCAACAAGAAGTAACCAGGGGTCCAAAAAGGGCCCCAGTATAATGAATGTGAGGGCTAACTGCTCTATCACATGACTAGTAGTATGAATGAGCCCAAAGTAAATCAGTAATAAATAGTTCAGTGATCCTCACTTACCCATAATGGATACCTGTAGCCACCGTCCCAACGTACGTTTCGTCACCCGACTTTCTCAAGGCACTTGCAATAAACTGGCATAAATTAAAGCTATATTTTTACCCATTGGCTAGTAGATTAACATCACAGTAATCTACTAGGTTATGGGAGACCATGTCACTCATACTAAGCCCCTCCCACTTGTATGAAAATTGCAAGAGCAGGGAGAAAAAGAAGAAAAGAATCGCATGATATTTGTGCAAAATAAGTGCGTGCCAAAATGTGTGCCTTTTAATGGTGGGCATTCCTTTATTAATTTCCCATTAGTGTTTCATTTTTCTCCAGCCTTAGCTAGCCCATATGTACCATCTGCTAGAATGGTAGCATGATATTTGTGCAAAATAAGTGCGTCCCTTGAGAAAGTCGGGTGACGAAACGTACGTTGGGACGGTGGCTACAGGTATCCATTATGGGTAAGTGAGGATCACTGAACTATTTATTACTGATTTACTTTGGGCTCATTCATACTACTAGTCATGTGATAGAGCAGTTAGCCCTTACATTCATTATACTGGGGCCCTTTTTGGACCCCTGGTTACTTCTTGTTGAATAAGAGCCATATTACATCATTCCCTCACCTCACTATATATATATATATATCCATTGTGATCATTACCATTGCTGTACCTGATCCACCTACGTGTTTTTTGGCTGTATCTGATACATCTCATTTTGTATTGCTTTATACATACACATCTGGTATTTTATCTTTATTGCATTCAGTGACAAATGTGTGACGCTTTTTAACTTTTTGGATACATAAATAAAATTTAGCATATTTATCAGTAGCAATTGCTCTTTGTTTAAGTTTTTTCTCTCTTTTTGCATAAAATAGTTTGGCAAGTCTAATAATGATAAGCTACTTCCTCTAGGTCTGCATCAGTTCAGAACCACCATTTATAACTCAAAAACTGTCAAGTGCACAGTACCTGACTGAGCTATAGGTGGCTTGTCTAGTAAAACTTTGTCAAAGAGGGGAAGGGGGGGGGGGGGTGTTGTAACTTTGTCAGCCACAGTTAAAGGAAAGTTCCCCAAATCAACATCAATCAATAAATTAATAAATAAATAAATACATGTAGGAAAAACAAAAAAAATACAGCCCCGCCCTGCCCTTTATACTGTATATACCCCCTTTATAGTAGAGACTGTAACAGAAAGGAGACAGAATGTAAAACATTAATTAAGCATCACTTTGTGTTAATAAAAAAATTTTTTAGAACAGACACTTATTTCAGTTTTTTTATTAGTTTCTTTTTAATTTATTCATTTTTTTTATTTCACAAAATGTAAATTTTTTAAACAATGTGTGCACTGATGGCCTCTTTGCTATAGACTTGAAAATAACACATAATATTAAAAAACTGCCATTTTATACCTATTTTGTGGCTTTTTTGTTTTGTGGTTAGGGTTTGAAAAACAGTTGCTTTCTTTCAAAAACAGCACCACATCTGTACTAAAGTTGTGAGTGGTGTTTTATCTTCACTGTATTTACTTCGAGACCGGGCTGCAATACCCCAAACAAACTGAGGACATGAGTTGTGCTATTTCTGAAAGGTAGCAGCTATGTTTTTCTAATCATAGATAATGCCTTTAAAGGGGTACTCCGCCCCTAGACATGTTATCCCCCTGATCGCAGGGGGGGGGGGGGGGGGTTTGGCCACTGGGACTCACCTGATCTCCAGGCCAGAGCTGCGCGTTACAGACACAGAAGCCTGGGGCTTCCGTGATTGTGACATCGTGCCACCCCCCCCCCCCATTCATGTCTATAAGAAGGGGGGTGATGGCTAGTACACAACCGTCAAGCCCCCTGCCATACACATGAATGGAGGGGTCATGGTGTGTTGCCACAATTACAGAAGCCCCCAGGCTTCCGTGTCCGTAACACCGCAGCACTGGCCCAGAGATCACGGGGTGTCCGAGCGGCCGGGCATACAGCAGCTGTTTTGTGATGTATGGAAAGGCTTGAATCTTTTCAATAGAAGTAATTTCCAAATCTGTATAGCTTTCTGGCACAAATTGTTTAGAAACATTTTATTTTCCTCTGGAAAATCCCTTTAATCGGTGTGTTCATAATAATTACTGGCCACTCGAAGCCATTTACATGCCCTTAGTTTCATGCTAAACTTTTCCACAAATCTATCTATTAATAGTGTGTTAGACACAGATGTGAAGTGAAAAACATTTTCTTGTTGTCAGTTTTCCTTAAGATCATACACCTTGATGAATAGTATCATTTCATAAAAATACACATGTAAATAACTAGAATTATATCAGCCAATTACATCATGAATGGCGCATCTGTGTTATGAAGTACTGGATAAGTATTTTCTGCACAATGGTGTAGTTATAGTGAGAATGTTCCCCGCTTCCACCTGCAGGAGGCATAGCCTGTTCTAATTTTGGATGCTGTTTTGTGATTTTCATTTAGCTCAACATAAATGTAAGAAATTATTAGGAGAGGGCATCCTGCTCTTTTTGTTTTCTGAGTCATAATGTGCTGTGATCACTTGTTAGGTCTTAGCAAGAACATTTACAACAAAGAAGAAATGGTTTTTCTTTTCTCTAACTAGTAATTTTCTAGCAGATGGTACATATGGGCTAGCTAAGGCTGGAGAAAAATGAAACACTAATGGGAAATTAATAATGGAATGCCCACCATTAAAAGGCACACATTTTGGCACGCACTTATTTTGCACAAATATCATGCGATTCTTTTCTTCTTTTTCTCCCTGCTCTTGCAATTTTCATACAAGTGGGAGGGGCCTAGTATGAGTGACATGGTCTCCCACAACCTAGTAGATTACTGTGATGTTAATCTACTAGCCAATGGGTAAAAATATAGCTTTAATTTATGCCAGTTTATTGCAAGTGCAGATTTGTTGCACATGGGCAGCTAGTGATGTGACAGAATTGTTGAGAAGCAGCTTACTTTCCATTAAGACTGGCATTTAAATTGTTGGTCTTTAGTAAATTTCTAGAGTCTGGAAGTAACAGGACACATGCCCCTCCAACCCTTCCTCCTAGATGTGCCCCTGAATGGGACAACTACAAGAAGTCAGTACTATACAGTATGTGTTTTAGTTTAGCTTGTGCATGTCATATAAATAAGAACAAAGATTTTGTATTTAGTGTCAGGAAAATACGATATATTGCAATACAGATTTGTTTTCAAGACATGTAATGCTTTGCATCTTTGCATCAAAGGTCATGATGAATAGCCAACCAATGCAACTAGAGATGAGCGAACTTACAGTAATTTGATTCGTCACAAACTTCTCGGCTCGACAGTTGCTGACTTTAGTCTGCATAAATTAGTCCAGCTTTCAGGTGCTCCGGTGGGCTGGAAACTCTCTCCTAGGACTGTATCCACCTTTTCCAGCCCACCAGAGCACCTGAAAGCTGAACTAATTTATGCAGGAAAAGTCATCAACTGCCGAGCCGAGATGTTCATGACGAATCGAATCACTGTAACGTCGCACATCTCTAAATGCAACCAAAGGTTGGAAAGGTATTGTCTCTTCTTAGTGCTTTGTTACCTGTTTAATATGAAAACAATGTAAGGGATGCATTGTAAAGAAAAATTGTATTTTCTCATATAGAAGCACAACACACTTAGCAGGTTACTGTGTAAACAAGCCTATAGATTACAATCTCTTGAACATGTACACAGGATACATTCAGCATACATACAGTTACAATTGCATGTTAAGTCTCTCTAGGCACAGTTTTTTAAACAGCATAGTTGCACTTATGACTAGAGCAGGGTAACGCACAAAGCTAATGACAATTTGAGCAGGTAATAGTGAGACCCTTCTCTCACCCAGACCACTGTCTCTGCCTACTTGACAATCTGCCCTAAGTAGTGGACACTAAAAAAGTGTAAATCAACAGTACTGACAAAAAGGGAACCAGGAAAATAAAATGGTAGATATACAGAGTGCTGACAAACAGGGAACTAAGAGGCTATAACAGCAGGTATTCAGAATATTGACAAACAGGGGCAAAAGAAGATATAATGGCAAGTATTCAGAGTATTGACAAACAGGGAACCAAGAAAATATAACAGCAGGTTTACAGAGTACTTTACAGAGAACTTTGCATCTTTGCATCAAAGGTCACGATGAATAGCCAACCAATGCAACTAGAGATGAGCGAACTTACAGTAATTCGATTCGTCACAAACTTCTCGGCTCGACAGTTGCTGATTAGTCTGCATAAATTAGTCCAGCTTTCAGGTGCTCCGGTGGGCTGGAGACTCTCGTCTAGGACTGTATCCACCTTTTCCAGCCCACTGGAGCACCTGAAAGCTGAACTAATTTATGCAGAGTAAAGTCAGCAACTGCCGAGCCGAGATGCTCATGACGAATCGAATCACTGTAACGTCGCACATCTCTAAATGCAACCAAAGGTTGGAAAGGTATTGTCTCTTCTTAGTACTTTGTTACCTGTTTAATATGAAAACAATGTAAGGGATGCATTGTAAAGAAAAATTGTATTTTCTCATATAGAAGCACAACACACTTAGCAGGTTACTGTGTAAACAAGCCTATAGATTACAATCTCTTGAACATGTACACAGGATACATTCAGCATACATACAGTTACAATTGCATGTTAAGTCTCTCTAGGCACAGTTTTTTAAACAGCATAGTTGCACTTATGACTAGAGCAGGGTAACGCACAAAGCTAATGACAATTTGAGCAGGTAATAGTGAGACCCTTCTCTCACCCAGACCACTGTCTCTGCCTACTTGACAATCTGCCCTAAGTAGTGGACACTAAAAAAGTGTAAATCAACAGTACTGACAAAAAGGGAACCAGGAAAATAAAATGGTAGATATACAGAGTGCTGACAAACAGGGAACTAAGAAGCTATAACAGCAGGTATTCAGAATACTGACAAACAGGGGCAAAAGAAGATATAATGGCAAGTATTCAGAGTATTGACAAACAGGGAACCAAGAAAATATAACAGCAGGTTTACAGAGTACTGAAAAACGGGTGCGGGAAACAGGTCAGAAAATAGGTAATTGGAATCAGGTCAGAGTACAGATTCAGGATATAGGTTCAGACAAGATAAAGCAGAAGTACAAATACACAAGACAAGGGGCAAAGCAAGAAAAGTAATGGGACAGTTCTATAATGAGGTGAAGTACAAAACACAAGCGACAATAAAAGTTCAAGTACAAACAAGAAAAAGTAGCAGTACTAACACATAAGGCTAGAGGCAAAGCAAGGAAAGCAATGGGTAAGACCTATACCGAGGAAGAGTACCAAACACAAGCAAAACAGCGGAAATGTCAGGAAAAAGCCAGGGCAAAAATACAAAGGATAAAAACCGCAAGTGTAGAAAAAACTGCAAAAAGACAGGACAAGGTAAAATCAAGAAAAACAAGTCCTTTGCCTTTAACTTTTCACTGACCAGAGAGTAGCATACAAAGCCTGGTCAAGTATTATTATTGCAACTGGTGTGTACTTGGGTACTTAGAGCTTGGTCTATTTTTTCTAGCCCTTGTGATGTTAATAGTCCCTTTGTCTTCTCCCTGGAGCAGATCCTAGCTGTTTGGCTCACAAACTTTGTCTCTCTGGTTGAGCTTAGAGGTGGCAAAGTATGCCAACTTGTACCACAGACACTGCTGTTCCCTACAGTGGGGTGCAGGTCTTGAGAGCTGGCGCTGTGGCAGCCAGACTTTAATAGGCCCAACTGAGATTCTAGTGTCTTGCTATGTGGCACTTATCCCTAAAAGCTGTACCCTCCCATACCTAGTATAAATGTAGTTTCGGTTCAAAACATAGCACATACATTGTAAAATATTATACATATACAAAACAAGTATGCAACAAGGCACTGGTGGACAGCATATCTTTCAAGAAAGGCATCTAGACCCCTCTATCACTTCTTCAATTAATCATCAGAACATGTGATGGAGAGTTTTATATTTTCACTGTTCTTATTCTGATGAAGTAGAAGATGTTAAAAAGATTGTTAGAAATATCTCTATGCGATTGACGTAGACGGCTCCAGGCTTGGGTGGGTAAGAGGCGTGCCACTGCAACTCATCAAGCCTCTCCAACTGTTCAACAGAATTACCAAACAGCAGGGATATAAGTTTGAGAAACCGCTGGCAAAGGTACCTTCTGTTACATCTCATTATCCCTAACTATTGGTGTCTGCACCTTTGTACCTCACGCGAAGGCGACAGTTGCGCTTTAATGTTGTGCTTATGGTTATGGAGAGTTACGCACTGTTTGGGGGTAGTATGGCTTTGCTATTTTATTTTCTTTTTTTTTCTTTGTTTTTAATATATATAAAATATGCTTTTTCACTATATTTATGTATCAACAACCTTTTGTCTGGGTTCTGTCACCTGCACCTGATTGTTTCAACTTCAGACAATAGCACTAAGACCAGAGGATGTTACTTACAACCATACAACCAAATGTTCCAATGTTGTGGAAAGCCAAGGACCACAATGTTTAGTTCCTATGGGCAACTGCTTCACTATTCCTCTGTGCTAGGCTTAATAAATCTTTCTCTTTGTTTTTGACTAATTGTGACTTTTAAGCTCTTCCCAACCCCCCCCCCCCCCAAATTGTGATTTTTGGTTTCCATCCTTTTCATCCTTAACTTCTAAGACAAAAAACATTTTATTTCACTTACCGATTTGCAAGAGCATCTATTTTTGTTTTACTAGTACCTAACCTTTTACCCTATAATGTTTTAGAAAGCCACACATACACAGAAACAACATACAGACTCCTTTTATATTTGCATATATGAGATGGTTTTATCTCTTTTCATTACATTTTGTCTGGAATGTGGTATTACATTTTGTCTGGACTTTTTTTCTACGTTTACACTGTGGACTGTGCAGTATCAGAAATGTTAAAATTTAACAGTTTGGACGACTTCACACGTAGTGATACCAAACAATATTGTTTTGTTTGTGTACTCTTTTTTTTACTTGGAAAATGTAAGGGTGGAGGGGGGTGAGTTGATTTAAAAAAAAAAAAAATGTTTTAACACTTCTGTAGTCCCCAAGGGCCTTTTATAACAAAAAACATTTGATTGCTTACATAGATCACTTCAATGCATTAGCATACCTTGATCTATGTTATCAGTGTCCTGTTGGTACAGCTTGCCATAGGCAGGCTGTATCAGCAGAGAAGTCACAGAATGCACTTAGGCCTTGGGCTGCAGTGACAACTGATTGGCACCCTGTGGTTACATTGCGGGGGTGCTGATCAATACACTGAACTTCCACTGAAGCATGCCCAGAATGTTTAGATTTTACACCTGTTATTAATCACTGCACCTGAACATTTAAATGACCGGTATCACCAGATCTCCAATGTCAGTTATCACACATGGGTGTCAATGTAGCCGACAACTGCTCGGCTTCCTCCCTGAACCCATGCCGTAAGTTTACATCATGGATGGGAAATGGGTTACAATACGGAATTATCCCTTATCCTAAACAAAAAGACACATATGATATGGATTATATAGTGACCCTCATAATAGGTTGAAATTTTCGCAAAAAGCGTCTTTCTTAATCATTTTCATGAAGTCATCTTCTTTAAATGTTTATCTCCTTTAAATGTTTGTTCCCTCCAAATGTCTCTAAATCTTTTGTGTAGAATAATTGGCTATAAATAGAAGAATAGACTTTAGTCCTACTTATGTCATTTAAAATATCCCTACTAAAAAAGAATGGGGACTAATTCACGTTTTTGCTATTAGCAGAAAGGTAAGTGGACTTTTGTAGCTCTATTAGAGTTTTAATGTGATCTATGAATCATTTTTTTGTCCAATAGTTCAAGCTAGAATCAAAGGCAAGTCTTTATCATTGTAATTTTCATGAAGGTCAGATTTCATGAAAACCATATAAACTACGCTGTACTAATGATTTCTTTAAAATTGATTTTCAGGTTGTAAAAGTGGTTTCTAAAGTCTCTCCTGTTGATTAATGGTATACTTGTGTCTTATCTATAAACTCACATAATTTAAAATAATGATCACTTCATTGCAGGTTTAGAAAATTTAGAAAGTTCTTAAATGTTTAAAAAGCTGCAAGAACCGGAGATAAACTAGGTCATGGTTATCAGAAAAGTGTAACACCTGAGGGGCAATTGGGGCTTCCAAAATTTGTTTTATGCCCTTTTATGTGCAGAGGAAAATTTGACCACTTGCTCATAACAACCAATTAGATAGCTTCTTTCATTTATTAAATTGGCTTCTGAAAAAAAAAAAAAGAAGCAATCTGACTGGGTGTTATGGGCATCTGGTCAACCTTTCCTCCGCACAGGTTTTGATAAATCTTGTGTTACACGGACTAGTCTTAAGATGGATGGTACTTTTTTTTTCTCCAAAAATTGTTTATTTGAGTTTTAAAGAAGTAATTGAATGAATGCAATACAATGTGGAAAAATTAAGCAAAGGAATATGTAAAAGAGTACATATAAAGGCAATTAACAATCATAGGATGTAGTTGCCTTTATACTTGCCAATCACTTGCAAACAAAAATTACTCAAGTAGGCAAATACAAGACGTGAAGAAACTAAGAAATTAAGGACTTCACAATGGTGTTCACATTACACAAACAGTCATAGCAAGTGGTATAGAAGAAACCCAGAGTTCCTGGGATTACAGTGACGACATACAGGAGACACAAACACTAGAGTAGACAAACAACACATTTAAGTGATGTAGCATATTGGGGTCACCAAGCTTTCAAGTGCCTCCCACTAAGGTGAGCTCATACCAGTATGTACATTAGCAAGTTGAGCAATTCTGGCCGCCTGATAATCTTTTTTAATATTGGGCATACTTAAGCCTCCATGGAGATGAGAGACATAGAGTTTTGCTGCCTATTCGATGACCCTTCATGTCCCACACAAACCACAAGAGGTCCCATAAATGTATCAGAGTTGGCATCAGTGTCATAATTGGAAGTGAAGAGAATGCTTATAATTAGCGAGGAAGGATATTTATTTTAACAGGGGAGATTCTACGCAGCCGGGACAATTTTAGAGTGGATCAAACTTGTAAATCCTCTCTAATAAGCTTAGACAATGGGGAGTAATTGGCCATATACAAGGATGAAACATCAACTCACAACCATCTTAGATGCATGAGATGGCAATCCCTGTGAGTAACCCCCAAGCTTGTCACAGATCTATAGGTGACTACTGTCAGTCTGATGCAGGCTGTTTGACTTCCTTGATGCTGTTGTCAAGTTATTTAACTTATTAGGTGTTAGGTATCTTAGGTGTGCTAGTGGCAGAAAGCCAGTGGAATAGTTCAATGCAAAACAACAATAATAATATATATATATATATATTTATATATATATATATATATATATATATATATATATACCGTATTTTTCGCCGTATAAGACGCACTTTTTCTTCCCCAAAACTGGGGGGAAAAAGTCGGTGTGTCTTATACAGCGAATACACCCCTATCGCGGCGGTCCCTGCGGCCATCAACGGCCGGGAACCCGCGGCTAATACAGGACATCACCGATCGCGGTGATGCCCTGTATTAACCCTTCAGACGCAGCGATCAAAGCTGACCGCTGCGTCTGAAGTGAAAATAACACTAACCCGGCTGTTCAGTCGGGCTGTTCGGGACCGCCGTGATTTTACCATGACGGTCCCGAACAGCCCAACTGAATAGCTGGGTTAGTGCTTACAGGACACCGGGAGGGACCTTACCTGCCTCCTCGGTGTCTTCTCCGTTCAGGGATCCCCTGTATGGCTGGCGCTCTCCTTTCTCGTCATCACGTCGTCGCGTACGTGCGTCGGCGTGCGTAACGACGTGATGGCGGCGACGGAGAGCGAGGATACCCGGCCGGCAGCAGAGACGTTCAGCAGCAGGCCGGCAGCAGAGCGACGGGGACACGGCGACAGCGATGGAGCGACATCCAGGGCAGCGATGACGGGTCCGGAGCAGCGGGGACACGTATTACCTCCTGCAGTGGTCTTCAATCTGCGGACCTCCAGATGTTGCAAAACTACAACTCCCAGCATGCTGGGAGTTGTAGTTTTGCAACATCTGGGGGTCCGCAGGTTGAAGACCACTATTGAGTTCAAAATCTAAAATTTTTTTGATTTTGCAGCTAAAAATAGGGTGCGTCTTATACGCCGGTGCGTCCTATAGGGCGAAAAATATGGTATATATATATATGTATATATATATATATATATATATATATATATATATATATATATTTAGTGAGGTATTCTGCACAGTGAATGCCATACATGAAAAAAAAAACTGTGCCAGAAAATATGGGGGAAAAAAATTTCAATCTACTCCAAATTGGTACCAATGAAAAGAGCAGCTCACAAAATGAGTCTTCATACAGCTCTGTAGACTGAAATACTTTTTTTTTCAATCTAAAACAAAACTAACATAAATTTGGTATTACTATAACGGTGCTGGCCTGCAGAATAAAGTTTACCTATAATTTTTACGTTTGGTGAAAGCCCCATAAAATTGCACAACTGTGTAGTTATTTTAAACCAAAGAAAAAGAAACAGTATTGTTGCTTGCTTGTTCTGACAAAACTGCATCTAGCCTTCTACCAGTATGAATTTTTTAGACTGATTTTTATTTTCAAGAGAATATAAACGAATGTTATTTGAATGTTCAATCCTTTCAGTTTTCTATTTTCCCAATTTTATAGAATTGTGCTGTTATGGCTAAAGTATTAAGGCGCATGGGTTATTTGTAAATAATTAGGCTATATTTGTTGAATGCAGGCTCTGCATGTACGGATAGCTACATAACTTGTTAGTGTGTAAAACCCTATATAAGCTTTTATTATGTCAGGTTAGAGAAAAACAACAAACCTGAAGTAGCAAAAATAACATTCAAATGAACACGCATATAGCATATGGATCAGAGATCGGTACAATGCCATCTACTACTCATGCCTACAAACTGTAGCTAATAGCATCTTAGTGTATTTTTTTTTTATAGCTGCCTTGAACACTGACGTCAAGAGGGAAGTCTGGATGGTAGTGAATTTTTTTTAAAGTAAACATTAAAAGTCCATTAGGCCCTGGGGATTTGCCCATATGAAAGGTATTTATGTGTTTTGAGAGGACTTCAGAAGGATTAAATAGGAAATGCAGGCTTGGATATTTTCAAGGCATAGTTTAGGAAGATTCAAGGAGCCTAGGAAAGATCAGATACTGCATTAGATATGCTTAGTGGGGAAGACAAAATACTCTTTAAATGATAAGGGTCCAGTATTTCTTGTGGATTCATATTTTGTTGTTGTTTTGCCCTTAGAATTGTAATGTACAGTACATCTGTGTGGTATACTGTCATAGAGGTTTGTTAAATGGTGCTGAAATTCAAAGCCAAAGTTTTTAACGGCTAAGAAGTTATTTCATGCTAGTTCTCTTTAATATGATGTGTAATTTCTAGCTTTATTTTTTTCATATGAGCAGATGCTAGGATGTAGACTCCCCACAGCTTTAGACAGTAAGGAACAAATGCATGAGTTAGTGAAACTGTCAACACAGATTCCTATAGTAAGGGATTAGATCTTTACTTGGGGTCCAAATAGTTCTTTGCTCTATGTAACCTCTGCATAGTTATTTTTATGAAAAGCAGAATAGGGAACATGACTAAATGTATGAAATTGATCTACCATCCCCCTCTCATCCAAACCAGTTTCTACCTAAGGTCCCATATTACAGATAATCTGTCATCAGTATTTTACAATATATTCTCATAGAAGGATTGGAAATGTCCTTTCTATGGATGTAGTTGAGCAGATTCACTAATATTGTCTTATTCTTAGCCAATACAAATTTGGACTAGACAGTTTAATAATGTGTTAGAATTATTAAGGTGGCTCATGCTGCTTGATAAATATGATGCATCTTAAATGGACTAAATTTGCCAACTAATTTGCCAACTAACCTATGTTAACTTTTTCTAATTTGTGCCAGAATTCTGGTACATTTTTGCCACGTGTGACATTTTTAATCCACAACTCTTTTATCAAAACAACAGCCCTTTGTTAAAGGGGTACTCTGGCGCTTAGACATCTTATCCCCTATCCGAAAGAATAGGGGATAAGATGCCTGATCGTGGGGGTCCCGCCACTGGGGACTCCCGTGATCTTGCACGCCGCACCCTGTTAAAATCAGTACCGTGTTCGCTCCGGGTCTGATTACTGTCGATCATGGGGCCAGAGCATTGTGACGTCAAACCTACGCCCCGTGTGACGTCACGCTCCGCCCCCTCAATGCAAGCCTATGGGAGGGGGCATGACAGCTGTGACATCACAACGCTCTGACCCTGTGATCGACAGTAATCAGACGCGGAGCGAACACGCTCCGGGTACTGATTTTAACGGGGTGCGGCGTGCAAGATCACAGGGGTCCCCAGTGGCGGGATCCCCGCCATCAGGCATCTTATCCCCTATCCTTTGGATAGGGGATAAGATGTCTAAGCGCCGGAGTACCCCTTTAAATGCAGCTGAAACTGGGAGCTGTAGTTTTGCAACATCTGGAGGGCCACAGTTTGGAGACCACTGAAGGTTTATGAGGGCCTCCTCACCCTGCCTGTCTCAACAGTCAATGGCAGGCATGTTGGTTTTCAATATACCTGATCCTTTTGTTTTCAGGTAGATAAGCCACCGCTAAAGTTGTCTGCATGAAAATTGGGCGGAATGTCTGCATGTAATTTTCCTCACGGAAATTCTACTGCTGTAGAGTCCCACTTAATTCAATGGGATTCTGGGACACTGTTCCCATGGCAGAATTTCCATGCCAGATGTTTCTGACATGGAAATTCAGATTCTGCCATCCGTGAAAAGAATAGTCAAGCCTACTCTTTCTGTGGAGTCCACAAAGAAATGCATTGTCATCTATGACAAGTTCCTTAATTAGAAGTTATGCATGCGTAGTGACACACCCCATAAGGGCAATGGTAACACCCAGTTGTCAATTTATAATAAAACATTCTGAAGGAATAACAGGGAAAGAGCACTCTGCAGTGTTATGAGAAAAGGTGCTCTTCAGAATGGTTAACACAAGACAGTCAGAGGCGGTGACAGGTCCTCCTGATAACATCCTAAAGATTCTTATCACCAAGTTGTGATATCCTTACAGCTCATGATTTCTTCAGGTTATGTTACTATGTAGGATTTATCTTTCCACCAAGGAGGTCATACACTGCTCCCACAGAATAGTTTGCAATCAGGAATGTCTTATTCTTTTTCTCCTGTATAGATGCTAGTTTTACTGTCATTGCAGTTAAATGCTACTTACTGAAGATCTATTCCAACCATGAAAAATCCAAGCCTATCATTAACCATGCTGAAATGGAACTCTAACACTAAAAATGTAATGATCACTGTTAAATAGATACTTTTATACATTACAGTGCCATTTAGAACATCATTTCCATAACAAGCATTATATGGTGGAAAAAAAAAATGAACATCTTAAGCCGGTAAATGGTGATTCCAGTTATAATGAATTATGGTGGTGCTTCAACTTGTTTGCAAGTATTCGAGCACCGCATATTCCTTTGGTAGGCTTTTTAATAATTTGTTTAATGGATAATCACACCATCTGCTACTTTTGTCCTGAAGACCTGATAACAGATATGCATATAAAGTACAAGTAAACCAGGAAAGGAGAAATGAAGCGTACCAAAGTATAAATACGTTCATTGATGTTGATTCTTTGGTAAGCACTTATTTACATGCGCTTTGAAGAGAAAATGATGTAAATTTGTTTTTTGTTTTTAACCCAGAGCACAGACGTTCATTTCTAATAGATGAGTGCTAACTGTACATTTCTTGTGTTGAATAAGGAGAAAGCACAACTATACAGTAGTATTGCTAATATGTTTTACAGTTTTAGCAACATAATGGATAGCAGCAGTCTCACCTAGAAACTTATCAATGGTTTTAGTGTAGGTTCTAACAAACAAATTGTGGAAATGTTTAGAGCAATTGCTTATTTGCGCAAAAACATGCCACTTTTCCTCTGTCGCACTCTGATCTCTCCGTTTCTCCCATAAAGAATGCATGATAAGTTTTCAAGTGCTGGAATGTCCCTTTAAAGGGGTAATCCACCCCTAGACATCTTATCCCCTATCCAAAGGATAGGGGATAAGATGTCTGATCGTGGGGGGCCCGCCGCTGGGGACCCCCGCAATATAGCATGCGGCACCCACCTGTTTCTTGTCCGGAAGCGCTGGAGGGTCTGGGTCGCGACCACGAGAACGGAAGTCCGTGACATCACGACTCCGCCCCGTGTGACGTCATGCCCCGTCCCCTAAATTCAAGTCTATGGGAAGGGGCGTGACAGCATGCCCCCTCCTTTGGATAGGGGATAAGATGTCTAGGGGTGGAGTACCCCTTTAAGGGAATATTTTCAACTCACAAAGTTATCCCCTATCCACACCAATCAACTTGTAATCTCTTATCCAGTTGGGTTTGCCATAAGCCTTCAAGTAGAGCAGCAGAATGCCATCTAAGGCAATGTTCACATGGCAGAATTTCTGTGCGGAATTCCGGTATAGAATTCAGACTAAAATTCTACCCTAATTTACTGCTTGTTGATTTGATTGGGATTCCAGAGTCCCATTCAGACAGCAGAATTTCCACTGTGGACATTCCGGTGCAGAAATTCTGCTGTCAGCATTCTGCAAAAATTTAAGACCAGTCTTATATTTTGTGGAATTCCATGACGGAATCCCATTGAAGTCAATGGGGCTTTAATTTTGGCGGAATTCTGTGTTCTGAGAACTGCCACAATTGTGCGCTAATTCCGCAATTTCTGTGGACTTTCAGCAAATCTGCTGTGTGAATATACCTTAATAAGGGATATGTAGGAGGCAGTAAATCATAAAAAAAATAAAAATTATTTGGGGGAATTTCAACTATCCGAATATAGATTGGAAGGAGATCTGCAGGTTCAATATAGGAAACAATTACCTTTTACAGCTACTTCAGGACCAAACAAGGGGGGAACACTTCTTGAGTTATTTTTAACCATCACACAGGATATGATATCAAATTAACCAAAACATGATAGGTTTTTACTTATTCATCAGGTCCAGGCTGGACTTGATTAAGAAGAGGGGGTCCCTCCCCTTGAAAAGTATTGTCTGTACCTTTTACACTGGTGAATAAATTCACTATTTATTTATTATTTTCTTGTCTGTTTTGGTTAATTATTTTAACCCTGCTGTGAGAGAGCGCCCGGAAGTATCAGCTTTTTAACGGTGTATATAGGACTCCGATCAAGTATGTTTTAGACCGCTCAGAGGGATTCCATGGATGGGAGCGATGCTGGCTGCACTCCAATGATTTAACCACGGAAGTTGGTTACAGGATTTTGTTGGTGTTGTGCTCATAGAACAACACCTAATGGTTAGCGCATCCTTGTTATCACCAGAGTATTATCTCAATTAAGTTGTAACGGCACATAGTTGCGATTGTGTTTCAGTTCTTTTTTTGTATATGCTAAATAGCAGACAGAGGCTAGTTAAATTATGGGCCAAAACAATGCTACTACTCACGCACACATGACAGCTTATCTGAAAAGTTACCTAAAAATTCAAGGAGATCTGCAAAAAATTACTTATCCCCTATCCACAGCTGAGTGGGACTCCCCGCGATCTCAGAAACTGGACCCAGAGCATGGAGTGCGTGCCAGCTTCAGTACGCGATCAATTCATTTCTATAGGAGTGCTGAAAAGATCTGAGTACAGTACTTGGGCATCATCGGCGCTCCTATAGTAATGGATGGAGTGCATGGTGTCTACCGTTAGACCACAATCGATTCTCACTGAGAGTGCCGGGGACCTGTCCCGGAGATCGCTGGGGGTCCCAGCGGTTGAACCCACCGCGATCGGCTACTTATTCCCTATCCGGTGGATAGGGGATAAGTAAATTTTCGCCAGAGTTCTCATTTAAGGTATTTAAAGTACACAAACTAAACTGGACATTTTTAAAGTCCAGTGAACAATATATATGGTACCTAATGGAAATAAACATGACAGAAGTAAGAGAACCTCAATGTCGTTAAATAAGACTATTTTGGAAGCAATAAATGATATGAAAACAATATACTGTGTAAAATAAAGAGAGAGAAATGAAAGGCTCATTCATAAAAAAGAAAAAGAAAATCAAATTTTTTCCCCAGTAACATAAAAAATAAAAACCTTAATGTTGGCCCTCTCATTACCTTGGTGTAAGGATGGAGGATGATGAGGAAACAATTACAGTTCTTCCTCTATATTGTATATACAAATGAAAATCCAATGACAGATTAACATAACAGTAACAATGTAACTTCTCTATTACATATCACTTGTTTAACCCACCAAAAGGTACTGAAATTTATAGGCCAATAGTTCTGACACTATTAGGGTTTTACAGGATTGTTTTTCAGTCTTTGAGTCCATGATGCCAACTAATAAAACTGTGTAATATGCTTCTATTACATACATGCACCACTTTTACACCCATACATCCATTTAACATGCAGAGGACCCACACCCGGAAGTGTTATAGTGCATGTTGCTTATTTTACTGTTGTCTTTGACCTTTCCCTGCATTCCATGTGGCCAGAGACCATGTCATCCGTCACATGGTCTCCAGGGGGCATGGCTATACTGCAGTGGGTGAGTGGATAGCGCAGTGGAAGGGATTTACTAAGTAATGCCCGGTGGTGTTAGAAACACATTATGTATTTATTTTACATCTGTTATGTAGCGTTACTGTCATTTAATTCTTCTTTTGACATGTTGCACAGACATGTAAAAAATTTTGATTGGTCGTGATCTCAATGCTGAGACCCCAACTGATCATTATAGCTGGGTAAAGCATGTTGCAGTGTTATTCACTCTCTGACTCCATGCCAAATGCAGCCTGTCCCTAGTGTTGAGCAAAATGCAATATCATATTCTCAGAAATGTTCAAACTAATCAAATATAACATTATTGGAACTACATGGTGAATTGTGTAAACATCCAAAACTGCTGTTTTTTGGTCATACTAAAAAATTTTTTCAAACGATCAGAAAGTTCCATCAAAACTAAAATGATGCCAATAAAACTAAAAATCATGGCACAAAATTGAGCTCTCATACATTCCCATATGCAGAAAAATAAAAGTATTATAGAAGGAGAATAATTATCACTATAAATATAACTGTCATACTGTTACTGACCAAATCCTGTATACTGAGACCACTATTATCAACAATACCAACATACAAGAAGGAAATATTACATCATACTGTTACTGAAAAAATCCATACAGAGAAGGAGAAAATCCCCATAGCAAATCTATCCTGCTCTGGACAGTTCCTGACATGGACAGAGGTGTCAACAGAGAGCACTGTGGTCAGACTGAAAATAACTATACAACTTCCTCTGGAGCACACAGCATCTGATAAGTACTGGAAGGATTAAGATTTTTATATAGATGTGATTTACAAATCTGTTTAACTTTCTGGCACCAGTTGATTAAAAAAAATATTGTATTCTACCGGAGCACCCCTTTAACCCCTTAACGACGAAGGACGTATATTTACGTCCTCAACCAGCTCCCGCAATATGCCACGGGGTCACGTGGTGTCCCCGCGTAATATTGGGTCGGTCCCGGCGGCCATCAACGTCCGGGACCCGCTGCTAATACAGGACATCACCGATCACGGTGATGCCCTGTATTAACGCTTCAGTCGCGGCAATCAAAGCTGACCGCCACGTTTGGAGTGAAAGTGTCCCGGCTGCTCAGTCGGGCTGTTCGGGACAGCCGCGGTGAAATTGCGTCATCCCGAACAGCTTACAGGACACCGGGAGGGCCCTTACCTGCCTCCTTGGTGTCCGATAGGCGAATGACTGCTCCGTGCCGGAGATCCAGGCCGGAGCAGTCAAGCGCCAATAACACTGATCACAGGCGTGTTAATACACGCCAGTGATCTGTGTAAAAGATCAGTGTGTGCAGTGTTATAGGTCCCTATGGGAGCTATAACACTGCAAAAAAAAAGTTTAAAAAAAAGTGTTAATAAAGATCATTTAACCCCTTCCCTAACAAAAGTTTGAATCACCCCCTTTTCCCTTAAAAAAAATAAAAAAGTGTAAATAAAAATAAACATATGTGGTATCGCCGTGTGCGTAAATGTCCGAACTATAAAAATATATCATTAATTAAACCGCACGGTCAATGGCGTACACGTAAAAAAATTCCAAAGTCCAAAAAAGTGTATTTTTGGTCACTTTTTATACCATTAAGTGATCAAAAAGTCAGATGAAAACAAATATGGTACCGATAAAAACTTCAGATCATGGCGCAAAAAATGAGCCCTCATACCGCCCTGTACGGGGAAAAATAAAAAGTTATAGGGGTCAGAAGAGACATTTTTTAAACGTATAAATTTTCCTGCATGTAGTTATGATTTTTTCCAGAAGCATGACAAAATGAAATCTATATAAGTAGGGTATCATTTTAACCGTATGGACCTACAGAATAATAATAAGGTGTCATTTTTACCAAAATATGCACTGCGTAGAAACGGAAGCCCCTAAAAGTTACAAAATCGTGTTTTTTCTTCGATTTTGTCGCACAATGATTTTTTTTCCCGTTTTGCCGTGGATTTTTGGGTAAAATGACCAATGTCACTGCAAAGTAGAATTGGTGACGCAAAAAATAAGCCATAATATGGATTTTTAGGTGGAAAATTGAAAGGGTTATGATTTTTAAAAGGTAAGGAGGAAAAAAACGAAAATGCAAAAACTGAAAAACCCTGCGTCCTTAAGGGGTTAAGTATACATTGAGACTACTTGTAATGCCACTGACTATGTTATCTATGGAGCTACAGCTGCAGTCTAGAAATACATTGAGTTGCATGCAGTTTTGTGGACAGCTACTGTCACTTAAAAATGAAACAGTAGTGCTACAAAAGTCTCACTGTAGCCTGAGGTTTTATTGCGTCAATTAATTTGTTCTAGTTACAAGCATAACACATGTGTATTTAATTTATTTATTTTATTTATATTTAATTGCACAAAAAATAAGTGTTGCCTGTGAGTAGAAGGATAAGTGTTTGTCAGAAGAGCATAATTAACTACATTGACGTAAACAACAGTTAAGAACCATATGAGTAATCTTGGACTCAAAAATCGCTTCACAGCATATGGATTTGTAGGCCGAAAACTAGGAGTTTTCAGCAATGACTGAGCATATGTTATTTTGTCATATTAGAAGAAATGGAAACAATATTATATTGCCAAAATATTCTGTTTAATCTGCTCAACATTTTATTTCCACTTGCAACAATGTTATGTTAAGTCACTTTAAATAAATGTAGTATTTTCTGCATTTTAGGCTTGCTTCACATTTGCATCAGAGGTTTCTTCAGAAGCCTCCATTTAAGATTATGTAAAAAAGCTTAGCATGCAGTGATACTTTGCCCTTAAAAATGTTAATCAAGTTAATGGTGGGATGTAAGGGATTTTTTTTTTTTTTTTGGTTTTCTGTTCTTATGATTGAGCAGAAATCCAACAACAATGGCCCTTATGGCCTTATATCAAAACTACTGAAACATTTATAATAAAACCTCATGTTTACAAGTCTGATTTTGATCTTAACTATTAGCTGATGAAATAATTTTGGTGCAATTGCAGGGTGCTATAAAATACCATGGTACATAAATTTGCCCTTTGGACCTTTTAATCTTTTGCATTAAGCCAAATGGAGTCATGTTCCCAGTACAATTACCTCAAAGCCTTGTACAAACAGCAAGATCAACGTTAGCGTAGCCAGAAACGCATCGATATTGCTGTCTGTACACGTCTATTCTCATCTTCACTGCTGTTTGATGTTTTTATTGCCTTTTCCATAAATAAAAATTGATATTTTATTTGGACAGTGCTGGACTGACTTATTTTTTTTTTTTAATTTCTTCTCTGATCTGAGTCGTATACTCTTCTTTTCTTTTCACCATCTGTCCTGGGGCATCATGAAGACTTTTACCAGTCCCAACTTGTCTCGATCGAATCTACCAGACAAACATTTTTGACTCCTCGTTATAGCACATAGTATTAGTCCCCTCTGTGCCTCTGAAATATTATGCACCTCACATTGCGCCCAGAGAAAATTATGCCCCTCACATTGTCCCCAGAAAATATGATGCCCCTCACATTGCCCCCAGAGAATATAATGCCCTCACATTATCCCTAGAAAATATGATGCTTCTCACATTGCCCCAGATATGATGCCGTTCACATTGCCCCCAGATACTATGAAGCCCCTCAAATTGCCCCCAGATAATATGATGCCCATCTCATTGCCCCCAGATAATATTATGCCCCTCAAATTGCCCCCAGATAATATGATGCCCGTCACATTGCTCCCAGATAATATGATGCCCCTCACAATATAATGCCACTTACATTGCCCCCAGAGAATATGATATCACTTACATTGCCCTCAGATGATGCCCCTCACATTGCCCCCAGATAATACGATGCCTCTCACATTGCCCCCAGATAATATGATGCCCCTCAAATTGCCCCCAGATAATATGATGCCCGTCACATTGCTCCCAGATAATATGATGCCCCTCACAATGTAATGCCACTTACATTGCCCCCAGAGAATATGATATCACTTACATTGCCCTCAGATAATGCCCCTCACATTACCCCCAGATAATACGATACCTCTCACATTGCCCCCAGATAATATGATGCCCCTCAAATTGCCCCCAGATAATATGATGCCCGTCACATTGCTCCCAGATAATATTATGCCCCTAAAATTGCCCCCAGATAATATGATGCCCGTCACATTGCTCCCAGATAATATGATGCCCCTCACAATATGATGCCACTTACATTGCCCCCAGAGAATATGATATCACTTACATTGCCCTCAGATGATGCCCCTCACATTGCCCCCAGATAATACAATGCCACTCACATTGCCCCCAGATAATATGATGCCCCTCAAATTGCCCCCAGATAATATGATGCCCGTCACATTGCTCCCAGATAATATGATGCCCCTCACAATATGATGCCACTTACATTGCCCCCAGAGAATATGATATCACTTACATTGCCCTCAGATGATGCCCCTCACATTGCCCCCAGATAATACGATGCCTCTCACATTGCCCCCAGATAATATGATGCCCCTCAAATTGCCCCCAGATAATATGATGCCGTCACATTGCTCCCAGATAATATGATGCCCCTCACAATGTAATGCCACTTACATTGCCCCCAGAGAATATGATATCACTTACATTGCCCTCAGATAATGCCCCTCACATTGCCCCCAGATAATATGATGCCTCTCACATTGCCCCCAGATAATATGATGCCCCTCAAATTGCCCCCAGATAATATGATGCCCGTCACATTGCTCCCAGATAATATGATGCCCCTCACAATATAATGCCACTTACATTGCCCGCAGAGAATATGATATCACTTACATTGCCCTCAGATGATGCCCCTCACATTGCCCCCAGATAATATGATGCCTCTCACATTGCCCCCAGATAATATGATGCCCCTCACATTGCCCGTAGATAATGTGATGCCCGTCACATTTCCCTCAAATAATATGATGCCCCTCACAATGCCCCTCATAATATGATGCCACTTACATTGCCCCCAGATAATATGATGCCCCCCACATTGCCCCCAGATAACATGATGCCCTCACATTGGCCACAGATAATATTAAGCCCCTAGCACAGCTCCATGGAAAAAAACATAAAACAACACTCACCTCTCCTTCGTTCCACTCCAGCTCCTTTCAATATTAGTCTACGTTTCCTATGTGGGCAGTGTCATGCAGAGCAGCTGCCCCACAGGAAGCCTGGGATGGAGTGCCAGGATGGAGCCACTGGCTCCTCCCTGTCAAGTTAGCCACCATGGCAAATGTTTAACACTGTGTGCGTAAGCAAGTATTGAAAGTTTCACTCACTAAGACATTCGGCACATGTGTATCGGATCCATTGGTGGCCCCCCTTCATATGTGGGCCTAGTGACGAGACTCACATGTGAAGGGTCCGGTTATGCCACTGTAGGGATCGTGCCGGCACTGGTCCATGAATAGCAATAAACTGCCGTGTGGCAGCCCTAGGGCCCTGAGCCCCCTAGGGGCCCCAGCCCCTTACTGGGGTACTGGCTGTTCAGGCTGTTGTACCTGTTCTAGAGACCATGAACTTTGTGCACCACTCATTGGCAGTAAAGTATTTTATGCCCCTATGTGAATAAATATAAATGTCTTGTTTTCCTGTGAGAAAATGTGTCTGTGATATTCCAGAAACAACCCTTACAAAGGGCAGATCACACTTATTTGTGTTCAACAGAGCAGCACGGGTGATGAGAAAAAATAGATGCACTCTGATCTTAAAGCAGCTGCCCGTCTTCTGCAAGGACAGGCGTCTTTATCTAGATATCACCATAAGCATCTCTGTCCTTACAGCCACGTGGAAGGGCAAGTGCTCACTATACAGTATGAAGCTTTATTTGAGATAAGTTTATAGCCTCTTTATATACAGGGATAGTGGCAAGACAAAAAAAAAAACCTCATGCTTTAAAAAAAATTACCTTGTTCTTCTATCCTTATTTGTGCCACTTTTTAAACCAACCCTTTCATGCACGACCGCCCCCGTAATTGACAGAAACCTTTTTCGGTCATAGGTGATTATTATCACGCCGAGGACCATTCTTTTTCTGTTTGAATAGGATCCTGCGTTCCTTCAGTTATAGATTGATACTATCATTAGGTAGGAGAACAATGTGCTTGATAAAATGATGATTGCGGAGTTCTAATTGAATAGCTGGCTCATCTATTACCGACACGAAGGCTTAATACTGATGAAAGTCTTTATTTAGTAAACAGTCTTCCATGAAACATTCTTGCTGCCTAACGGATCTGTCTGGCTATCAAAAACACTGTATCTTATAGCAGAGAAAACGGTGGATACATGAAGAAGGCCACTTTAAAAGATGAAACCCAACACCTTTATTTGATGCTGTTTCAAATGAAAGCAAGAGTTAAAGTGTCTTTTAGTTGAGCAAAGGAAAAAGGAAGCCTTTCCCAGTAATCCTCATGAATTTTATCACACTTTTATGATTCAGAAATGTGCCATTCTGTCATGAAAACCTACACACTAGCTTCAGATGTTTGTGTGTGTTTGTATAGATCTGTGTAAGTTATATCTTTTACACAGCGGCAATAGAGTTTTATGGAGCCCGCTCTCCCCCCCTTTTACTTATGCTGTTGAAGACTCCGCTCTAATCCCTTGCCAATATGTTGCCATAGTAACCAGCTACCTGCACACCTGCCTCACAGTTACAAGGAGAATAGAGAATACAAACCGGTCGCACTCAACATTGAAATGGATAATAAAAATCCAAGAAAATATTAATATTTCATACATATGTATATCTTTTAGCTAAAGCTTCTTCAATTTTTTTCTCCCCAATGCAATGAAAAGGAGTTTCTTCCTGCTCGGTGTTGTTCGCCTTATTATAAAGTCTTCAATAATGATACACAATGGGTTTCTAGGCATTACGGAGAACCATAGAAGTTAAAATGAGGATTGATTTTGATAATATGTAAAAGATGCGGAGGACATTTCCTTGCCATTACATATCTTGGTAGTGTTCTTATAATTTCATGGTTATCTCTGCAGTACAGAGACACAGGAAAGCATAGCCAAAGAGAGAAATGCCAGCTTTGTTAATTACTGTGCTATATTTAAATGATACATTATGTACTGGATAAAAATAAAGATGGTATATTACCTGCAGTAGCTTATCTTTATCCTGTGAATTGATTAAATGTGTTTCATTGGACATTATCCAGATACTGCGAGAAAAAGGTATGGAGTTTCCATAGTTATGTGAATTTTCTCTGGTTGGATTTAGTTAATGACTCACACTTTTTACTCAATAGTGTTCTAATTTTTTTTACATTTTTTTAAGTAAATGGAATACTGGCTATTAAAGGGGTTATCCACCATAAGGTGATTTTAATACTTACCTTCCAGACAGTAATGGAGATGCTAAAGAAGGATCCATGCTTGTCTTGGGGCTTAATGGCTATGTTCTGAGTCCACTATACCACTATAATGCTGTGGCTATCTTTTTATGAAATGGCTATTTCCTGTTGGAGTTCCCTCCCTCCAGCTACAAGTCCCAGGATTCCTTTTTTGTAAGTATGAGGTCACTTTTCTCTCTCCAACACATCAGACACTCCACCCACTGAACACCACCTTTTTTAACCAGGGTGCCTCTAGCTGTTGCAAAACTGCAATTCCCTGCAGAATGATCTTCCTCCCAAGTGGTTGCTCCACCCATTGATGCAGACAGGCTCCTTTGAACACATGACTAGTGATGTAATGTCTTGGGCCGCACTGCATCCTAAGAAAACCTGAGACTAAAGAAACATTGGGGTAAAAATCACAGAAGAATTGCAAGACCAGTCATCAAACACAGGTACAGACACTATATTATGAACTACACTAACTGTACAGCCCCGGTAGCATAGTCAAATCAAAATAAATCCTGGAATACCCCTTTAATCATTTGTGGTGTTGGGGTGCAATGTGAGGTGAAGGGGGAGATGGTATTGCCCAGGGGCAGATGGTATTAACCCCTTCATGTCCGTGACAACAGGGTGTGGTTTGCCTATGTAACCACCCAAAAGTAATCTCTTTAGTCCTAGGTTAAGCAGGGGTTAATAATAATCCAAGGCGAGGTTACAGTTAATGGTAGCTTTACTGAAGTTGAACAGGTATAACAGTCTTTATAAGGCAGTAAGGTTCCCAGAGAGGTGAGTAGTAGCATGAGGAACCTCTTAGCTTGCTTGGACTTGCAGGGACTTGACAGACTCTAGCACAGCCATGCTGACTATAACTGACATGAGTTGTTCTGGAGAGCTGGGTGCTGGTAACTTGTAGATTTCTTTGAGTGCACTGTCGCTTTAAGATGATTTGAATGTGCAGTCTCTTTAAAGGGGTTCTCCGGTGCTTAGACATCTTATCCCCTATCCAAAGGATGCTGGGGATCTTGCACGCGGCACCCCGTTTGTAATCAGTCCCCGGAGCGTGTTTGCTCTGGGTCTGATTACCGTCGACCACAGGGCCGACGGCGTGTGACGTCACGCCTCCGACCCTGTCTGATGTCACGCTCCGCCCCTCAATGCAAGCCTACGGGAGGGAGCGTGATAGCTGTCACGCCCCCTCCCGTAGGCTTGCATTGAGGGGCGGAGCGTGACGTCACACAGGGACGGAGGCGTGATGTCACACGCCACTGGCCCTGTGATCGTCGGTAATCAGACCCGGATCGAACATGATCCTGGGACTGATTACAAACGGGTTGCCGCATGCAAGATCCCGGGGGTCCCCAGCGGTGGGACTCCCGCGATCAGGCATCTTATCCCCTATCCTTTGGATAGGGGATAAGATGTCTAAGCACCGGAGAACCCCTTTAAGATGTCTGGTAAGGTGCTGCAGCAGCTTAACCCCTTAAGGACTCAGTGTTTTTCTGTTTTTTGCATTTTCATTTTTTCATCCTAAAAATCATAATGCTTTCAATTTTGCACATAAAATTCCATATGATGGCTTATTTTTTTGAGCCACCAATTCTACTTTGCAGTGACATTAGTCATTTTACCAAAAAATCCACTGCGAAACGGAAAAAAAATTCATTGTGCGACAAAATTGAAGAAAAAATTTCATTTTGTAAATTTTGGGGGCTTCCGTTTCTACGCAGTGCATTTTTGGTAAAAAAGACACCTTATCTTTATTCTGTAGGTCCATACGGTTAAAATGATACCCTATTTATATAGGTTTGATTTTGTCGTACTAAATTTATACGTTTAAAATTGTCATTTTCTGACCCCTATAACTTTTTTATTTTGCCGTGTACGGGCCGGTATGAGGGCTCATCTTTTGCACCGTGTTCTGAAGTTTTTATCGGTATCCTTTTTGCATTGATCTGACTTTTTGATCACTTTTTATTCATTTTTTTATGATATAAAAAGTGATCAAAAATACGCTATGTTGGACTTTGGAATTTGCGCGTACGCCATTGACTGTGTGGTTTAATTAACAATATATTTTTATAGTTCAGACATTTACGCATGCGGCGATACCACATGCTTATTTTCATTTACAAAGTTTTTATTTTATGGGAAAAGGGGGGTGATTCAAACTTTTATTAGGGAAGGGGTTAAATGACTTTTGTTAACTTTTTTTTAACTTTTTTTTGCAGTGCTATAGCTCCCATAGGGACCTATAACACTGCACACACTGATCTTTTACCCTGACCCCTGCAAAGCCATAGCTTTGCATGGATCAGCGAGATAGGGGCTCGATTGCTCAAGCCTGTGGCTCAGGCTTGGAGCAATCAAACCCAGATTGGACACAATGGAGCAAGGTAAGTGGTCTCCACTCGCGTCCTAGCAGATCGGGACATCGCGATTTTATCAGCCCGACTGAGCTACCGGGAAGAGTTTACTTTCACTTTTAGACATGGTGGTCAACTTTGATCTCTGCGTCTGAAGGGTTAATAGCACGCGGCACAACGATTGGTGCCGCGCGCTATTAGCCCAGGGTCCCGGCTATGACTAGCAGCCGGGACCGACCCAGTGTGAAGTTTTTATCGGTACCACCGTGTGACCCTGTTTTAAACACCGGGGGAGGGCTCAGGGCGTACAGGTATGCCCTGAGTCCTTAAGAGGTTGAAGGGGTACTCAGGTGGAAAACGTTTCTTTTTAAAATCAACTGGTGCCAGAAAGTTAAACAGATTTGTAAATTACTTCTATTATAAAATCTTAATCCTTCCAGTACTTATTAGCTTCTGAATACTACAGAGGAAATTATTTTCTTTTTGGAACACAGTGCTCTCTGCTGACATCACGAGCACAATGCTCTTTGCTGACATCTCTGTCCATTTTAAGAACTTTCCAGTGCAGCATATGTTTGCTATGGGGATTTTATGCTACTCTGAACAGTTCTTAAAATGGGCAGAAATGTCAGCAGAGAGCACTGTGCTCATGATGTCAGCAGAGAGCTCTGTGTTCCAAAAAGAAAAGAATTTCCTCTGTAGTATTCAGCAGCTAATATGTACTGGAAGGATTAAGATTTTTTAATAGAAGTAATTTACAAATATGTTTAACTTTCTGGCACCAGTTGATTTAAAAAAAAAGTTTTTCACCGGAGTACCACTTTAATCTTTGCTAACTGAAACCCCTTGCCGCTCGCCACCGATGCCAGAGACTTACTGCAGGAGATCATTGGTTTATGCAGAGTCTGCACTGCAGTGGGTGCTTGACTGTATATCACAGAGCCGGACACAGTCGCCGGAACCTTCAATATGGCTGTGCCCAGACTACTTCCTATTTGGTCCGGCTGGTAAAGTCTTCCCCCGTGCAACATGGGGCAGACCTTTAGTTCCTCTTCGCACACTGAACAGGCATCACCGACTGATACCCCATCCTATACGTTTAACCCTTTCAGGTACTGGCTTTACATACTCTTTAACGGCAATTAACAGTCTTTCCTTCACCACCCCCTCTACTTCACCAGTTAGCACAGTCGCAATTAGCACAGTCACGTATACTTTTCTGGCTCAAACTTTTTCGCATCGGCATGCAATATTTCTTGGACACCGTTCAAACTCAGACTAGGGGGGAGGACTTGTGGCTTTATGGCTATGGCACACACCCAAATCCTGTTTGTGATGCCAAAGATAGTTGTGGTGTCAGGGTGGGATGTGAGGTGTAGGGGCAGATGGTATTAACTCCCTTCGTGTTTGTGACACCAGGGTGCTGTTTGCATATGAAACCACCCGAAAGGTAATCCAGTTAGTCCTAGGTAAGGCAGGGGTAAATTATAGTCCAAGGTTAAGGTTAACGGTAGCTTTACTGAAGTTGAACAGGTATAACAGTCTTTACAGGGCAGTAAGGTTCCCAGAGAGGTGACCAGTAACACGAGGGACTTCGCAGCTTGCTGGGACTTGCAGTGACTTGACAGACTCTAGAACAGCCACGCTAACTATAACTGACATGAGTTGACTGAAGATAGTGACAGCAGGCAAAGATGACTTGACTTACTGACTTGTGGCTACAATTTAGGCTTGAGGCCTCCAGATGTGCTGGACACTAGCTCTGAGATGTCTGGACTGGACTTGACCTCAGGATCTAAGGGCGGTGTAAGAGGAAAAGAGACAGATTGCAGCTCCTCTTTTCCTTCTAAAGGGGGGCTGTGCAAGGAGCCTATCGGCTAGCTGCAGGTCACCTGGTGCTCACAAAACATATGACTTAAACATGTGACAACCCTTATCAAGTGACTAACAACCGTGTTACCATATCAAAGGTCTTTACCCTAAGTATATAACTTATACACATTATGGGGGAACGCTGCAGGTCAGACCTGAGGACGTACAGGGACTCAACCTAACAAGACTGTAGGAGCATATCCCATACTGGGATATCACACATTGACATTATTGTTTAGCTTAGCTATGACAGGTTGAATGTACTATGTCTACCAATCCATTCTATGTAATGATATTACTAGGAAAAGTTATATAAACAATACCTGGAAGGCTCTGAAAACCGCTTTATTGGTAAGGACAATTAATAGCACCTTGAAAGACTGGTCTTTGTCCACATCATACTGGTCAACGTGGCAGAACAGACCAAAAGTTGCTTACAGCTGCATCTTATGAATGGTGTTTAACTGTAGAAAGCAATAAGCTATTTTTTCTATAGAAAAAATGGAATATCTTAGTTGAGAGTTTTCAACTCCATTCCTCATAAGCCCCCAACTAGCTGAAGAATCTTTTCTAGACTATACATCTGTCTGAGGATTCTGGAGGTTTCTGCAGCATGGGTTTCTGCAGGGTCGTTCATTTGATAGGACAGGCGTATACATTCCCTAACAAATAGGAACTTATAAATAGAACATCTGTAGTAATACCTGATGCTCTGAAAATATTTATATTACCTGTGAAACACTAAGGAAATTCTAAAAACCTGATCTTTTGGGAGTTCTCAAGAATTAGAGTTAAAGTGTTATTGTCATCTATAAAATGATTTAAAAAAAAATGCTTGTCAGTTTAGTAATGTGCCCTAACACATGTATGCATAATAATATACATGTGTTAATATGTAAAATACCTTTTGATCTATGTATTATTGGGGGCGTTTCCCCCTGGAATATGATGAGCTTCTCTGCTTTCCCCTCCCTCTCCCTGTCATGAGGTCTGCACAAACATTTTTACATTTGAAAAACTTTCTACCTAAATGCATGCTCTCTAATGCAGCCATGTGGAACTATATGATGGAAGGACAGAAGAAAAACCTACAATTTGTGCCCCCCAAAAATTAAAGATTTTAACGTTTTCAGTGCTTTGTGACCTCAGCTTTGTGCATGCTTTTTATAACCCTAAAGCAGCCATGTGGAACCTATATAGTGTAAATACACAAGGAATGAGTTCATAAGATGACCAAAAAGAAACCATTTTGCAGATAAATAATAGTTTAGCACATTGTATTGCTTGTCACTGTGCATGGAAATGCTTCTCTTCTTAAAGACTGCAAGCTGTCTGCATCTTATCTGTGCTCTGAGGCACAGAATGGGGATAACAACACCTCCCTACCCTCTCCCCTCTGATATTTTTATCCTTTTCTTTGATGGACCAAAAACGCTCGTTTGCAAAATTAAAAAGACAGAGACCCCTAGTGGCTATTTTTTAAACCCCTTTTTCACATCTTTAGCAATCAAATTTTTTAATGAAGTATATTAGGAAAACGCTTAGTGTTTAAGGTAGTATTACATGGAAAAAAAAAATGACAGTAACGCTTTAAGAAAACTTCCGTCAGGACATGTTCACACAATATATTTCCCCCCCATTTGTTGGGCTTTAAAACAGCAAAAATCTGTCATCTTTTTTACTGTTTAGTTCTCTGCATAAGTGCACACATATTACGTTTATGACGAGTGGGAAAACATCTGTTTTTCAAATTGGTATTTCAAGGCAATAAGGCAGCTATTTTTTTTTTAAATGCAAAATGGCTCAAACAAATGCAATTTTTCCTAGCTGTTATTTAAATAAAAATCTGTCAATTTGTTTATGGCTGAAAATACCAGACATAAGCATAGTGTGGACATGGCATTGCAGAACTTTTTGCTGAAATTTCTGTTTGATTGCCTAAGGCTATGTTCACACAGTAATAAAATGTGAGGAATGTTTGTCTGGAAAACACAGGCGGACATTCCTCACATTTGAATGATCCGGCGGGCGCTAGGACTGTTAGGAAATGCATTACTGTCATAGACAGCAATCCATTTCGGAGCGGAATCCACAGAAAGAATAGACAAGAATGCTGGAATTGATATTTCTGTTTCATGCAGCGGAATGTCTGTGTGGAATATTCCTGCGGAATTCCATCTTGTAAACATGGCCAAAGGCAGGGCTACTCAATCATTTTCAGAAAACCTTCACTTACCTATGTCTGTTGTCAGGCAATGGTACGAGCACCAGTAGTAAAGATACAGTGCAGTTATAACCTCACATATTCACAGATGACATATTTTCCCTCTGGCTTAAACCACCATGACGACTTTCCCCATCCATGACTCAATCCTGCAGAATTTGCCCCACACATTTTTGCACTTTATCCATTGGTAGAAAAGAAAAAGCTGCACTCACCATTCCATTACATCAGTGCTTTATTGTGAGTCCACATGGGGGTACACATGGCTGGGGCTTTCAGTGGCTAGAGCGACATATGTTTCGCACCGATCAGCGCATCGTCTGGCTCTAACTAACGTCTGGCTCTAACTAACTCTTCAGTAAACTGGTATATTTATACAGTCATACCTGCTACTTACCTGGGCAGGTGATTACAGTTCCGGCTTGTGCATTGTCTCCTTGCACTTCCATTGACAATGCACAACCCGGAACAGTAATCACATGCCCAGGTGAGTAGCAGGTATGACTGTATAATTGTACCTGTTTACTGAAGGGTTAGTTAGGAACCAGACAATGTGCTGATTGGCGCGAAACATACAGTATGTCGCTGTAGCCACTGAAAGCACCTGCCATGTGTACCCACAATAAAGCACTGATGTAACAGAGCAGTGAGTGCAGCCTTTTCTTTTCTACCACTGGATTGATTGCATATGTCTGCTGCAGGCTTTGCACTACCGCCATAGTGCTGTATATTGTACGCATACCACCACTATAAGGGGACCTCTGAAATTGGACATTGTGTATTTTTACAAGTAGTGCCAGCTTCTTCTCCACTTGTGTGATTTTTGCACTTTAGTTTTTCCTTCTCACCTTCTAATAGCCATATCTCTTTCAATTTTCCACCTAAAGACCCGTATGAGGAGTTGTTTTTTCCATCACCATTTGTACTTTGTAATAACATCACTCATTTTACCCAAAATCTACAGTAAAATAAAAAAAAAAAAAAACAACAACACATAATTTTGCAACTTTTGATGGCTCCTTTTTCTATGCTGCATGTAAAAAAGACATTATCTGTATTCCGTAGGTCCATTTAAAATGATACCCAAATTATATAGGTTTTGTTTTATTATACTACTTTAAAAAAAATTATATTTTTGTATGAAAATTTTTGTATGAAAATTAGTATGAAAATGTTTCTATTCTGACCCCTATAACACTTTTATTTTTCTGTATAAGGGGCTGTATGAGGGCTCATTATTAGCACCGATATCTGTAGTGTTTATTGGTACCACTTTTGTTTTCATGGGACTCTTTGATGGCTTTTTAAGTAATTTTTTTCCTGGTATAGGAGGTGACCAAAAATCAGCAATTCTGAACAATTTTTTTTTTACGTCAACGCCATTGAGCTGTGCTTTAATTAATGTTATATTTTATTAGTTAGGACATTTCTGCAAGTGGCAATACCAAATATGTTTATGTTTTTATTTTACTTTATTTTATTTGAAAAAAGCGGAAACGGGGTGATTTTTTTTTTACCCTTTTTCAATATTTTACATGCAATCTTTTGATTGCATACACTGAACATGTAACGTGTTTCAAGGACGCTCCGTCCTCTTCCTCAGACAAAAAACTTCTAATTACTTACCTTGGTTGTGGACAGTGCTGAAATATCCTTATCATCTGTGCGCTGGAAAAGTGCACAATCTTCATTACACGTTCCCTATGCCTTGCAGAGGGCAAGATAAGCTGCAGTCCTTGGTGGATGTCCGGGCGGGATCTCCACTACAACCCTCCGAAAGGATTACATGCATACAAGAGTCTTGTGCCTCTCCCTTAGCACAACACTATCTGGTGAGTTGCTCTATTGATAGGGGCTCACCTTTTTAAATTGTCCTTCACAGTGGAGCGCTTTTCCATCCTTTTTATTTCTGCATTGTTGGAGGGCCAATTGGATTGGAGGAAGCCTGGTAAGAGATCTCTACCTGTGCTCTCAGCTCATCGGGACCCCGTGATTTTACTGTGGTGGTCCCGATAAGCTCCCTGAGCTAACTGACATTAGTTTTTTCCCATTTTAGATGCAGTGATCAACTTTGATTGCTGTGGGCAACCGAGTATGGGCTTAGCTCCTGCAGGAGCAGACACAGGACGTACATGTACGTCTTGCATCCTCTAGGGGTTAAACTTCTTGCTAAAACACCTCTGTCATTAGGAAGTTAGTTCCCAGATTGGCTATGAAGCCCCCCAAAATTAGTCAAGTAGCCCCAATAGCAGTAGAAAAACCTTCCTATATGGTAGGTACGCAACTGATGATAGGCTTGCCAACTCCCTCCCCCCTCAAGTCAGTGGCCCCCTGGGCAAACTACCCCCACCACTCCATAAGTATGCCCCTGATCTGCCTATCTCTTTGGTTTTTTGTGTGTCATATTCTACTATAGGCACACCTTTATATATAACCTTTATGCTTCTCTACTGTGCAGAAAATTGCCAAGGTGATTGCATTTAGTTTAAAATTGTAGTTGAAGTGCAGTTTTCATATAATGTTTCAGGAAAAGTGACAGATTTTTGCCAGGTGGCACTGGAAATGTTGTTAGTAATCTTTGTTGCTGGGGACAGCTATGATTCTTTTACTTCATACACCAGTCATGGAATATTAGCGCGGCCATGGAATTGATCCAATAATACTGCAGGGCTTCATAACGAAATGTCACCTGACAAAAGGCTATTTTACGACAGTCTGTGGAATGTATGCTATTTGGAGACCACAAAATTTCATAAATGGATACTGCTGCAGGGACATTTTTAAGGCATAACTGCAATATTTTGTAATGGGAATGACTATGATAGTAACCTTTTATCAGGAAATAATATATTTGGCTAAGTAGCTCTAAAGGGGAGATAGACATTTAAATGCAAATTGACAATGTGAAACTATTATTTGTGAAGTAATGTAAATGAATAAAGTTTATATGTAAAAGTAAACTGTGTTAAATGTAGTGCAACCAGAACTATGTTTAATCTAAATATTATGGGCCCTTTTCTCCCCTTTGTTAGTTTATATAGCTGTCCATTTTCTCTTCCTATAAATGACATACACCATTTTTCCCTTTATCCCTTTCTACCATGTACTGTGTTATTCTAGACCAAATTTTTTTGAGTAAAAGGAAAAAAATAATCATATTGTTTTACATAATGGCTCTCATTCACTAAGCTCTTTCTGATTATTATTATTTTTTTTTTTGCACACGCTGTTTGCAACATGTCTGCGCCACAGATGTGCCATAATGCAACATAATGCGCTGGAAAAATCGACAACGCCAATGAAAATAAAAGCCTCCAAGAGCGGCGGGCAACAGATTTGAATTAGAATCCTACATATTTATTAAGGTTTCCTACTAAAAAAAAGAGAATTCTGTCAGGAAAACTACTGACCACAAAATAGATGGTCTGAAAATAATCCTACAAAACCACATTACCCTTTAATACTGGTTTTAGGGTTTCTTCTTTCTAATCGATTTTTCTCGGTAGTGGTTCCATAGTTATGTGTGTACAATCATTCATTTCTAATGTCATTTAGAATTTGCATCTCTCCTGCGTGCGCAAAAAAATTCAACATGCGCTAAAACTGCACTAAGAAATCCACACAAACCCACATAATAATTAATAAATTAGGAAAAAAGACATAGATTATTAAACCTACAACAAATACAACCCTACACTCAATAGATGAGGGCCAATATCTAGGAGTATATTTAAAATATGTAAATTACATATTTCTATTTGGCATATTTAAAATTTGGCCATTATTCACATCATGTAAAAAGCAGAGGACAGAGTCCATTATTCACACCATGTAAAATAAAAACAAACAAAAAACAAAACAAAAAAGTCTCCTTGGCAGCATGTTTCTGGCTTTAAAACCACACCCACGGACGTGATGACGTAGGGCCTGAGGAAGCGCAAACGCACGATACGGTTGTTGCCCAAAGTCGTTACCCGCAGTCCGCTCCCCAGTGTACAGTGTACCCGCAACAAGAATAAAGCTAATTCTGCTCCAAGAACTACTGGTAAGTGCTCCGTTTTCATTTCTACCTTATCATTGTTATAAAAAGTTGGTATAAATCAAACCAGCCTAGAGGTGGTGTAAAGAATACAAAAAAAACAAAAAAAACAAAAACGAAGTTACGACAAATCTTTCACATAGCTGGCAACACTGTAAAATGATGGTGCGCCTTTTGCCTGTCCAGTATGGATTTATGCTGTCTAAACCTAAGGCAGTATTCATGTATTCCCCCCATTCCACTAAAAAGATTGGCTGGGATAAAACCACTGTAAGATAAAAACTTAAATTCAATGCACAATGCATTCTTAGTAAACAAACATTTATGCTGTATAAGCATGGAAAGGATTAACCTATACATTATTGGATCTGTTCAGGATTGTTTGAATGCTGCGAAACAGAAAGTTCACCCAGTGTGTAAAGCCCCATTTAACCCCATTTAGATATACAGCTAAGGCTTCTTTCATACTACAGTCATGTTCCTGCATTTTGACAGACATTTTTCTGCTGAAACAGGTCATGAAAAAATAGACGACATAACTGAACATGACAGATGCTAATGGATGACCAATGTCCGTTATTTTAACAGACATTCTGTCAAAATAATGGAAATGTTCCATCCGTTATAACCCGTTATTCCATCCATCATGCACTGATATAGTCTGTTATTTTTGGCCGTTGTTTTATTTCCTGGTAGTGATGCTGTTCTCTGCATGAGTAGTTCAAATAATGGCTCATAGCAGACTTTAAAATAACGGGCACTAACGGATGTCAGTTGTGAAGATCCGTCACCCATAGACTTCAATGTTTAAGTTTTAACGTCCGTTATTCCACTGTTATTTTTGACGGGAAAAAATGAGTGCATGCAACGTCTTTTGTGCTGTCAAAAATAACGGCGTTAGTCATAACGGAGCATAACTGGTGCTGGAGGATGGTCTCAAAATCCCATTGACATGAATTGGATATTTTGATTGCCATTTAAGGGACTTTCTGACAGGAGTTCATGATGGAAGTTTTTACAGGTGACCAACGGTAGTGTGAAAGGGGCCTAAGGCATAAACGTCTTCAACTTATCCTTTACATTGAAACAACACAGCAACAAAGCATGCAATAATAAATATCTACATATTTACCTATTGAACAAGTTTTACAAATTAGTTCTATATAAAAATCTTAACCCTTCCACAGGCAGTTGTATTTCTTTCTGGAGTATTTCTTTCCTTTTTTTTTTTGTTTGAACATGTGTCTGCACTCTTCCCCACCCCCTCAGCCCAACCCTATATAAGTAGTAGTTAGCTACACAAGGGCCATTTCTTTCCTAGCAGCCTCCCAGTCCGACTGGGAGAGCATGGTAAGTGAGCTATTACAGCTTGTTCACACTGGTCTGGTGCTGTGTGGCGTCCGTTGCTGCCGTGGCACCGTGTCTGTGGGGAGGGGGTGCGGCCCATAGACTGGTTTGGGGGGCATTGGGGCCACTCTGCCAATGGGTCTTTCCTCCCCGTGGGCACTGGTGTCGCGGCGGTGGTGGTCACCGCCTGGTGCTACGCCATTTTATGCTAGGGACATTAGGGACCCACTCTAAATAGGTGGCCTTGACGTGGCGAGTGGGCTTGTACTTTTTGATAAAAAATGTATACTAACAACCTGTTAGTTTTTGATATTATGTTGAGAAGCAATTAGATCATTATACAAGATTGTAGATGTGCGACCATGTCTGTTTCTTCTACCTAAATTACAAGTCTGTTTAACTTAGTGGCACCAGTTGATTTAAATTTTTTTGTTTTCCATTGGAGTACCCCTTTAACACCTTAAGGGCCAAGTCCATTTTCACCTTAAAGAACTTAAAGGGGTACTCTGCCCCTAGACATCTTAACCCCTTTTACAAAGAATAGGGGATAAGATGTCAGATTGCCGGCGTCCCGCTGCTTTGGACCCCCGCAATATAGCAAGCAGCACCCACCTGTAACTGCTTCCGGAAGCGCTGGCGGTTCTCAGGCTAATTCCTCCCGACCACAAGGACAGAAGATTGTGACGTCACGACTTCACCCCCATGTGATGTCACGCCCCGCCCCCTCAATGCAAGTCTATGGGAGGGGGCGTGACGGCGGGACCCCGGCGATCTGACATCTTATCCCCTATCCTTTGGAGAGGGGATAAGATGTCTAGGGGTGGAGTACCCCTTTAAGGAGAAGAGCGTTTTTTGTGCTGTCACTTTAAGCATTAATAACTCTGGGATGCTTTTACTTATGAATTTGATTCCGAGATTTTGTTTTTTCTTGACATATTCTACTTTAACATAGTGGTAAATTTTCACCCCCTCCCTGTCACGCCCCCTCCCATAGGCTTGCATTGAGGGGGTGGAGCATGACATCACACGGGGTCACAATGCTCCAGCCCCGTGATCGACAGTGATCAGACCCGGAGCGAACATGCTCCGGAGACTGATTGTAACAGGGTGCTGCGTGCAAGATCATGGGGGTCCCCAGCGGTGGGACCCCGCGCGATCAGGCATCTTATCCCCTATCCTTAGGATAGGGGATAAGATGTCTTAGCGCCGGAGTACCCCTTTAAATGATTACACACTTTTTCTTTCCAATTTTTGAGTATGATGTTCCATCTTCATAAAAAGAATCTAAGCTGTAATTAATGCAAAGGGTTGAAATATAGAAAATACTGAAAAGTTGGTTCAGGTTTCTGTATCATTTATTCATCCTGATGCTGAAAACTGGAAATGAATACTAAATAGTTGTTTTGTTGAAATATGCATATTCATCATCAGCAAATTTAAAGAAATACAGTTTCTGTGATGTCAAAGATGTGAAAAGTTTAAAACTGCAGGAGACTTAACTGTTCAGCCCTCCGATTATACTTATTAAATAAAGATGGATTGAAGAGGCATTTGTAAAGGATGAAGAAATTGGGTTTCATGCTATGTCTAATGGGTTCATTTTGTTTCTTTAGAAGATGGTTTGACCTCTCGATTAAAACTAGCTGTATATCCATAAATACAGTATCTCACATTTTTGTAAATATTTTATTATATCTTTTTATGTGACTACACTGAATATATATCACTTTGCTACAATGTAAAGTAGTGTGTACAGTCTGTATAACTGGTCTGTATAATTTGATACATCCCTAAGTGGAAATGTTCAAATTGGGCCCAGTTAGCCATTTTCCCTCCCCTCTGATATGTGACTAGGCCTCAGGTGTGAAAGGGGAGCAGATGTCTTAAATTTGGTGTTATCGCTCTTACTCTCTTTAATACTGGTCACTGGTAGTTCAACATGGCACCTCTTGACAAAGAACTCTCTGATAATATTAAAAAAAGAATTGTTGCTCTACATGAAGATGGCCTAGGCTATGAGAAGATTGCCAAAACCCTGAAACTAAGCTGCAGCGTGATATCCAGATTGCCTTTGGGAAATAGACATGACTGCTGCCCTCATTGCTGAAGGAGTTGAAGAGGTGGGGGGTTAGCCTGTCAGTGCCCAGACTATATGCCGCAAACTGCATCAAACTGGTCTGCAGAGGAAGAAAACAGTTTCCTGAAGACAAGCAGACTAAGGACATGGATTTGGCTACATTCACACTACCATTGCGCCCCGTCAATTACGTCCGTCAAACTTTTTTTGGGGGGAGTTTGACGGCCGTCATTTTGACAGGGCGCAACAGGCAATAACGGGTCCTAACGGGTCAATGGGGTCTGTTGGATGCCGCTATTTTCAGAGAATAGCGGGAGAAAAAGACGGTGCAAGCACTAGTCTTCCTCCCTCTATTCTCCCTGGCGGTCCTGACGGCCATCACACTACCGGATCATAATGATAATGTGAAAGGCGCTTTACTAGAACCATCTCCTGTGGTTTGATGAGACCAAGATAAATGTAATTGGTTTAGATAGTGTCAAGTGTGTGTGGCGGCAACCAGGTAAAGAGTACAATGACAAGAGCGTCTTGTCTACAGTCAGGCATGGTGGTGGGAGTGCCATGGTCTGAGGCTGCATAAGTGCTACTGGCATTGGGAGGCAACAGTTCATTGAGAGAACCATGAATTCCAACATGTACTGTAACCTATTGAAGCAGGGCATGATCTCCTTCCTTTTGAGACTGGGCAGCATTCCAACATGATAATGATCCCAAACACACCACCAAGCATGACCACTGCCTTACTAAAGAAGCTAAGGGTAAAGGAATTGGACTGGCTAAGCATAACTCCAGACCTAAATTCTATTGAGCATTGGGGGGGCATCCTCAAATAGAAAGTGAGGGAGCACAAGTGAAAGAGCACTCTAGTGGCTACCTGTGAAGCTCTGCTACACTCTATGCCCAGGAGGCTTAAGGCAGTGATGGAAAATAATGGTGGTCACGCAAAGTGTTGACACTTTAAGCCCATTGTGGACATTTCCACTTGGTGTACTTACTTTTGTTGCCAAGGTTTAGACATTAATGGCTGCGTGTTGAGTTGTTTTGAGGGGACACAACATTTAACACTGTTATATAGACCATGTGCTTACTACATTGTATCAGAGTATAATTTCTTCACTGTTGTCAATGAAAAGATATAATAAAATATTTACAAAAATTGGGGGGGGGGGTGGTGCAAAAACTGCATTTGGAAATTTGCTACAACAGAAATAAATGTTCAATGTTTTTTTTCGTGGTCTAATGAGTTAGATTAATCTAGAATAATCTAATTTATCTTGTGAAATAAAGATCACCTCTAACCAAATAACACACTCTGCGTTAACCTTTATATTCATGGACAATCAATTGTAATTTGGATCTTTTACCTTAATGAACTATACCCACCACTGTTTAAATGCCATTCTTTGTTTAGTATAGCAGTACAAATGCCTGATGGACATGTATTGTAAAGGTGAAAAGAATGGCAGCTTCCTTTACCTGAGATTGTGAGATCTTGGCTGTACCACTTTGCTTTTATCTGTAATATGTAGTTAATGGAAATTCTTTGCCCTGAGGGGCAGACTTCATTTATCACATATACCTAGCTGATTTAACACAAATAGAATGTAGCAGAATAATAGATAACTTTCTGTATCCTCCAAACAGGTTCTTGAAAGGAAAAGCATCTTTCGTTTTTCTCAAAATCTTTTTTCTTTTTACAGACACACACATACACACAACTTCTATACCATTTTCCCCCTACATTCCTATATAAAAATATTTGCAGAGTGAGTCTTTTCTGGCATACATTTGGAAGTCAGTTTACCCACCCTTCAACATCTACCCTTATGGTCAGATAGTCATATATAGGGTGCTGATATAGTAATTGTACCTGCTGCCTAAAAAATAGCAAATGGTAGGTGGGATGTGGTGTAACAGATTTTACAAAAAAGCCCAGGAAATTCTAGTTATACCTTTTCCTATGACCCAAACCCAGTATAATCCTAGGCATATTTCTCACATCATACTATAGTTCTCTTATAGTTCTAGTTGCCCTGTCACATAAAAACAGCTCCCATACAACCAGTAAATTATATGTGGGCAGAGATCGGCACATGGGGAAGATTTCCTATGTGTCAAAGTTTCTTCTATGTGACAAGAGTTTTTTGTAAGCTGAAATAAAGATCTATAGGGGATTTTTATGGTTTCTATAAATATAGTATTACAGGTCTCTTTTGTGCCCCATTATGAACAATTATATATTACAGTACTTGGCGTGTTTTGCACACTCTATGTGATAGCCTCTTTGTGGTCCTTGCTCTTTTCTTTAAAGGAAAACTGACAGTCTGTTCACCCACATTAACCCAATACACTGGTTTACAATGCTGGTGAACAGGCTTACAAAGAGCTATAATTTACAGAAATTGGTTCAGCCACTCTAAAGAAATGAACAATGGGGTGTGCAGCAGATTTTCCATAACAGAGATTCCCTTTGAGTGAATTCACAAGTACAGATGTTCTGCAGTAGATTTCATGTTGTCATATTAATACTAATAAATAGGTTAACTGAGCTTCAAATCTGCAGCACACCCTGAACGTGCAAATACATTCTTAGGGTACGTTCACACGCTAGTAGCAGGCAGCGAGTTTCCCGCTGTGGGAAACCCGCTGCGAGTCACGCTAACATTGATTTAAATGGGTCCGCGGACAGTTCGTAAATCTGACACTATTGCGGACTGTCTGTGGACCCATTCAAATCAATGGTAGTGTAACTCGCAGCGGGTTTCCCACAGTGTGAAACCCGCTGCTAGTAATAACATGTGAACACACCCTTAGGATAGTGTCACACTTGGCACATCTGCAGCGGGTTTCCCGCAGAAATTCCTCTGATAAAATGAAAAAGGCACCAAAAATAAGTTCATTATACAAATCTAACATCACAACCAAGATTATTTATAAATGCAGCACTAGAGCCAAGCACATTACATAAGTATGACACCAGTACAAAGCTCATAACATATATAAACGTACAGACGCAAGCATACTAAAGAGAACAGGAACAAATTCTAGTGAACCCACCGCCATAGAAGTTTGTGCCATTGGGAACTACACATCCCACCATGACTTTAATGGTGGTAAGGTTAAGGTGGGTTTGTTGTTTCAAAAACAGAAATATTACTTATAAATAAATTATCCACCATGCCGCAGACCATACAAGTGATAATAGTACTGATCAGATGTAGTCAATGGCAGAATAAACATTTGAGGGACATGAAGGTGATGTCTTATCTACATTTTTTTTCATATCAACTGGCTCCAGAAAGTTAAACTGTCATATATTTTCTCCTGCACTATCCACAGTACTGGTGGATAGTAAGGGAAACGCTGATTAAAACGAGCCCTACCTTACCTGGATCCGCCCGACCGTTCACCGGCAATTGTAGTTTTATTCTATGTATATATCTTGCTGTAACTGGCACGGCCGGGGCTTCTGCAGGTTAACTGGCACTGACGTCAGCGCCGCTTATGAATATTCATCCCCCTCCCTGCAGTTCTTCCTCTCTTCTCCGCTCCTAACTGGAGGGAGGGGGGATGAATATCATAAGCGGCGCTGACGTCAGTGCCAGTTATAGCAAGATATACAGATAGAATAAAACTACAATTGCGGGCGAACGGCCGGGCAGATCCAGGTATGGTAGGGCTCATTTTAATCAGCATCTCCCGCACTATCCATCAGTACCTGTGGATAGTGCAGGAGAAAATATCTGACAGTTTTCCTCTAAACAGATTTGTAAATTACTTCTATTAAAAAAATCTTAATCCTTCCAGTAGCCCTCCGGCTAGGCAAGGTATTCAATCGGTCTGGCTTCAAGGAGAACGCCGGCTCCACGTGGCCAGGATACAAAAGGAATGGAGATCAGATAAAATCAAGGTAGTTTATTTCCCAACATGCAACGCGTTTCGCTGCGGGAAAGCAGCTTCATCAGGCATCAAACATGCCTGATGAAGCTGCTTTCCTGCAGCGAAATGCGTTGCATCTTGGCAAATAAACTACCTTGATTTTATCTGATCTCTATTCCTTTTGTATCCTGTGCCACGTGGAGCCAGCATTCTCCTTGGAGCCAGACCGATTGAGTTCCTGAGACAGACAGAGGTGTCAGCAGAGAGCGCTGTTGTCAGACAGAAAAGAACAACTCAACTTCAGCAGCTAATAAGTACTGGAAGGATTACAATTTTTAAATAGAAGTAACTTACAAATCTGTTTAACTTTCTGGAGCCAGTTGATATGGAGCCAGTTAAAATTGTTTTTCACTGGAGTACCCCATTACAGTCTTCATCTGCTCCAGACCATTATGGCCGACTTCTTTTGGCCAGCACTTCACGTCTTTAGCTTCTGACTTTTGCAGCATATCCCTACACTGTGACCCTGCAAATAACAGTGTAATACACATTGGGGGACATGTATCAAAGATTTTACCCCTGTTTTGTGTGTATTTTTTTGCGCAAAATTTTGCGCAAGCCCTTTTTTTTGCGCATTTTTTTGTGCACGTTTTGGTAGAGCATGTCCTCCAGATGTGGCTGAATCAGGGTACCTTGGAGTGACATCTATAGTACACATGGATTTATTACCTGCGCTCTTTTCCTTTGCACCAAAAATTTTGACGCACGTGCGTCTTTTTCCCCATAAATATAAGCCAACTTTAACTGCACGTAGCAATCCTTTCTATTTCTGAAGGAAAGTTCTACTAAGGAACCACCAGAATGTTTTTACTTTCCTATCTCAATTCCTCCTTTGGTTTGCTTTATATTGCTTTTTACTCCTTGGTTATTCCAAATAATTTTAAAAATTACTTTTAAAATTATTTGCATATAGAATATTTGTTTACAGTTCAGTTATTCATTAGATCACTTGTATATTGTTATTTTATGATCCAACAATTTAATACATTTACTTAAGAAATGTTTGATATCTTACTTATTATTGAACAAGCTCCGTCACATTAAAACAGCTTTGTAATCCACTTAACACTGTAGATCATTCTCCTTTTATTTTTACAATTTACTGCTTTCCGTTATACTTTTCCCCAGCGCCCGGTAAGATGGTACTGATAGCCAGCCATCTTACCATGTGACCACGGGGGGTTTCATCCCCCCCCCAGCGATCACTGCTATCAGCTAGTCAAATCTGACTAGCTGATAGCAACGTTTCGCTATGAGAATACTTAGCAGCGCGGTGTGTGAGTCCGGATCACGGGGATCGGGACACACACCGCTCTGCTAAGTGTCCCTTACCCGTCCCCCGGCGTCACTTACCCGGCCATGCGGTGTCCTGAGCAGTCCCCGTGCGAGCGGCGTCCTACAGGCGGTCCCGGGGGTGGTGCGTCCCCGCGGTGAGTTTGCAGCAGCAGGGCGGCACCTTCATTGGCACAGTGAGATCGCCATAAAGCGATCTCACCGCTGCCTCTGGGAGTTTCAAAACTGCAACTCCCAGCATGCCCAGACAGCCTTTGGCTTTCTGGGCATACTGGGAGTTGTAGTTTTGCAACATCTGGAGGGCCACAGTTTGGAGACCACTGTATAATGGTCTCCAATCTGTGCTCTTCCAGATGTTCCAAAATTACAAATCTCAGCATGCTCAGTCTGTCCAGGCATGCTGGGAGTTGTAGTTCTGTAACATCTGGAAGACCACAGATTGGAGACCATTATACAGTGGTCTACAAACTTTGGACCTCCAGCTGTTGCAAAACTACAACTCCCAGCATGGCCAGACTACCCAAGCATGCTGGGAGTTGTAGTTCGTCAACATCTGACCCTTCAGATATTGCCGAAATACAACTTCCAGCATGTCTGGCCATGCTGGGAATTATAGTTTTGCAACAGCTGGAGGCACCCTGTTTGGGAAACACTGGCATAGAATTCCCCTATGTCCACCCCTATGCAAAACCCTAATTTAGGCCTCAAATGCGCATGGCGCTCTCTCACTTCGGAGCCCTGTCGTATTTCAAGGCAACATTTTAGGGTCACATATGGGGTATCGCCGTACTCGGGAGAAATTGCCTTACAGATTTTGGGGGACTTTTTCTCCTTTTACCCATTATGAAAAGGAACAGTTGGAGTCTACACCAGTATGTTAGTGTATAAAAATAAAATTATTTACACTGACATGCAGGTATTGCCGCATACTTTATATTTTCACAAGAGGTAAATGGGAAAAAAGATCCCCATTTTTTGGGACACAATTTAGCCAGAGTACGGAGATACCACATATGTGGGCGCAAAGTGCTCTGCGGGCGCACAACAAGGCCCATAAGGTAGAGTGCACCATGTACATTTGAGGTGATTTGCACAGGGGTGTCACAGATGTTAAATGAAGAATAAGGACATTGGTATAATTGATGTGTTATAATTGGGTGCAAAAAGTGGTATTATTGTGAGATTAAAACTCTACATAATGAAGAAAAAAAATTCTAAAACTAATAACGAGGACACATTTACTGTTTAGGTGCAGATACGCTGCAGACAAAGCTCCTACTAAATAGAGCTGCGGTGTAAATTTATGCTCTGAGGAGAATTCAAAATTTAAACGCAATTCAAGAAAGTAGCTGCGCAAGAATGATAAATTTAACGCAGCTGTGCCAAATTTACACAACAGGCAGATGGGTAAAAAACTATTATACACTGGAAATGATACATGTCCCCCATTGTCCTCAAAAAAAGGCTCACACTGAACTTCTAAATAAAAGAAATGCCACACTGTGCAACTAAATAGAATTGCACTATACTGTGCCCTCTAAAAAATGCCAGCACTGTGTAACTGATTAAAAAATGTATTACAATGTGCTATTGAACAAAAAATATTCCTGGTGTTGCAGGTAACCTGCCAAGACTCCCGTAGCACCTCTACAATTGTATGTGCGTCTTAAGGATGTAGATATAGTTGAATCTAAGGAAGAGGGACCGGGTTAGGAGGACCAAGTGCAAAGGACAACTGGGGAATGTAGTCCAGGCCTTTTGGACAGACCAGCCCCTATGTGTGCTATCCTGCTAAGGCTGGACAATCTGTGAAATATGTAATGTTCTGTATTGAAATGAGACAACTGTTGTGGAAGGAAGTATAACAAAATAATTATTCTTGACTGCAAGTTTTGTGTAACTACTCAACATTTAAAAAACAATAAAAATGCTGAGAGAAATGTTATAGGTAAAGCATTCTGTCCAACAGCGTGGAAAACATTAAGAAAGAGAATAATCAGCCAAGCGGTTTAATTATAACTAAATAGTTTTTAGAAGTCATTACACGAGAAAAGCAACAGCCAGGATATTTGAAAGTATGCAATGAATTATTCTACACAGCCTTTTAATACTTTGCTCGATTTAGAAACATTTCTGATGATAACTCTGCAAGACAGCATTGGAAAATGACCTGCATTCCCCACTGCTTGATAGAAATTTCTACTGATATGAATTCTGTTCAGCAGCAGTGAACTTAAACGCTGATGTTGAATACATAAGGCAACCTGCTGTTAGAAACCAGAAAGATACCTTATAGGCTGTTTTGTTACACATATAATGCATCTATAAATGGAATGATATCTAAGACCAGATATGCATAGTTGCTTCTTACAATCCAACCACCTCCGGCTTTGTCATTACAACATTATAAGGAGGACAATAGCAATGCAAACTACAAATCATACATAAACAGCATTTACCTGAACATTGCATGCTAGTTTTAACACAGGAGAACAATTTTTTTTTTTTTTTTTTTTTAGAAATAACTACATAGATTGATAAATAATAAAATATTGTTACAGTTGATAACACTGGTATTTCTGGTATTTTTTTCCCTTCATTTTTACCGAAATATGTGGAGAAATAACTCAGTTCATTGACTTTAATTATTATTATTTTTTTTTTGCCATAAGTCTGCTTAAAGTAAGTTTTATTCTAATAGGTTTATACTATGCTATTCTACTCAGTAATAAAACACCAAAAGCAGACGCATTGTATTTAAGGGGTATTCCAGTTTAAAGCATGTATGACTTATCCATTGGAAGTGCAAATAAACATGGTCGTTCTCTTGCCTATTCAATAATATGCAGGGCTGTAGCTATAGGGGGTGCAGAGGTAGCAGTCACATCGGGGCTCTGGTGCCTAAGGGGGCCCCAAAGCACATCTGCCCCACAAGAGACCAGTCTTATAATTGGCCTTGTTGCAAGTTTTGCATCGGACTGTTAGAGGGAGACAAAAGAAGGTTGTTGTTACAAGATGGCAGCCACTTAAATTACTTAGGTCTAGATATCTTTCTCGTCTACAGGAGGTCATTGTTCCTTTCACTTGGTAGGTTTCAGAGCCCAGTGTAGCATTATGCTGGCCTCCATGGTGGTTTAAGAGATCTTGCCCCCTCTTAGTGAAATCACATGGATAAGAACATATAATTTACAGCAGATAAGGTACTCAGTCATTCAGTAGCATACACCTTTACTATAGTTTTATAAAGTTTCAATCATCTGCCATCATCTCTTGTAGGTTATATGTCCCCAGCTAAAATAAAGCAGCTTGGAACAACATTGGAATATTCCCATAGAGAAGGTAATGGGACTCTCCTAGAAAATATATATATATACGTATGTATATACCGTATTTATCGGGGTATACCACGCACCGGCCTATGACACGCACCCTCATTTTACCAAGGATATTTGGGTAAAAAAAGTTTTTTACCCAAATATCCATGATAAAATGAGGGTGCGCGTGCGCGCGTGTATACCCCGATACACCCCCAGGAAAGGCAGGGGGAGAGAGACCGTCACTGCCCGCTTCTCTCCCCCTGCCTTTTCTGGGGTCTAGAGCCCTGCTGCCGGCCCTTCTCTCCCCCTGGCTATCGGCGCCGCTGCCCGTTCTGTCCCCCTGACTATCGGTGCCGGCGCCCCATTGCCGGCGCCGATAGCCAGGGGGAGAGAAGCGGCGCCGACAGCCAGGGGGAGAGAAGGGGCAGCGGCACCCATTGCCGGCGCCGCTGCCCCGTTGCCTCCCCCCATCCCCGGTGGCATAATTACCTGTTGCCGGGGTCGGGTCCGCGCTGCTGCAGGCCTCCGGCGTGTGTCCCCTGCGTCGTTGCTATGCACGGTGCGGCGCACTGACATCATGCGCCGCGCCGTGCAGCGCATAGCAACGACGCAGGGGACGCACGCCAGAGGCCTGCAGCAGCACGGACCCGACCCCGGCAACAGGTAATTATGCCACCGGGGATGGGGGGAGGCAACGGGGAAGCGGCGCCGGCAATGGGTGCCGCTTCCCCTTCTCTCCCCCTGGCTGTCAGCGCCGCTTCTCTCCCCCTGGCTATCGGCGCCGGCAATGGGGCGCTGGCACTGATAGTCAGGGGGACAGAACGGGCAGCGGCGCCGATAGCCAGGGGGAGAGAAGGGCCGGCAGCAGGGCTCTAGACCCCAGGAAAGGCAGGGGGAGAGAAGCGGGCAGCGATGGCCTCTCTCCCCCTGCCTTTCCTGGGGGTGAATCGGCGTATAACACGCACATAGACTTTAGGCTCAAAAATTTAGCCTAAAAAGTGCGTGTTATATGCCGATAAATACGGTATATATATATATATATATATATATATATATATATATATATATATAAACTACATTTTCTATTGATTCCTCTGGGAGAAGAGGAACTCACTTTTGCAGAACCAACTTCCAGGATGGAATAACAGAACCATTTCCTATAGACTTAATGTAAAGTGTGGGCCTCCTACGACCAAGAATTTTAAATAGTAAAAAGTATAAGATTTTGAAGTTCAAAGATAACTATCAGCTCTAAAAAGCAGAAAAGGAATATGAAGAAAAGAGATGTCTGGCACTGTTCACAGTAAGTCTTTTTTTATTTTTATCACAGTAATTATATAAGAATTTAAATTTGGCTTTGACAAATGGATTTTTGCTCCTTTTCAGGTTAGTAGCAAAAAAACATCTAGAACACTGTTTAACCTCTTCCTGACATCTGCCATGTCCTTCCTTTCCTTGTGCCTCAACATAACCCAAAACGTAAGTCATAAAATGACTAGAAAAAAGAACATGATTTTCTGTCAAGAGATGTTTATGCTTTATGTGTTACCACCCAGTGTATAGAATTTGTATAGAGAAATTGAAATTCTTAAAGAGAATATGACAGCTAGTTAACCCGCACTAAACCCAGTTAACTGGGTTATAGTGTGGGTGAACAGCTGTAAAATAAGGGGTTATTCACTTAAATCCATAGGTTATGTGCAGAGTTATGCTTGTAAACAGCTCTATTCCTAATGCGCCCCAGCGCGGATTTGAGGCAAGGAGCCGGCTGCTGAACTCCTGAGTCTCCTCCATATTGCGCCATCGGCCCTTCGGGTGAGCACACAGAGAGCAGAGTGCTCACCCGCAGCCTTCATTAGCATAATAATTAGGGGATGGCGGGATTATGGACGAGACACAAGAGTTCAGCCAGTTGGCTCCCTGCCTCCTATGCGCGCTGGGGTGTAATGACTAACAGAATAAAATAAAAAATAAAAAATGGCACAAAAATTATTTTCATAATTGAAGGTGGAGATGCTTATTTTCTTTCAAATCTGCAAGAAAATATCATAAAAGCCTGGTCTGGAAGTAATTTGAATACCCATGCAAGTGACTGTATAACTGAGAAAAAACTAGTACTTGCATTGCAAAAAAATTATTGGTCATTTTTATGCACCCCCTCCTCATACCTATCACTTGTTGTCCTGCTCTTGTTCTGCCTGTTGTCCTTGCAAAATAAAAGGCTAAAAATAAATATGAGATTGGTGAGTACCACATTATTAACCCCTTAGGAACCCAGGGCATACAGGTACGCCCCTATGCCCTGGCGGGGACCAGGCCGGGATGACTGCTGATATCTATCATCAGGCACCCCGTGCAAACCCCTGGAGGGGTCCTGAGACTGACGATTTGCGGCAATTACGGGTCAATCCGGTCTCTGGTGACCCGGTGACCCTGAAAAAAGGGTGAATGGGGCTGTCCGAAACAACCGACCAATCACTGCCCTGCTGGGCGTTGATCTGAGTGGTGATTGGGGCCGGCGGGGGTCTCTTACCTCTCCCTGGTCTGGCAGGGGTCCCCTCAGAAGCGGCGGCGGACCCGGCGGCAGGAGCGGTGGCAGCAGCGGCGGTCCGGCGGCAGGATACAGCAGGAGGTGAGGCCTGTTCACCTCCTGCTGTTGCTTAGCAACAACTCTCAGCATGCACAGCAAAAGGGCATGCTGGGAGTTGTAGTTTTGCAACAGCTGGAGTTCCAACTACAATTCCCAGTATGCCCTTTGGTTGTATGTGCATGCTGGGGGTTGTAGTTATGCAACAGCTGGAGCACATGTTTTCTATGAAAAAGTGTGCATCCAGCTGTTGCATAACTACAACTCCCACAGGCTCCTGACTCATGTAAGTATAGCTGGGTGTCAGATGGCTAGATGCATGGACAGTCTTATATGATTATTTCTATCACATGGACAATCGATGCTCCAACTCTTATTGAGGTGGTTTTCTTCCCCTCAGACTTGTATGGTTAACATCCTTGTCTCGCTGCATTTATACTGCCAATAGCACTAGGCAAATGACACTTTACATGCTATGCATTTATATATGTCCTTTCTGTTTAAATTAGTGTACTGGGTTTACTGAGGCATCTTTAGGTGTATTACTATACATAAGCATTGTGGCTTGTTCTTAAGTCCACCTCGTATTGAGTAACATATGCTTATATTTATGTGCCCTTCTATGTACCTATTGGACAATATTTGATATTTTTGTTTGGAGTCCTTTTCTTTCTAACTGCTGCTGATTTTTTAAATCATATTTTATCCTATTTTATAATAATAAAGATTTATATCTATTCATCATATTGTGTCAGTTTGGTGCATTTTGATAGGTTCTCTAGTATCTTTTGGCGCCAAACATTGGTCAGTACCTTGTTTGTTTATGGCCACACATTATTGGTTTATATCCTTTAACCCATTGTAAAATTTCAAAAACAGGGTCTACAAGAACATTTTGAATTTTCTCCTTCACTTTGCTGCTATTCCTGTGAAGCACCTAAAGGGTTAACACACTTTCTGAATGTAATTTTGAATACTTTGAGGGTGCAGTTTTTATAATGGGGTCATTTGTGGGGTATTTCTAATATGAAGGCCCTTCAAATCCACTTCAAAACTGAACTGGTCCCTGAAAAATTCAGATTTTGAAAATTTTGTGAAAAATTGGAAAATTGCTACTGAACTTTGAGGCCCTCTGGTGTCTTCCAAAAGTAAAAACTTGTCAACTTTATGATGAAAATATAAAGTAGACATATTGTATATGTGAATCAATATATAATGTATTTGGTATGTCTATTTTCCTTATAAGCAGAAAGCTTCAAAGGTAAAAAAAAATAAAAATTTTAAAATTTTTCATCAAATTTTGGAATTTTTCACCAAGAAATTATGCAAGTATTGACAAAAATTTACCACTGACATAAAGCAGAATATGTCACTAAAAAACATTCTCAGATTCAGAATGAAAAGTAAAAGCATCCCTGAGTTATTAATGCTTAAAGTGACAGTGGTCCTCAAGGTGGAAAAGGGGTAAAAATCAAAAAAAATATAACTTGTTCCCCAAAAAACAAGCCCTCATGCACGTTGATGGAAAGATAAAAAATATAAAACCAATGGCTTTTAAAAGGTGTCATAAAAAAACAAGAAAAACACTGCATTAGAAAGGTGTTAAAGGAGTTATCCAGCAATAGAAAAACTGATTTCTTCCAAAAACAACACCCCACCTGTCCACGGGTTGTGTATGCTATTACAACTTCGTTCCATTCACTTCAATGGAATTGAGGAGCAATACTCCACACAACCTGCAGACAAATGTGGTGCATTTTTTTGTAGAAATTAGCTCTTTATTCTAATTCCGGATAACCCAGTAAAAGGGGTACTCCAGCGAACAATACATGTTTTTAAATCAACTGGTGCCAGAAAGTTATACAGATTTGTAAATTTTTTCTCTTTAAAAATCTTAATCCTTCTAGTACTGTATGCTCCAGAGGAAGTTGTGTAGTACTTTTCTGTCTGACCACAGTGCTCTCTGCTGACACCTCTGTCTTTGTCAGGAATTGTCCAGAGTAGAAGCAAATCCCATAGCAAACCTCTCCTGGACAGTTCCTGACACGGACAGAGGTGTCAGCAGAGAGCCCAATGGTCAGACTTGAAAGAACTATACAACTTCCTCTGGAGCATACAGCAGCTGATAAGTACTGGAAGGATTAAGATTTTTAAATAGAAGTAATTTACAAATTTGTCAAAACTTTCTGGCACCATCTGATTTGAAAACATTTTTTTTTACCTCTTTAAGTAGAAAAGAAAAAGAGTTTGAAGGGTCATGAATCATGTATTTTTTTTTTTACAGAAAACACAAATAATTTGTGTCCTAAAATGTTTTCACCTCATCATCACATCAGCCCCACACATGAGATTGCCCCCAATGATCCTAAAGGAACAGGAAGCACAAAGAGGTTAAAGGGCCCCTCCCCAGGCAACCCCTCAATGTTTCCTGTTCCTTTGGGAAGCATTGAGGTTTTACCTCCTGGTACTGGGGCTGGTAGCAGAATCGATGTTGGATCAAGCCAGGCGGTGGAGGTCGGCTCCCTGGGATTCCCCTTCTGAATATACTGCTCAAGGTCGTGCGATCCTCATGTCGTGCCTCTCCGGACCCTCTAGTTCCCCGCCACGGCGCTCCGGGAGTAAATGAGGTGGGGAGAGTTTTTGTGTTGGACCTCGGGAGCACGCGCGTATCCCCCCATGTCTTTTCTGGTCTCCAGCGGTTCTGGTGCCTGCGTTTGACGTTACACCTCACGTGGAATGCTGGGATTGCCGGGGACCGGAAGTGCCGTCTCCGCAAGTGGCAGGGTTTTTGAAAAATTGCTTCACAATTAAAGGAGCTTATGGATAGGAAGATGGAGGGATTACTTCACAAAAATTGGGTTGCCTCTTCTGCAGCCACAAGCATTGCAAGGATCTCTGTTTTTATGGCTGTGACAACTAGAAAACCATGTTGAAATTATCAATTACTTTCTTCCATTCTCATGTTAAAGCTTACTACTGCCTTTTTGGTTGATGTATCAGTCAGTCAGTAAGGATGGTGGCCAAATCTATGGCATTATCCAACTCTGCTAGAAGAGCTCTGTGGTGGAGCTCTGTTGGCAGGGAGATTGACTCTATTTTACCATCAGTGGAAGAATATTACAAAAAAAAAAAGGTTTTTAAAAAAAATTCTATCAAACACTGTATCAAGATAGAGTTTGTCTCTCCTCCACCACAAACATTTTGTAGAACAAATCTCAGTTCCAATTGCCTGAACAAACAGGTATTTCATGGGGTTCAGGATCTACTAGCTCTTGGAGCAATCATTCCTGTCCTCTTGGAGGAACAAGAACAGGGACACTATTCTTGCCTTTTTCTTGTACCCAAACCAAACGGTTCTTTCAGGACCATAATGAATCTAAAATGCATGAACCGTTATATAACTTACAAATGCTTCAAGATGGAAACACTGAAAACACCTGTTCCTTTAATACCTCACTAACTAACCTTTCACTATCAATTCAAGGGATATCCTTGGCCCCGAGGATCTTTAACAAAGTGATGATAGAAGTAGTGGCCTTTTTGAGATAAAAAGGAATATTAATTATTCCATATCTGGATGATCTTCTGGTCATTGCTCAGTCCGAAGATCTACTGTCCCAGCATGTCAATCTAACAATTCTCTCTACAGAATTTAGGCTGGAATATAAACTTCCAGAAGTCGAATCTCCTTCCTTCAAGACAAAAGGAATGGTGTTGGACTCGAGCAAACAAATGACCTTCCTGCCGGAGGAAAAAGTCTCATCGCTGATTCAGAAAGTCTAAATCTTCTATCAATTGGACATAACTACCATCAGAAATGCAATCAAATGGTGGATGAAAAATCAAAATCTAAAGAAGGGAGTATCTTGGATTTCTCTACCACCAGTCACAGTCACGACAGATGCCAGCCTAAAAGGTTGGTGAGCACATGTTCAAGATCTTTTTCTCCAAGGCACCTGGTCAGAGGAAACTCCCCTTCACTCTTCCATTTTTCGGGAACTGAAAGCTGTGTTCAAAGCTTTGAAGGCATCAGAACATCTCATTCAGAGACATTATGTGAAGATTTACACTGACAATGTTATCACTGTAGCTTTTCTAAACCACCAAGGGGGAATAAGACACAGATTCCTGCAAGCACTGACAGGAAAAATGTTTTTTTTGGGCGAAAGACAGGATATTGTCAATTTCTGCTATACATCTCAAGGGAAGCGAAAATGTTCAGGCAGATTACCTAAGCCGTCACCAGATCAGTCCAGGAGAATGGTAACTCAATGCTCAAGTATTTCAGTGGGGATTACCAAAAGTGGATCTTTCCGCCACTCGGAAAGATCGTAAGGTAAACAATTTATTTTCCCTATTTCCAGGCGACCTCTTAAACTGAGTAGATGCTCTTCAACAAAGTTGGAACTTCAAGACAGCTTATGCGTTTCCTCCATCCCTTGGTGAATCATCCTTATCCTCTTTCCCTAATAGAAGATCTCCTGTTGCAGGGCCCTCTATTCTTCAAGGGTCTAACAAATCTGCGGTTGACCACCTGGCTTTTGAGCGGTCAATCCTAAGTCAGAAAGGTCTCTCACATAAAGTCATTGATGCCCTGTTAAAAAACTAAAAATCTACAACCTCTGCCATCTATTGGAAGCAATGGAAGAAATTTGTCTCTTGGTGCGGCTCCTGTCCTCTGGATCCCTTGAACCCTAATATCTTTCAAATCCTAAATTTTCTTCAAGACAGACTTGAAAAAGGTTTAGCCATCAGTACATTAAAAGTACAAACAGCAGCCCTGGGATGCTTTTTTTGACACAGGTATTGCAGACCATAAATGGATAAAGAGATTCTTTAACCGTAAACTCACGCTCGTGGCCGGCTCCCGTTATGTGAAGCACACTCAGGAGCTGAGTACGCTTCCTACCTGGCAGGTCCGATTTGCTATCAGCAGCCTGGACCCGCTGCTAATACCGGACATCGCCGATCGGGCTGATGTCCGGTATTACCCATTTAGATGCTGCAATCAAAGTTGACCGCGGCATCTAAAACTGGAGAAAATCGGTGCTGGTTAACTCAGTGGGCTGATTGGGACTGCCACGGTGAAATCGAATTTCACTGCGGCATCCCGAACAGCTGAGAGAACAGCGGGAGGCTTCTTACATTGTCTCCCGCCATCTGATTGTCACTCTGCTGCTCCATGTCTGAGATTCAGACTGGAGCAGCAGAGCACTAATAACACTGATCAATGCAATGCTATGGCTTTGCATTGATCAGTGTCTACAATCAAGGTATTGCATGTTATAGTCCCTCTGGGGGCTGTAACATTGCAAAAAAAAAAGTGGAAAAAAATAGTTAATATATGTGATTTAACCCCATCCCTAATAAAAGTTTGAATCACCCCCCTTTTCCCATAAAAAAAAAGTAAATAAAAATAAACATATGTGGTATCGCAGCAAGCGTAAATGTCTGAACTATGAAAATATAATGTTAATTAAACCGCACGGTTAATGGCGTACATGTAAAATGTATAAAAGTCGATCAAAAAAGTCCCATCAAAATGATCATGGTGCAATAAATGAGCCCCCAAAAAATAAAAATAAAAATGTTATAGGGGTCAGAAGATGACAATTTTACACATACTAATTTTGTGCATGTAGTTATAATTTTTTTATAAGTAGTAAAATAAAATAAAACCTATATAAATTAGGTATCCTATAGAATATAGAACTATAGAATATAGATATGGTGTCATTTTTACTGAAAAGTGTACCACATAGAATCGTAAGCCCCCAAAAGTTACAAAATGGCCTTTTTTTTCAATTTTGCCCCACAAATATTTTATTCTGGTTTCGCCGTAAATTTTGTGGTGAAATGATTGATTGAGGTCAATATAAAAAACAATTGGTGGTGCAAAAAATAGGCTCTCATATGGGTCTGTAGGTGCAAAATTGAAAGTGTTATGATTTTTAGAAGGTGATGAGGAAAAAAAACGAAAATGCAAAAACTGAAAAACCCTGCTTCCTTAACCTCTTCAGGACATAGGGCGTATGGATACGCCCTGCATCCCGAGTCCTTAAGGACCGAGGGCGTATTCATACGCCCGTGGGAATTCCGGCCCCCACCGCTAGCCGGTTGGGGACCGGAGCCGGATGCCTGCTGAAATCGTTCAGCAGGCATCCCGGCATATCGCCCAGGGGGGTCATTATGCCAGCAGGGGTGAGGTGGCACTGGTGCCACCTCACGATCGCCCTGATTCGTCGGCCGGATTACCGGCCGACCAATCAGGGCGCCTGCTGCGGGTGTCACTCCCGCACCCGCTCCGCCCCTCTTCTGGAGGACGTGAGCGGATGTGGGACGTGCACCCCTGGTGCTGGGGACCCCGATCCCCGGCGCCCCTGTTGGGATCGGGACCCCAGGAGCAGCTGCGGCGGCGAGGGACAGTCCTGCAGCGTCTGGATCGTTGGAGGTGAGTGACAGCCTCCTGCTGTTGCTTAGCAACAGCTCCCAGCATGCAAAAAGGGCATGCTGGGAGCTGTAGTTATGCAACAGCAGGAGGCAGACCACCACAACTCCCAGCATTCCCTTATGGGCATGCTGGGACTTATGGTTTTGCAACAGCTGGAGGCACATTCTTTCTATGGAAAAGTGCACCTTCAGCTGTTGTATAACTACAACTCCCAGCTTGCACAAACAGCTAAAGTGCATGCTGGGAGTTGTAGTGGTGCATCTGCTGGTTGCATAACTACAACTCCCAGCATGCCCGTTGGCTGTCGGTGACTGCTGAGAGTTGTAGTTTTGCAACAGCTGAAGGCACACTGGTTGTGAAACTCATTTTTTTTTTTACCTAACTCAGTGTTTCACGACCGGTGTGCCTCCAGCTGTTGCAAACTACAACTCTCAGCAGTCACCGTACACCATGCACCGTACATGCTGGGAGTTGTAGTTTTGCAACAGCTGGAGGCACACTGGTTGTGAAACACTGAGTTAGGTCACAAACTCAGTGATACATAACCAGTGTGCCTACAGTTGTTGCAAAACTGCAACTCTCAGCAGTCACCGACAGCCAACGGGCATGCTGGGAGTTGTAGTTATGCAACAGCTGGATGTCCCCCCCAATGTGAACGTACAGGGTACACTCACATGGGCGGAGGATTACAGTAAGTATCTGGCTGCAAATTTGAGCTGCCGCAAACTTTCTGCTGCAGCTCAAATTGCCAGCGAGAAACGACCGTACCCTAAAAACACTACACTACACTAACACAAAAAATAAAATAAAAAGTAAAAAACACTACGTATACACATACCCCTACACAGCCCCCCTCCCCTCCCCAATACAAATGAAAAACGTCTGGTACGCCACTGTTTCCAGAACGGAGCCTCCAGCTGTTGCAAAACAACTCCCAGTATTGTCGGACAGCCGTTGACTGTCCAGGCATGCTGGGAGTTTTGCAACAGCTGGAGGCACCCTGTTTGGGAATCACTGGCGTAGAATACCCCTATGTCCACCCCTATGCAATCCCTAATTTAGGCCTCAAATGCGCATGGCGCTCTCACTTTGGAGCCCTGTCGTATTTCAAGGCAACAGTTTAGGGTCACATATGGGGTATCGCCGTACTCGGGAGAAATTGTGTTACAAATTTTGGGGGGTATTTTCTGCTTTTACCCTTTTTAAAAATGTAAAATTTTTGGGAAAACAAGCATTTTAGGTAAAAAAAATAATTTTTTTTTTACATATGCAAAAGTCGTGAAACACCTGTGGGGTATAAAGGTTCACTTAACCCCTTGTTACGTTCCCCGAGGGGTCTAGTTTCCAAAATGGTATGCCATGTGTTTTTTTTATGCTGTCCTGGCACCATAGGGGCTTCCTAAATGCGGCATGCCCCCAGAGAAAAATTTGCGTTCAAAAAGCCAAATGTGACTCCTTCTCTTCCGAGACCTGTAGTGCACCAGCAGAGCACTTTTCACCCCCATATGGGTTGTTTTCTGAATCGGGAGAAATTGAGCTTGAAATTTTTAGGGGTATTTTCTGCTATTACCCTTTTTAAAAATACATTTTTTTTGGGAAAACAAGCATTTTAGGTAAAAATTTTTTTTTTTTTTTACATTTGCAAAAGTCGTGAAACACCTGTGGGGTATTAAGGTTCACTTTATCCCATGTTACATTCCCCGAGGGGTCTAGTTTCCAAAATGGTATGCCATGTGTTTTTTTTTTGCTGTTCTGGCACCATAAGGGCTTCCTAAAAGTAACATGCCCCCCAAAAACCATTTCAGAAAAACGTACTCTCCAAAATCCCCTTGTCGCTCCTTCCCTTCTGAGCCCCCTACTGCGCCCGCCGAACACTTTACATAGACATATGAGGTATGTCCTTACTCGATAGAAATTGGGCTACAAATACAAGTAAAAATTTTGTCCTTTTACCCCTTGTAAAAATTCAAAAATTGGGTCTACAAGAACATGTAAGTGTAAAAAATGAAGATTGTGAATTTTCTCCTTCACTTTGCTGCTATTCGTGTGAAACACCTAAAGGGTTAAAACGCTGACTGAATGTCATTTTGAATACTTTGGGGGGTGTAGTTTTTATAATGGGGTCATTTATGGGGTATTTCTAATATGAAGACCCTTCAAATCCACTTCAAACCTGAACTGGTCCCTGAAAAAAAGCGAGTTTCAAAATTTGGTGAAAAATTGGAAAATTGCTGCGGAATTTTGAAGCCCTCTGGTGTCTTCCAAAAGTAAAAACTCATCAATTTTATGATGCAAATATAAAGTAGACATATTGTATATGTGAATTAAAAAAAATTATTTGGAATATCCATTTTCCTTACAAGCAGAGAGCTTCAAAGTTGGAAAAATGCAAAATTTTCAAATTTTTCATCAAATTTGGGGATTTTTCACCAAGAAAGGATGCAAGTTACCAAAAATTTTTACCACTACGTTAAAGTAGAATATGTCACGAAAAAACAATCTCGGAATCAGAATGATAACTAAAAGCATTCCAGAGTTATTAATGTTTAAAGTGACAGTGGTCAGATGTGCAAAAAATGGCCGAGTCCTTAAGGTGAAAAAGGGCTCAGTCCGTAAGGGGTTAATCCCTCCCTCAGTTGTTTACATATGTTTTATATATATAGATATATATGTATATATGGGTAGGGGCCTTTTAACCTCTTTGTGCTTCCTGTTCCTTTAGGATCAATGGGGGCAATCACATGTGTGGTGCTGATGTGATGATTCAAGAAAACAGAATTATCGGTAATTTATAATTCCCATTTTTTAAGTAGTATTTTCCCTCCGAAAAATGTTAATAAATGTACCTGTCACGATGCCGGCTGGCAGGTAGTGGATCCTCTGTGCCAGAGAGGGATTGGCGTGGACCGTGCTAGTGGACCGGTTCTAAGCCACTACTGGTTTTCACCAGAGCCCGCCACAAAGCGGGATGGTCTTGCTGCGGCGGTAGTGACCAGGTCGTATCCACTAGCAACGGCTCACCTCTCTGGCTGCTGAAGATAGGCGCGGTACAAGGGAGTAGGCAAAAGCAAGGTCGGACGTAGCAGAAGGTCGGGGCAGGCAGCAAGGATCGTAGTCAGGGGCAACGGCAGAAGGTCTGGAAACACAGGCAAGGAACACACAAGGAACGCTTTCACTGGCACTAAGGCAACAAGATCCGGCAAGGGAGTGCAGGGGAAGTGAGGTGATATAGGGAAGTGCACAGGTGAACACACTAATTGGAACCACTGCGCCAATCAGCGGCGCAGTGGCCCTTTAAATCGCAGAGACCCGGCGCGCGCGCGCCCTAGGGAGCGGGGCCGCGCGCGCCGGGACAGAACAGACGGAGAGCGAGTCAGGTAGGGGAGCCGGGGTGCGCATCGCGAGCGGGCGCTACCCGCATCGCGAATCGCATCCCGGCTGGCAGCGGAATCGCAGCGCCCCGGGTCAGAGGACGTGACCGGAGCGCTGCCGCGGGGAGAGTGAAGCGAGCGCTCCGGGGAGGAGCGGGGACCCGGAGCGCTCGGCGTAACAGTACCCCCCCCCTTGGGTCTCCCCCTCTTCTTGGAGCCTGAGAACCTGAGGAGCAGACTTTTGTCTAGGATGTTGTCCTCAGGTTCCCAGGATCTCTCTTCAGGACCACAACCCTCCCAGTCCACTAAAAAAAAATGTTTCCCTCTGACCTTTTTGGCAGCTAAAATTTCTTTGACCGAGAAGATGTCCGAGGAGCCGGAAACAGGAGTGGGAGGAACAGATTTGGGAGAAAAACGGTTGAGGATGAGTGGTTTGAGAAGAGAGACGTGAAAGGCATTAGGGATACGAAGAGAGGGAGGAAGAAGAAGTTTATAAGAGACAGGATTAATTTGACACAAAATTTTGAAGGGACCAAGATAGCGTGGTCCCAACTTGTAGCTAGGGACACGGAAGCGGACATATTTAGCGGAAAGCCATACCTTGTCTCCAGGGGAAAAAACGGGGGGAGCTCTTCTTTTCTTATCCGCGAACTTCTTCATGCGTGATGAAGCCTGTAAGAGAGAATTTTGGGTCTCTCTCCATATGATGGAAAGGTCACGAGAAATTTCATCCACAGCGGGCAGCCCAGAGGGCAAGGGAGTAGGGAGGGGGGGAAGAGGGTGACGGCCGTACACCACGAAAAATGGGGATTTGGAGGAAGACTCAGAGACCCTGAAGTTATACGAGAATTCGGCCCATGGGAGGAGATCTGCCCAGTCATCCTGGCGGGAGGAAACAAAATGTCGCAAATAAACACCCAAGATCTGGTTAATCCTTTCTACTTGTCCATTGGACTGGGGATGATATGCAGAAGAAAAATTTAATTTAATCTTGAGTTGTTTACAGAGAGCCCTCCAGAATTTAGACACGAATTGGACGCCTCTATCCGAGACAATCTGCGTAGGCAACCCGTGAAGACGAAAAATGTGTACAAAAAATTGTTTAGCCAACTGAGGCGCAGAAGGAAGACCAGGAAGAGGGATGAAATGTGCCATTTTGGAGAATCGATCAACGACCACCCAAATAACAGTGTTGCCACGGGAAGGGGGTAAATCAGTAATAAAATCCATACCAATCAGAGACCAAGGCTGTTCGGGGACAGGCAGAGGATGAAGAAAACCAGCGGGCTTCTGGCGAGGAGTCTTATCCCGGGCACAGATAGTGCAGGCTCGCACAAAGTCCACAACATCCGTCTCCAGAGTCGGCCACCAATAGAAGCGGGAGATGAGTTGCACAGATTTCTTGATACCCGCATGACCTGCGAGATGGGAGGAGTGACCCCATTTGAGGATTCCGAGGCGTTGGCGAGGAGAAACAAAGGTCTTTCCTGGAGGAGTCTGCCTGATGGAGGCAGGAGAAGTGGAGATCAGGCAGTCAGGTGGAATGATGTGTTGCGGAGAGAGTTCAACTTCTGAGGCATCCGAGGAACGAGAGAGAGCATCGGCCCTAATGTTCTTATCGGCAGGACGAAAGTGAATCTCAAAATTAAATCGGGCAAAGAACAGAGACCACCGGGCCTGGCGAGGATTCAGCCGTTGGGCAGACTGGAGGTAGGAGAGGTTCTTGTGGTCGGTGTAGATAATAACAGGAGAACTTGATCCCTCCAGCAGATGCCTCCATTCCTCAAGTGCTAATTTAATGGCTAGAAGCTCTCGATCCCCGATGGAGTAGTTCCTCTCCGCTGGAGAGAAGGTCCTAGAGAAAAAACCACAAGTGACAGCATGCCCGGAAGAATTTTTTTGTAGAAGAACAGCTCCAGCTCCCACTGAGGAGGCATCAACCTCCAATAGGAAGGGTTTGGAAGGGTCAGGTCTGGAGAGGACGGGAGCCGAAGAAAAGGCAGACTTGAGTCGTTTAAAGGCGTCTTCTGCTTGAGGAGGCCAGGACTTGGGATCAGCATTTTTTTTGGTTAAAGCCACGATAGGAGCCACAATGGTAGAAAAATGTGGAATAAATTGCCTGTAATAATTGGCGAACCCCAAAAAGCGTTGGATAGCACGGAGTCCGGAGGGGCGTGGCCAATCTAAGACGGCAGAGAGTTTGTCTGGATCCATCTGTAGTCCCTGGCCAGAGACCAAATATCCTAGAAAAGGAAGAGATAGGCATTCAAACAGACATTTCTCAATTTTGGCATAGAGTTGGTTGTCACGAAGTCTCTGAAGAACCATACGGACATGCTGGCGGTGTTCTTCTAGATTGGCAGAAAAAATTAGGATATCGTCCAGATATACGACAACACAGGAGTATAACAGATCACGAAAAATTTCATTGACAAAGTCTTGGAAGACGGCAGGGGCGTTGCACAGTCCAAAGGGCATGACCAGATACTCAAAGTGTCCATCTCTGGTGTTAAATGCCGTTTTCCACTCGTCCCCCTCTCTGATGCGAATGAGGTTATAGGCGCCTCTTAAGTCCAATTTAGTGAAGATGTGGGCACCTTGGAGGCGATCAAAGAGTTCAGAGATGAGGGGTAAGGGGTAGCGGTTTTTAACCGTGATTTTATTAAGACCGCGGTAGTCAATGCAAGGACGTAAGGAGCCATCTTTTTTGGACACAAAGAAAAATCCGGCTCCGGCAGGAGAGGAGGATTTACGGATAAAGCCCTTTTTTAGATTCTCCTGGACGTATTCGGACATGGCAAGAGTCTCTGGGGCAGAGAGAGGATAAATTCTGCCCCGGGGTGGAGTAGTGCCGGGGAGGAGGTCGATAGGGCAATCATAAGGCCTGTGAGGAGGTAGAGTCTCAGCTTGTTTTTTGCAGAAAACATCCGCGAAGTCCATATAGGCCTTAGGGAGACCGGTTACTGGAGGAACCACAGAGTTACGGCAAGGGTTACTGGGAACCGGTTTTAGACAGTTCTTGGAACAAGAGGACCCCCAACTCTTGATCTCCCCAGTGGACCAATCCAGGGTAGGGGAATGAAGTTGAAGCCAGGGAAGTCCAAGGAGAATTTCCGAGGTGCAATTGGGGAGGACCAAAAGTTCAATCCTCTCATGATGAGATCCGATGCTCATAAGAAGGGGCTCCGTGCGGAAACGTATGGTACAGTCCAATCTTTCATTATTTACACAATTGATGTAGAGGGGTCTGGCGAGACTGGTCACCGGGATGTTGAACCTGTTGACGAGAGAGGCCAAAATAAAATTTCCTGCAGATCCAGAGTCCAAGAAGGCCACTGTAGAGAAGGAGAAGGCAGAGGCAGACATCCGCACAGGCACAGTAAGACGTGGAGAAGCAGAGTAGACATCAAGGACTGTCTCACTTTTGTGCGGAGTCAGCGTACGTCTTTCCAGGCGGGGAGGACGGATAGGACAATCTCTCAGGAAGTGTTCGGTACTAGCACAGTACAGGCAGAGGTTCTCCATACGGCGTCGTGTCCTCTCTTGAGGTGTCAGGCGAGACCGGTCGACCTGCATAGCCTCCACGGCGGGAGGCACAGGAACAGATTGCAGGGGACCAGAGGAGAGAGGAGCCGAGGAGGAGAAACGCCTCGTGCGAACAGAGTCCATATCTTGGCGGAGTTCCTGACACCTTTCGGAAAAACGCATGTCAATGCGAGTGGCTAGGTGAATAAGTTCATGTAGATTAGCAGGAATTTCTCGTGCGGCCAGAACATCTTTAATGTTGCTGGATAAGCCTTTTTTGAAGGTCGCGCAGAGGGCCTCATTATTCCAGGACAATTCTGAAGCAAGAGTACGGAATTGTACGGCATACTCGCCAACGGAAGAATTACCCTGGACCAGGTTCAACAGGGCAGTCTCAGCAGAAGAGGCTCGGGCAGGTTCCTCAAAGACATTTCGGATTTCCGAGAAGAAGGAGTGTACAGAGGCAGTGACGGGGTCATTGCGGTCCCAGAGCGGTGTGGCCCATGACAGGGCTTTTCCGGACAGAAGGCTGACTACGAAAGCCACCTTAGACCTTTCAGTGGGAAACAGGTCCGACATCATCTCCAGATGCAGGGAACATTGGGAAAGAAAGCCACGGCAAAACTTAGAGTCCCCATCAAATTTATCCGGCAAGGATAAGCGTATCCCAGGAGCGGCCACTCGCTGCGGAGGAGGTGCAGGAGCTGGCGGAGGAGAAGACTGCTGAAGCTGTGGTAGTAACTGTTGTAGCATAACGGTCAGTTGAGACAGCTGTTGGCCTTGTTGCGCTATCTGTTGTGACTGCTGGGCGACCACCGTGGTGAGGTCAGCGACAACTGGCAGAGGAACTTCAGCGGGATCCATGGCCGGATCTACTGTCACGATGCCGGCTGGCAGGTAGTGGATCCTCTGTGCCAGAGAGGGATTGGCGTGGACCGTGCTAGTGGACCGGTTCTAAGCCACTACTGGTTTTCACCAGAGCCCGCCGCAAAGCGGGATGGTCTTGCTGCGGCGGTAGTGACCAGGTCGTATCCACTAGCAACGGCTCACCTCTCTGGCTGCTGAAGATAGGCGCGGTACAAGGGAGTAGGCAAAAGCAAGGTCGGACGTAGCAGAAGGTCGGGGCAGGCAGCAAGGATCGTAGTCAGGGGCAACGGCAGAAGGTCTGGAAACACAGGCAAGGAACACACAAGGAACGCTTTCACTGGCACTAAGGCAACAAGATCCGGCAAGGGAGTGCAGGGGAAGTGAGGTGATATAGGGAAGTGCACAGGTGAACACACTAATTGGAACCACTGCGCCAATCAGCGGCGCAGTGGCCCTTTAAATCGCAGAGACCCGGCGCGCGCGCGCCCTAGGGAGCGGGGCCGCGCGCGCCGGGACAGAACAGACGGAGAGCGAGTCAGGTAGGGGAGCCGGGGTGCGCATCGCGAGCGGGCGCTACCCGCATCGCGAATCGCATCCCGGCTGGCAGCGGAATCGCAGCGCCCCGGGTCAGAGGACGTGACCGGAGCGCTGCCGCGGGGAGAGTGAAGCGAGCGCTCCGGGGAGGAGCGGGGACCCGGAGCGCTCGGCGTAACAGTACCAAGCATCACCTGTATGCCTAGATTCATCCTCTGACCTTTGGTTATAACATTGGGGGAGATTTATTAAAACCTGTTTAGAGGAAAAGTTGCCCAGTTTCCCATAGCAACCAATCAGCAGGCTTCTTTCATTTTTTAACAAGGCCTCTGCAAAATGAAAGAAGCGATCTGATTGGTTGCTATGGGCAACTTGTCCTTTGCACAGATTTTGATAAATCTCCCCCATTGTTTATTAGATTTAGACTGGTAACAGCTCTCGGTTCTAAGACCTTTTTGTTTTTCTAATGATAGAAGTTAATAATATAATTTTAATGGTTTCCATGGATATGTCTATAGTAATGACAGCTTGCAAAGAGCTACATCATTTCCTTGCTACTCTATATATGTAGTGTGGACAGTAGTTAAGTGAATAAATAAAAGCTGAACATCTGGTTCTTTGCGTTTGGTTGTACTCAGTTTAAAGTATAAGGCCCAAGGCAATCTATAGATCAGTTTCCAACCTCTTCTCACTGACGGTCCTGTAAATGGAAAGGATGTTCTGTACAAAGTGCCAGATATTACATTGTCCTTGAAGTATATGATTTTCAAAGCCTGGCTTGTTAAATTGTCAGTTTAGAATATTCTATAAAAGCTGAATACTCGTAACATTAATTACTGTAAGTGGAACTAAAAGTCCTGCAACTCTTACTTCCCTTGCATCCTAACCAGCATAAAAGCATATAGAAACATACAATGTGTCGGCAGATAAGAACCATTTGGCCCATCTAATTTTCCCAATATCCTGAATACAATGAATAGTCCTTGCCCCTATTTTACATGAAGAATAGCCTTATACCCTACTGTATCTTATATGAAGGATAGCCATATGCCTATCCCTTGCATGCTTAAACTCCTGCACTGCAGCTACTACTTCTGCTTGAAGGCTATTTTTAAAGAGGCCTGTGAAAAATGAAAGAAGCAATCAGATTGGTTGCTATGGGCAACTGCACCACTCTTCCTCTACACAGGTTTTGATAAATCTCACCTGAAATCCTTCAGGAGATATGGTCTCCAGTACTGCAAACAATATTCCAAGTGAGGTCTAACCAGTGTTTTGTACAGCGGCATGAGCACTTTCTACTTTCCCTCTTTCTACTGCTTATACCTCTCCCTATACACCCAAGCATTCTGCTAGCATTTCCCGCTGCTCTATTACATTGTCTGCCTACCTTTAAGTCCTCTGAATCCCTTTTCTCAGAAACTGAGGTTAGAACTGTATCACATTTTCTGTATTCTGCCCGAGGGTTTTTACGCCCCAGGTGCATTATCTTGCACTTATCCACATTAAATTCTAGTTGCCAGAGTTCTGACCATTCTTCTAGTTTACCTTAATTCTTTTCCATTTGGCATATCCCTCCAGGATCTTTGTGTCATCAGGAAAAATACCTTTTTATAATTATATCAGGTAATAGCACTATTTACAATAACAAAATCCAATGTTATTATCGGAGTAACTCAATTTTCTTAGAGGGCTTTTCCCATAAAGCAAAGTTGGTAAAATCAAATATGTACAGGACAAACGTGCTGTTATTTATGTAAAACGGCCTACATCCCAGTACTGTTCTTCTCCCCTCCCATGGTTCTGATCATTTTCTGGTTTCCTCTATGAACTGTGACCGCGTTGTTGCCATGCTACAGAGCAGACTTTTTCAGAGGCTTAACGTGTAGCTTCTGGGCCCCAATGCAAAATCTGCAACAAGGTCTCCTCTGCCAATTATAATACTGGTCTCTTATAGGGCAGATGTGCTTTTGAGCCCCCTTAGGCACCAGGGCCCCAGTGCAACTGCTACCTCTGCATCCCCTATAGCTACGCCTCTGCTTTTTTTTCCACAATTCCTCTATCTTTCATATACAGTAGAGACTAATAGTGCAGTTGATATGCAGTTGAACTGAGCATGCCTGACCAGATCAGTGGATGCTCTAAAACTGTTGTAACCAAGGGCTATAGGGCAAAACAAGAAAGGCACATGGGGGATTAATAGTATATGTTTTAATACATCTCTCAAAGAGGACATTTTAAAATATGCTTGTCCAAATGTTTAATTTCACATAATGCATTTGTTTAGACCTATTTATGTTTGTGGTAAACCCCTTAAAGTGGAATGATCACTTGAACAGGGCTGAGCTGCAATACCAGCACATGCTTTGTACAAGAGTGGAGCTGTTTCAGGAAAAATCTTGTACAGTCGCTTTAAAATAGCTCAAAAGGTGGAGTCTCCTGACGGGAACCAATTTTATTTTTCTATAAAAATTTTTTGTAATTACTAATTTATTTTGTTATAGACCAATCCAGTGTGAAGAATAAAGGAAAAAAGGTGATTGATTTTTGTTGTCACCTTTGTGAATTTCTCAGTTATGTTTCTGTAGAAGTTATTAAGTTTTGTCATCTAGTAAAATGACAGTTGTGTTTACCGAGTAAAACAAGTCATTTTCATGTTAAAGAAAATAGGAGCGCACATCCTCTCATATCCACTCTTTTATTTTAGGAATGTAATGAAATGTGAAGCTGCACAAATGATTTCCTTGCTTTTTTTCCCCCACTAAGGGCAAAACAATTATTTGAGAATGTGATGTTTTTGTTTGTGTTATATACTTTAAAAAGGAGCCCAATGCGAAAGCACATAAATAGTTCATTTAAATGATTACACGTCTCCATCTTTCATCAATATCGCTTATTAAAATCTTTGTCTTTGTGTGACAGAGGCTACAATCAAATGCAGATGAAAATGAGACGTCTATTGCTTCGCAGAGAGAAGACAAATAAACACAATTAAGGGATTAATCATTTTTCTGCATTCTCTTTCAAGGACATATTCACTGGAGTCCGAGCAATATGTAACATGATATATCAAAGTGATTTGTTCAAAATTACCAGTTTGTCTAATTTTTATTATTGCGATGAGCTAAAGATGAAATTTCCACAGCAGTTCAGAAATTGCTTTGTAATGATAAACTCTGTGTCTATCCACATTGGCATGAAGGAGAAATCAGCCTAATTAAACAAACAACAACAGCAAAATTGCAGTAAATTAGTAGTACTGTATATAAAATGATTTTTTTGTGCTAACCGGGGGCCAAAATACCATTATAAACATCACTTCTTAACTGTTCTCAACACCTATATGGAACACACATGTTGGTTGGCCAGCTCTGTAGTATGCAGTCACCAAGACAGAGGCCCTCATTTACTAAGCCTAACCCAACATTTTTTTTTTATAGTGGTTTGCAGACTAAATATCGGCACATGCCTGTGCGACAATGTCTGTGACATTGGCCCTGATTTACTATTGTAAACCTGACCTGTTTTGTCGTGTTGTGCACCAGAAATTCTGTCTGCACCTGAATTTGCACTAAAATTGAAAAACAAAAAAACAACTATCTCTCCACTTTACTGAGAAAAACCGAAAAGGAGCAAGACCATTGGGGAAAGTGGGCGTGGGTGCCGAAAAGGGGCATGTGCCCAACATTTTCACAAAAACCCAACATATTTACTAAGGTTTCCACAGAAAATGTGGTGGATTTGAGATGAGGAAAACCCTACAGATCAGAGCATGTGTAAAAAAAAGCAAAGTATAGGGAAAGTGCAAAATGTTGGGAAACCTTAGTGAATACTGTGAAATAAAAATTTTAGGGAATTGAAACCCACAAAGAAAACTATACTCCCAACTACAAACCAAATGTCAGAAATCACTCGGAAATCACTCGGAGAGTCTACTAATCTAAAAAAAAACGACATTTTCCCAAAACCCCTCTGTTTCTTGTCCATAACCCGATGAAAAAACAGAGAAGAGGGGATTGTGAAAACTCCACTGCCAGAGGTTGGTGTAAAAACAGGTCGAATGGTTGGAACTTCCAAAGCATGGTTATTATGGCCAATATGCATAAACCCAAATTATAAAGACTCGTTCACTTAACTCACCTTTCATCCGTTAATAGTATATATGGACAAAACTGTGCAACTAGGTGTGAAATTTGCACTAAATGTGTATTTTAAATGCTGTTGTTTTTGATGTTTGCATTGTTTAATGGTAGTACTTTCTAACATTATCTGTGGTTTATTAAATAGGTATTGCACAACTTTATTTGTAGTATTGCCAACATAATCCACTTTTAGCCTTTTCTTACACCTGGTCTGTAGAATGTCGTCACTATGGCTCGCAGCCTCTGTGTAAAAATGCATGCTCAAATGGTATTCCAACATTTTGTAAATGATTTCTCAGGAATTTGGCAAATATTTTGGAGATTTCATGCATTGTTGGTTGTTGGGGTGGTGTCTATTGCCTCAGATTCTCACATACCGGAAGATAAACAGTTTTTTCCCCGTGTTTTTTGTCCTTTCCGTTTAGGATTTAGAAAAAACTGTGTGCGCCAAAAAAATAAAATAAACAAAAGGACTCTAAAAGAAAAACTGAGGACAAAAATGACCTGACAACCAAAAACCATGCACTCTTAGTAAATAAGGGCCAGAGTCTTGGTGACTGCATACTACAGTGCTACCGGCACTTTGTGTGCTGCCACATGGTGCACTTTGCTCCACTTTTTTACTAGGTTATTTTTGGTTGTTCTATGCTGTAACATTACATGCAATGGCGAATGCCATGCTTGTACCCTGTGTATGGCTGGGTTCACATATATCAGTCGTCCGGCAAAGTTTCCCTCCGGCGTGCACCGGAGGGAAACTGATGCTAGAACTGATCCCTTGGAAACAACCAAGTCATGGTTTAACAGAGGCTTTACTGAGTTAAGACATGTGTAATTATCTTCACAGCTAGGCCAAAATCCCAGAGAGTCAACCAGTAACATGGAAAGGGCCCTGCAGCTTGCTGGGACTTGTAGTTATTGTAATAGACTTTAGTTCAGCCAGGCAGACTAGAATAGACTTGATCAGTGTCTTGACTTTAGTAGAGACAGCAGACATAGATGAGATGACTTACTGACAATGTGGCTGGTGTGCAGGCTTTGTGGCCTCCAAGTGTACTGGACACAGGATCTGTGAAGTCCGTGCTTTGCTGTCCTCAGCAGAAAGAGAGAGAATTATAATGGCCGCCTCCTTATATAGAGGGGGGCTGTGCCAAAGCCCATTGGTCAAGCTGCGGGTCATGTGTTAATCTTGTGCCCTCTGGGTAACATGTGATAACATAAACATAACATGTGACATCTCACAGATCCTTTAGATGACCTCTCACAGGTCCTTTATACTAACTATACATTAATACACTGACTACAATTCTATTACAATAAATGACTGTATAGTAACAGCAGGGGAGACACTGCAGGAGAGCCCCCAGGTCACTGAAGGACTCAACCTGACATGGAATAAGTGTAGTGCAGGACCATGTCCTGTACTGGAACATTACACATTTTTTTCCACTGCTGAAATGTTTCAGTGTGAATGGGTCAGTCCCATTTACACCAATGGTTAGGCTTGTTCAGCGGAATTCCTGAGCACAATTACACCCTACCATAGAAATTCCTGTAGGGTGAACCCTAAGTGGTCTCTACTTAGCAAGCAGTGTCACCTAGCTAGTGTGTGCGTCCTAGATAAAGCATTGTGGAGACTATCCCCTCCTATGTTGGTTCCCATAGTCTAATTTAAACCATGGATATAGAGGGGAATTTATTAAAACCTGTTAAGAGGAAAAGTTGTTGAGTTATAGTAGTAGGTGCAGTTATTCATGTGATAATGGGATTGAACTGTTTGGCATTTTTACAGTTACTTTTTACAACTATTGGTCACATAATACTATAGTGTTTAACTATAGTGGTGTCATTAAATATGTAATACTGTAGTTAAGCCAAACTTTTTAAGGTATAGCATTTATTTATACATGCTTTTAATGGGAGTTAAATTATTGATTGTTTGTTATTTTAAGCACTCATTTATGCATTGTGTTTTGTATTTACAATCATAATTCGGAATTATGTGACAGTAACTTTGCTATACTTTGCGTCATTGTTGTACTGAATTATTAATGCAGTTTAGTGATATTATGTTCGATATATGTGCTTGTTTTGCCGAAAATTTAAATGATATTATTAAGGCTTGGTTGTGACAAATTTGTTTACATGCACGGTGCTAGATACTGTGGTTGTGCCTCTATTTTTCATATGTATGATTCGTTTTTATGTACATTGGTTTTAATATGATTTACTAAAGATTTACATATTTTAATAAATTATGTGAGTATGTGGGCTCAGTCTGTTCTTATTGTAGTGTATATTGTAGTAATATATTGTGTAGTTAGTCGTGTATATTGATCCTTACATTATAGCACTAAAGGTGTACATCCCATTGTCAGGCTCATTGATATAATTTAGAGCAATTTTCTACTAACCGGGTTTATTAGTTATTGGTATAAATTGTAATATAAATATCAGGCCAATATTTTATATAAAAAACATTGAATAATTGCTAGCTTAAGACTTCCCACAACTACTAGTCATGGTATATATGAGATATCCCCCAGGAGCAATTTTTCTTCTGTCAAACCGAATGTTTGTCATATAATGTCAAGGAGCAAGATACACCTCATGCAGCTCGGGAGGAAGCTGCCCAAGATATCAGCCCCTCTGTCATTTCCAGCTGAGTAACATTGAGTTGCCTGACAAGAGCACATAGATATGCCGCTCACTGGTCCCTTTCCCCTAATCCAAAATTGACTGTAGTCTCCTTGTACTCATGGTGCATGTCAGCTGGAGTTGACTTGAAGCCTATTATTCTGGGCAGTTGAGTAGGGTAAACAGTGAGCTGGAGCAGTATGCAGGGATGAGTGCCCACATTTCAGCCAGCAGGAACCCAATGCAGCTCTCACTGACAAGGAAGACTAGCTGGTTCTGCTGCTTCATGGAGCGCTTGTCAGTGTCAAGGATAAGAAGGAACCATATGCATCTCAGGAGGAGACAACTTTGCTGTCTCCTTTTGTTGTAAGTAATTGCTTAGAAAACTACAGTCTTTACAAGGTTGTGAAAAAATTACCGATGAGCTCCATGTTTGTGACTGATAGTGTTCTATGCATCCTCCTCCAAAGCTGTGTGTCATGTCTCTCGTTCCTTGGCAACAGAGTTAGTTATTTTAGTCAGTGTGCTTACACCTCCCAAATTTCGCTGAGGGAAAAAAGAGGGACACATAAGGCACAAGTTATGCCACCGAACGACACCTAATCCCTGCCCAAGTACACCAAGCTTTCTTCTTAAAATGAAAAAAATCAATAAAGAATACAGCGACATATATTTATTATGTCAGCTGTATTCACAATAGGAGCGCTACCTCTCACCAGTGACTGCTTGCAGGCTGCTAAACTAGTTATGTGGAATACCAGCTACAGTCCCTAACCATTTAAGAGGTGGTGGGAGGTCAGAGAGGTGACAGGGGATCAGAGAGGTGACAGTAAATTAGAAAGATGGTGGGGAAACGGAGAGGTGGCAGCAGATTGGAGAGCCCAGGGCATAACAGGAGATGCATACAAAGGCATCTGTATATGTGTATACAGAATTGCTATCCTACCTTATCTAGGCCTCCAAAAGTACAGGATAGATGTCATAACATGCCTGCCCATTGTTGATAATTAGAGATAAGCAAATTTTTGAAAAATTCGATATGGACAATTCGCCGGATTCTCCCAAAAAATTTGCTTCGTTACGAATTTATTTGTGGCTTATCACTATTAAAAATGGCTATTTCTAGCCTACAGAGAGCCTTAATAGGGGCGTAGAACACTTTGCCTTGCTGTAACAGGCATAGGGTATGTGCTGGGCTAGTGAAATAATACTGTTATTCAGTATGATTTGCAGATCAGAGGCATCGCTATTAGAATCACTGTTGCCGAGCAGCACAATAACTGAGCCTGGAGGTGGCATCAGTATGAGGAGACCATATAGTGGCTGAATGATACCGTGTGGAGGTGGCTACAGCATGAGGAGACCATATAGTGGCTGAATGACACAGCCTGGAGTTGGTGGCAGCATGAGGAGACCATATAGTGGCTGAATGACACAGTGTGGAGGTGGCGGCAGCATGAGGTGACAATATAGTGCCTGAATGACACAGCGTGGAGGTGGCGGCAGCATGAGGAGACCGTATAGTGGCTGAATGACACAGCTTGGAGTTGGCGGCAGCATGAGGAGAACATATAGTGGCTTAATGACATATATGAAAGAAAAAAAGAAGTGCTCAGCTCACCACCCACTAGGGAAATGTAGTTCATGTAGTTCATGTAGTTCAGGGAAATGGACTTCAGCTATGTAGAAAAAATGGGAGCTCAAACTGAGCAGGCCACTTCCCTTATGCAAGAACCACGAGGAAAGAGAAGATCCAGCTCACAAAACTTGAAGTTAAAACTTAGCTTTTACTCTTTCATGTTAAAATATAAATGAAAAAAAAAAGTGCATTAAAAACAGCACGCCGATGCGTTTCGAGCTACATAAGAGCTCTTAATCATGGCAAAATAACATTGTAAAACTGTGGTTTATATACACTGATAAATGGCTGAATGAATAGCTTTACACATGTTGGCCGCAATGTTTTTTGAATGGAAAAAGTTCCAAATTAAATGCACAATAATTAGAATAATTGCAGATACAATCTCTCAGGACATGTGCATGTGCCAAACATCAAAGGTCTACATAATTGCAACAAAGTGTGAACATGCACATGCTCCTAAACGAGGTATTATTGAGCTGGCCATGTTATTATTAGTGTTGCTCGCGAATATTCGCAATGCGAATTTTATTCGCGAATTCGCGAATATTCGCGAATATAGCACTATATATTCGTAATTACGAATATTCGTTTTTTTTTTTTTTTTTCACAGTACACATCACAGTGGTCACCCCTCTCTGCTTCCATCTTGTGTGGTGTAAAGAAGGCTCTAATACTACTGTGTGAGACTGGTGTGCAAATTTTCGCATATGTGAATTTTCGCTTATGCAAATTTGGTATATGGTAATTTTCGCATATGGCGTCCATATATTCGCGAATATTCGCGAATTCGAATATGGCCTATGCCGCTCATCACTAGTTATTATCGCAATATCAGAACAAATAAAGTGTGTAGTATGTTACCAATGGCAATTCATTATATGCAATGATCCTTAGTTTGACAATAATGTTGGTATTTCTGCATGACATACTACAAGAAAGGAAATTAATAATAATAAGAATTACAATATTGGCCCTGATTTATCAAAAATTTAGGGTTGGGTTTGTTTTTTTGGTTTCAACACGACCATCTTTTTCCCTATCAATTTATTATTGTGTCGCACGTTTTGTCGCAATCGGGTTTTTTTTTTGTCGCAGGCAGGTTTTTTTGTCTCATCTTTCTAATTCTCGTGTTATTAGCAAATTTCCTGTCAGAAGAAATAAATAATATTTTTTTTTAGTTTAGAAAACAATGCATAATGACTATTGACATAAGAGCATGTATCGGAGAGTTTAGAAGCCTAAAAAGGGGCGTTTCCCTAACAAAACCAAGGTTTCCAACTGATTTATTAAGAAACCGACCAGACTTTTAGGGTTTCAGTGTACTTTTTTTTCCCACTGCTTGAAGCAGTGGGAAAAAAAGGACACTGAAACCCTAAAAGTCTGGTCGGGTTTCTTAATAAATCAGTTGGAAACCTTGGTTTTGGTCGGGAAACGCCCCTTTTTTGGCTTGAAAAATCCCTGAGTCGGGTTCGTAGGAAAGGCTTGTCGCAGTTTGTCGCACGATGTCTGCGCCTTGTCAGAGACATCTTGCGCCAAAGAAAAAAAAAAACCCGACAAAAACTGTTGGGTTTCCAATGATAAATGAGGGCCATTATCTCAATCATAGAAATGTATGTCAAGTGAGCTCACTTATGGTACAAAATGATGAAGTAATAGTGAAGGAGATAAGTAACAGTGAAGGAGATTTTTAGCATAGAATTTTAGCAACAATGTTTTTTTTGAAAGGGAGAGAAATTCAAATTAAATGCACAATAGGAGGAGTAATTGCAGATACAATCACTCGGGATATATGTATGTACCAAAAATCAATGGTTTAAATAATCGCAATAAAGTGTGAACATGCACATTCTCATAAACGAGGTGTTATTGCACTGGCCATGTTGTTATCACAATATCAGAACAAATGAAATATAAAGTTTGTTCCCAATGGCAATTCGTTATATGCGTTTGACCTTAAAGTGCATCTGCAGCGGTACAAACACTTATCCCCTATCCTCAACATAGGGGATAAGTGTTGGATCGCGGGGGGTCCGAACGCTGGGGCCCCCGGCGATCTCCTGTACGGGGCCGCGGCTCTCCCGTGCAGGGAGCGTGCCAGCCGCAGCATGACGTTGCGGCCGGCACGCCTCCTCCATACATAGAACTGTATGGGGACGGGGAGGAGACTGGGCATCACCGTCGACCTCTAGGTCGACGCTACGTCACCATGGGCGCTAATGCCGGCACCCCATTAGGGAGATCGAGGGGGGTCCCAGCGGTCAGACCCCCCGCGATCAAACACTTATCCCCTATCCTGTGGATAGGGGATAAGTGTAATTCCGCTGCAGTTGTCCTTTAATTTGAACATGTAAAGTTGTTATTATTACATGACATACTACAACAAAAGAGATTTATAGTAATAAGGATTACAGTATTGTCTCAAGCACAAAAATATTTGAAGTGAATTCGCTAATAATTCAAAATTACAAAATAATAGTGAAGGAGATAATAGAGTTTTAGCAGTAACAGACAAACTCGTGTCACTAATAGATATACATTAAATCATTGCGGTAATTGAGTCCATTTGGTGCAGGGAGTCCAAGGATAAAATCCAGTATGCCTCCTGTGCATATACCAAGCGGGCCCAATCACCTCCACGTTGGGGTTGCTGAACTTTCTCAATTCCTGTTATTTGTATGCACGATGGGTCCCCTGAGTGCATGTCTCTGATATGTTTGGTTAGACCCAACGTACATCTCATACTTATGACCCCTTCAGACGGTACAATCCCTCTCATATGCTCTGCTTCTCTAAGTTAAAATTTTCTTGTCGTGCACCCCACATAGTGGAGTGCACATAATTTGCATGTGGCCAGATATATAACATGATTAGTGTTACAGTTCATGAGTCCTTTAATTTGGTAGCTGCGTTTTGTGGTGGTAGAAGTAAAAGTTTGAGTATTTGTGACAAATTTGCAGGTAGAACAACGTGAATGGTTACATTTGTAGAATCCTGTGGTTGGCAACCACATGGTGTTATTTTCTGTCTCCCGATATTCACTGGGTGACAGTTTGTCTCGTAAAGATCTGGCACGTTTTGCCACAAATCTAACTCCAGTTTGCAGAATATTTGCAGTAATTGGATCTTGATGTTAAATCGGTATGTGTTTCTGTATAATGTTACGGATACTGTTGAAATCCACAGATTAAGCTGTTGAGAAAGTTAGTTTGGACTGAGGTTGTTCTTGGCACGATTTCGGGTTTTTGAATTTTTCTTAAACAGCTGTACAGGTATTGAGTTCTAGTTTTACTGTCCGCTATGGCTCTGGCTCTGTGTAAAGTTGAAGGTCTGATAGACATTTGTTAATTTCATATATGGTTTTATTGTATGTCTGTACTGTAGAGGATGCTCTTTTCGCCCATACATATTCTCCAAATATTAAATTCTTTACAGTGTGTAACGGGTGACAGCATTTAGCATGGAGAATTGTGTTGCTCAAGGTTGGTTTGTGGTACATACTGGTGTGTATGGCCTTAGTAGTGTTATTTCCCGTTAACGTGACATCCAAGAAGTTGATGGTATTATTTTCCAAGTTACATGTAAATTTTAAATTAAAGTCATTATGATTTAAGTAGTCACCTCGGGTGCCTGTCCACACGAGGAGAAGGTCACCCATATAGCTGCCGTATCCCCCCACCGAACATCAGTGGGGACTGACAGCTGCATAAAGATAGATCTCCTCCCAGTGGGACATGTATAAATTTGCTAGTGATGGAGAGAATTTTGCACCCATTGGACATCCAACCTTCTGAAGAAAGAACTTTTCATTGAAAGAAAAAATAGTTGTGAGACAAAACGAAGGCCAAAACCTCAAGTGTTTATTGTATAAGTTCTGATGAATAATTACTGTACTTGGTCATGTGGTATTATACAGCTTCGATGGCTTTCTTGTGAGGTATACAAGTGTATAGGGCAGTGACTTTGCAGGACATCCATTTATTTTCTTCATGCTAGGGCATATATTCTATGGCTTGTAGTAGTGTTTTGGTGTCCTGTATGTATCCCATAGTAGTTATGACGAGAGGCTGTAAAAGATGATCCAGCAAAGCGCCTATTTTGTCTAGGATAGAATCACTGCCTGCAACTATAGGCCGGAGAAGTGGAGGGAAGATGTTTTTATAGGTCTTTGGGACCATTACCGAGCTCACTTGACATACATTTCTATGTTTGAGATAATACTGTAATTCTTATTATTATTAATTTCCTTTGCTGTAGTATGTTATGCAGAAATACCAACATTATGCGTTTGTCAAACTAAGGACCATTGCATATAATGAATTGCCAATGGTAACATACTACACACTTTATTTGTTCTGAAACTGCGATAATAACATGGCCAGCTCAATAATACCTCATTTAGGAGCACGTGCATGTTCACACTTCATTGCGATTATGTAGACCTTTGATGTTTGGCACATGCACATGTTCTGAGAGATTGTATCTGCAATTATTCTACTTATTGTGCATTTAGTTTGGAACTTTTTCCTTTCAAAAAACATTGTGTGTTTTTCGTACTGACAGTCTTTGAAGTGATATGTCAGAAGTTTGATTCTTGTGTAGACTTCGTTCGCATACACTAGTTGATGTATATTCTTGCTCTTGTCTATTACTGACATCTACACATCTTAATCTACTCATCCACTGTTCTTGCCGGATGCATTCCGATGGAACGCTGCTCAGGGATATCGCAGCCTACTGGTCTTACTTACAGATTGAATTTCCAGACCAGGTATTCCCTATGTATTAGCCGGGACTAACCGGATCTGTCGTCACACGCTGAATTTTTGGCCCAACACGTGTGAAGCTATTCGATCCATTTATCAGTGTATATAAACCACCGTTTTACAATGTTATTTTTCCATGATTAAGAGCTCTTATGCAGCTCAAAACGCATCGGGGGTGCTGGTGTTAACCCCTTCCCGCAAATGGACGTGTATACACGTCCATTTTTTCTGTGAATTAACGCAAATGGACGTGTATACACGTCCAATAAATTTTCTATCACCAAGTCCGTTGGCATGGTGATAGAAACGTCATCTCAGCTGTCCTGGACAGCTGACCGATGACACTATGCAGCAGGGGACCAATCAGACTGGTCCCCTGCTGCAGATCATTGTCATTAGTCAGTCAGTTAGTGACTGACTAATGACAAGGACTTGCGGGGTTCCGGGCTGATCGGGTCTCTGGTGACCCGATCGCCCGGAAAATAATGATGATCGAAGCAGGCAGAGACCGCTCCGATCATCCTGAAGGGATAGGACCGAGGTGGCAGCTGCCACCTCGCTCCTAAACCCCTGCCATTGGTCGTTAGGACTAGCAAATAAATGGCAGGAGGGGGGCGGGAGGTTAAAGGTGAAATCCCCGCTCTGCCCTGCCCCTGGATGTCGGGGGGAAGATGGCGGAGGGTCCCGGGACCAGCGATCATGTCCCGGGACCGGCAATCGAAGCTGGACCTGCGGCGGTTCCAGACAGACAGCACGGGATTGGCGGAGGCAGCGGCGGACGGAGCTTTGAAGATCAGCGGTAAGTGATCTTCACTGCTGCGTTCCAGGAGTTGCCAAACTACAACTCCCAGCAAGCCCAGACAGCCAAAGGCTGTCTGGGCATGCTGGGAGTTGTAGTTTTGCAACATCTGGAGGCCCACAGTTTGGAGACCACTGTGCAGTAGTGTCCAAACTGTGTTCTTACAGATGTTGCAAAACTACAACTCCCAGCATGCCCAGACAGTCCAGGCATGCTGGGAGTTGTAGTTCTGTAACATGTGGCCCTTCAGATTTTGCAGCACTACAACTCCCAGCATGCCTGGACAGTCTGGGCATGCTTGGAGTTGATTTGTAACATTTGGAGGGCTACAGCTTGGACACCACTGCAAAGTGGTCACCAAACTGTGACCCTCCAGATGTTGCAAAACTAACTCCCAACATGTCTTTCGGCGGTCTGGGCATGCTGGGAGTTGTAGTTTTGCAACAGCTGGAGGCACCCTTTTTGGGAAACACTGAGTTAAGTAACAAACTCACTGTTTTGCAACCAGTGTGCCTCCAGCTGTTGCATAACTACAACCCCCAGCATGCACGGACAGCCAGAGGGCATGCTGGGAGTGTTAGTAGTATGCCTCCAGCTGTTGCATAACTACAAGTCTCAGATGTCACTGCATGCTGAGAGTTGTAGTTTTTGCAATGGCTGAAGGATCACTGGTTGCGAAATTTGTTGCCTAACTCAGTGTTTCGCAACCAGTGTGTCTCCAGCTGTTTCAAACTACAACTCCCAGCATGCACTGATAGACTGTACATGCAGGGAGCAACAGCTGAAGGCACACTGGTTGCGAAACACTGAATTAAGTAACAAACTGTGTTTTGCAACCAGTGTGCCTTCAGCTGTTGCATAACTTCAACCCCCAGCATACATGGACAGCCAAAGGGCATGCTGGTTGTGGTAGTTTTGCAACAGCTGGAGGTTTGACACCCCCCATGGGAATGTACAGGGTACATTCACACAGTCGGGGGTCTACAGCGAACTTCATGATACAAGTTTGAGATGCAGCAAGTTTTCCGCCGCAGCTCAAACTCTCAGCGGAAAGCTCGCTGTAGACCCCGGTCGTGTGAGTGTACCCTAAAAACACTACACTATACTACATTACACAAAGTAAAAAGTAAAACACTACATATACACATACCCCTACACAGCCCCCCTTCACCACCCACCCCCAAATAAGAATAAAACATTTCTCGTATGACATTGTTTCCAAAACGGAGAATCCAGCTGTTGCAAGACAACTCGCAGTATTGCCGGACAGCGATTGACTTTCCAGGCATGCTGGAAGTTTTGCCTGTTTGGGAAACCCTGCCATAGGGTATTTTTGGTATCGGAGGCAAGTGTAATTCTTGCATCCGGTTCTGTTCTCATGCAAATCCCTTATTTAGTCCTCAAATGTGCATGGTGCTCTCTCACTTCGGAGCCACATATGGGGTATTTTCGTACTCAGGAGAAAATGCCTAACAAATTTTGGAGGGCTTTTTCTCCTTTTACCCCTTATGAAAAGGTGAAGTTGGGGTCTATACCAGCTGTCATTGTAAAAAGGTTTTTAAATTTTTTACACTAACATGCTGGGGTTGCCCCATACTTTTCATTTTCACAAGAGGTAAAAGGAAAAAAAGGCCCCCAAAATTTGTAACGCAATTTCTCCTGAGTATGGAAATACCCCATATGTGGACATAAAATGCACTGCGGGCACACAACAAGGCTCAGGAGTGAGAGCACCATGTACATTTGAGGTGATTTGCACAGGGGTGGCTGATCATTACAGCGGTTCTGATATAAACACAAAAAAAAAACACCCACATGTGACCCCATTTTGAAAACTACACCCCTCACGTAATGTAATAAGGGGTACCGCGAGCATTTACGCCCCACAGGTGTCTGACGGATTTTTTGAACAGTTGTCCGCAAAAATGAAAAATCAAATTTTCATTCGCACAGCCCACTGTTCCAAAGATCTGTCAAAGGCCAGTGGGGTGTAAATGCTCACTGCACCCCTTATTACATTCCTTGAAGGGTGTAGTTTCCGAAATGGGGTCACATGTGGGGGGTCCACTGTTCTGGCACCACGGGGGGCTTTGTAAAGCACATGACCCCCGACCTTCATTCCAAACAAATTCTCTCTCCAAAATCCCAATGGCATTCCTTCTCTTCTGAGCATTGTAGTTCGCCCACAGAGCACTTTACATCCACATATGGGGTATTTCCATACACAGAAGAAACGGGGTTACAAATTTTGGGGGGCATTGTCTCCTATTACCTCTTGTAAAAATGGTAAGTTTGGGGAAAAAAATGCATTTCAGTGAAAAAAAAAATGTTTCATTTACACATCCGACTTTAACGAAAAATCGTCAAACACCTGTGGATTGTTAAGGCTCACTGGACCCCTGGTTACATTCCTTGAGGGGTGTAGTTTCCAAAATAGTATGCCATTTGAGGGTTTTTTGCTGTTCTGGCACCATAGGGGCTTCCTAAATGTGACATGCCCCCCAAAAACCATTTCAGAAAAATTCACTCTCCAAAATCCCATAGTCACTTATTCCCTTCTGAGCCCTCTACTGCGCCCGCCGAACAATTGAGCTACATATATGAGGTATTTCCTTACTCAAGAGAAATTACACATTTTGGGGGGATTTCTCAATTTTTACCCCTTATAAAGATTCAAAAACTGGGTCTACAAGAACATACAAGTGTAAAAAATGCAGATTTTGAATTTTCTCCTTCACTTTGCTGCTATTCCTGTGAAATACCTAAAGGGTTAACACACTTACTGATTGTCATTTTGAATACATTGAGGGGTTCAGTTTTTATAATGGGGTAATTTATGGGGTATTTCTAATAGGAAGGCCTTTCAAATCCACGTCAAACTGAACTGGTCCCTGAAAAATTCAGATTTAGAAATTTTTGTGAAAAATTGGAAAATTGCTGCTATACTTTGAAGCCCTCTGATGTCTTCCAAAAGTAAAAACATATCAACTTTATGATGCAAGCATAAAGTAGACATATTGTATATGTGAATCATTTATCATTTATTTGGAATGCTTATTTTCCTTACAAGCAGAGAGCTTCAAAGTTCGAAAATTGCAAAATTTTCTAATTTTTCATGAAATTTTGGAATTTTTCACCAAGAAAGGATGCAAGTATCGACGGAATTTTACCGCTATGTTAAAGTAGAATATGTCACGAAAAAACAATCTCGGAATCAAATTCATGAGTTAAAGCATCCCAGAGTTATTAATGCTTAAAGTGACAGTGGTCAGATGTGCAAAAAATGCTCTGGTCCTTAAGGTGAAAATGGGCTTGGTCCTTAAGGGGTTAATGCACTTTTTTTTTATTTTTTTTTTTACATGAAACAGTGAAAGCTAAGTTTTAACTTCAAGTTTTGTGAGCTGGATCTTCTCTTTCCTCGTGGTTCTTGATTAATGACACAGCCTAGAGTTTGGCAGCAGCATGAGGAGAACATATAGTGGCAGAATGAAATAGCCTGGAGGTGGCAGCAGGAGCAGCATCAGGAGTCTTGAAAGTGACCAGGTGACACAGTGGTGCGGTGGGTGGCAATATCAGTACCCAGTGATGAAGATGGGTGAAAAAAGGAGAACTTTGCATCAGATGTGTGGCATCAGACGGGTGGCAGGATCAGAATAACAGCTGAGGCAGGTAGGCAGAACAAAACAGTCTCTTTAGTAAAAGTGTTAGTGTGCACAATTAAGTATTTAGGATATGCATTACGTAAAAGTTAACTTTTAATAATATGTTTAGGATAAAATATATGGACCCAACAATTTTTTTTTTAATCAAACAAAAGGAAAGGTGTGCAAAAAACACCATGTGCCACCTACACCACCAAGTATTGATGTGATGCAAAGACCTCTAAAAGGTGGAAGGAAACAACGTTTGGTCCATTGTAACCGGTGGGGGTACAAACGTCCCTTTAAGGCCCTACTCTCACATTATGAATTCCCTTCTTGGCAAGTGTTACTCTCCCTAAAAAGGGCGGCCCCACACAGGAACCTCTCCCTATTTCCACCTACAAACACTGCTATTTCCTAGGGTTTTTAGGTGGAAATAGGGATTGGTTCCTGTGTGGGGTCGCCCATTTTAAGACGAATAACACTTTTTCCTCGAAAAGGTGGAAGGGAACAACGTATTGTCCATTGTAGCAGGTGGGGGTAAAAACTTCCCCTGTATGGCCCTACTCTCGCCCTATTAATTCCCTTCAGGGCGGCCCCTCACAGGAAACTCTCTCTATTTCCATCATAAAAACCCTGGGAAATGGCAGTGTTTGTAGGAGGAAATAGAGAGAGGTTCCTGTGTGGGGCCACCCTTTTTAGGGCGAGTAACACTTGCCAAGAAGGGAATTAATTATGCGAAGGTAGGGAAGTTTTTACCCCCCACCGGTTACAATGGACCATACGTTGTTTTGGGTAGATATATTTTATCTTTATCCTAAGAATATTATTAAAAGTTAAGTTTTACTTACTTGTGGTCTGATGTGGAGGAATGTCTGTAACTGGGGAGTAGCACCTTAAATATGTTTGGCACTATCCATATTTGTGAAGTGTTCGTGTGGCACCATGGTCATGATGCATCAGGCATTGGTGGATGGAAATCCTGGCTGATCCATGCTGATTCATCTTCACAAAGGTCAGTCTCTCCACATTTTACATGGACAGACAAGTTCTCCTTGGGGTTACTATGGCCCCAGCCACACTAAACACCTGCACTGATGGCACACTACTGGCTGAGCAGGATAACTTTTCCAGGGCAAACTCTGCAAACTCTGCTCCACCTCCTCCAGTTCAGCCCTCACAGGGGGCTGAGATGTATGCGCCACATCTCCAGTGCCCTTACCAGCCCTCGTTTCCAACACGTGTTGTAGTAAATGAAGCAGTGGAATGACATTGGTCATCCCTTAATCCTGTCGACTGACTAATAAGGTGGCTTCCTCAAAGGGCCTGAGCAAATGGCAGGTGTCGCATATAAGCTGCTACTGGTTGACATTGAAGTTACACAGGCTTTTCTCTGTTCATATAGTCGATCCAACATATGGAGGGTGGAATTCCAACGTGTGGCAATGTCACAAATCAGACTATGTTGGGGGATACCGTTCTGACGCTGCATCTGAAGGAGGGTGTGCTTTGCGATGCACAAGTGGCTGAAGTGCATGAAAAGTTACCTTCCCATTGTTAGAATGTCTTGCGGATCTGGGGAACACTTCAGGAACCACTTCACAACCAGATTGAACACGTGTGCCATGCAGGGCGCATTTCTCAGGCTTCCTTGTTGCAGCTCAGACAAGATGTTCTTCCTGTTGTCGGTCACCATTTGCAGTTTTCGTGAAGTAAGACATGATTCGATTTTATGTTGAATGACTTTTAGCAGTTTCTCCCCTGTGTGATTCTGTTCTCCAAGGCAAACCATGTGAAGAACAACGTGACACTGCTGTGCCCAGCACACATGGCATGCTCGAGGGGCACTGAGACTTGTCCGTGCAGTGGAGTCTGAGGACACGTGGAGGATGAGGAGGCGGAGTCACATGCTGTCACAGGACCAACAGCCTGAGAGTGTGGAGGCGGAGGCAGCGTTACCTGTCCAAGTTGCTGTTGTGGCGATGCAGGAACCACATTTACCCAGTTGGCCGTAAAGGAGATGCATTGTACCTGACCGTAGTTACAGCTCCACACGTCGGCGCTGCCGTGCACTTTGGTACACACTGACAGGCTCAAGGACTGGCTCACCTTCTATTCCACAAAATTGTGCAGGGCTGGCACTGCCTTCTTCGCACAGAAATGACGGCTTTGGACTCTCCACCTCGGCTCGGCACAAGCCATCAGTTCTTTGAAAGGTGCAGAGTTCACCACTTGAAAAGGGAGGGACTGCAGCACCAGCAACTTGGACAGGAGCACATTCAGCTTCTGTGCCGTTGGATGAGAGGGCGCATACTGTTGTCTCTTGGACATGGCTTTGCCGATGGATTGCTGGCAGAATGACTGACTCACAATAGGAGGCGCAGGAGCATCAGGAGCGACAGAAGATGGGTATGACATACAGCTCCCTTCAGCTGAGGTGGTGGAGCCTTTGCTGCCTGAAAGAGGGAACGGCGTGCCACTGGGTTATGCAGCAGGCATGACCACCACATCGGAGCCACGGTTCTCCCAGGCCGCTTAATGGTGAGGCTGCATATGTTGACGCAGGGCCGTGGTGCCAACATTGGGACCCTGGCCCCGCTTCACCTATTGCTGACACATCTTGCTCCGGAAGCTTGATTAAAAACTGCCACACCTCTGTGCACGTCCTGGCACTTCTCTGTCTGACATACTTTGTGCGCATATGAGGGGAGTGCAATATGTTCCACTTTGCTTAAAACAGTATTTATCTAGAGCAGTAGCAGGTGTGTACTTTTGCCTTGCCTTTCACAGTATCTAGGCCCTTAAGACTTTAACAGGAACAAAATGGTACACCACTTAGATGTACGCACAGGTTACACTTAATAGAGGACAATAGTCTTTTAGTGCTCTGCTCACCCTTACTGGCTGGCTACTATTAGCAATTCAGTTGTTGTACACACAAGTTCTGCAGCACACAGTCACTGTGTACTACACCCAAAATTGCACTTTCTCTCTCAATCTCACTCCCTTCCCTATCAGTGCTTCTAGGCTGGGTTTGGGCTTGGGGTAAATCGCTGCAGTAAAAAAGATTTTCTGTGCAACACACTGCTTTCTGTCCCTCTCTGCAATAGAACGCTGATGTGACTGGAGGTAAAAATGCTTTTCTGTGCAACACACACTACTGTCTGTCCCCCTCTCTCTCTCTCTGCAATAAAAGGCTGAAGTGACTAGCCGCAAGATGGCTGCCAATTATATAGGGCTGTGACATCAGAGGAGTGGTTGGCTGCTGATAGGCTGCATGCTGCATGTGATTAGGGGTCATCCCGTCTACCCTTGTACCCGCCTTCCCAGGATTCCTTGCCCCATGTCCTCACATGTGGATCCACCATTTTAGATGCCCTAAAACCTGGACCGCGCTAAATGGAGTTTAATGAAGCAATTTGCGCAATCGAATTGCAGCGATATTCGCATACGTTCCGAATCAAAATTTTCCTGAAATTCGGAATGAATTTGGATTTGTCAGATTTGATTCGCTCACCCCTATAGATATGTTTATTATCTGACCATTGAGAATAAAAGAAGACTATATCTGTATGGGTTCTGTAGGCAAATGCAATTTTATTTATTCATAATCAATTAATATTCAGCTTTGTAGACAAACTGGAAACGGCATCAGCCTGTTTTTGAAATATTCAGTTTCCTTTCATTTCGTTAAATATGTATAGTGTTGCTACCAAGAGGTAAGTAAAATCTACCATACGTATAAGGCGATGCATGGGTTTGGGAACTTTCCCTGTGTCATCCACTGCAGGATTTATGACATGCCATGATTTTTAACGGGATTTAGTTGGCATTCTCGGTGCTTAGATCCCTTACGATAGTTATAACTAATGGGCAAAAGAGATCATCTGATGACTGTGATGAAGGAGTGCTGACTGAGCAATGCCAGTCGGAAACAAATAGATACAGTGCTTAAAGGGGTACTACCGTGCTGACAACTTATCCCCTATCTAAAGGATAGGGGATAAGTTGCCTGATTGTGCGGGGTCCCGCCGCTGGGGACCCCCGTGATCTCGCACGCAGCACCCCACTCTCATCAGGCCCCATGCCATAGACTTACATTGAGGGGGCGGAGCGTGATGTCACATCGGGCGGAGCCGTTACGTCACGATACTCTGGCCCCGTGATTGGCAGTCATCAGACCCGGAGCGATGTTCGTTCCAGGGCCTGATGAGAGCGGGGTGCTGCGTGCGAGATCGCGGGGGTCCCCAACGGCGGGACCCTGCGCGATCAGGCAACTTATCCCCTATCCTTTAGATAGGGGATAAGTTGTCAGGATGGTAGTACCCCTTTAAGCCCATTCATTTTAGCAATCGTGGGAGTCTTTTTTTGTATCCCCATCAATCAAAACGTATGAAATGCCACTGTGACACATCTGTCTAATCTAGAAGAAAAAAAAACCTACATTTATTTAGTATCACTTAATCCATAACTACCCAACCTATAAAATAATCATGTTATTTAACCCACATATGATTAAAAATGTAGAAGTACAAAACATTTCAGGTAATGGGAACAGTTTTTTAACATCTTGTTGCTGTTTGTAGAAAACTACAGAATTGCTATTTGTTTCCATTCCATAAACAGTGTTCAATATATTATGGGGGCATTTATCATTTGTAGGTATAAGTGAAGCATTTTTCTAAAAAAGAGCACCAAATTTATTAAATGGTCTCAGATCATTTCAATTTTGTGCAGGTACACATTTTCTGAAATTTTACTCTTCACTTACACCATAAAGCTAAATGAAGTCTGGGCTGGTGTAGTTTGGAGACTTTTCGGTTGCTTTGTGGCTTTTTTGCACATTTTCACAAAAAGGCGCTGTTCATAAAACCCTTCCATATCATGTGTATTGCCAAAATCAGTGGATTGCAACTCAAAATCAGCAGAAATATGTAAACCAAAAGGTGCAAAAAAGGTACAAATAAACCCTGCTTGCACCTTTTCTAGACACAAAAAACGGTCTAACGACAATGATAAATGTCTGCCTATATGTACACAAAAATGGCGGCATTAGAAAACATTGCCGATCCTGCAGAAAACAAGTCGTCATATTTCTACTTTGATCGCAAAATAAAAAGTGATGGCTCTAAAAAATGTAAAAGAATGCAAGGATACAGAATAAATGACTGAATTCTGAAAGCTGAAATATATTTAACTTCTTTAGGACCCAGGACGTATGGGTACGTCCTGGGTCCCGGTCCTGCGATATAACGCGGGGTCACACGGTGACCCCGCATCATATTGCGGCGGGCCCGGCATCATAGTGAAGCCGGGACCCGCCGCTAACAGCTGAGCCGCGCGGCTAAAAACTAAAGAAAAAGTGCCCGGCTAGCTCAGGGAGCTGTTCGGGATCGCTGCGGTATAATCGCGGCATCCCGAACAGCTGTAGCACAGGAGGAGGTCTTCTTACCTTCTCCTGCGCTGTCCGATCACCAAATGAATGCTTCAAGCCTGAGATCCAGGCTTGAGCATTCAATCGTCGAAAACACTGATTGATCCATTCCTATGGAGATGCATCAATCAGTGTAAAAGATCAGTTAATGCAATGTTATAGCCCCCTATAGGAGCTATAATATTCCATAAGAAAAGTGTAAAAAAATCATTAACCCTTTCAATTATCCCTTCCCCTAATAAAAGTTTGAATCACCCGGCATTTCCAAGAATAAAAAAAACAAGTGTAAATAAAAATAAACATATGTGGTATCGCCGCATGCGGAGATGTCCGAATTATAAAAATATACCGCTTTTTAAATCGCACGTTCAATGGCGTACGCGCAAAAAAAATTCAAAGTCCAAAATAGCAAATTTTTGAGCACTTTTTATACCACAAATAAAAAGTGATCAAAAAGTCTAATCAGAACAAAAATGGTACTCCTAAAAACTTCAGATCACGGCGCAAAAAATGAGCCCTCATAGCGCCCTGAACACAGAAAAATAAAAAAGTTATAGGGGTCAGAATATGACCATTTTAAACGTACACATTTTCCTGCATGTATTCATGATTTTTTTCTGAAGTGATACAAAATCAAACCTATACAAGTAGGGTATCATTTTAACTGTATGGACCTACAGAATAAACATAAGGTGTCATTTTTGCCAAAAAATTTACTGCGTAAAAATGGAAGCTCCCAAAACTTACAAAATAGTGTTTTTTCATCAGTTTTGTCGCACATTGATTTTTTTCCCCGTTTCACCGTAGATTTTTGGGTAAAATGACTAATGTCATTACAAAGTAGAATTAGTGACACAAAAAATAAGCCATCATATAGAATTTTAGGTGAAAATTTTAAAGAGTTATGATTTTTTTTATTTAAGGAGGAAAAATTGAAAATGAAAAAACGGAAAAAGCCCGGGTCCTTAAGGGGTTAAAGGAGTAGTGTAGTGCATTTTTTTTCTTATCCCATTGTACTTTAACTCATCTTCCTACGCTACCCCATTGCGCTGCTATAGCTCTTTGGTCCTCCGGTCTGGTCTTCTTCCTGCTTTCATGTGCATGTATCATCACACTGCGATCAGCGCATCGCCGGTCACAGCAATGTCCCGCCTTGGCTGGTGATCCGCTGAGCGCAGTGTCATGTAACAGGCCCAATCAGCAGAGAGAAGGTTGCTCCCAGGCTGACACTGCGCTCAGCCTATGACCTGCTGAGGCAGGACATCACTGCGGCTAACGATATGCTGATTGCAGTGTGATTATCTGTGCACACGGAAGCAGGAAGAAGACCGGAGCGGAGGACTGAAGAGCTATAGCAGCGCTATAAGGGAACGTCAGAAGGTGAATTAAAGTTTATTTTTTATTTTTTTTGTTATACAATAGGATAAGAAAAAAATGCACTTCACTACTCCTTTAGGGTACGTTCACACGTATGCAGATTTGATGTGCAGGATTTTCTGCTGCAGATTTCAATGTAAACTAAATGACTGAACACAGCTTCTAATTGGCAGTTACAAATCCTGCGCATCAAATCTGTGCAGGATCCTACATGTGTGAACGTTCCCCTAATGAGTTAAAAATTTTACAAAATAATTAAAAAGTGTAATCATTGTTTGGGATCTCAAAATTTAAAAAACAAACAAAAAAGAAAAGGATTTATATTAATTTAAGATTGTTAAACACTGATTTGAGCTAAAAAATAAACTTGTTTTGGATTCTAACTTGACAATTTTCTGGCTCTCTCCAGTCAAACATGCTCTGTGTGCCTGAATTTTTGCCAAACTGTGATTTGTATCTTTTCTTTTGAAATCCTAATCAATGGCTTCACTGGATAGTGTTATTTTATTATAAAGAAGATAATACTATTTAACTTTCTTATTGATTGTTCCATGAATAATTTCAGCAGTCAAGATATATGTGGATATTTAGACATTATTATGGCAGCAATTCTAAAACTATCATGTTTATCTCTCTGAGTGGGATAAAAGTGGAAAGACTCAATATAACACTTTTCTCTTTACTTACTAACCAGCAGCAGCCAAGAAACACTGAGGTTTGTACAAAAACAGATTTTTTTTCTTCCCCTTTTCTTTCAGGTTTTTAACCTTTTATTTTTTTTATTTTTGATAAATCTGTTACTGGGGAGCGCACCATGTACATTTGAGGTCTAAATTGGTGATTTCCACAGGGTGGCTTATTTTACAGTGGTTCTGACATAAACACTAAACAATAAATACCCACATGTGACCCCGTTTTGGAAACTACACCCCTCATGGAATGTAAAAAGGGGTATAGTAAGCCTTAACACCCCACAGGTGTTTGACAAATTTTCATTAAAGTTGGATGGATGCTGGTGTTACCCTACATTTTTCATTTTCACAAGGCAAAATAGGAAGAAAAAAGCCCCCCAAAATTTGTACCCCCATTTCTTCTGAGTATGGAAATAACCCATATGTGGACGTAAAGTGCTCTGGGGGGCGAACTACAATACTCAGAAGAGATGGAGCACCATTGGGCTTTTGGAGAGGGAATGTGTCTGAAATTGAAGGCTGTGTGTGTTTACAAAGCCCCCATGGTGCCAGAACATATGTGACCCTATTTTGGAAACTACACCCCTCACGTAATGTAATAAGGGGTAAAGTGAGCATTTACACCCATAGGTGTCTGAGAGATTTTTGGAACAGTGGTCCGTGAAAATTAAAAATTTAATTTTTCATTTGCACAGCCCACTGTTCCAAAGATCTGTCAAACATCAGTGTGGTGTAAATACTCACTGCACCCCTTATTAAATTCTGTGAGGGTTGTAGTTTCCAAAATGGGGTCACATATGGGGTCACAAATGTAGTTTCCAAAATGGGAGTCCACTGTTCTGACAGCACAGGGGTTTTGTAAATGCACATGGCCCCCGACTTCTATTCCAACCAAATTCTCCCTCCAAAAGCTCAATAGTGCTCCTTCTCTTCTGAGCATTATAGTTCCCCCACAGAGCACTTTACATCCACATCTAGGGTATTTCCATGCTCTGAAGAGATGGGCTAACACATTTTGGGGGACATTTTCTCCTATTACCCCTTTTAAAATTGTAACATTTGGAGGAAAACCAGCATTTTGGTGAAAAAAGAAATTCAATTACACATCCAACTTTAACGAAAAGTCGTCATAAACCTGTAGGGTGTTAAGGCTCACTGTACCCCTTCTACTTTTCTTGAGGGGTGTAGCTTCCAAAATAATATGCCATGTGTTTTGTTTTGTTTTTGCTCCTCTGGCACCATAGGGGCTTCCTGAATGCAACATGACCCCCAAAAACCATTTCAGCAACATTTGCTTTCCAAAAGCCAAAGGTGACTCCTTCTCTTCTGAGCATTGTAGTGCGCAGACAGTGCACCTGAAGTCCACACAAGGGGTATTTCCATACTCTGAAGAGATGGGGTTACACATTTTGGGGGCATTTTCTCCTTTTACCCCTTGTAAAAATTTTAAATTTGGGGAAAAACAGCATTTTAGTGGAAAAAAAAATAATTTACACATCCAACTTTAGCGAAAAGTTGTCAAACACCTGTGGGGTGTTAAGGCTCACTGTACCCCTTGTTACATTCCTTGAGGGATGTAGTTTCCAAAATTGTACGCTATGTTGGTTTTATTTTTGCTGTTCTTTCACCATAGGGGATTCCTAAATGTGACATGCCGCCCAAAATCCATTTCAGAAGAACTAACTCTCCAAAATCCCATTGTCGCTCCTTCCCTTCTGAGCCCTCTACTATGCCCATAGAACACTTTACATACACATATTTCCTTACTCGAGAGAAATTTCGTTACAAATTTTGTGGGGATTTATCTCCTTTTAACCCTTGTAAAAATTCAATAACTGGGTCTACAAGAACATGCGAGTGTAAAAAATGAAGATTTAGAATTTTCTCCTTCACTTTGCTGCTATTTTGAATGTCATTTTGAATACTTTGAGGGGTGCAGTTTTATAATGGGGTCATTCATGGGGTATTTCTAATTTGAAGGCTCTTCAAATCCACTTCAAAACTAAACTGGTTCCTGAAAACTTCTGATTTTGAAAATGTTGTGAAAAATTGGAAAATTGCTGCTGAACTTTGAAGTCCTCTGATGTCTTACAAAAGTAAAAACATGTCAACTTTATGATGCCAACATAAAGTAGACATTGTGTTTGTGAATCAATATATAATGTATTTGGTATGTCTATTTTCTTTACAAGCAGAGAGCTTCAAAGTTAAAAAAAAAAGCTAAATTTTCACATTTTTCATGAAATTTTTGAATTTTTCACAAAGAAATGATGCAAGTATCCACGAAAATTTGGCACTTTGTTAAAGTAGAATATGTCATGAAAAAACTATCTCAGAATCAAATTCATAAGTAAAAGCATCCCAGAGTTATTAATGCTCAAAGTGACAGCTTTAAGGTGAAAATGGGCTTAGTCCTTAAGGGGTTAATGGCAGAAATGCCCAGGTATCTAGAATAACAGATCACCAATATCTGTGTTGCTACAATGAAAACTATATCCCCAGTAACAGATATAGCCAAAACAGGTTAAAAACCTAAAAAGGAAAGGGGAAAAGAAAAATCTTTTTGTACAAACCTCAGTGTTTCTTGGTGTTTCTTAACCCCTTTATGGAATCTAACTGGATATGGCACTTTTTATGTGGGATGCATGCATTGATATGAGGGGTTAAAGAGAATCAAACCAGCTCTCTGTGTGTCTAAATAAAATGCTCTTATCTTTATCTCTGTTGAGAAGTAAATTGGTCTTGGAGAAATGTCTTCACAGAGACTGTTTGTATCCATGATGTATCCTTGTAGCACAATGTCATATCCCGCATAAATGCCAGAGCTCCATTTCATTTAACAGAGCTGCATAGACATAGTTCAATCATAAAATTCTGGCTACCTACAACCACTGCTAGGAGCCTATTGTGGTCTGTTGTACACTGAACTGAAGAACAACTCTTGAGTAAATCTGTAAAATGATGACAATTCTATGTGGTTTTTTGCCTTCACTCGTGCTTCCAAGACAAGATGTTATTTTTTTATATGTATTTGTAAATGCATCACATAAAATATGTAATATTGACTGTAAATGTAAAAATTTTATTTGAACATGTAATAAGAAGCTATTTAAAATGCTTAACCTATTTTATAGCATATATTTGCTGAGGTTTAATATTCAGGTTTGGTTAAAGATGACCGGTAGGTTTTTATTAATTCTATTTTTTTTACTGAGCCTAAACTAAATATTCGGGTTACATAAATTCTGAAGGATGTTCTACAGTTCATGTAATATATAAGGACAACATCTTCTCAATCTACTGTAGTTCAGATAAAAAGGGGAGATCCAACCTATTGGGTTTTTTCTTGTCACATAAAATTGTTGTACAATGCCAAAAGTGATGTTCTTTGTCAAAAGGTACCACTTTTTAGGTCAGGGAGCTATTTTACATATTGGTCCTCATAAACTGGGCTCATGACAAAAAAAATATTTGGTTCTGTGGAAACAAAGCTGTGAGAACCATAAACCAAGAACGGAAAAATAAATACATTTTTATATACTTAATTATAAATGTGTAAACAGTAGAATCAATTAAAATGACATTGTAGTTACAATAGAAAAGAAGCTACTGTGCTCTCTGTAAACATGCAATGTAAAATATAAACATATAATGGACTCCATTTACAGAGCCACATTAAGTCCCATAGGAAGTTAATTCATGAGCACAGTCCCGCATTTCTTTTATGCTTGGTAAACCAGAAGTTTGGTACCATAATGTCAAAATTTACATTTGCCTGAAGTAAAAGCCAACTAATAGTTGGTGTGAACTAAATCTTAGACCAGACAGTCTACAGATGTGCCAGGTTTATCAATCAGCCTTTACCACTGATATACATCTGTTGTATTTGAAGTCTGCCCTTCTAAGTTTGCACTAAGAATTAGACAGCATTGGTACACTACATCCCAGCCCCTCTGTTTAGGGGAGAGCATGTTATCAGGCTAAGTAAACAGGCGGAATGGGGCAATCTGGAGTGTGGGGTATTAGCATAAGTAAACAGAGGGTCTTGGATACACAAGACTGCCAACACTGGACCAGATGGACTGAGTATGCTCTATTTTTTTTTATATTTTCGTAGCAAGGTGTAGTTTGGTTCTTTATTAAAACACTATACTTCTTTAATACTCAAAGCCTTTGCTCTGAAGATATAAAAGAAAAGGTCTATTGACCTATTGTCTATTGTTAAGTCAATATGAATTACTGTTTATACAGTTAAGACGCTCCCCCGCACAATATATTAAAGTATTATCACGTGTAAACAAATACATTTCAACTTCATATCCTACAACAATACACATCTCCTGCTAAAATCAACAGGCTACTGAATTGTTGTACCTGACCTTCCCAATTTATACTTGAATATTGATGATGTTGTCATATTGGTGTTCCATAAACCACTTGCCCAGATTTATTAATGTATCCCATACAAAAAATTGCTTGATTTTTGTCTTAAATAGATAGCAACCAGTCACAGTTAAATGGGTACTCCGTCTCTAGACATCTTATCCCCTATCCAAAGGATAGGGGATAAGATGTCAGATTGCCGGGGTCCCGCTGCTGGGGACCCCCGGGAATCGCCGATGTGGCACCGAGCTATCATTACTGCACAGAGCAGTGCAGGGGCAATACAGGGGACGGAGCATCGTTATGTCACGGCCCCGCCCCTCGTGACGTCACGACACGCCCCCTCAATAAAAGTCTATGGGAGGGGGCGTGGCGGTCGTCACGCCCCTGCCATAGACTTGCATTAAGGGGGCGGACCGTGATGTCACGAGGGGCGGAGCAATGACGTCACGCTGCTCCGTTCCCTGTATCGCTGGTCATTACGCACAGAGCGAACCCCGTCGATCTGACATCTTATCCCCTATCCTTTGGATAAGGGATAAGATGTCTAGGGGCAGAGTTCCCTTTAAGCCTTTATTTTACCAGAGCAGTGTGAGAAATAAAAGCTGAGCTGTGATTGGTTGGAGACACATCTGGGCCCTTGATTTCATCTTCTGTCCCTTGCCTCAAAATTATGGCATTGTCTTTGCAGTGGCACCAGCGCTTTACCTTTTCCCAATTGCTACAGACTTAATAAAGAATATATTTATCTTCTACAGCCTCAAGAACAGATTAGCATAAGATGGCACACAAGCCATCTCTGTACTTCTTCCTTGAAGCTGCAGATAAAGACATTCCCTAAAATAAATTTTACATCGGCCTCCTGAGGCTGTCTGAATCAATGAGATATCCTGGAGGAATTTTGTTGAGTTTGTGCCTCTTTGGCATCATATAAAAAAATATGACTATCGTTGGATTGTCAACTAGCAGGCAGTCACATTGCTTCTGTGTTGTGACACTAAACAGTTCACTTTTATGCCTACAGACTGGAATGCATGTAAGGCGTTCATAACAGGTGATATTCTGTAATTTCCTTAAAGCTTTCCTTTTTTAAGTATGGCTCGACCATTTGTAGAGGTGACTGGCTATTGGGACGATTGAACATAAGGTGTAGGGTGCAGTTTGTGACGCCAGGGCACCGTCAACATCCATGGTCCGAGGATGAAATAGCTTCTTCTGGGACAAGGATAACATTAATCCACGGTTTTGGACAACTATCTTTACTGTTGCATGAATTTTCAAATCCTTGACATTGCAAATCTGTCGCCTTGCTGAGACTTGTAGTAGATGGAACTGTAGATTAGTGATTATGGCAGCTCACGCTGGATTAAGAGACTTAATTATTACTTAATTATAATTATGCTGACTGACTGAAGGCTATGTTTCTCCCCAAGGACTCTGTGTTTGCCGCCAGGCTTTGACTTTCACCTGTGCACTGGGGTTTTCCTGAGATTGGCGTGGCTAAAGACTTTATGCTCTTCTATTCAGGTCTCTTCAATCTGTTCCTCAGCTCTTCAACTCCTAGACTCCACTCACATGCTTCCTCACATTCAAACTCCAACTCTCTCTTAACTCCTGACTAGGGATGAGCGAATTGAATCTGCCGAATCTGAATTGGTTACGAATTTCAGGAAAAATTTGCTTTGCAACGAATCTGAATATCGCCACCATTCGATCACATAAATCACTTCATTAACCCCTTAAGGACGCAGGGTTTTTCGGTTTTTGCACCTTCATTTTTTCCTCCTCACGTTTTAAAAATCATAACCCTTTCAATTTTTCACCTAAAAATACATATGATGGCTAATTTTTTGCACCACCAATTCTTCTTTGCAGTCATTTTACCCAAAAATCTACAGCGAAACGGGGAAAAAAAATCATTGTGCGACGAAGTTGAAGAAAAAACACAATTTTGTAACTTTTGGGGGCTTCCGTTTCTATGCAGTACATTTTTCAGTAAAAATGACACCTTCTTTTTATTCTGTAGGTCCATATGATTCAAATTATATCGGTTTGATTTTGTCGTACTTCTGGAAAAAATCATAACTACATGCACGGAAATTTATACATTTAAAATTGTCATGTTCTGACCCCTATAACTTTTTTATTTTTTTGTGTATGGAGGTGATATGAGGGCAAATTTTTTGCACCGAGATCTGATGTTTTTAGCAGTACCAATTTTGTATTGATCGGACTTTTTGATCGCTTTTTATTAATTTTTTCATTATATAAAAAGAGACCAAAAATACGTTATTTTGGACTTTGGAATTTTTTTGCGTGTACGCCATTGACCGTGCGGTTTAATTAATGATATATTTTTATAGTTCGGACATTTATGCACGTGGCGATACCACATATGTTTATATTTATTTTTATTTACATGGTGTTTTTTTTATGGGAAAAGGGGGGTGATTTGAACTTTTATTAAGGAAAGGGTTAAATCACATTTATTAACTTTTTTTTTTTGCAGGGGGGCTATAACATTGCATACACTGATTGCCAGCACTGTTCACTGCAAAGCCATAGCTTTGCAGTGATCAGTGTTATCGGCGGTCGATTGCTCAAGCCTGCATCTCAGGCTTGGAGCAATCTATCGCCGAAGGGACACGCCAGAGGCAGGTAAGAGGACCTCTGCTTGTGTCCCAGCTGATCCCATTTTCACTGCAGTGGTCCCGATCAGCCCCACTGAGTAGCCGGGCAGCTTTCACTTTAGTTTTAGACGCGGCGTTCAACTTTGAACGCCGCATCTAAAGGGTTAATAGCGCGCGGCACCGCGATCGCTGCCGCGCGCTATTAGCCCTGGATCTGGGCTTCAGATTCATGCCGGGACCGACCCGATATGACGCTGGGTTACAGCGTGACCCCGCGTTATATCGCGCGAGCCGGCCAAGGACGTGAATATACGTCCTTGGTCGTTAAGGGGTTAAACTCCATTTAGTGTGGTCCAGGCTCCAGGGCAACTAAGATGGTGGCTCCACATGTCAGGACATGTGGCAAGGAATGCTGGGAAGGCGGGAACATGGGTAGGTGGGATGCAGCCTTTCAGGAGCCAACCACCCCTGTGATGTCACAACCCTATATTATCTTCAGCAATCTTGCGGCCAGTCACATATGTGCTCTATTTCAAAGAGAGAGAGAGGGAGGGACAGAGAGCAGTGTGTGTTGCACAGAAAATACTTTTTACAGCAGCGTTTCACCTCAAGACCAAATCCAGCCTAGAAGCACTGATAGGGAAGGGAGAGATTGAGTGAGAATTTTGGGTGTAGTACACAGCGGCTGTGTGCTGCAGTACTGGTGTGTACAACAACTGATAAGCTAATAATAGCCAGCCAGTTAGGGTGAGCAGAGTACTAAAAGCCATAAACACCTGCTATTAGTGCCTGTCTAATACACATTGCGTAGCGGAGCTTATTGTCCTCTATTAAGTGTAACCTGTGCGTACATAGGTGGTGTACCTTTTTGTTCCTGTTAAAGTCTTAAGGGCCTAGTTACTGTGAAAGGCCAGCCAAAAGTACACACATGCTGGTTTTGTACACAAATACTGATTTAAGCGTAGTGGAGCATATTGTGCTCCCCTCACAAGTGCATACCACGTACGTATATCTACGTTGTGTACCATTTTGTTCCTGTTAAAGTCTTAATGGCCTAGTTACTGTGAAAGGCCAGCCAAAAGTACACACCTGCTGCTGTTGTAGACAAATACTGTTTTAAGCATAGTGGAGCGTATTATACTCCCCTTATAAGTGCATACCACGTACATACATCTAGGTGGTGTACCATTTTGTTCCTGTTATAGTCCTAAGGGCCCAGTTACTGTGAAAGGCCAGCTAAAAGTACACACCTGCTGGTGTTGTAGACAAATACTGCTTTAAGCGTAGTGGAGCGTATTGTCCTCCACTCATAAACGCACAAAGTATGTCAGGCAGAGAAGTGGAGAAGGCCTAAATTCATCAGGTGCAGGCAGACGTTGCAACAGACTAGGGTCGAGTGGCAGCAGGAGTTGGAGCGAGAGGCCTTAACTCCTGATATCAGCTAGCGATCGTGTCTCGACCAGCAACCCATCTGCCATCATTGATTAGTTAACACGGTCATCCACTTCATCACAAGTGACATCTGATACCTCCAGTCAACAATCTGGGGGTTCCTCAGACACAACCCTCAGTTGGCATGGCCCGGGAGCAGTCCCTGTCCTCCTATTGCCTCTTTGCCTATGCTGCTCCCTCCCCCACAGAAGTATTGTATGCTGTGGGTTCAGCTCCACTATTTAGTGAGGACGATCTACTGTATACCGCCCTCTAGCTCCTCTGGCTGCTTCTCCTCTCCTGTCAGATGACTAGAAAAACCGCACATTTTGTGAAACCTAAACTGTGCTCCACTGTGCCCCTCCCCCTCCTCCTCCTCTTCCAGTTCAGCCCCCACAGGTCTCATGTGGCTGTGAGAAGTAGGCACCATGTCTCCAGTGCCCTGACCAACCATCGTTTCCAACACCTGTTGTAGTTAATGAAGCAGTGGAATGATGTTGTTCATCCCGTGGATTACTGGCAGAATGACTGACTTAAATTAGGAGGAGCAGGAGCATCTGGAGTGACAGAAGATGGGTATGACACACAGCTCACTTCGGCTGAGGTGGTGGAACCTTGGCTGGCTGAAACAGGGAACGGTGTGCCACTGGGTGATGCAGCAGGCTGGACCACTGCATCAGAGCCACGGTTCCCCCAGGCCGTTTTATGGTGACGTTGCATATGTTGACGCAGGGCCGTGATGCCAACATTGGGATGCTTGAAGAAATACTGCCACATCGGCAAGTAGCTGATTTTCCCCCTAACAGTCAGCACTGAATGACTGCTACTGCCGTCGACTCCTGGAACCCCTGTTCCCCTACCTCCAGTGAAGGTAGGCTGCCACAAAGCAGGTGGTCTACCCTGGGCACGTTTGGCTCCAGACTTCCCACTTCTGCCACCATGCTACCACCTTGCTGGCTCAGCTACTGCCTCATGGGCAACCTGCAACCCTCTTCTCCTGATGATGACAAAGCCCCTACAGCACACGGCTCCCAAGTGCGATCAGCTTCATCATCATCAAGTTGTGTCTGCATGTCACTGCATGTCACTGTCCTCCTCAATAGTGTCTGCTTCAGGAGCCTAAACGCTCGCAACACCACCTCCCACGTCACTCTCCTTGTCACTACTTGCCCACCTAGCGGAGGAAGCCACTTCTTGGTTGGGCATGACATTAACACCTTTAATGGATGGAATGATGACAATGTACTTTATGTGATCCAATTTCTTGAGGTCCCTTAGGGTTTATCATTTGGGCATCACAAACAGTCTACAAAAGATTAAAGCTGCAGAAAACAAAAAGAAAAAGACCAGGTAGTGGAAACAGATGCCATCCAATGGAGCTGTGCAGTGGAGCTCAGATGCTCAGTATACGGAGGAGTTTGTCTAAAAGATTTGTCAGTCCACTGAGTCAGTAAGACCCCACAGTTTGAGATTGAATACTGACCTCTAGTTGTCATTTTGTTCAATAGTTTTTGCACAGATACGTGCAGAAGAGACAAAGACTGTAGATTATAATAGAAGACGAATCATAACTACTAACTGGTGACATAAAAATGGCATATTTTATATATTGTGGCAAAAAAAATCTATTTTCTATTGTAAATTCACTTTTATATTCACGTTTCTTCTTGCATTATAATTTAGATGGGGCAAGACTGCTATTGTATAGTTGTCAGTCAAACTGTAAGTTTTTTTCTTATTTTATCCACCGTGGTATTGTAGACACCACACTCTTAGGTTCTATCACCTCATGGGAAAATGTCGTGATTTTCAAACCACAGAAAAATGATAAATATGGCACAATTTATGTTCAATAAATCTTAGATTTTTCTGGCGCTCTGTCTTCAAAAGTGTATTTTAAAGGCACAAAGAATTACTGAACAGTTTGTACTTTTGTAAACTATTCTTCCTTCTATGAAAAAGTAATAACATTAATTTTATTTCAAACTTTCTGTATGAATTCAAGGCTGTCACATTAACCACACATAAGTATTAGATTTAATAAAATACTGAACACAGAACTGATGTTTTGCTGAAGGCAGTCATCAGGCCATAGCAAATGTAACTACTTTGCCTTTCTAATGTTGCTGTTTCAATTCAGGTTCTTCAAGGCAAAACAAAGTGTTAGCATATGCACATTGCTTTCTCCTTGCTTCTAATTTCTTTCAAACCTTTTTAAAAATAACATGTTTAAGCTACAATTAGGGATGAGCGAATCAAATGTGATGAATCCGAATCTGTTACGAATTTCAGGAAAAATTCAATTCGCAAGAATGCGAATATTGCCATGATTCTATTGCACAAATCACTTCATTAAACTCCATTTAGTGCGGTCCAGGCTCCAGGACATCTAAAATGCCAGATTCACATGTGAGGACACTGGGCAAGGAATCCTGGGAAGGCGGGAACAAGGGTAGGCGGGATGACCCTGAATCACATGCAGGATGCAGTCTGTCAGCAGCCAGTCACCCCTGTGATGTCACAGCCCTATATAATCGGCAGCCATATTGCGGCCAGTCACTTAAGCCTTTCATTGCAAAGAGATAGATAGGGATAGATAGGGATAGACAGCGCTGTGTGTTGCACAGAAAAGCTTTTTCCAACAGCGATTCACCTCCTAGTCAAGTCAGCATTCTGTTAAACAGAGAGAGAGAGAGAAAGAGGGAAGTGTGTGTTTTAAAGAAGAGCATTCTTACTGCAGCGATTTACCTCCCAGTCACTGTCTACAGCGTTCTATTACAGAGAGCAGTGTGTTGCACAGAATACAAGCATCGATACAGCTAAAGCACAAATCCTGCATATAAGCACTGATAGGGAAGGGAGTGAGATTGAGAGAGTGCAAATTTGGGTGTAGTACAAGGCGACTGTGTGCTGCAGCACTGGTGTGTACTACTGGTGTTGTGCACAAATACTTTTTTAAGTGTACTGTAGCGCATTTTTCTGCCCTCATAAGTGCATACCACATAAGTACATCTAAGTGGTGTACTATTTTGTTCCTGTTAAAGTCTCAAGGGCCTAGATACTGTGAAAGGACAGCCAAAAGTACACATCTGCTTCTGTTCTAGACAAATACCGTTAAGCGTAGTGGAGTGCATTCTGCTGCCCTCATAAGTGCATACAACATACGTACATCTAAGTGTTGTACAATTTTGTTCCAGATAAAGTCTTAAGGGCCTGGTTACTGTAAAAGGCCAGCCAAAAGTACACACCTGCTGCTGTTCTAGACAAATACTGTTTTAAGCGTAGTGAAGCCTATTGTACTCCCCTCATATACACACTAAGTATGTCAGGCAGAGAAGTGCCAGGACATGCACAGAGGAGTGTCAGAAGCCTAAATTCATGAGACGCAGGCAGAGGTTGCAGCAGACTAGGGGCGAGTGGCAGCAGGAGCCACAGCGAGAGGCCTGAGCTCCCAATATCAGCTAGCGGTCCTTTCTCCACCAGCAACCCATCTGCCGTCATCAATTGGTTAACACAGTCATCCACTTCATCACAAGTGACATCTGATACCCCCAGTCAACAGTCGGTGGGTTCCTCAGACACAACCCTCAGTTGGCATGGCCTGGGAGCAGTCCCTGTCCTCCTATTGGCTCTATCCTATGCTGTTCCCTCCCCTACAGAATATCTTATGCTGTGGGTTCAGCTCCACTATTCAGTGAGGATGATCTAATATAGGACACTCAGCAGCTACTGCCCAGCCAAGAAGTGGAGGAGACATCTACCGCTTCCTCCGCTAGGCGGGCAAGAAGTGATGAGGAGAGTGACGTGGGAGGTGGTGTTGCGACCATTTAGGCTCCTGAAGCAGACACTGTTGAGGAACCTGAGGAGGACATCAGTGACGTGCAGACACTTGTTGATGTTGATGATGATCGCAATTGGGAGCCGGGTGCAGAAGGGGCTTCATCATCATCATCATCAGAAGAAGAGGGTTGCAGGTTGACTGTGAGGCAGCAGCTGAGCCAGCAAGGTGGTAGCATGGTTGGCAGTCAGCATGGTGACAGAAGTGTAAATTCTGGAGCCAAACATGCCTGGGGGAGTCCACCTGCTTTGTGGCAGCCTACCTTCCCGGGAGATAGTGGAACAGGGTTTCCTGGAGATGGCAGCAGTAGCAGTCAATTAGTGCGGACTGTTGGGGGGGAAATTAGCTACTCGGCGGTGTGGCGGTTTTTCATCAAGAATCCGGAGGAGGTTAACATAGCCACATGCAAGATGTGTCAGCAGAAGGTGAAGCGTGGCCAGGGTCCCAATATTGGCACCACGGCCCTGCGTCAACATATGCTGCGCCACCATAAAGCGGCCTGGGAGAACCGTGGCCCCGATGTAGTGGTCAAGCCTGCTGCATCACCCAGTGGCACACCGCTCCATGTTTCAGCCAGCCAAGGGTCCACCACCTCAGGAGCTGTGTGTCATACTACTTTGAGTCAGTGAGGTCTCACCAGTGTTAGCTGTACAGAACACTGGTGAGACCTCACTTGGAGTATTGTGCGCAGTACTGGAGGCTTTATCTCCAAAAGGATATAGATACTCTAGAGAGAGTTCAGAGAAGAGCTACTAAACTAGTACATGGATTGCAGGATAAAACTTACCAGTAAAGGTTAAAGGACCTTAACATGTATAGATTGGAAGAAAGAAGAGACAGAGGTGATATGATAGAGACTTTTAAATACATAAAGGGAATCAACACGGTAAAGGAGGAGAGCATATTTAAAAGAAGAAAAACTACCACAAGAGGACATAATTTTAAATTAGAGGGGCAAAGGTTTAAAAGCAATATCAGGAAGTATTTCTTTACTGAGAGAGTAGTGGATGCATGGAAAAGCCTTTCTTCAGAAGTGGTCGCTGCAAATACAGTGAAGGAGTTTAAACATGCATGGGATAAGCATAAGGCTGTCCTTCATATAATATAGGGCCTGGGGCTATTGATAGGATTCAAATTATTGGGCAGACTAGATGGGCCAAATGGTTGTTATCTGCCGTCAGATTCTATGTTTCTACGTCATTCTGCCAGCAATCCATCAGCAAAGCCATGTCCAAGAGACTACAATATGTGCCCACTCATCCAATGGTGCAGAAGCTAAATGTGCTCCTGTCCAAGTTGTTGTTGTTGCGGTCCCTCCCTTTTCAAGTGGTGGAGTCTGCACCTTTCAGAGAACTGATGGCTTGCGCCGAGACAAGGTGGTCCCAAGCTGTAATTTATTTGCGAAGAAGGCAGTACCAGCCCTGCACAATTTTGTGGAAGAGAAGGTGGGCCAGTCCTTGAGCCTGCCGGTGTGTACCAAAGTGCACAGCAGCGCCGACGTCTGTAGCTGTAACTATGGTCAGGGACAATACATGTCCTTTATGGCCCACTGGGTGAATGTAGTTACTGCACAGCCACAACAGCAACATGGACAGGTCACGGAGCTCTCAGGCCGTTGGTCCTGCGACAGTGTGCGACTCCACCTCCTCATCCTCCACTGTGTCCTCAGCCTCTACTGCATGGACAAGTCTCAATGCCCCTCCAGCATACCATGTGTGCAGGGCACGGCAGTGTCATGCTGTTCTTGACATGGTTTACCTTGGTGAATGGAGTCACACAGGGGAGGAACTGCTAAAATGTATTAATAAAGAAATCGGAGCATCATGGCTTACTCCCCAAGAACTGGAAATGGGAACCATGATGACTGACAACGCGAAGTACATCTTGTCTGCGCTGCGACAAGAAAGGCTGAGCTATGTGCCCTTCATGGCACACATGTTCAATCTGGTTGACAAGCGGTTCCTGAAGTGTTCTCCCCATTTGCCAGACATCCTAACAATGGGAAGGAAACTTTACATGCACTTCAGACACTCGTACACCGCAAAGCACACCGTCCTTGAGCTGCAGCATCAGAACGGTATCCCTAACATAGTCTGTTTTGCGACATTGTCACACATTGGACTGAACAGAAAAAAGCCATCACTGCTTTCTTGATGATCCAAGCAGATAGCGGGTCTCCCCTGTGTAACGTAAATGTCAACCAGTGGCAGCTAATACGTGACACCTGCCCTTTGCTCAGGTCTTTTGAGGATGCCACATGCCAGGATTACGGGATGAACAACGTCATTCCACTGCTTCATTTCCTACAACATGGAAACGATGGCTGTTGTCAGGGCACTGGAGACGAGCCGCCTATATCTCAAGGCCACATGAGCCCTGTGTGGGCTGAACTGGAGGAGGAGGAGCACAGTTTAGGTTTTGCAAAATGTACGGTTTTTCTAGTCATCTGACAGGAGAGGAGGAGTAGAAGCAGCCAGAGGAGCTAGAGGGTTATGAGGAAGGCGACACAGAGGACCCAGACACACAGTGGCAGTATGCAGTGGAGATGGAGGCAGGGAGTCCCTCCGAGTCACTTGCACAAATTGCATGATGCATGCTCAGTTGCTTGCATAGTGACCACCGAATTGTCACCATTCGGCAGTGGGATGACTTCTGGCTCTCCACCTTATTGGACCCTCGTTTCTGTCACAAAATGGGGGCCTTTTTTACACCCACTGAGAGGGAGGACAAACTGACCTACTACAGAGACATCCTACGTAGTCAGTTGGCCGATGCCTATCAGCGCCATTATCCATCCTCTTGCAGGTCTGAATCGGGGGGACCTCTGCGCTCACCTTCAACTGCCATGGCTGCTGGGGAGGGCTGGGGTGGCAGGAGCAGTACCAGCTCCATCAGCAGCAGCTTGAGTCTACCATCGCTGATGAGTACATTTCTTCACCAGCATAGTGAAATGGGTATTCCAGGCAAAACCTTTTTTTTATATATATATATCAACTGGCTCCGGAAAGTTAAACAGATTTGTAAATTACTTCTATTAAAAAATCTTAATCCTTCCAATAGTTATTAGCTTTTGAAGTTTTCTGCCTAACTGCTCAATGATGATGTCACGTCCCGGGAGCTGTGCATGATGGGAGAATATCCCCATAGGAACTGCACAGCTCCCGGGACGTGAGTCATCAGAGAGCAGTTAGACAGAAAACAACAACTCCACTTCAGAAGCTAATAACTATTGGAAGGATTAAGATTTTTTAATAGAAGTAATTTACAAATCTGTTTAACTTTCCGGAGCCAGTTGATAAATAAAAAAAAGTTTTGGCCTGGAATACCCCTTGAAGCAACTCATCAGCAGCAGGTAGACCTGGAGCAGGACTTTAACCAGCAAATGGTGGCATACCTTGACATGCTCATGACAACACACCTTGAAGATCCGCTGGACTTCTGGGCAAACAAACTTAATTTGTGGCCGCAACTAGCAGAGTTTGGCCTGGAAAGCTGTCCTTCCCGGCCAGTAGTGTGCCATCAGAGCAAGTGTAACCCCAAGGAGAACTCTTCTGTCCACGAAAAATGGAAGATGAATCAGGCATGGATCAGCCAGGATTTCCAACCACCAATGCCTGATGCATCAGAGTAGATTGACCATGGTGCCACACCAAGACTACATAAATATGGATGTTGCAAAACAGATATAAGGCGCTGCTCCCCAGTTACAAACATTCCTCCACATTCGACCTTTTTTCACCCACCTTCGTCACCGGGTACTGATATTGCCACCCACTGCACCACTCTGTCACCGGGTCACTTTCAGGACTCCTGCTGCTGCCACATCCAGGCTGTCTCATTCTGCCACCATATGTTCTCCTCATGCTGCTGCAAACTCCAGGTTGTGTCATTCAGCCACCATATGGTCTCCTCATGCTGCCGCCACCTCCAGGCTGTGTCACTCAGCCACCATATGTTCTCCTCATGCTGCTTCAAACTCCAAGCTGTTTCATTCAGCCACCATATGGTCTCCTCATGCTGGCGCCACCTCCAAGCTGTATTATTCAGCCACTATATGGTCTCATGCTGCTGGGACATTACCTAAACATTTTTATGGTAGCATTATCTACCATAAATCTTCAATTTAAATTTGAAAATTCATCTTTTTATGTTTGGGATTGTGAGGCCCTATGGTCTCCTCATGCTGCTGCCAATTCCAGGCTTTGTCATTCAGCCACTAAATGGTCTCCTCTTGCTGCTGCCCCCGCTAGGCTCTGTCATTGTGCCGCCATGTGACATGTGATTCGTTGTTGGATTTGGTCTTCTGTAACCACACATTTTATTATTAACTCTGAAATTTAAATTTCAAAAAATTGATAGAGCGATAACAATGAACCATAACTGATTAAATGAAACATTCACACTTTCACAGTCAGGGGGGCACTGAGAGGCAGGGGCTGGATTTGGTGGTATCTCACCTGGCGGAGGACCGCCAGCTCGATGCTCTCCAGAAAGGGTACTCAAAAAATGTAAATAAATTCAAATTAAATAAAAATTGCATTAAAATTCTCTTTATTCTCTTCAATTTTGATGCCATATGGTCTCCCTGCTGCCACATCCAGACGCTCTGTGGCTGTGATCCTAATAGCGATGCCTGTAATCTGCATGTCATACAGTAACAGTATTATATCACTAACACAGCACACTCCCTATGCGTGTTAGGACAAGGCAAAGTGTTCTACACCTCTATTGAGGCTATATGGTCTCCTCATGCTTGTAATGACATCAATCATTTTACCCTAAAATGTATGGTAAACCCCCCCAAAAAAAATTGGTGTAAGGAAATTTAAACGGAAATCATAATTTAGCAAATTTGGGGGCGTTTCTTTTTCACGCTGTACACTTTACGGTAAAAATTACATGTTTTCTTTATTCTCTGAGTCAATACGATTAAAATGATACCCATGGTTAAATACATTTCTGTTACGCCGAGCGCTCCGGGTCCCTGCTCCTCCCCGGAGCGCTCGCGGCGTCCTCCTTTCTGCAGCGCCCCGGTCAGACCCGCTGACCGGGAGCGCTGCACTGACATTCCCGATGGGGATGCAATTCGCATAGCGGGATGCGCCCGCTCGCGAATCGCATCCCAAGCAACTTACCCGTCCCGGTCCCCGGCTGTCATGTTCTGGCGCGCGCGGCTTCGCTCTCTAGGGCGCACGCGCGCCAGCTCTCTAAGATTTAAAGGGCCAGTGCACCAGTGATTGGTGCCTGGCCCAATCAGTCTAATTACCTTCCACCTGCTACCTGTGCATAGAACCTCACTTCCCCCGCACTTCCTTGCCGGATCTTGTTGCCTTGTGCCAGAGAAAGCGTTTAGTGTTGTCCAAAGCCTGTGTTCCAGATCTCCTGCTATCCTCATTGACTACGAACCTTGCCGCCTGCCCCGACCTTCTGCTACGTCTGACCTTGCCTCTGCCTAGTCCTTCTGTCCCACGCCTTCTCAGCAGTCAGCGAGGTTGAGCCGTTGCCGGTGGATACGACCTGGTTGCTACCGCCGCAGCAAGACCATCCCGCTTTGCGGCGGGCTCTGGTGAAAACCAGTAGCAACCCTAGAACCGGTCCACCGACACGATCCACGCCAATCCCTCGCTGACACAGAGGATCCACATCCAGCTAGCCGAATCCTAACAGTAGATCCAGCCATGGATCCCGCTGAGGTGCCGCTGCCAAGTCTCGCTGACCTACCCACGGTGGTCGCCCAGCAATCGCAGAAAATTGCCCAACAAGGACAGCAGCTGTCGCAGTTGACCGCCATGTTACAGCAACTTCTGCCACTGCTACAGCAGCAACCATCTCCGCCAGCTCCTGCACCTCCTCTGCAGCGAGTGGCCGCTCCTAGCCTCCGCTTGTCCCTGCCGGACAAATTTGATTGGGACTCTAGACTCTGCCGTGGCTTCCTGTCTCAATGTTCCCTACATATGGAGATGTTGTCGGACCAATTTCCCACAGAACGGTCTAAGGTGGCGTTCGTAGTGAGTCTTCTGTCTGGAAAGGCCTTGTCTTGGGCCACACCGCTCTGGGACCGCAATGATCCTGCCACAGTCCAGTCCTTCTTCGCTGAAGTCCGTATTGTCTTCGAGGAACCAGCCCGAGCTTCTTCTGCCGAGACTGCCCTGCTGAACCTGGTCCAGAGCAATTCTTCAGTACGCGAGTACGCCATCCAATTTCGTACTCTCGCCTCCGAATTATCTTGGAATAACGAGGCCCTCTGCACGACCTTTAAAAAAGGCCTATCCAGTAACATCAAGGATGTGCTGGCCGCACGAGAGATTCCTGCCAACCTGCAAGAACTTATCCATTTGGCCACCCGCATTGACATGCGTTTTTCTGAAAGACACCAGGAGCTCCGCCAGGAAAAAGACCTTGATCTCTGGGCACCTCTCTCACAGTATTCTTTGCAATCTACCCCTGTGCCTCCCACCGAGGAGGCTATGCAAGTGGATCGGTCTCGCCTGACCCATGAAGAGAGGACTCGCCGCAGAGATAAAAATATATGTCTGTCCTGCGCTAGTACCGAACATTTTTTGGTGGATTGCCCTATTCGTCCTCCACGTCTGGGAAACGCACGCACCCTGTTCAAATGGGAGTGGCGTCCCTTAGTGTGAATTCTGCTTCTCCACGCCTCACTGTACCCGTCCGGATTTCTCCTTCTGCCAACTCCTCCTTCTCAGCCGTGGCCTTCTTGGACTCTGGTTCTTCTGGAAATTTTATTCTGGCCTCTTTGGTGAATAGGTTCTGCATCCCGGTGACCCGTCTCGTCAAGCCGCTCTACATTTCTTCGGTCAACGGAGTGAAGTTGGACTGCACTGTGCGTTACCGCACAGAGCCCTTGCTTATTAGCATTGGACTGCATCACGAGAAAATTGAATTTTTCGTCCTGCCCAACTGCACCTCTGAAGTCCTCCTTGGTCTGCCATGGCTCCAGCATCATTCTCCCACCCTTGATTGGACCACCGGGGAGATCAAGAATTGGGGTCCTGCTTGCCGCAAGAAATGCCTCACGTCTGCTCCCAGTCCCGTCTGTCGGGCCTCAGTGTCTCCTCCCTTGCCTGGCCTCCCCAGGGTCTATCAGGACTGTGCAGTGCCTCCTCATAGCCCCCGTCCTGGGGACACTCTGCCCCGTGACAAGCTTCACCCTCTGCTCCCCCTCCCCATTCCCACTTCTTCCGGATTACCGGCCGCTGATGTAGCTATCCAGGACTGTTTTTTGTTCCGGAAGGAAACTCAAGAGACACCCCCTATGTTCTCTTCTCAGTTAAAGGGACAAGGAGAGAAAGAGAGGGGGAGACCTAAGGGGGGGGGGGTACTGTTACGCCGAGCGCTCCGGGTCCCTGCTCCTCCCCGGAGCACTCACGGCGTCCTCCTTTCTGCAGCGCCCCGGTCAGACCCGCTGACCGGGAGCGCTGCACTGACATTCGTGATGGGGATGCGATTCGCATAGCGGGACGCGCCCGCTCGCGAATCGCATCCCAAGCCACTTAGCCATCCCGGTCCCCGGCTGTCATGTTCTGGCACGCGCGGCTCCGCTCTCTAGGGCGCGCGCGCCAGCTCTCTATGATTTAAAGGGCCAGTGCACCAGTGATTGGTGCCTTGCCCAATCAGTCTAATTACCTTCCACCTGCTCCTTGTGCATGTAACCTCACTTCCCCCGCACTTCCTTGCCGGATCTTGTTGCCTTGTGCCAGAGAAAGCGTTTAGTGTTGTCCAAAGCCTGTGTTCCAGATCTCCTGCTATCCTCATTGACTACGAACCTTGCCGCCTGCCCCGACCTTCTGCTAAATCTGACCTTGCCTCTGCCTAGTCCTTCTGTCCCACGCCTTCTCAGCAGTCAGCGAGGTTGAGCCGTTGCCGGTGGATACGACCTGGTTGCTACCGCCGCAGCAAGACCATCTCGCTTTGCGGTGGGCTCTGGTGAAAACCAGTAGCAACCCTAGAACCGGTCCACTGACACGGTCCACGCCAATCCCTCGCTGACACAGAGGATCCACATCCAGCTAGCCGAATCCTAACAATTTCTATTATTGTACTGCTTTTAAAAAATCTCAAACTTCTTTTCTACAAAATCAATACGTTTAAAGTTGCCATATTGTGATCACTTCTAAATGTCTTACTTTTCCGTATTCAGAGATGTGTGAGGGCTCATTTTTTGCGCCATGATCTGTAGTTTGTTTTATATGTAACTTGCATATATGTGACTTTTTGATCGCTTTTTATTAGTTTTTTGGGCAGTTTGATGTGACAAAATTTTGAACTTTTTTTTATGTTTACGCCTTTCATCGTAGGCGATCATTGACGTATTTTTATAGTTCGGACATTTACGTACGCAACAATACCAAATATGTTTATTATTTTGCATTTTTTACGCTTTTTTGTATTAATATGGGGAAAAGGGGTGATTTAAAACTTTATTGGGGGAGGGGCCTTCTCACATTGGCCTTCTCACATTTGTTCCTTTTTTTTTTTTACATTTATTTTACACCTTTTAAGTCCCGATAGGGGACTTTTTAGAGCAATCATCAGATTAATAATACTGTTCAGTGCTTTGCATAGGGCATAGCACTGATCAGTACTATTGGCGATCTTCTGCTCTGGTCTGCTGGAAGGCAGATCAGTGCAGAAGACCCCGGGAGACAGACTGAGGCAGGTGAGGGGACCTCCGTCCGCCATCTTGGCTGATCTGATCTGTATTGATCACGGCATCCGAGGGGTTAATTAGGAACATCAGCGCGATCGCTGATGTCCACCATTACTGGCAGGATCGCGGCTGCTGACAGCCGCTGGGACCCACTGCGAATGAATCGCATCACAGCTGTGCCATAAATGTACGGCGCATGTCCTTAAGGGGTTAAAAAAAAATTATGTGTTTGGTTCTGCTATGTGCGGAAATGTCCAAACTATTATAATGTAACATTAGTGCATGCTATAAAAAAAATACCAATGCCAATAGGTTAAAATTTTGGTCATCTCACATCCCACAAAAATGGAATAAAACAAAAATGAAAAAATGACATATATTTTGAAATGTTATTGATATAAAAAAAACTATAGATCACAACAAAAATAAGCCCTCCAACGGCCCCATAGGAAAAAAAAACACTTAGTGAGATAAGAGGGTATAGAAGAGGGCAAGTGTTAAGAGATTGTTTAGGGTAGGGGGTTGCCCTTTTCAGGGAGAGTGCTCTGCTAATCCCTATGTGAGCAGGGGTACCATGCTAGCTTTTCTTTAGAGCCTAATAATGTCATTTGTCATCTATGACTGTATATTCATCCTGCTATACGGCTATGGCTATGTTGGAATATTTTGTTTGGCAAGGTATAAGGCAATTTTAACATTGTTGAATGAAAGTTATGTTTTTATTGTACAACACCTCTTCAATGACTTTTAGTTAAGTGTATTCTCTCAGACCACTATTGGTACAGAATACTCTTTTAGTAGCCGCCTTAGTTAGTTTTTTCCTGACTTCTTTACAAGGAAGAGGTGGGTGTGCTTTTGTACAGGTCACCAAAGCACCAGGAGTAGAAAACATTAGATGATGTGTCCTGCACTTCTCTAGTGTTTGATATTTCTCAGAAAATAGAATCACTTCAATTTGGTCTGGTTACTGCATGCTATGTCTTACGTTTAGAATGCAAAAAGATGGATAGTAAAGTAATCATCTTTTTCCCATTTGAATTTTATTCCCTGAATGAAATATTGTTGACCTCACAAAAATCCCCCATATACTGGGAACACATATCTACAATTCTTTTAACTGATATAAAAGACACTATTCTTGGTGATGCCCTATAACAAATTTAATATGTCATTGACGTGATCTTCAGCACGACTTATTCCATAAGACATTTTACCAGTAATATATTTATCCTGAAAACTTTATTTTTTACTTTTTGACAATATGAGAGGATAGACACTTTGAGTCACATCAACAGATTCTGCAGGAAATTGTATAGAATGTTTATTTCCTATTGCAAAGTTTCTAAGTATGATTTATAAGTGCGTTTGAATACAGTGAAACCTCCTCTTTGAGAGACCAAAGTAAAATGAAAAGAAAATACATAATGTATGGGGAACTTAACATCTGTCACACGAAATCTAGTCGGGATAAGGTAGTGGTCTTCTCAATAAGGTGATCTTTTGGAGAGGTTTCTCTGTATTGTATAATATATATATATATATATATATATATATATATATATATATATATATATATATATATATCTGTTTACTGCTGCTGCTATCCCTATGGGAAATAGTAACTATACACCTCTTCTGTCATAATCATGTCCCTTAGAGCAGGGAAGAAGTGTGCCCTAATTTTCTCTAAAGCCTCTTTACTTGGCTACTTGCAAAGACACCCTAAATGATGAATCACAACCTGCAGCGGATCCATACACTGCACCAATGTGCTAGCGTGACAGAGTCTAAACAACAAACGAACTATACAAAGTCGGGGTACACATCAAGAACATCAAGGGTTAACACAATAACCAACAAACAGGGTTAAGGACCTAAAACACAGCAGGAATGCTGACTAGAAACAAACAGAAATGTTAAGGCAAGAAGATATAGCATACTAACAATCAGTACAGAAATCAGAGACATGATAAACAGTAGATATGATAATATGAACAAGACTGTAAAACAGGATAAAAATAACATGGTTAAACAGGACAAGGATATGTAGGAGATGAATGGGTTCACTTATGGTCAGAAACCATATAGGTAAGGATTACTAGAGCACAATTCACACTAGACAGATACAAGAAAAACTTTAAAAGCCAAACTCCATAACACGGAGGAATACAGGTCAAGATTCTAAACAGGAATACTAAATAGCAAACACTGGACTGAGAACTGGATTAGTCTAAACAGACTCCATAACATGGAGGAATACTAAATACTGAACACCGGACTGAGAACAAGAACTAAACACGACTCATAACAGAATACAATCTGAACACGGTTCTAAACAAGGTATACACGTGGACAGACTAAGGTGCTGTGTAAAAAAATAGTGCAATTAGCAGCCAGGAATACCAACCAAGCTGGGGTCTAAATAACCCCACCCCAGAGCCTATTGGCTGGAAACATTAAAATTATCCTGACCAAAGCATACAACATGCAAAAATTGATGAGGCAGGTGTGAATACACCAACACAGAAATGCACAGAATACAGACATTACATCTCCTAAGGCTTTGCGTTTCTTGCTGTGTTTTTTTTTACGTTTTTGCCATGATTTTTCACAGTAGAAACAGGCAATATTCAGTCAAAATGGGGGGGGGGGGGGGTCGGAAATGCAGTGCAAATTCAATGTGCAAACATAGCCTATAGACTTAAAATCTTCATAAACACCTTATTGTGATTATAGATCAAATAATTTTCTCATCATGGCAATATTTCTCTAAAAATGCACTTTGAATATGGAAATGCATTAAAACTGCACTTAATATGAACTGATCTCATGTGTATGATGAGTATACCCAGCTAAACTGTAACACCAGCAGCCTAGTTAGATGATTGCAAACCACACCCAATCTCTCAGCACAGCCAGAGGATTCGTGGGAAATGTAGTCATCATTACAGAACCATTTAAGTAATGGATTTATATTGAAAATGGATGCCTGCACATCCGCTTAAAACAGATAAACACAAGGCATACACACGAACCTCTGCTTTATTCTCTAACAACATCATATGATTTATGATAAGAGCAAAAAAATAATTATAAAATGAAAACAAAAAAAAAAATCTTGGAGTGCTTCTTTAATTATTCCCATGTAAGAGAAGAGTATCATAGCACTTTTACTTCAACTTGTCATTTTATTGCTGAACAGTGATGATGTGATATGTGATGGGCCTTGTAGAACACAGCACATATTCTTCTAAATTCAGACTTGCTTTTATTAACCCCTTAAGGACTCAGCCCATTTTGGCCTCAAAGGGGTACTCCGCTGGATAGGGGATAAGATGTTAGATCGCGAGTGTCCCGCCGCTGGGGACACCCATGATCTCCGGCCCAAAACCCCTGTCATTCGGGGCACGAGGGAACTCCGCTCCATGCCCGATGACTGGCGATGCAGGTCACAACGCTCCCTCCATAAGGGCGGCGCTGTGGTGGTTTTGTCTAAGACCGACCATGACAGCGAAGCCTTGAGGCAGCTCAGTGACAGATGCACATATGGAAAAACTATCAGTAAATCCCCCCCCCAAAAAAAATGATGGACAAACTTAGATCTTTTCTTAGATTATCAGTAGTAAATAACATACTTACTGAAAAAATGGCAGCAAAATTACTACCAGAGAACCCCAAGCTAGCAAAATGGTACCTCTTCTCCAAGGTCCATAAGTCGCCGATTCAACCCTTCCGGACGACCCATCGTGGCGGGGATTGGGTCGGCGACCGAAGCCCTTTCTAGCTATCTAGAATGGCTAATTTCCCCCCTTCTTCCAGGAATTCCGTCCTATGTAAGGGATACTAGCGACCTACTCAGCACTCTAGATGATTTCTGCTGGCATGAATCTTACACTTTGGTATGCCTAGATGTTGAAACCCTCTACACCCACTTCCCTTGAAATGCGGGTGTGAGAACTATGACATACTTTCTATCCTATTCTGGAAAATCTGAAGAATTCATAAATTTTGTAGCTGAAGCACTTATGTTTGTGTTGAGCAACAATACATTTATGTATGATAATTGCTGGTATAAACAGTTACATGGTACCACCTGTGTCTTGTACCCTAGCTAATATATATATATATATATATATATATATATATATATATTGCTGTATTCAAGCTTACATATGTCCACACTCTCAGGAATCCCTTCACCTATTTTGTGAAGCAGTTCCTGAGATATGTGGACGATGTCCGTATAATCTGGGACGGGTCTGAACAAAGAATTCACCGATTTCATTAGATATCTGAATAATAACGCCATGAATATGCTATTCACACATGAATATGGTGGTAAAACTTTAAACTTTTCAGACGTTACACTAAATATTGATAATCTTTGTTTAAAAACTACTAACTATAGACAAAAATATAGCATAACGCTCTTTGTTACATTATCACAGCTCACATCCCCTGTATATTAAAAATAATATTCCATTTTAACAATTTATCAGACTCAAAAGAATCAATAACGATAATGTTCAATTTCTCACACAAGCAAAAGAATTAAAAAAACGTCTAAAAGAAAGAAAATATCCTGATAAAATAATTGAAGAAGCTTTTTTAAAAGCCGAACACAGAGAAAGAAAAGAACTTCTTGTCCCAAATAAAATAAAAAGGACAAAAGAAAGCAAAAAATAGAATAAAAAATGTATTTTCTCATTTGATAACAGCCCCATGAATAACATAATGAAACTGGTATATGTTAGAACAAGATCCTTTAATTCAAGACATAGACAAAAATAAACCCCCTAGTGACTTTCAGAAAAAATAAAACTATCTCAGATTACATAAAAAATAAAAAAACAAATAAATCTAATGATGAACAGAATTGGCTTAATAAGTACATTCCCCTTGGAAATTTTTCATATAGACACTGCAATTACTATAAACATAATCTCAAAAAAAAGATACATAAAATTAGGTGGATGCACAGTAAAAGTAAACCAATTTTTATGTAAAACAAACTATGTTGTCTATTGCTTACTTTGCAGCTGCGGCCGTTTCTATGTGGGCAAAACAAAAAGAAATCTTAATATTAGATTTCGAGAACATCTTTATTCCCTACATACAAAAGTAGGTGCAACCCGTTTTATTGCCCACATAGAAAAGTGACAAAATTCAATTTGCTGGTATACAACATATCCCGCAACAACCGCAAGATATAGACAGACAACAAAAATGACTCCAGTGCGAAGCTAAATGGATTACAAAATTTTAGGCCATTCTCCATATTTACCTGACCTGTGAATCCAATAGACCAGGAACTGGATGATGTATCACTGACGCGAAACCGTGCTGTTGTTCTTCTGATACTCTCTTACTGCCGGCTGGCAGCTACCTTCCCTCCCTGCACCCCGGGTGAATTTTTCTATGTTCTATAAGACTTTGCCATATTAAAGCCTGAACTTTCATTTGCAATTAATGGTGAGTGCAGACATATTTCTTTCTTTTTTGTTTTACATTTGCGGAATTGCCTGTTCTACTAGTGTCTTGCACCCCATAGCAGTGTTTTTCACGGGATCCTCTTTACACAGTGCTTTGGAAGATTGCTATATACACTTGTTGTAGTGCCTATTCCCCACCTCTCTTCTTTGGATTTTTTTCCTTATATGGATCTGTAGGTGCAAAATTTAAAGCAGTGTGATTTATGATGTGCAAAAATAAAAATTGGCCTGGTCCAAAGGTTAAGTGTCTACTTGTTTTTTTGTCGTAGAAAAAACACCTGAAAAAACGCCACTGCAATTTTCTGCGTGTGGCCTTTTTTCTTGCCTTTTTTTCTGGCGTTTTTTCTTTTGAGTAGAAATTGCATTTTTGGCCTATTTGATGTTTTTTCAAAATTTGTTGGTACAAAAAAAAAAGAAAGATACAGTAGTGATGGAAAAAAAATTATTTAATGAAATGTATATTTTTTTATAACGAAATTTTGATAAATTTTTAATAAAGTGTGTTTTTCACTTTCTTTTCTCTCCTTTAATTTTTTTAGGTAGTACTACTGTTACGCCGAGCGCTCCGGGTCCCCGCTCCTCCCCGGAGCGCTCGCTTCTCTCTCCCCGCGGCAGCGCTCCGGTCACGTCCTCTGACCCGGGGCGCTGCGATTCCGCTGCCAGCCGGGATGCGATTCGCGATGCGGGTAGCGCCCGCTCGCGATGCGCACCCCGGCTCCCCTACCTGACTCGCTCTCCGTCTGTTCTGTCCCGGCGCGCGCGGCCCCGCTCCCTAGGGCGCGCGCGCGCCGGGTCTCTGCGATTTAAAGGGCCACTGCGCCGCTGATTGGCGCAGTGGTCCCAATTAGTGTGTTCACCTGTGCACTTCCCTATATCACCTCACTTCCCCTGCACTCCCTTGCCGGATCTTGTTGCCTTAGTGCCAGTGAAAGCGTTCCTTGTGTGTTCCTTGCCTGTGTTTCCAGACCTTCTGCCGTTGCCCCTGACTACGATCCTTGCTGCCTGCCCCGACCTTCTGCTACGTCCGACCTTGCTTTTGCCTACTCCCTTGTACCGCGCCTATCTTCAGCAGCCAGAGAGGTGAGCCGTTGCTAGTGGATACGACCTGGTCACTACCGCCGCAGCAAGACCATCCCGCTTTGCGGCGGCCTCTGGTGAAAACCAGTAGTGGCTTAGAACCGGTCCACTAGCACGGTCCACGCCAATCCCTCTCTGGCACAGAGGATCCACTACCTGCCAGCCGGCATCGTGACAGTAGATCCGGCCATGGATCCCGCTGAAGTTCCTCTGCCAGTTGTCGCTGACCTCACCACGGTGGTCGCCCAGCAGTCACAACAGATAGCGCAACAAGGCCAACAGCTGTCTCAACTGACCGTTATGCTACAACAGTTACTACCACAGCTTCAGCAGTCATCTCCTCCGCCAGCTCCTGCACCTCCTCCGCAGCGAGTGGCCGCTCCTGGGATACGCTTATCCTTGCCGGATAAATTTGATGGGGACTCTAAGTTTTGCCGTGGCTTTCTTTCCCAATGTTCCCTGCATCTGGAGATGATGTCGGACCTGTTTCCCACTGAAAGGTCTAAGGTGGCTTTCGTAGTCAGCCTTCTGTCCGGAAAAGCCCTGTCATGGGCCACACCGCTCTGGGACCGCAATGACCCCGTCACTGCCTCTGTACACTCCTTCTTCTCGGAAATCCGAAGTGTCTTTGAGGAACCTGCCCGAGCCTCTTCTGCTGAGACTGCCCTGTTGAACCTGGTCCAGGGTAATTCTTCCGTTGGCGAGTATGCCGTACAATTCCGTACTCTTGCTTCAGAATTGTCCTGGAATAATGAGGCCCTCTGCGCGACCTTCAAAAAAGGCCTATCCAGCAACATTAAAGATGTTCTGGCCGCACGAGAAATTCCTGCTAATCTACATGAACTTATTCACCTAGCCACTCGCATTGACATGCGTTTTTCCGAAAGGCGTCAGGAACTCCGCCAAGATATGGACTCTGTTCGCACGAGGCGTTTCTTCTCCTCGGCTCCTCTCTCCTCTGGTCCCCTGCAATCTGTTCCTGTGCCTCCCGCCGTGGAGGCTATGCAGGTCAACCGGTCTCGCCTGACACCTCAAGAGAGGACACGACGCCGTATGGAGAACCTCTGCCTGTACTGTGCTAGTACCGAACACTTCCTGAGAGATTGTCCTATCCGTCCTCCCCGCCTGGAAAGACGTACGCTGACTCCGCACAAAGGTGAGACAGTCCTTGATGTCTACTCTGCTTCTCCACGTCTTACTGTGCCTGTGCGGATGTCTGCCTCTGCCTTCTCCTTCTCTACAGTGGCCTTCTTGGACTCAGGATCTGCAGGAAATTTTATTTTGGCCTCTCTCGTCAACAGGTTCAACATCCCGGTGACCAGTCTCGCCAGACCCCTCTACATCAATTGTGTAAATAATGAAAGATTGGACTGTACCATACGTTTCCGCACGGAGCCCCTTCTTATGAGCATCGGATCTCATCATGAGAGGATTGAACTTTTGGTCCTCCCCAATTGCACCTCGGAAATTCTCCTTGGACTTCCCTGGCTTCAACTTCATTCCCCTACCCTGGATTGGTCCACTGGGGAGATCAAGAGTTGGGGGTCCTCTTGTTCCAAGAACTGTCTAAAACCGGTTCCCAGTAACCCTTGCCGTAACTCTGTGGTTCCTCCAGTAACCGGTCTCCCTAAGGCCTATATGGACTTCGCGGATGTTTTCTGCAAAAAACAAGCTGAGACTCTACCTCCTCACAGGCCTTATGATTGCCCTATCGACCTCCTCCCGGGCACTACTCCACCCCGGGGCAGAATTTATCCTCTCTCTGCCCCAGAGACTCTTGCCATGTCCGAATACGTCCAGGAGAATCTAAAGAAGGGCTTTATCCGTAAATCCTCCTCTCCTGCCGGAGCCGGATTTTTCTTTGTGTCCAAAAAAGATGGCTCCCTACGTCCTTGCATTGACTACCGCGGTCTTAATAAAATCACGGTTAAGAACCGCTACCCCTTACCCCTCATCTCTGAACTCTTTGATCGCCTCCAAGGTGCCCACATCTTCACTAAATTGGACTTAAGAGGCGCCTATAACCTCATCCGCATCAGAGAGGGGGACGAGTGGAAAACGGCATTTAACACCAGAGATGGACACTTTGAGTATCTGGTCATGCCCTTTGGACTGTGCAACGCCCCTGCCGTCTTCCAAGACTTTGTCAATGAAATTTTTCGTGATCTGTTATACTCCTGTGTTGTTGTATATCTGGACGATATCCTAATTTTTTCTGCCAATCTAGAAGAACACCGCCAGCATGTCCGTATGGTTCTTCAGAGACTTCGTGACAACCAACTCTATGCCAAAATTGAGAAATGTCTGTTTGAATGCCAATCTCTTCCTTTTCTAGGATATTTGGTCTCTGGCCAGGGACTACAGATGGATCCAGACAAACTCTCTGCCGTCTTAGATTGGCCACGCCCCTCCAGACTCCGTGCTATCCAACGCTTTTTGGGGTTCGCCAATTATTACAGGCAATTTATTCCACATTTTTCTACCATTGTGGCTCCTATCGTGGCTTTAACCAAAAAAAATGCTGATCCCAAGTCCTGGCCTCCTCAAGCAGAAGACGCCTTTAAACGACTCAAGTCTGCCTTTTCTTCGGCTCCCGTCCTCTCCAGACCTGACCCTTCCAAACCCTTCCTATTGGAGGTTGATGCCTCCTCAGTGGGAGCTGGAGCTGTTCTTCTACAAAAAAATTCTTCCGGGCATGCTGTCACTTGTGGTTTTTTCTCTAGGACCTTCTCTCCAGCGGAGAGGAACTACTCCATCGGGGATCGAGAGCTTCTAGCCATTAAATTAGCACTTGAGGAATGGAGGCATCTGCTGGAGGGATCAAGTTCTCCTGTTATTATCTACACCGACCACAAGAACCTCTCCTACCTCCAGTCTGCCCAACGGCTGAATCCTCGCCAGGCCCGGTGGTCTCTGTTCTTTGCCCGATTTAATTTTGAGATTCACTTTCGTCCTGCCGATAAGAACATTAGGGCCGATGCTCTCTCTCGTTCCTCGGATGCCTCAGAAGTTGAACTCTCTCCGCAACACATCATTCCACCTGACTGCCTGATCTCCACTTCTCCTGCCTCCATCAGGCAGACTCCTCCAGGAAAGACCTTTGTTTCTCCTCGCCAACGCCTCGGAATCCTCAAATGGGGTCACTCCTCCCATCTCGCAGGTCATGCGGGTATCAAGAAATCTGTGCAACTCATCTCCCGCTTCTATTGGTGGCCGACTCTGGAGACGGATGTTGTGGACTTTGTGCGAGCCTGCACTATCTGTGCCCGGGATAAGACTCCTCGCCAGAAGCCCGCTGGTTTTCTTCATCCTCTGCCTGTCCCCGAACAGCCTTGGTCTCTGATTGGTATGGATTTTATTACTGATTTACCCCCTTCCCGTGGCAACACTGTTATTTGGGTGGTCGTTGATCGATTCTCCAAAATGGCACATTTCATCCCTCTTCCTGGTCTTCCTTCTGCGCCTCAGTTGGCTAAACAATTTTTTGTACACATTTTTCGTCTTCACGGGTTGCCTACGCAGATTGTCTCGGATAGAGGCGTCCAATTCGTGTCTAAATTCTGGAGGGCTCTCTGTAAACAACTCAAGATTAAATTAAATTTTTCTTCTGCATATCATCCCCAGTCCAATGGACAAGTAGAAAGGATTAACCAGATCTTGGGTGATTATTTGCGACATTTTGTTTCCTCCCGCCAGGATGACTGGGCAGATCTCCTCCCATGGGCCGAATTCTCGTATAACTTCAGGGTCTCTGAGTCTTCCTCCAAATCCCCATTTTTCGTGGTGTACGGCCGTCACCCTCTTCCCCCCCTCCCTACTCCCTTGCCCTCTGGTCTGCCCGCTGTGGATGAAATTTCTCGTGACCTTTCCATCATATGGAGAGAGACCCAAAATTCTCTCTTACAGGCTTCATCACGCATGAAGAAGTTCGCGGATAAGAAAAGAAGAGCTCCCCCCGTTTTTTCCCCTGGAGACAAGGTATGGCTCTCCGCTAAATATGTCCGCTTCCGTGTCCCTAGCTACAAGTTGGGACCACGCTATCTTGGTCCTTTCAAAATTTTGTGTCAAATTAATCCTGTCTCTTATAAACTTCTTCTTCCTCCCTCTCTTCGTATCCCTAATGCCTTTCACGTCTCTCTTCTCAAACCACTCATCCTCAACCGTTTTTCTCCCAAATCTGTTCCTCCCACTCCTGTTTCTGGCTCCTCGGACATCTTCTCGGTCAAAGAAATTTTAGCTGCCAAAAAGGTCAGAGGGAAAAATTTTTTTTTAGTGGACTGGGAGGGTTGTGGTCCTGAAGAGAGATCCTGGGAACCTGAGGACAACATCCTAGACAAAAGTCTGCTCCTCAGGTTCTCAGGCTCTAAGAAGAGGGGGAGACCCAAGGGGGGGGGTACTGTTACGCCGAGCGCTCCGGGTCCCCGCTCCTCCCCGGAGCGCTCGCTTCTCTCTCCCCGCGGCAGCGCTCCGGTCACGTCCTCTGACCCGGGGCGCTGCGATTCCGCTGCCAGCCGGGATGCGATTCGCGATGCGGGTAGCGCCCGCTCGCGATGCGCACCCCGGCTCCCCTACCTGACTCGCTCTCCGTCTGTTCTGTCCCGGCGCGCGCGGCCCCGCTCCCTAGGGCGCGCGCGCGCCGGGTCTCTGCGATTTAAAGGGCCACTGCGCCGCTGATTGGCGCAGTGGTCCCAATTAGTGTGTTCACCTGTGCACTTCCCTATATCACCTCACTTCCCCTGCACTCCCTTGCCGGATCTTGTTGCCTTAGTGCCAGTGAAAGCGTTCCTTGTGTGTTCCTTGCCTGTGTTTCCAGACCTTCTGCCGTTGCCCCTGACTACGATCCTTGCTGCCTGCCCCGACCTTCTGCTACGTCCGACCTTGCTTTTGCCTACTCCCTTGTACCGCGCCTATCTTCAGCAGCCAGAGAGGTGAGCCGTTGCTAGTGGATACGACCTGGTCACTACCGCCGCAGCAAGACCATCCCGCTTTGCGGCGGCCTCTGGTGAAAACCAGTAGTGGCTTAGAACCGGTCCACTAGCACGGTCCACGCCAATCCCTCTCTGGCACAGAGGATCCACTACCTGCCAGCCGGCATCGTGACAACTACTACTCCCAGCATGGAACAGACTGTTCCATGATGGGAGTAGTAGTACCTGTACTAATAGACATATCGCCCCGGGTGTCACTTCTGACACCGGCTGTGATCCTCCTGCATAATGTATTGATGCAGCCGGCTGCTCTTCTATGGTCCCCTGCACTGACGTATATATACACCTATTCATATTTCCTGCAGAGAGCTGTCATTGGCTGAAACCATCTGGCCAATCACAGCTCTCTGTGGGAAATATGAATAGCTGTATATATATGGCAGTGCAGGGGACCATCTATAAAGGATACAGAAGGATCGCAACAGACCAGGGGCGATCTGTCAATTAATGCAGGTACTACTACTACCATCATGGAACAGTGTGTTCCATGCTGGGAGTAGTAGTACTACCCAAAAAAATGAAAATAATAAAGAAAAAAAAGTGAAAAACACACACATTACATTTTTATTATTGTCGACTAGATTTTTATTGCCCTGTCCGCCCACATAAATTGATCCCTGTTTTAAAAATGTATAAAAAATTTAATTATAAAAAAAGATAAATTTCGTTAGATACAATATTTTCCATCCCTACTGTATCTTTTTTTTTTTTCCTTAGGTATCTCCATCCACTTTTTTAGATTGCTAAAGTCCAAAAAAGGATAGAAACTGCCAAAGGTAAAGGTAAACCGCCAAAGGATGCAAAAACGCCAAAGGTAAAACCCACATGTCGTTTTTCTTGGCATTTTTTACTCCCATAGACTTCTATGGGAGAAAAATGCCACGATTTTGACTAAAAAAAGCCAGTGGCTCAACATGCTGCGACTTTTGAAAAACGCCAAGGAGCTGAAATACACCAAAAAAGAGAGAAAAAACGCCAAAAGGATAAAAAAAATGGCAAAAGGTAAAACGCCAAGTGGAAAAAGAATTTTGAGATTTCTCATTGATTTACAGCTAACATCTGGCTGCAGCATTTTTTGGCCAAAAAAACGCCATGCGGCATATTTGGCGTTTTTCTCATCGTCCCTCCCCCCCCCCCCCAAAAAAAAAAAAAAAAAAACAAGTAGAAACTTAACTAAAATTTGAAAATGGGCTTGTTCCTAAAAGGGTTAAAGCAAAGTAGAAGTAGAATTCTAAATTTAATAAAATTTTTAGCAAATATGCCATTTTGCTCCATTTTTCCTGCAACACATCGGGTGCTGTATTCAGTATAAATAACACGTTATTTTTAGTCTGCCATTCAGTATGATTATGGGGATACCTAATTTGTATAATTTTTTTTATGGTTTATGCCCTTTACATGACAAAAATAATTTCTTTGTAAAAAAATTTTTGGGAGTGTCTCCATATTCTGTGAGCTGTGTGAGGGCTTATTTTTTGCAGGATAAGTAGCAGTTTTGAATAGTACTATTTTGGGGTATGTCTGAAATACTGATCACTTTTTATAAAATTTTTAGTGAGGCAGGATTACCAAAAAGCAGTAATTTATTTTACAGTGTTCACCTTGCAGTATCAAGACATGGTAATTTTATTCTGCAGGTCGGTACCATTATGGTGATACTTCATTTATGTATATGATACATTTAGGGTAGGGTCACACGTAACGGATCCGCAACGTGGTGGCAACAGCTGGAGGCATAAAATGGTGGGTCGGTCACCGGCAGATCTGCAGCATAAAATACGCTGTGGATCCATTATGTGTGACCCTATAATACACTACATTTTATACTTTACTTTTCTTTTACACTATAAAATCTTGTTAGTGCAGCGCTATTTTCTGAGAGCTGTATTTTTTATTTTTTTTATACCGACAATGTTGTGTGATGGCAATTTTTTTTACTCTTGGTACTCTTTTGGGGTACATGGGACATTTTGATCACTTTTTATTTTTGTTTTACAGTGGCGGCATTGATATAAAGACATAAATTTGACAGGGTTTTTATAAAAATAAAAAAAATTGCGGCATTCATCATGCGGGTTGAATAAAGCCATCGTTTTATTTCTTGGCTTGTTATGGATACAGCGATACCAAATATGTGTATACAATATTTGGGGGGAGGGAAAGAGAGATTGTGTATATATTTTATATTTATTTATTGTTTATATTTATTGTCTATTTTTTAAATTATTTATTTACTGTATTTTTTTTAACTTTATTTAACTTTTTTTTTTTTTTACTGTCCCACTAGAGGGCACTTATGGTACATTGCAGTACAGATCTGTACAGCAATGTATTATGATCAGTGTAACACTGACAGGCACAGAAGATCAGACTGATCGGCTTTCATAGCCAGGTAACCAGTGGCCGTTCGGAGGTCTCTGGTTGCCATAGCTACCAATGAGACCCTGCGATCGCTTTGCAGGGTCTCATTGGAGAACAGAGGGAACTCTCTCTGTGACAAGCGATCAGCACTGAAGGGACCGCAGCACTGAAGGGATTAACTGTCAGGATTGGAGCGCAGTGCGTGCCCATCGATATGCGATCGCCAGTTCCCACCACCGATCACTGCCCGCACCATTGTATACATACATCCATTTGCGACAAGTCACCATAAAAATTGACGTATATACACATCCATTTGCGGGAAGGGGTTAATAATTTGGACATTTACGCATGTGGCGGTACCACATATGATTATTTTTATTACATTATTTTATTTAAAAAATGGGAAATGGAGGGTGATTCAAACTTTTATTAGGCTTCTGTGCTATTAAAGCCCCCAGTCCCTGTCATTTTTCTAGTAGCCAGGCCTCATTCACAGGCAGTACAGTCTCTGCGTTGTTATCACCATTGTCATATAGTGTTCCTCCATCCTGTCAATTATCCATAACTGAATCTTTATCCGCAAACAATAGTATGCACCCAGTGCTCCATTTATCGTGTGGCTGAATTCACACCTGACCAAGTTGCTGATAATGCAATCTCTGCCATACCATCTGGTTAAATGCCCCACCTTAAGGCAACTAATGGGGTGTGCCCAGCCCAGGTGTGGCATACCAAGTAGCCATTACTTCTCTAAAAAAAGCTGTCTCTGCTTTGCATAAAATTTAAAGGAGAGTGTGAATAGTAATATTGAATGAAAGGATTAGTATATAAGGGAAAGAAAAAAGGAACAAACATGTGCAACCATGTGTTGTTATCCCCAGTTATGGTGCTATGAGCACAACATTGGAGAGTGCCATTAATAAAGAATAGTTCATGATGGGGAGCCACCAGCATCAATCCGATATCCTGAGCACCGGAACAGTAGTGCATAGTGGTAGAAGTGGATGATCTTTTTGGGGTTGCAGCAAAAATGGATGAAGAAAATATTAAGGCAAATAGCTTTTATTGCCAAATTATGCGGACAACAAATTTCTAGGGGAAGGTGCCCCTCCTCCTTTGGACCTGAAGAAGACAAAACGCATTCCGCACTGGCAATAAGAAGCCATTCGCTTTATTATTTGCTTTGTCCGGCATTTAATAATGTACCAGGTTGTACTCACCAATGAAGATTTATAAAATAATTAAAGAGCAGAAAAGCTGAAGAAAGCAACTATACAAACGTCAACCAACAATAGTGGTAAATACACTATGCATACCAAAGAATGATAAACAGCCAAAGATATCATCAGACCATTTGAAAAACACACATTCCTGTGCCTTTGAAAGGTAGCGAAACTAAGGGAAAATGGAATCATAATAGAAGAGTATTTCTGTATTATAGTATTGCAGATCATAACATCGAGTAAGCACAGAAGACATATTACAAATACAGAACCAGTTGGGCAAAAAGAAAATCATGAAACACCCCATACATCACCCCAACCCCCCCCCCCCCCACCATCAAGGTGTAGAATCACACAATCTAGCATCAGATGTCCCCCACACAGCATTAGTGTATTGTACTACAATGCTCAAACCCACCACCCAATGCAAGAGGACCAGCCTAACTATGAAATAGCCAATCTACCCAAGACTCATTACGCACATTTTGGTAATAAGAAGCCATGTGCTTTATTATTTGCTTTGTCCGCCATTTGGCTATTGCTACATTCCTTATTGTGTGAGTGCTGACCTTGCATACATTTTCTGCAGCACTTTTAATAATGTACCTGACATTGAAATAATCCTTTAATTTTACATTTGTCTAATGTGATTGCATTCTTTTCTTAACTTAATTTTCAATGTGATTTATACAGTCTTTAGAAGTGTAATGCTTTAAATAGTCTCATAATAAAAACATTTTACATTTCAATCTTTATATGATCTCAAGCTTAAAGACAGTTGGTTCTGCATATCCATACGATTATTTTTTTAATCATTATCAAAATACAGAGATAGTGAGATGTTTTATTTATTAAACTATAACAGCTTTAAGGTCCTGAAAGTTATAACAAAAGTGTTCCTTCATTTTCAACCTTCAAAAGTATGTATTTATTCGCTTCTTTGATATTTTGGCTTGGGCTATGTAGTTCAAGTGTGCTTTGGGTCATTTTATAATGAAAAAATTGTGTTTTGGCACACAACAGAATAATGAAAGAAAGTCCTTTCTTTTTGAAGCCCAATACCTTACAACTAAGGTGTTTTTATGAAACAGAATGTGCCAGGTTGTACTCACCAATGAAGATTTATAAAATAATTAAAGAGCAGAAAAGCTGAAGAAAGCAACTATACAAACCTGAACCAACAATAGTGGAAAAAATACTGTGCATACCAAAGAATGATAAACAACCAAATATATCTTCAGACCATTTGAAAAACACACATTACTGTGTAGCAAAACTAAGGTAGCAAAACTAAGGGAAATCATAATAGGCCCGGCAAAAAATTCTGCATGTTACCATAACGGCATGTGTTTACTAATTTGAAAAGGCAGGCCCATGGCCAGCCAACAAGCCTTCCATGCAGAAACAGTGTCACGCAACAATATGCTGTTTTTGACCAAGGTCGGTAACGCTGCATATCGGGTGTGGAGTAAGGCTAGGTTCACACTACGTTTTGTAACTACGGTTCCCGTATACGGCTGGGAGGAGGGGGCGGGGCTTAATCACGGCGCTCAAACTCAGCCGTATAGGGGAACCGTATTTAATGCATGTCTATGAGCCGACCGGAGTGAACCGCAGCCTCCGGTCGGCTGCTTTTTCGGCCGTATGCAGAAACGCATTTGACCCTCCATCTGGATAATCCCTTTAAGCCCCCTGTGCTCCATATACATTACACCAAGACTATATAACCCCACCATGCCACCATTCAGTGATCCAGGTAGAAACAACTATAGGAATACCAATATTGCCACCATGCTGAGACTTGATACACATGCAATACATCAATATCAGATAGCACATGTTGGCCTGTAGAGTCACCACAATCAGGGCTGGATAAATGAATATAGTTCTGATCAGACAAATTCAGAGGCAGAATATCTATCTAATATTAGGGTCTATTCACATGTACAGTATCCTGTTCATATTTCATGTACAGGATTTGAAAATACAGATTTGGAGCTGTGTTTAATTAGTTTACATTGAAATCTGCAGCATAAAATCTGCAGCTTCAAATTCTGTGGATCAAATATTTGCAGGATACTGTTAGTGTTAATACTCCCTCAGGAGTTATTTTCTTTTCCCATCTTCTTACTCCACCCCAATCCGCCAAGATGATTACAAAATCTCTGAGATTGCAAAAGAAAACTAAATAATACATTTCCACACTGCAATACAGCCAGGAGACCTCTATACAAGAGAGCACCCATAAAAGTCAGTCAGCTGGCACTAACTTGGTAGTGCACTTAATTCTCACAGAAGCCAAATGTGTAATGCTGAGTCTCTCAGGCTAAGTTTCCACTTGGTTTTTTTTCTGGCAGTTTTTGGAAAACTGCCACAGCAGTTTTTGAGCCAAAGCCAGAAATGTATTCAAAAGGAATATGACATATAAAGGAACAACTTACACTTCTCCTCCATTATGGATCCACTTCTGACTTTGGCTCAAAAACTGTCAGAAAAAAACAAGTGGAAACCTAGCCTTAATCCTACAGAAGTTAAAGCGCAGCAGAGCTACAAGTTAACTGTAACGCCTGCTCTCCGGCCGGACACGCCGGCCGTGAGCGCTCTTTGCTCATGTCCCCGCTGTTCCTGCTTAATTAAATGAGCACTGGCCCTTTAAGAGTGAGAGCTCTTGTGCGCGCGCCCTAGGAGGCGGGGGCACGCACGCCGGGGCTGTGAGGACATACAAAGGACATAGAAAGGTGATTAACGGCTGGGATTCGCAATGGGGGCGCATCCCGTGATGCAAATCCCAGCCCGTCACTCACCTCCTGCCTCTCCATGCCCTAGCAGCCTAGGCCCACGTGCCCACACCTCCAAGGGCACACGCCGGAGCTCTCACTCTTAAAGGGCCAGTGCTCATTTATTTAAGTGTCTACACCTGCACCCTAGTCCTTAAATATCAGGTCCTCCCTTGGTTACCTGCCGAATCTTTGGTTGTCTATTACCATATTGAAAGTTCTGTGTCTCTGTTACTGTGTAACCTGTTCCTTGCTACCTTCCTACCCTGCTCCTGTATTCCTGCCCTGACCTTCTGCCATCTTGCCACATCCTGCCAGTCTCCTTCTGTGCCACGCCTCCTCCCAGCTACCTGTGTGGACGAGTTGTGCCAGGGGTAGCGACCTGGGTGCCGCCTACTGCACCAAGACCATCCCGCATTGTGGCAGGCTCTGGTGAAAACCAGCGGCACCTTAGACTCCGCTGCCCTTCTTGGCATGGCTCACGTCATCATCTACACAGGCCCAGAGGATCCACCACCTGCCATGACCCTTAACATTAACTTTACATTTCAGAGTGTTAAAATGTACCTCTAGAGTTCTTTTTCACATATGACTATGACGCAGCACTGTGCATGATACTCATTTGTCTAAATATGATTTATTTTAAAATCAGACCTAAAAAGCCAAACAGTAAGATTTCTCCTGGATGCTTTCAGCTGTATATCGCTGTGACATGTAAGAAGAGGTCACCACTGTTTCTCTATAGGACCCATCTCCAGTGATGAGAACAAGCATAATGTAATTCTACGGCACTGGGTCTCGTCACTGGGGATGAGTCCTATGGAGACGCAGTGGTAACTTCTTCTTACACGGCACAGCAATATACAGCTGAACGCATCTAGGATTAAAGCTTACTGTTTGACTTTTTAGACGCTGTTTTTAAAAGAAATCATATAAAGACAAATGAATACCCTGCACAGTGCTGCGTCACAGTCATATGTTAAAAAGAACTCTAGAGGTACAATTTATTATACAACATAGGACTACAACTCCCAGTGTGGTCTCCCTGTCTATGCCCCTCCCCCAGCCTTAAAGGGAGGTGGTGAGTAATTACATAGGCAACACAGAAAGACCACACTGGGAGTTTTAGTTTATATTGTACATTTACAGTCTGGCAAGCAACATTAATATAAGGCTCTGCTGTACTGTAGCTCATGTTCTACTATTAGACTCAGCCTGATGCAGCAGGCTGCTGGGAGTAGTAGTACTAGAAGGGCTGTCAGTGTGTCCTCCCCTCCCCATAAGGATCATTTTCTTACATTTAATCACAGGCAGACAGTGACAAGTACTTACATCCATCACTGTCACTGCCTGCAGCCGGCTCGTCGGTGTGGGGGGAGGAGCAGTCCTCACACTTCCTTTTTCCTCAGTGGTGCCATGTTACCTGACAGGATGATAGCACTGGGTAACTTGTAAAGAGCAGAGTGAGACTTTGTCCCACAACCACCTATTTTCCTTCTCAATCTCAGTCATCCTGTCAGCCAAAGCGCCCGAATCATGCTCCAGCCCCTGCATTATATCATCCACCGCATCCAATCTGTGAGCGTGGTCACACCTCAGTACTGTATGTGTAAACTTCAGACATGCAGGACTTTTTTTAATCTCATTTTTAATCTCATTTTATGCCTTTATCACCTATATTTGTTATAAAAATATCTCTTTTCATGGGCTCACTGTGTTAGAAATCATCTCAGGGGAAGGAGGCGTGTCCCTCCCTTGTGATTGGTGAGATGTGATTGGTGTGTTTGTTTATGCAGCCTTGTCCATGCAGCCTTTTCCATGACTCATGGACAGACTGATGCTGCTGCAGGACTGGTTAGTGTCCCATTAGGTATGGGGACCCCTAGTGGTGGGATTTTCGGGAACTGTTTCCTTTATTTCCTTTATTTAAATAATCCTTAATTATTTTATAAATATTAAAATTTTCTTTTAAACTACCATTTTACAAAAGGTCTTTAATTTTCATTAGTAATAACATATAAAATGCTTTTGGATCTGAGAATGTTCATTTAAATAAATAACAATACATTAGACTAGGTAAAGTAAGAGATTGGACAGCATAACCAAATACTCCTTCATAATGAAGGGAAACTCAAAACATGGAGCCTAGCACCTTTGAATATTCATCAGCGCTGGTTAGGTGAACGCTTGTGCCTACTGATCGTGAATCAGTGCCGATGGATATTCAAATCCAGCCGGTGGGCCCGCCTCCAGTGTGCAATTCAGCGCTGGAAGAAGCCAAACTTCAGAGGGACCGGGCGCCGGACTTCAGGTAGTACAGTGGTAAAAAAAAAGTATAGATGTCTTCCTGGAATTGATAACGAAAGAAATTAGAACAATGGAAATTCCCTCTTTGTCTGCATCTAGACTTAACTTTACCTATGAAGAACGTAGAGCGATACAACAGCTCCAAAAAAAATGAAGAGCTGATAGTCAAAGCAGCAGACAAAGGGGGTAACATAGTGGTTCTTGATCGACCACAATATGTCAACATGTGTAATAAACTGCTTAACGATAGATTTACATATGAAATTCTACCTGGTGATCCGACTGTCCCATATAAAAAAGAGCTTCAGTCAATTGTGCTTCGAGCAAGGTCGAGAAAGCTTATAAACGATCAGGAATATGAATTTCTACTCCCAAAAAATCCCATCATCCCCACCTTCTATGCCCTGCCCAAGGTCCACAAAGGGGTTTCTCCCCTAAAGGGACGACCAATAGTGGCAGGGATAGGGGGTGTTGCTCAGAATGTTGGAATCTATATTGATAAGATCTTCAGAGAATTTGTACAGGCCCTCCCATCATATACGAGAGACACTACGGACCTTCTTCAAAAATTAGAAGGGATAACAGTTGAAACTGACACCTTACTAACGAGTATTGACGTTGAGGCATTGTACTCATCCATACCGCATGAGATAGGATTAAGAGCGGTAGCCTACTTTTTGGCATTTAGAGGTAATCAGTTTAGAGCACATAACGACCTGATTCTCGAATTGTTGCATTTTGTACTTACACATAATTATTTTTTGTTCAATGGCAATTTTTTCCACCAGCTCAGAGGGACCGCTATGGGGAGCCCTTGTGCCCCCAGCTATGCGAACCTCACTCTGGGCTGGTGGGAGGCCACCCAAGTTTTTGTTGAGTCTCGGGAACAATTCAGTGAGCGAGCCCTTTTATGGGCTCGCTTCATTGATGATATATTCATACTGTGGCAGGGGACTATGGAACAGTTTGAGGAGTTTTTAAAATCTCTCAATATCAACACTATAGGCTTACTTTTTACATATGAGTGTAATTCATCGTTCTTACCGTTTCTTGACATTTTGATTCAAAAAAATAGTGACGGGAGTCTTCGGACGACTGTATACAGAAAATCGACTGCTACAAATTCACTCCTGAGGTGGGAGAGCTGCCACCCGGGACCCCTAAAAAGGGGTATCCCGAGGGGGCAGTATCTCCACCTCAGGAGGAATTGTTCAGAAAGGGGAGACTTTGTTCGGGAGGCACAAGACCTGAGGAGGCGATTTACAAATAGAGGCTACCCACAGTATGCCTTACGATCAGCTTACCAATATGCTTTAAAAACTCCCAGAGATTCACTTTTTATACCAAAAAATCGTGACACCATGACACCCACTATGCGAATAATAGCAACATTTGATAATGGAGCATCACAAATGCGTGAGATCTTGAAAAAATATTGGGGGATTCTCCAGATGGACCCGGATTTGAGAGATGTCATCCCAGAATCCCCCCAAATCACCTTTAGAAGGGGTCGAAATATAGGAGATATGGTGACTCATAGCCATCTCACTCCTGTGGCATCGGGTCATGTGACCTGGCTTGATAGAATCGCCAAACCTACAGGAAATTATCCGTGTGGACATTGTAAAGCTTGCCCTTATATATTTAAAACTAAAAATTTTAGATGTGAAGCCACAAGAAAACAATACATCATTAGAGACTTCATAAATTGCAGTACCAAAGGCATTATTTACATGGCAGTGTGTCCCTGTTCTAAAAAATACATAGGCAAGACCTTCCGAGAATTCAAGAAACGCATTCTTGAGCACATGGGGGATGTTAGACATGATCGTGATACTTCTCTGGCCCGTCACATGAACCAATGTCACAGGGATTGTCAATATAACATCCAATTTTTGGGACTTGAAAAAGTAAAACCACCTATAAGAGGAGGAAATTTTGATCAGATGTTGTTACGTAAAGAATGTAGATGGATTTATGAATTAGGAACTATGGCCCCAGAAGGCCTGAACGACCAACTCAGTTATGCATGTTTCCTATGAATACTGCTCTCTCACCCCCCCCCCCCCTATTGGTGATTTTGGCTAGGTAGTTAGAGGAGGCCTTAGTGAGCCTCTTGAGTTAGCATCACCAAGATTGAATTATCTAGGGATATTGACTAGGTCAAGTAGGAGGTACGAGAGCGGGACCGCCCTTCTAAGGGCGACAATTCTGCCTAGGGTTAGGGGCTACAGCTAGAACAGGGCCAGTTCAGGTTCCTTAGGGCCACATAAACCACCCCAACACTATTTATTAGGGCATTCCCCCTAACAAAAAATAGGGGGTGGGAGAGCCGTCTGTTTAAGGAAACCACTAGTTTCTTTAGATAACCTGGTCTCTTCAGATTAACATAGTGAAAATGATCGTCCTCCTTGGGTCCTGACCCTCTGATAGCATATCCCCTCCTACTTTAGTATTTCTTTCATACAATCATACACTATACATGTGATATATTATATTATATATATGGTTGCATATATGTGAGGTGTGGGGAAAAACATTTGTCCTTAATGAGAACGAGTGGAGGTAGCGTAACTTACTTTCAGGGACCCAGTATCTGTCTCACTAAGTAATAGGTACCTCATGCTGCACCCCCGTCTTTGGGGATTTTTGTTTTTTCCCCCCCCCCTCCTCCCTCTCCTCATAAACCTTCTTATCATATGCAAAATAATCATCACCTATTTATTGCTCTACTCACAGTATCATATCTATATCCTCTGTTGTGTATCTGAACACGTAGTCAGGTTCTTTTAAGTATATCTTCATTTATAAACAAGCGAATTGCCCTTTAAATATACACTGCTTCCGTTACTACGGACGCCGCTGTCAGATTCAGCAACGCCCTCTGTAGTCGTCAGAGAGGGCGTTGCGTAATGACGCGGCGCCGGCCGGAAACAGGATATGACGACAGACGCCGGCATGGTCTCAGTGAGCGCTAAGCAGCCGTCAGAGACAGACGGCTCCCCGCCAACGCGGGTTTAGTGCGCTCATCTGAGAACCACTAACCGGACGTGTGGCTACAGGAGTGTGAGTATGATAGCTGGTGCGATGCGCACTGCTTGTATTGCAGGTACTAGCATCTCCCATATTGACTGGGACCTTGTATCTTCATTATAGGTATCCGGGCAAACATTTGGAAATTGTGAATATGTGTCTTTTCTCTAGGTATTTATATTGATACTATGAATGGCCAGTAACTATGGAATATGGATGGCACATTGAAATCTTTTTCTATGTTTATGCTTCACTTACAGGTTGCCCTGAAGGATGATTGATCTCCTGCTATGATAAGCCACACTATGGCAATAGGGATATACACCATGTATCGGGTGTTTCCCTATTGGATGAGCTAAAATAATTAAGGGATATACACTGTGTATCGGGTGTTTCCCTATGAATTAAACCATTTTTGTTTTATACTCTATTGATATTCTGTCATATAGCAGTATTACTATCTATTGCATACTGTATACATTTCCCCTGAGGAAGCCACATAGTGGCAGAAACGCGTTGGGTGGTCTTTGGCAATAGTTATGCTTCTTCTTTATCGTAAATCCACATTACGTGTGGTAACTGCTATCTGTGTTACTTTTCAATTTGGGCACTTATTCTTTATCACAAGGTGTGGTGCATTTTAGAGTATTATATTAAAAGTTATGTTTTATAAGGTTTTTTCCCCCTCTCAACATCGAGAATTAGGTATTTCGAGTTGATTTCTTTGATACATTTATACCGGGAATTTGGGCCCTTGCAGGCTCTTTTATATGCAACTGTTGCAAAAATTTTTTCTGTAAAAAAAAAGTCAGCCACCAATTGTGCAAGTTCTCCCACTTAAAAAGATTAGAAAGGCCTGCAACTTTCATCATAGGCATACCTCATCTATGAGAGACATAATGAGAAAGAAAAATCCATAAAATCACATTGTCTGATTTTTAAAGAATTTATTTGCAAATTCTGGTGGAATATAAGTATTTGGTCACCTACAAACAAGCAAGATTTCTGACCTGCAACTTCTTCTTAAAGAGTCTCCTCTGTCCCCCACTCATTACCTGTATTAATGGCACCTGTTTGAACAGACACCTGTCCACAACCTCAAACAGTCACACTCCAAACTCCACTATGGCCAAGACCAAAGAGCTGTTGAAGGACACCAGAAACAAAATTGTAGACCTGCACCAGGCTGGTCTGCAATAGGAAAGCAGCTTGGTGTGAAGAAATGAACTGTGGGAGCAATTATTAGAAAATGGAAGACATAAAAGACATGACAATCCCCCTCGATCTGGGTCTCCACGCAAGATCTCATCCCGTGGTGTGAAAATGATCACAAGAACGATGAGCAAAAATCCCAGAACCACACTGGGGAACCTAGTGAATGACCTGCCGAGAGCTGGGACCAAAGTAACAAAGGCTACCATCAGGAACACACTACTTCGCCAGGGACTCAAATCATGCAGTGCCAGATGTGTCCCCCTGCTTAAGCCAGTACATGATTTTCATTTGAAGTTTGCTAGAGAGCATTTTGGAGAAGAGAAGAGGATTGGGAGAATGTCATATGGTCAGATGAAACCAAAGTAGAACTTTTTGGTAGAAACTCAACTCATCGTGTTTGCAGAAGAAAGAATGCTGAGTTGCATCCAAAGAACACCATACCTGCTGGGAAGCTTGGAGGTGGAAACATCATGCTTTGGGGCTTTTTTTCAGCAAGGGGACCAGGACGACTGATCCGTGTAAAGGAAAGAATGAATGGGGCCATGTATCGTGAGATTTTGAGTGAAAACCTCCTTCCATCAGCAAGGGCATTGAGGATGAAACATTGCTGGGTCTTTCAGCATGACAATGATCCCAAACACACCGGCCGGGCAACGAAGTAGTGGCTTCGTAAGAAGCATTTCAAGGTCCTGGAGTGGCCTAGCCAATCTCCAGATCTCCACCCCATAGAAAACCTTTGGAAAGAGTTGAAAGTCTGTGTTGACCAGCGACAGCACCAAAACATCACTGCTCTGGATCTGCATAGAGGAATGGGCCAAAATACCAGCAACAGTGTGTGAAAACTTGTTGAAGACTTTCAGAAAAAACATTTGACCTCTGTCATTGACAAAGAAGGATTTATAACAAAGTATTGAGATACATTTTTGTTATTGACCAAATACTTATTTTCCACCATAATTTGCAAATACATTTTTTTAAAAATTAGACAATGTGATTTTATGAATTTTTTTTTCTCATTATTTCTCTCATAGTTGAGGTATACCTATGATGAAAATTACAGGCCTCTCATGTCTTTTTAAGTGGGAGAACTTGCACAATTGGTGGCTGACTAAATGCTTTTTTGCCCCACTGTATATAGGTCAGAAACCCCACAACAGTCTCCTGTTCACCCACACTATAACCCGGTGTATTGGGTTTAGTGTGAGTGAACGAGTGACTGTTTTTTTTTATGGAAACACATGTAAATATTCTAAAAAATATTCTAAATATGTTTTTTTGTAATGATGCACACACAATAAATTGTAATTGTATTGTATTGTATAGTGTATAGTAAAATGTTTTGGTATTGTGATGACTTGCTCTTGAAGATAGGTGCAGTTGCAGTATAGAAGCAAGGAAACAGTACTTTTCAAATCAAAATTCAGTGTTTTATTCACACTTGGCAAACAGTCTTTAAATGCAGAACAAAGGAAAACAAAACAAAAGTCCACCTGTATTCCTTAGGTGTTTGTTCACACTTGAGTTTGTACCGTACGGCACCAAACTAGTCTTTTCCAGGCCTCCCGACAGACTGCTCACCAGCTTCCAACCTTGGAGCAAATGCAGGAAAGAACTCCACTTTCAGCTCTCTCTCTGGCAGTGTGAGCTGCAACTAGCAAATCCCCCTCAGCTGGTGAAACATGTTGCCTTTAAGACCAACAAAAGACAGCCTGGATTGTGGGAAATGGCCCCCACCCTGCACTTGGTCATTCCCAGTAAGAGCCGTCCCCGATTGGCCTTCCAGCCATACTACGACCATAGTGTCAGTCTGCCTCCCAGCACAGACACTGAATAAATACCGGCTCTTACTTCACCAAGGCCAGGAGCCTTGGTGACACATATCGACCCATCCACCATGATGCCTTTCACCTTCTCACATGCATAGGAATAATTTTTTGCACCATTGTCTGTAGTTTTTAAGGGAATCATTTATGCTTGTAAGGGACCTTATAATCACTTTTTCTACTTTTTTTAGGGTATACAAAGGTTCCAAAAAATACGCAATTCTGGATTTTAGTATTTTTTTTTTTTACACATATGCCATTGACCATGCGGTTTAATTAACATTTTATTTTTATAGTTTTGACATTTACGCATGCGTCGATACCACATATGTTTATTTTTATTTACATATATTTTTTTTTATGGGAAAAGGGGGTGATTCAAACTTTTATTAGGGAAGGAGTTAAATCACATTTGTAAACTAATTTTCTTTACTTCTTTTACACAATTTTAAAGTCCCCATAGGGGACTATTACATGTAATCATTAGATTGCATACACTGTTCATTGCTATGCCATTACTCCAGTGGTACTCCATTGCTCAAGCCTGCTGAGGCTGGAGCCTTGGAGAATCGATTAGACGGTGAGGAGGTAGGTAAGGGCTCTCCCACCATCCTCTCAGCTGCCAGGAGTGTATTTTCAGCATTTTAGATGCCATGATCAACTTTGATCGTGGCATCTAAAGGGATAATGCCGGGCATCGGCCCAATCGCTGGTGTCTGGCATTAGCCGCGGGTCCTGGCTGCTGATAGCAGCCGGGACCAAAGGGATATGAAGCGAGCTCAGCTCCAGAGATCGCTTCATAGACCTGCCACACGGCCGCGCCGTGTATAAATGACGCAGGTTGTTAAGAGGTTAAAGCAACACACTAGTAGAATTCTAGGTGCAATCCCACAGCATCATTGAATGATGTATTTGTATTGCTGTATGTAGCTACTGTATGGAAAGAGTAAACATTTTGCTTGACTTCTATAGAGCAAGAACCACATTTCATAATACCAGAATCAAGCTGGTCAAAAATGAAATATATTTGATATAAATGTCTCATTGTGAAACCAGTAATTATGTAAGAACCTTCATACTGCAGCACCTTAACCTAGAAATCTTTGTGCACAAATTTCAGTTTATATGGAATTGCTGATAAGTGTTCATGAAAAAAGAACTCTTTAAATTTCCATTGAAACTTGCATTGAAGATGAAATACGTTGTAAGCTTCTTGTGGTGGCTGTTCCTTATGATGAAGTGCTCATAATCTTGTAATTAATGACCTGACAAGATGCAAACATTAATCAGTAAGTGGTACTTCCAACCACAGGAATGGGTTTGTAAATGACTATTATTTCAATGAGTGTTATTTATGCTATCAATACTTAATCTGGGACAAACTGGAAAATTCCCATGCATATTTCATTAGGTTTTTAGAGTTTAATATTTTTATAGACTTTGAGCAGCACTTTACATTGTATAAAACAGCTATTATGCAGATACATTGAAACAGTAATATAATTGTATATACGTGTCAATGATTTAGACAAATAAGGTTTTTGCTTCTTTGGTAAGATTTGTTGTAGTTGTTCCCTTTAATAAAATAATAATTCGATATTGAGAATGTGCTTCAGTAAAAAAAAAGATTAGTTCTTGCTTTATATTTCTAATTCCTCTTAAATCCACTACTGGCTATTTCTCAAAACAGTGAAAAATGGAACTCCAATGTAAATCACTTATCCCCTACCCCTGTCCACAGGATGGGGAATAAGTGTCTGGTCCCACCCCCACTGATCTTGAGAGTGGGGACCTGAGTATCACCTCATAATGAAGCAGTGATTTGAGCATGCACGTTGCCGATCCATTCATTGTCAGCTGCCAAAAAGAGTCGAGCACAGTACTCCTGAGACAGCAGGGGGTTGGATCCCTTGTGATAAGGCACTTAAAGGGGTTATCCAGGAAAAAACTTTTTTTTATATATATATCAACTGGCTCCAGAAAGTTAAACAGATTTGTAAATTACTTCTATTAAAAAATCTTAATCCTTTCAGTACTTATGAGCTTCTGAAGTTTAGGTTGTTCTTTTCTGTCTAAGTAATCTCTGATGACACGTGTCTCGGGAAACGCCCAGTTTAGAAGAGGTTTGCCATGGGAATTTGCTTCTAAATTGGGCAGTTCCCGAGACACGTGTCATCAGAGATTACTTAGACAGAAAAGAACAACCTTAACTTCAGAAGCTCATAAGTACTGAAAGGATTAAGATTTTTTTAATAGAAGTAATTTACAAATCTGTTTAACTTTCTGGAGCCAGTTGATATATATAAAAAAGTTTTTTCCTGGAATATCCCTTTAACCCCTATCCTGTGAATAGAGAATAAATGTCTTACATTGGCATACCCCTTGAAGCAAAAACGGCTTCACCTTTTTTGACAAAAAATGCTGTGTGTGACACAAGACTTACACACATAGTTTTTTTAATCTATTTTTTGGGATAAAAAACATAGGCCTATAAAAAGTTTCCTTTTTAAATATATGGTGCACATTTTCTGGCAAATTTGTGTAATTTTTTATCATGTGTTTTAGCATGCTTTGCATGTTTTTTTAAGTGCATACATTTTTTCTGTGTGTTTGTCTAACTAGAAATCATATGATTCATAGATCAAGTGATTAACGGATTTCTCTTTGAATCTTTGAAGTGAAAAAAGCTACACAGATGCAACAAAAAAATGTATGCATGCATTTTTCAAGCAGCAAAAAAAAAAAAAAACACCAATTTTTTTTCACAAAATGTAGCATGCTCTATGCATAACATATTTTCTCAGGTTTCCCCTTACCCCCCATAAGGGGAAACCTGAGAAAATATGCTATACATAGAGCATGCTACATTTTGTGAAAAAAATAAAAAGAAAAAAAGAAACATACAACTGCCCCCCCCCCCCAATTCCCAAACACACCCAAAGTGATGCATGATATAAATACTAAAAGAGAAGAATGGGGTAGTCAAAATGGTGTAGTTTCCCATAAACTACCAAATGGAATCCCAGCCTCAACCAAGTATCAAAAGATCCGGGCTTAGGCTGGGTTCACACCACGTTTTTCAAATACGGTTACCGTATACGGTTTTCCACTAAAAAACGTATGGCAAAAACCGTATGCAACCGTATACAACCGTATGACTCCAAATTAAGACGTATACGGTTTTTCCCCGTAAGGTTCTATCCGTTTGCATCAGTTTTTGCCAACGGTTTTGCTATTTTGTTGGAATTAGTTTTCCAGCAATTTAATAAAGTTACTATTGTTCTATTGAAATTCCAATCTGCGCATGTGTCAACTCCAAAAACGGATTAGAAAAAACGCGTGCAACCGTATTCTGAAATTCTGTGTACGGTTCTCATAGACAACAATGTTAAAAGAACCGCATACAGTTCGCATACGGTTTTCCAACCGGAGGCAAAAACGTGGTCGACAGCGTTTTTGCCTACGGTTGAAAAATCGGCAAAACCGTATCCGAGGCAAAACGGATGCAACCGTACACAACATTTGGAATACGGTTTACAATGCATTCTCTATGCATAAGGTTTCGGATACGGTCATATATGTTTTTTTGCAGAAAACCGTATAAGGTTACCGTGTTTGAAAAACGTGGTGTGAACCCAGCCTTACCAAGCCAACACTAGTTTTCAAGTTAGTTTTCCTAGATTCTTAGAAGAACTACTTTCATAAATATCTGAAAGGGCATTTTAAAAGATGACTAAAAACTGCTTTTTTATGACTTGCTTTTTCTGTGTAGAATTACTATTTGAGAATATCCCTGTACAGTAGTAAAATTGGTCTTTATATAGTTGTCTTTATTCACAAGCAGTCATTATTTGTAGTAGTCATATTATACGAGATTTATCGAAACCTGTCCAGAGGAAAAGTTGCTGAGTTGCCCATAGCAACCAATCAGATCACTCCTTTCATTTTTCAGAGTCATTTTCAAAAATGAAAGAAGCGATCTGATTGGTTGCTATGGGCAACTCAGCAACTTTTCCTCTGGACAGGTTTTGATAAATCTCCTCCATTGAGTTAATATGTGGTAATAATTTTAGTCATCATGGTGTGACAGTATTATTTATACCTTGTATAGTCTTTGTAGTTTTTTTTCGGTTCAGTAGAAGTATGCAGGTACTTCCTTGCTGGTGGTAACATGTGGTGCTAGTGCAGTTTTTTTTTTATATTGTAACTATATATGAAGTGTGAGAGATTAGCTCCATAGAGCCAGGCAAATAATGGCAAAACAGCAGTCAGAGATAGTGACAACGATGTATAGTTTCAACAGGGCTTGAGCAATGATGGAGCATTGAAGGACATGAAATTGCACCTGTGTATTGGACCCACTCCAGGTTTTGGTAACAAATACTGACTAAAATACTTTGTGTGAACTCAATCTTAGGCCTGTATTTTTCTGTGACTGGATTGGATATGACTCCAGAGTAAGACCAGAGATAAGAATGAAAAAATACACCAGCACTTTGAACACTCTCTGTAGACTTTAAAGGGATACTCCGGCGCTAAGACATCTTATCCCCTATCCAAAGGATAGGGAATATGATGCCTGATCGCGGGGGTCCCGCCGTTGAGGACCCCCGTGATCTTCCACGCCGCACCCTGTTAGAATCAGCCCCCGGAGCGTGCTCGCTCCGGGTCTGATTACTAGCTATCACGGGGTCTGAGCAAAGTGACGTCACGGCTCTCTGCCGACAGCTCTGTCCAGGTCAGGTACTGTCCAGAGCAGGAGCAAATCCCCATAGCAAACCTATCCTGCGCTGGACAGTTCCAGACATGGACAGAGCTGTCAGCAGAGAGCACTGTTTTCAGACAGAAAAGAACTTCTTAGCGCTGTCACACCCCCTCCATAGGCTTGCATTGAGGGGGCGGAGCGTGACGTCACATGGGGCGGAGCCGTCCCCATGATCGCTAGTAATCAGACCCGGAGCGAGCACGCTACGGGGGCTGATTCTAACGGGGTGCGGCGTGGAAGATCACGATAATATGTCTTAGCGCCGGAGTACCCCTTTAAATCAACTGGTGCCAGAAAGTTAAACAGATTTGGAAATTAGAGACAATAATACCCAGACCTCAAGGAAGGTAAACTATATTCATATAGTTTACCTTCCTTGAGGTCTGGGTATTATTGTCTCTTTTTCTAATATTTATTATTGACACCATAGGTATAGGTGCATTACCCATTTGTCCTCGGTTGGTGATATAATTGTGAGCTGCACATATTTCTTCTTCTATTTTTCCTAGAGATTTGGAAATTACTTCTATTTAAAAATTTTAATATTTCCTGTGCTTATCAGCTGCTTTATGCTACAGAGGAAGTTCTTTTCTGTCTGAAAACAGTGCTCTCTGCTGACAGCTCTGTCCATGTCTGGAACTGTGTAGCGCAGGATGGGTTTGCTATGGGGATTTGCTCCTGCTCTGGACAGTACCTGACCTGGACAGAGGTGTCAGCAGAGAGCAATATGGTCAGACAGAAATTAAATCCAAAAAGAAAAGAACTTCCTGTGGAGCATACAGCAGTAAAAGAAGTAATTTACAAATCTGTTTAACTTTCTAGCACCAGTTGATTTAAAAAAAATAATAAATTCCACTGGAGTACCCCTTTATGAGGATTATTCCCATGTGTACATTTTTGGTATTTTCTGTGAAATGTCGGATAGATATGAGTCCCACCCCTGTAACTCTGGAGCTTGTAGTGCCATGCTGTTCATGCATCTCTCATTATATATATAGGAGTAATGTATGGTGCCTAATACAGTACAGTACATTAATGTTTCTTAGATTTAAAAAACAATAACAACAAAAAACAGGTGGAATATTGATAAAAATATGCTTTTGTAAAAGCAACCAAAGCAGTGGTCTCTAACCTTTATCTCTTCAGCTTTGCATTTGAAGACCTGAATGTTGGATAGTGCTGATGAAAATGTACATTCTTATTTGAAAAAAACTATAAATAAAACAGTTACCGTATTTTTCACCGTATAAGACACACTTTTTCTTCCCCAAAACTGGGGGGGGGGGGTGAAAAGTTGGTGCGACTTATACGGGGAAAACTTGCAGCCATCAATGGCCGGGACCCGCGGCTAATACAGGACATCACCGATTGCGGTGATGCCCTGTATTAACCCTTCAGACGCGGCAATCAAAGCTGACCGCCGCGTCTGAAGCGAAAGCGACATGATGACGGCGACGGAGAGCGTGGATCCCGGGGAAGAAGACGTCCGGAGTGTCGGGGACACCACGGGGACGCAGTGACAGCCATGGAGCGACATCCAGGGCAGTGGTGACGAGCGGTGACGGGTCCGGAGCGGCGGGGACACGTGAGTACTACCTCCTATACCAGTGGTCTTCAACCTGCGGACCTCCAGATATTGCGAAACTACAACTCCCAGCATGCCCGGACAGCCAACGGCTGTCCGGGCATGCTGTGAGTTGTAGTTTTGCAACATCTGGAGGTCCGCAGGTTTAAGATCACTGTTGGGTTCAGAATCTTTTTTTTTTCTAGATTTTGGACCTTTAAAATAGGGTGCGTCTTATATGCCGGTGCGTCCTATAGGGTGAAAAATTACGGTATATAAAAAAAGAAAATGTACATTCTTTATGATGACTGCATCAATGTCAGGCAACCATTCATGTGGATGCAATTTTGCATACATTTGCACAGCATACATTTAGAGATGTACAGTATGAAGAAAGGAAAAGCAAAAAGAACTTCATTTCCCTTATTAAAAATGAAACAAATCCATCAAACTGATTTGAGCTGTACACCTGTCAACTATATTTCAACCGTATACTGTTTTGACTGATATGTTTGATAAAAGGGTTTCATAACAATAAGTGCCAATGTTTACTTACATTTCCAGCCAATCCTGTTCTGCCATTCTCTTTTTACAATGTGGCAGTGATTAGTCACTTTGTCATGAGACGTGGCCAATGTCACGTCATCACATTGCCTTATAGAACATAGGACATTATAGTACTTGAGCAGCTGGGCTCATTGGCCAATTGTTTGTAGTGGTTTTCTTCTTTATTTGTATGAGCTTTTGAAAATTAGGCACTGCACTGGGCCACCACGGAGGCTGGCAAAAAAAAAAAAACGGGCCACATGAGCCCACAAGACTTAAAACATTTGTTAAACAAAACTAATTTTAAATAATTGTTTTGGAATTGTTTTATTATTGATAACATTCTAAATGATAGAAATATAATGGTGGTCCACTAAGTGCATTTATTACCCTTTATCCACAAGTTAGGTGATATATGTGTGATTGTGTGGGTCAAATAGAATGGTTAGGTTAGAGATGAGTGAACTTACAGTAATTCGATTCATCACAAACTCCTCAGATCGGCAGTTGATGACTTTAGCCTGCATAAATGAGTTCAGCTTTCAGGTGCTCCGGTGGGCTGGAGACTCTCTCCTAGGACTGTATCCACCTTTTCCAGCCCACCAGACCACCTGAAAGCTGAACTCATTTATGCAGGCTAAAGTCAGCAACTGCCGAGCCGAGAAGTTTGTGATAAATCGAATCACTGTATGTTTGCTCATCTCTAGGTAAGGTGCATAAATACAGTAGAAAGGTGATCCCCAAGTATCTGTTGTGAAAGGAGCAATACTTCTCTACTATGGGACTGACAATGAAGGTAACCTCCATCAGTTCCAAAGCACTGACATGTAAACTATTGGTCAATTCACAAGGAGCACTTGGTTGTCTTTTGGTCAATGGGTGTCCAGGCAGTTGACCGTCTCCCCCCGCTATCACTTTTTTGGGTTTTTCATCCTTTTATGAGCCTAAAAAACTTTAAAAAAAATTATTGGGTGGAATGAAAAAACAAAACACAATTCCACAATTAATTTACATAAAAGCATTTTTACTTTTGAACACCTTACCTATGTTGTACCGATCCGGTAAAGCCTCTATTATAGCCCAAAACTGCACAATTTTGCTGACTTCAGAGCTGTAATCTACCAATATTCTTTGCTAATTCCATCTTGTTCTGATAAATGTAATATTTGCACCTGGTACAAACTGTACCACTGCCATATAGCAGTCATTTAGCAGACGTTAGAAATGCGTGTGTGTGTATAAACAAATCTCATAGTAAGCAGCAGAATTGTGAATGCAGCTCTGGACTATTTTATGTTGTAACTTGAGCTCATTCCAAGTAGTACACGATATAAAAAGACATTAATGGATACTTTAAAGCATACCTGCAGCACTATTTCTGGCCCTTATATAACTTGCATATGGTATTTTTCAGCAAATTTTTCTGCAAATCTCTGCTCTGCAGTCTTTATCTATAATTTGCAGTTCTCCCATAGCTAGTGGGTGGAGCTTAGAATTATATTGCATGTCTTACAGACACAGGAAAGATCTGAGATAAGAAAAGCTGAGCAGAACGAGGGGGAGAAGTTTTTTATTTAGTTTGTATAAGGAGGAAAAAAAAGTATTTTTGTCTTAATAGATTTATTACATAGTTTCTTAAAGCCGTTTATAGCCGTTTATTTTCGATCCATGCAAAATGTGTTCAAATAACAGTGCCTATTTATACATTTTATGCCAACATTATTTCAGAGAAAGATAAATTATAAGATGATAATACTGTAGGTCATTGCAAACATGTGTACTGTATTTGTATCTCTGTGTTTGGAATGCAACTTCCTCCAAACGTTTAATGTTTCTTTTGTAAGTGAAACTCTAAATAGGTAAGTTATTCCTATCAAATTGTTCTGTTGGACCTTTGTCCTTACATTTAAATATTATAACCATTTGTTTTGCTTTCAGCATTTGACTAGAAGGTGTTGTATCAGCACTCGAGAGGACTGTGCTTTTATTTCATATTGTCATGAATGTTTCAGAATTGTTTCATTGTCAATCATATTATATATTGTCACCAAATAATATATTTATTGTATACCATTGATATTTATGTAATGGCAAATATAGTATAGATTGTTATTTAAGCACAGATAAGTCTTCTATTGCCTTGTTTGTCTCCTTTTTATGGCTGTTGATAGGGGTTGCTTAGGCACAGGTTATACCGCTAAAACCTTAAAACCTAGGCTGCCTTATGCTGAGCTGATGATTTAAAGTCAAAGAGGGAGAAGGGGGTTGCTGGGGCACTGGGTTTACTATGTGAGCAGAAATGGGAAAAGAATAGCAGCACCAAAGCAAAAAGAGGTTCCACTAAGCACTGAACTGAAGCTGATATTGTTAAAACGAAAAGCCTTCATTTATCTTTCATTCATGGCTCCTCTAGAGAAGGCAGCCAGGCTTACAAATTGTACAAGCACAGCCCAGGATTGCTCTGTCTCCCATGCAGTAGTCCCACTGTCACTTTATATGTTTAACCTTTGGTACTTTGCTACTAACGAAGGACTGAGCCTAACAACAGGCAGTAGACAGTAGTTTTCAGGAAAGTGAGATACCTAGTGGTGAAAACTTCACGGCTTTTTTCAGGAGTAGGAAGTATTTTTTGTTAAGTGAAGCAATTTACAAATATATTACAGATCACATTGGCTATTAAAGGGGTACTCCGGGGGGAAACTTTTTTTTTTTTTCTAAATCAACTGGTACCAGAAAGTTAAACAGATTTGTTTAATTTGATACTACAGAGGACATCCTTTTCTTTTTGGAACACAGAGCTCTCTGCTGAATCACGAGCACAGTGCTCTCTGCTGACACCTGTGTCCATTTTAAGAACTGTTCAGAGTAGGAGAAAACCCCCATAGCAAACATATGCTGCTCTGGACAGTTCCTAAAATGGACAGTGATGTCAGCAGAAAATAATTTCCTCTGTTGTATTCAGCAGCTAATAAGTACTGGAAGGATTAAGATTTTTTTAATAGAAGCAATTTACAAATCTGTTTAACTTTCTGGCACCAGTTGATTTAAAAAAAAAAAAAAAAGTTTTCCACCATAGTACCCCTTTAACCTCTTAACCCCTTAAGGACCAGGCGTTTTTCATTTTTTGCACTTTCGTTTTTTCCTCCTTACCTTTAAAAAATCATAACTCTTTCAATTTTGCACCTAAAAATCTGTATTATGGTGTATTTTTTGCCCTACCAATTCTACTTTGTAATGACATCAGTCATTGTACCCAAAAATCTACGGAGAAACGGGGAAAAAAATCATTGTGCGACAAAATGTAAGAAAAAATGCCATTTTGTCACTTTTGAGGGCTTCCGTATCTACGCAGTAAATTTTTTGTTAAAAATGACACCTTATCATTATTCTGTAGGTCCATATGGTTAAAATGTAATTATATAGGTTTGATTTTGTCGTACTTCTGGAAAAAATCATGACTACATGCAGAAAAATTTATATGTTTAAAATTGTCATCTTCTGTCCCCTAAAACTTTAAAATGTTTCTGCGTATGGGGCGGTATGAGGGCAATTTTTTTGTGCCTTGATCTGAAGTTTTTAGCAGTACCATTTTTGTATTGATCGGACTTTTTGATCGCTTTTTATTCATTTTTGTTTATGATATAAAAAGTGACCAAAAATATGCTATTTTTGACTTTGGAATTTTTTTGCATGTACGCCATTGACCGCGCGGTTTCATTAACAATATATTTTTATAATTTGGACATTCCCGCATGCGGCAATATCACCTATGTTATTTTTGTTTTTTTTACACAGTTTTTTTATGGGAAAAGGGGGGGGGAATCAAACTTTCATTAGGGAAGGGGTTAAATGATCTTTATTCACTTTTTTTCCCCTTTTTTTTTGCAATGTCATAGCTCCCATAGGGGGCTATAACACTGCACACACTGATCTTTTACATTGGTCAATGGTTTCTCATAGGAAACCATTGATCAATGATTCTGCTGCTTGACTGCTCATGCCTGGATCTCAGGCGCTGAGCAGTCATTCGGCGATCCGAGAACAGGAGGCAAGGTAAGGGACCCTCCTGCTGTCCAAGAGCTGTGCGGGATGCCGCGATTTCGCCGCGGTGATCCCAAACAGCCCCCGAGCTAACCGGCAAAGTTTTACCTTCACTTTAGATGCGGCATTCAACCACGACCAGTGCTGCGCGATATTAACCATGGGTCCCGGCCATTGCTAGGTGCCGGGCCAGACCCGCTATGACGCGGGCCCACAGTGTGGCCCTGCGTTATAGACAGGGAGTGGGCGGAAGGCATACAGGTATGCCCTCCATCCCCAAAAGGTTAAAGGGAATCTGTCAGCAGCATCACCTGCACTAACCTGCTGGTACTGCTTGTTAGTGTTGGTGATGCTGATCAAAATGGTGGTTACCTTATCTTTTGAGGTACTGTCATTCCTGAGTTATTGTTAAAAAGTAAAATATGTAAATGAGATTCTTGGTGCACTCTGTCACTTCCCACTGCAGTTTCAAGTACAGTATGAAAAAAACAGATTCACGTGGCGCTGGACTGTAGGTCCATGATGTAGGATAAAACAATGTTTATTTTATTTCACAAACAGTGCGTTTCTGGCCTGTAACAAGCCCTTCCTCAGGACACTGTTATTTTCTTAATAAACTTTCATACTCAATTTCATACATATATATTTCACCCCCTTTTGTTCATTACCATTATATACCAATTTATTTTCCATTTTTTTTATATCATCTTAACTTCCACATAAATGTTTACTCAATCCTTTCTTATTACATGCTCTCAGTTAATTCTTAACTCCATTCACTCCTTTCTTTCTTCTCTTCTCAGTGTTCGCATCACATCTTCAGCGCGTTTTCAGCATTCACAGCACGGCTCCATTACAGTGACACGTCTATATTTGCATATTCTCGCGATATCTCGGCAGTTGGTCCTCAGCTCGCCGTTTGCTCTTCACGTCCTCTCTGCCAGTCACATACACCTCCCTGACAGAATAGAGTTGCGGTGAAGTCCTCCTCATTAACCAATACCCTCTACTGTTTTCTGTGTCCTTTTCAGGACAGTATAATATTCATATCAGCCACTATAATTACTATTGCTATATTTAAATAATTTTCATCAGACTATTCTAACTAGTAATAATTCCTGGACATATACAATTTCCATATATATTATTCCTATTCATAGTTAATTCATTACTGAAGTATATATTCTATTCAGCAAATGTATTACCATTTACATATTATTTAATTAATTATCTGCATATATACATACTAGACAAAGACATGTCTTTTTGAAAAATCTAAACCACAGGAATCTGTACATGTATTAGATGAGCAGATACAATATCTGGGAGACCATTCAGTATCACACTCAGTTACAACCGCTGTTAACAATGCTATGGCTTCTATGTACAATTATGTGACAAAATCTGTTTCTATGGCATTAGCCCAGACTATTTATCACAAAAAGAGTCTATGTAAAAAGAGGCATACAAATAAGGATGACCATATTTCTCTCACACATAAAAAACCTACCATTACAGAAATAGGTCTGGAAACCTATGACGGCACGCATACATCTCGCAGCCATATTACAGATGCCCCTATGTTGCATCCTCTGCCCTCTACCGGAGAGTGAGGTCTGTGATATTCGGGTTAATAAAGCCTCTAAAAGATCCAAACCAGATTCATATGTTGAAGACTCTAACATGAATGATTCTGGTAATGATGATGATGACGAATATTATGACTAATCTGATGATTCAGATTCCAATGACCCCTCTTTTAACCCAAATACATCAGAGGGCGGTAATTCTTCATATGATGATGCCTCATTTTCAGGCTCAACTGTATTAGACAGTTTGGGAGTCCCCTTTTTTGACCCCGCTCTTATCAAGCACCCCTGCTCTGGGGAATGGAGCCCAAACCCCTAAGTGGAACGGTTCATCTAAAAAAATATAGAAATAAATTAAGGTTCCCAAGGCCAACGTTATCTATGAATGCAGCACAAACCCCAGAGTTAGACCCTATACTTGTATATACTAAGTATATACAAAAATCTGGCAGAAACCCTAAATAGGGTACTGATCGTAATTTTTCCCCATGCCAGGATAAATTCCTAGACCTCCTGGGGGCGCTTACATAAATTTTAGAGCTTTCCAAAAATGCTTCTGCCACAGACATCCCGATTCATATACCTACCATGAGAGGTTGGGCCCAAAGGGCTATCTGCCTCTTCGGCAGTATTAAGGAGGCTTTTTGTACTGAGTGAAAAAGGTCCATTTTACTAAAACTGAACCCACAACTAACACACCTTGCCTCTTCCCAATCCTCTACCCCTATGGAGGGTTTTCTATTTGGAGAACAGATTATAAAAGAAATATTGAAATATGTTGGATTGTTTTCTTTATTAGACAAGGCGCAGGCCTCTTTGAAAAAAGTGTTCCCAGTAAGGTTTTTGGACATGCCGGTAAAAAGAGGGGAAGTTTTCCCGGCCGCACAACCCATTTTCATCCCCAATACAGAGGCTCTTACCAAACCCAAGACAGATCAACTTTTCCAGCTCCAACCATATAAGCTCCTCCTCCATTCTTCCCCTACAGAGGATGCCTGTGGAGAGTGAGGGGCCAAAGATCCGCTACACGTTCCAGACCTACAGGTAAGTCTACCAATTATGGATTCTTCCCATCTTCCAGTGGGCAGAAGACGTCATCATTTTCCCCCAGCTTAGCAGATGATATCTTCCGATCACTGGATTCTCAACACAAGGTTATCAGATAGAGTTCATTTCCATTCCGTTCAAACCTACCTACCACATCCAATTTATTTTTCAAAGAAAGATCATACCCTGATAGATTTGGAAATAAAAGAACTTTCTACCAAAAATGCCATAATCCAAGTACCACTCCACACTTCAGGTTTTGTCAGCAACCTGCTTTTAGTAAGAAAGAAAGATGGTGGCTTTCGCCATGTAATCAATCTGAAGAATCTCAACAATTTTGTGATATATCATCACTTCAAGATGGAAGGCATCCATCTTGTCAGAGATCTTTTATTGAAGGACGATTGGTTGATCAATATCGTATTAACCACTTAAGGACCGGTCCTGGACCAGAGCGTTTTTTGAACATCTGACCATTGTCATTTTAAGTATTAATAACTCTGGGATGCTTTTACCTTTCATTCTGATTCCGAAAATGTTTTTTCATGACATATTCTACTTTAGGTTCGTGGTAAAATTTAATCGATACTTGCATCATTTCTTGGTGAAAAATTCCAAAATTTGATGAAAAAATTGAAAATGTTGCATTTTTATAACTTTGAAGCTCTCTGCTTATCAGGAAAATAGACATTCCAAATAAATTATATATTGATTCACATATACAATATATCTACTTTATGATTAAATCATAAAGTTGACATGTTTTTACTTTTGGAAGACATCAGAGGGCTTCAAAGTACAGCAGAAATTTCCCAATTTTTCACAAAATTTTCAAAATCAGAATTTTTCAGGGACCAGTTCAGTTTTGAAGTGGATTTGAAGGGCCTTTATATTAGAAATACCCAATAAATGACCCGATTATAAAAACTGCACCCCTCAAAGTATTCAAAATGACATTCAGTAAATGTGTTAACCCTTTAGGTGTTTCACAGGAATAGCAGCAAAGTGAAGGAGAAAATTCAAAATCTTCATTTTTTATACTCTCATGTTCTTGTAAACCCAGTTTTTGAATTTTTACAAGGGGTAAAAGGAGGGACATCTTCCTAAAATTTGCAACCCAATTTCTCTTGAGTAAGGAAATACCTCATATGTGTATGTAAAGTGTTAGCGGGCGCAGTAGTGGGCTCAGAAGGAAAGGAGCGACACTGGGATTTTGGAGAGTGAGTTTTTCTGAAATGGTTTTTGGGGGGCATGTCACATTTAGGAAGCCCCTATGGTGCCAGGACAGCAAAATAAAAACCACATGGCATACTATTTTGGAAACTACACCCCTCAAGGAACGTAACAAGGGGTACAGTGAGCCTTAACACCCCACAGGTGTTGGACGACTTTTTGTTAAAGTTGGATGTCTAAATGAAATTTTTTTTCACTAAAATGCTGCTTTTCCCTCAAATTTTACATTTTTTCAAGGGGTAATAGTAGAAAATGCCCCCCAAAATTTGTAACCCCATCTCTTCTGAGTATGAAAATACCCCATGTGTGGACTTCAAGTGCACTGCGGGCACACTACAATGCTCAGAAGAGGAGGAGTCACATTTGGCTTTCGGAAAGCAAATTTTGCTGAAATGGTTTTTGGGGGGCATGTCCCATTTAGGAAGCCCCTATGGTGCCAGGACAGCAATAAAAACCTCACATGGCATACTATTTTGGAAACTACACCCCTTAAGGAATGTAACAAGGGGTACAATGAGCCTTAACACCCCACAGGTGTTTGACGACTTTTTGTTAAATTTGGATGTTTAAATGTAAATTTTTTTTCACAAAAATTCTGCTTTTCCCCCAAATTTTAAATTTTTACAAGGGGTAATAGGAGAAAATGACCCCCAAAATTTGTAACCCCATTTCTTCTGAGTATGGAAATACCCTATCTGTGGACATCAAGTGCTCTGCTGGCGCACTACAATGCTCAGAAGAGAAGGAGTGCCATTGAGCTTTCAGAGAGTGAATTTGTTCGGAATGGAAGTCAGGGGCCTTGTGCATTTACAAAGCCCCCTGTGGTGCCAGAACAGTGGATCCCCCCACATGTGACCCCATTTTGGAAACTACACCCCTCACAGAATTGCAGTGCAGTGCAGTGAGTATTTACACCCCACTGGCGTTTGACAGATCTTTGGAATAGTGGGCTGTGCAAATGAAAAATAAAAATTTTCATTTTCACGGACGACTGTTCCAAAAATCTGTCAGACCCCTTTGGGGCGTAAATGCTCACTGTACCGCTTATTACATTACGTGAGGGGTGTAGTTTCCAAAATGGGGTCACATGTGGGGGGGGGGTCCATTGTTCTGGCACTATGGGGGCTTTGTAAACACACATGGCCTTCAATTTCGGACACATTCTCTCCAAAATGGCATGGCGCTCCCTCTCTTCTGAGCATTGTAGTGCACTCGCATAGCACTTTACATCCACATATGGAGTATTTTCTTTTTTTTTCTTCCTATTTTCCCCTGTGAAAATGAAAAATTTAGGGTAACACCAGCATTTTAGTGAAAAATTTAATTTTTTCATTTTCCCATCCAACTTAAATGAAAATTCTTCAAACGCCTGTGGGGTTTTAAAGCTCACTATACCCCTTGTTACGTTCCATGAGGGGTGTAGTTTCCAAAATGGGGTCACATGTGGGTATTTATTTTTTGCGTTTATGTCAGAACTGCTGTAAAATCAGCCACCCCTGTGCATATCACCTATTTAGGCCTCAAATGTACATAATACGCTCTCACTCCTGAACCTTGTGCATCCGCAGAGCATTTTACGCCCACATATGGGGTATTTCCGTAAATTAAATTTTTTTTACACTAACAGACTGGTGTAGACCCCAACTTTTCCTTTTCATAAGGGGTAAAAGGAGAAAAAGCCCCCCAAAATTTGTAGTGCAATTTCTCCTGAGTACGGAAATACCCCATATGTGGCCCTAAACTGTGTCCTTGAAATACGACAGGGCTCCGAAGTGAGAGAGCGCCATGCGCAATTGAGGACTAAATTAGGGATTGCATAGGGGTGGACATAGGGGTATTCTATTCCAGTGATTCCCAAACAGGGTGCCTCCAGCAGTTGCTAAACTCCCAGCATGCCTGGATAGTCAATGGCTGTCCGGAAATGCTGGGAGTTGTTGTTTTGCAAGAGCTGGAGGCTCCATTTTGGAAACACTGCCGTTCAATACGTTTTTTCATTTTTATTGGGGGGGGGGGACAGTGTAAGGGGTGTATATGTAGTGTTATACCATTTATTTTGTGTAAGTATAGTTTAGTGTAGTGTTTTTAGGGTACATTCACACTGGCGGGTTACGGTGAGTATCCCGCTAGGAGTTTGCGCTGCGGCGAAAAATTTGCCGCAGCCCAAACTTGAAGCAGGAAACTTACTGTAAACCCATCCGTGTGAATGCACCCTGTACATTCACATGGGGGGGGGGGCAACCTCCAGCTGTTTCAAAACTACAACTCCCAGCATGTACTGACAGACCATGCATGCTGGGAGTTGTACTTTTGCAACAGCTGGAGGCACACTGGTTGGAAAACCTTCAGTTAGGTTCTGTTACCTAACTCAGTATTTTCCAATCAGTGTGCCTCCAGCTGTTGCAAAACTGCAACTCTCAGCATGTACTGATCGCCGAAGGGCATGCTGGGAGATGTAGTTATGCCACAGCTGGAGGTACGCAACTACAACTCCCAGCATGCCGAGACAGCTGTTTGGGCATGCTGGGATTTGCAGTTTTGCAACATCTGGAGGGCTACAGTTTAGAGACCACTGCACAGTGATCTCCAAACTGTGGCACTCCAGATGTTGCAAAACTACAAAACCCAACATGTCCAGACAGCAAACAGCTGTGTGGGCATGCTAGGAGTTGTAGTTTTGCAATATCTAGAGGGCCTTAGTTTAGAGATCACTGCAAAGTGATCTCCAAACTGTAGCCCTTCAGCTGTTGCAAAACTACAAATCCCAGCATGCCCAAACAGCTGTCTGGGCATGCTGGGAGTTGTAATTTTGCAACATCCGGAGGGCTACATTTTAGAGACCACTGTATAGTGATCTCAGACTGTAGCCCTCCAGATGTTGCAAGGCAACTCACTGGCTTCCGTAGGATCCAGGGAGCCGCATAGCCATCCTCTTCTGCCGCCTGCTGCCACAGCCAATCGCTGCCCGTTGCCATCGCCGATGGGTACGTCGACTTCTTCCCCGGTCCCCTTCGGTTTCCCCGTTATGCCCCACCTATTGTGGGTGGGCAGGGCAAGAAAACTGAAAGTTAACCCCCCTCTGCCCCTGATCTGCTATTGGTCGTCGCGTCTTGATGCCCAATAGCAGGGATAGGAGGAGTGGCACTCCTGCCATTCCACTCCTATCCCTTCAGGGGGATCGTGGGTGTCTTAGACAACCGCGATCCCCCTTATATTCCGGGTCACCATAGACCCGTATGACCCGGAATCGGCGCAAATCGCAAGTGTGAACATCAAGTGTGATGACCCCCCTGGGCATTTGCGCGGGGTGCCTGCAGATCGATATCAGCAGTCAGCCCGGTCCCCGGCCGGCATGCGGCAGGGACCGAAATTCCCCATGACCTACGCATACGTCCTTGGTCCTTAAGTACCAGGGAGCTAGGACATACGCGTACGTCCTTGGTTCTTATGTGGTTAAAGGATGCCTATCTGACAGTACCCATTCATCATTCTTCCCAACACTGGCTCCATTTCATATGGAAAGATATAAGAGGGCAATTCACATGCCTCCCATTTGGCCTTTCTTCAGCCCCTTGGTGCTTTACAAAGCTATTAAAACCAGTGGTGGCTATTCTAAGATCTCAAGGTGTACGCTTGATAATTTATCTGGACTATATCCTGATCATGGCGTCCACTATTCATCTAGCTCATTTACACATGGACTGGACTGTTTCTCTCTGAATGATCCTCAAGTTCCTTATCAATTACAATAAATCCACTCTGATTCCTTCTCAAGAAGTGGAATTTCTAGGATTCCTGATGAACACTCATTCTACCCTATTGAGTTTTCCTTCAAAGAAATTGAAGACCATCAGAAAGTAAATTTGTTTCCTTCTCAACAAAGATCTTATATCTCTTCAAGCTATAGCTTGAATTGTGGGACTTCTCTTAGCTTCCATTCAAGCGATTTTCCCAGCTCCCCTCCATTACAGAGCTCTCCAATGGTTGAAGATTCAACACTTGCAAGAAGGTCTGCGATATACAGATCAACTCCAACTTTCTTCCGAAGCGAAGGAAAAGCTTATTTGGTGGCTCCATCATATCCAAGATTGAAATGGCAAAACAATTTTTCATTCCTATCCAGATCTGATTTTAGAATCGGATGCAAGTCTCATAGGTTGGGGCACTCGATACGGCTTCCATTCTACAGGAGGTAAATGGTCCCCTATGGAATCGTCTCTCCACATTGAAGAGCCTTGAAGAGCTTCACAAAAAATATTTCAAATTCATGTATCTTGATATAAATCGTTAGGGAGGCACACAATCAGAACTCCTTTCCAACATTGCCAAAGATCTTTGACAATTTTGCCTCAACAGGAATATTACTTTGAAGGCTGAATACCTTCCGAGTCTATCAACAAAGTTGCAGATTGGAACTCTCGCTATCTAACCGCTGCTAGCGATTTTGGAAACTAGACCCTTGGATCTTTCATCAAATCAATCTCCTATGGGGTCCTCTTCACCTAAACCTCTTTGATTCCCACCTCAATCGCCAACTTCCCCTGTTCTTCAGTTGGAGTCCGGATTTAGAAGCCTTGGGAGTGGATGCTCTCATCTAATTTTGGGCACCACAAAGACTTTATGCGTTTCCACCATTCCCAGAGTAATATTTCAAGTGTTTATCCAGAAATCAACAATAGTCCTAATAACCCCTTATTGGCCAAAACAGTCATGGTTTCCCCAACTTCTGAGTATGCCCATAGATTATCTGAGAATACTTCCATCCCATCCACATCTTTTATTGGACCCCTTAGCGAATCATCATCCTCTCATCCTTTCATGACAACTTCTGCTAGTTGCATGGTTAATATCGGGTCAGCCAACCCTGAGTAAGAGTTTTCTCAAACAACTAGAAATATCCTCTCTGAAGCCTGGACCGCCTGCCGCTCAGCATGGAAACTTTGGTCTTATTCGTGCATTTCTCAAGTCTTGAACTATTTGTCAGCTTCTTTCGATTCAGGTAAGGCTTACCAAACTTTGAACCTATATTGTTCGGCCATCTCTTTTTACCATTTTTCTATCGATTCTATCCCCATTGGCAAACACCCTCTAGTTTGCAAACTTCTTAAGGGTATACTTTTTAAAAGTCCCCCTCTTCCCAAATATCATTCCACTTGGGATGTTAATGTACTTCTTCAACTTTTCTCCTCCTGGGAGGATAATGATGATCTTACTCTTAAACTTAATCTTTCAAACTCACCACTTTATTATGTCTTATATCCATTAAAAGAGTGTCTGATGTCAAAGCTCTGAATATATCCCATAGTCACTACTCCCCTCAAGGTGTTACTTTTGACATTCATAGACGAACAAAAACAAATTTACAAAGAGTCTTTTATCCTTCTTTTCCTCATCATGATAAATTATGTGTAGTCAGATGTCTCAAATCTTACGAAAATAAAACTAATTCTCTTCGTCACCCCTCTCATTCTCAGCTTCTCATTTCTTATTGTAAACCTCACTTACCTATTTCCTCTACTACTCTTGCAAGATGGGTTAGACAAAGTATGATATTTGCTAATATTGATGTTTCCATATTCGGTGCTCACTCTATTAGAGGGGCCGTTTCTACAAAAATTGCTCAATCCGGGGTTTCCAGATTTTCTTAAAGTGGATGATTGGTCCTCTGACTCAACCTTCAAGACCTTCTACTATAGACCAGAAACGCATGTCTCTATGTCTCTTCTTGATTATGCATAATTATTATAATTTATAATCCATGTATTTTATTGTATACAGATATAGCTTTAAACTTGCATAATGTGAGGCCTCCTGTCTTGCTATAAAATTGGAGATTTTCTTACCCTTGGTGATGGAAAATATGGATTTTATAAAAGGCAGACCTTACCCACCCTTATGCTTTCTTGTGCTCTCTTCTCCTCTTCTCCTGACAACATTCCTGTCGTTACTGTTTGGACCTCTGATTCTACTCACCTATTAGACTTTCAAAAAACTTCATGACTTCTACTCCAAGTTATGAACTATCTTCAGTGAATTAAGAAATATTGCATCAATACTTTTTTCATCTTGTTATGATTTATCGTAAAGAAATAGGAAGTTACCTCAATCACAGCTCCTTTTATAACATAGGAGATACTCTGATTGGCTATTAATAATGTGTAGCATGTTTGTGTACACTGTGATACCTAAATTTTTTCTTCTTATTCATTATTAAAAACGTTTTAATGTTAACTGCTGACTTTCTGCAGTAAAAAGAGAACTGCATAATGCTCACCTCCAGTCTTTTATAAAATCCATATTTTCAGTCACCAAAGGTAGGAAAATGTCCAATTTAAAGGGAACATTTATGCCATTTATTCACCATTGCAAATAGTATTTTGCTTGTTCAAAGCCTTGCTGCTAAGTATACAACATGCTGCCTGCAAAATGTAGAAAGTTAGTGCAGTGGTTAGTATTAGGATATACAAATAAATTAGAGAACGTATGCAAGTCCTCAGCTTACTCCCTATTTCCTTTGGCGCTCAAACTGGTGTGGACCACTCCAATGGCTTTTAGACATAGAAGAAACAGTGTCCAGTGCAACTTATTGGGTAACAGAGCTTTTATTGCAAAATTTCACCTCATTGCACAGACAGTGTAGACATTCATCACGCATTTTGGCCCCACAACTGGGCCGTAGTCAGGCTAAGCTGGACACTCTTTCTTCTATGTCTACAAATAAATTAGGTATGATTTGTGATTTTCATGCAGCTCATTTGTTTCATAGAGCCTATTGTGTCAGAAAATCCAGAAAGTACAAGACCTTAATCTACTTTTTTGAAGTTGTGTTTATTATGTTTTGGTAGAAAATAATTAAAATACAAATCCTAAAAAATCTGGTTACCTTCTGTGGCTGATGCGGCACCTGACCTTCAGGTTGTAATAAATATCATTGATTGTAACAATTGGTTCAGGTAGCAGAATGAAAACTTTCCAGATTGAAAATGGTATAAATCCTGTGGAGTTTAAGATAGTGATAAAACATACAGAATATGGAAGTATATACAGTCATAGCAGTGGTAGGCTTGTCATTTATGTGTGTGCTTAACTTTATAGATGACCTATCAAGTAATATTTTGTTGTCACTTTAATATAACATTTTTGCATCAAAGGCAAAAGAAATATAATGTATCCTAAAAACCTTTTCTGTAAATTATCATTTTTTCTTTACATTAAACAAGGAGTTGGCACTGCCATGTCAGTATTGTGAGCATAATGATGTGTTGTGTATATAATGATCACTTAACACAATATTATATTTTGGCACTGGACTTGTGCCTTCACATGGCTAGTACTAAAGCATAGAGCTGCACATAAATAAGATATGACTTCTTGCAACACCCACTAGTAGAAATATTGTCTGTGCTCTATTAACTTTTCCTTAACCTTTTCCTATTATGCAAGCCGAGATGTCTTGTTATCATTTTATACTTTTACAATGATGTTCTTAGCAATAGCACAAAATGTCCAGGCATGATTTGTCCTATACTTCCTTTTTACTCAGGATGGCTATGCTATGAAGCATCTCTGCATTTTCTTCTTTTTTATCATGTTAGGGTTCTAAAGAGGTTTGTCAGTTTGGTATACAACATAGGTTTTTAGCTCCACTCAGCACAGTTATTTAGAGAAAATATTTTACAAAAATAATACAAAGACACAAAGTTTCTAACTGTCGCTTATCTAACACTCGTGTAGACCTGTTTGAAGAACAAGCTGGCAAACCCAGCCCATGGCTTGCCAAGCATTCACACTTTGCCAGACTTGGCTTGTGTAGGCCTGGTAACAGTACTATGATTAGCAAAAGAGGATGCGGGGCTCACAGTGTTTTAATGCCTGAAGGAATGGAGAAAGTACTAGGAACAATGAGATAACTTGGGGTAACCCAACATACCTTGCAGCTTGCAGCAAGATCACATGATGCTATGTTATCCAATTCTTGCTTGTATACAGCTCCCAGGCCAATCAATCGTGAGTACTGAGTATTCATGTGACAACGCTTATGAATATTTAAATCATGCCGGCGGGCCCGCCTCCAGAGCGCAAGTCAGCGCTGAAAGAGATGGACCTTTGGAGGATCGGGATTCCGGACTGCAGGTAGGTATAGCAGTCTGAGATCCCGCATTGGTCTCCTTTTAACCTGCACTATAATACGGTGTATCGGGTTATAGTGCAGGTGAACGGGTGACCATTTTCCTTTAAGAGGTTGATAAAACCTTATGCACTGCCTTGCAGACCCCATCTTGTAGAAAAAACTGAGAGAGAGAGAGAAACTATTGATCCCAGAAAGCCTTTACAATTTAAAGAGAAAGGGAGTTAAGCAATGCATTGAGCAGTGGGCTGACCTCAGTGACCTGTCACCTGCATTAGTTTGTCCAATTGGTACACTGCAAATCCCATAAAAGCTATCACATTGCAATACAAAGAAAAGCTGAGCAAAGCAGTGGGCTGATCTCAGACACAGGGATTACGGGACATGTTTATGCACTTATATATTTTATAATCTTTTGTTTAAGAATGCTTTTGTTGCTTAATATTGTTCATTAAAAGTATAAATAAAGAATATAAAAAAAAAGATGCCAAATTATGTTTTCTGTCTGGATAAAGTCAGACATGTATCTATTTATTTTTCTACTGCCGGTGCACTGCCGTAGATTGTGATTTGCCATAGATTGTGATGGAGTGACTCAGCAGTTTTCCCTGCTCGAGCGCTCCGCCTCCATTACAATCTATAGGCTGACACTCGCACACCACCCCCCAACCATTGGTTACTGCGGGGGCTGGGGGTGTGTGCGAGTGTCACGTGACATATTTAATCATCAGGCATTGCAGCTCATAGCAGTCTCACGTGGGCTATCAAAGGGAGAGGATCTCTCCCTGTTATAGCCCGAAGCTGCACAGAGCTCTCATGGCCTTTGTGGCCCGATTCCGAGAGCGGTATCGGGCCACAGAAGCTAATACTTTTACTGTTTTATTGTCACCCGCCGGTGTGCTCATTCGCCACCGCTATCGGGATCCCTATGTCCGTTAGCAGCGTTATCAGCTTGTCACCCGCCAGCGCGATCGCTCGACAGCGCTATCGGGATCCCTATGCCCGATAGCGCTGACAACCGCTTGCCTCCCCGCCCGCTGCTCTGCTCCACATCCCCTGTTAACTCTCAGGGAATGGGGAACAGAAAGTAGAGCAGCGGGCGCAGCTAAAGTAGTACTGCGCATGCGCAGCACTACGCAAATAGCGTAGGTAGGTAGCTTAGCCGTAGATTAGTGTAGGTTGTAATTTAGCATGGTTTACATCCTTCCTTTTGAATCTACTTCTGATTTTGGTTTAAAAACTGCATTGACAATTTTACAAAAAATCTGCTGCATGTGATGGCAGCCTTTTAACTGGAACTTGCTATGATCCTGTTTACTACTACATTACTATAATGTTATAAGTTGTTGTGCAGTCCTTCACCTGAACTAACAGCAGATTGAAGCACTAATATGGGTATAACATTGCACAGCTTGCTCTTGCCTTTTGCATACTTTACCATCAAATTGGTCCAGCAATAGGATGTTTATAAGTCTCTAGCAATCTCTCCCATCTGTTAGTAAAGTGAATAGGTGATGTATTATTGATTTGCCTAACCCACCCTAACATAAGGAGGTGGGTTAGGGTTGATTTTTTATTACATTTTTTATGAATATAGAAGTAATGTACACCAAGTGTCATTGAAATATTTGAAAGTATATTGTAGGGATTTCACTCTGGGGATAGCTCTAGGATCATCCTTAACAATCCACAGGACTTCATTCAGCATGCAAACAACAGTTCTTTATGCAAATCTGGCTCCTCGCCAGATTAATTAGACAGGTTGCAGGATAAACAAAAATACAACACAGGAACAAAACAAAATCCTAGGCTGTCCAGCCACTAACTACACATTAGACACTTCCCTCTCTATCCACTGGTAAGCTAGTCTCCACCAGCTTAAAACACAAGTTTCCTGCAACCTTTACTCACTGTTCACACACAGCATTTGCAGCCACTTGCTGTGTGTACTAAGACTGTCTGTCCACTTCACTGTTGTGGGTCACTCACAGAACCTGGCTGTGTGCTCCTCACAAGGACCCCTGCCTCCCCACTTTACAGCCACCCTGCTGTCTTCTGGGGAGAGTCCAGACTATTCTGTTTCCTTTTCTTATATGCAGACTTCCCACACTTCTGCTGGCCTCATTAATTAAGCACTAGTGTTGAATGCGAATATTCAAAATGTAATTTTTTTACCGCGAATATCGCCACTTCACAATTTCGCGAATATTTAGAATACAGAGCTATATATTCGTAATGACGAGTTGGTGCGGAGCGTGAATATTTCGTATATGCGAATATGCAAATATTTGTGAATATCTGCACTTCCAGAGGACACTGATCCCTCCCTTCTTTTAGCTTGTGGGGCCAATGAGAAGGATGCCAACACAGTTGTCAGAGGTAAGCAACATCCCTAGCAACCAATAGGAAAGTTGCCCACCCCTTCACTATATAGGATTCTTCCCAGCAGCGTATTTTGCAGTTTCATGTGGTTCTGAGAAGAGATTGAACACTGTCTGTGCTTTGCTGCGCTTTTATTTTATTTATTTTTTTAAAGAAAATCAAATTATATACGGACTAGAAAGTTAGTGTTAGATAAGGTAGGTTAGTTTAGCATATATATATATATATAAATATATATATATATATATATATATATATATATTCCTGTATACCTCTCTTTGGGTATTACCCACACTCATAAACAGGATAGCCAAATCATCAAAATGACCGTCTTTTATAAATAATTCCAAATCATTAAAATACAATCAAGAAGAACAAGAGGGCAACCACAATGAAAGATCAGTTAAAGTGGTAATGATTAAGAGCATAATGGGTAATGGGGTATGTGCGTAAGGCAGATACAACAACTATAATAAGTTACAAGTCAGACAACTATAAATAGTTAAGCAGTGAATATACCAAAAATAGATTATCATATCAATATTATACCTATATCCACAACAGCTTGGCACTAAGATACTACCCAGGAGACTGCACACCTGTGACAAACTGAGATGAAACACCCTTGGGATGCAATGTCTCCTGTGTAGTATCTTAGTACAAAGCTGTTGTACATATAGGTAATATATCTGTACTTTTTGCTATATTCACTGTTATGCTACCTGTATTTATAATTGTCTGACATGTAAGCTTTGTAAATTATTGTGATATATTACAGTTGTGGTAACTGCCTTCTGCACATGCAGAATTATGCTTTTATAGCCAGTTATAGCCAGTCCAGTTAACCCTCATTCAGTGGGGTTGCACTCTTGCTCTTTTTTAATGGTACTTAAATGGTTAGGAATAATAAAAAAAATGAGATAAAGAGAGAAAGTTTAAAAGCGGTGCTGATGTTAAAGCAAGAAGTAAGCAAGATTGACAAAGAGCCTAGTGGCATAAACATTCGTTACTTATTGGTCCCATGTCCCTGCCCATGTCAAACTTTGCCATATCAATTTAAGGTTCTTGTTTTAATGTCAAGGGGAGGTGCTGCTTTTGAACTTTCTTTCTTTCTTTTTTTATATAATTAAAATATTGGACTTACACGACTGAGCACCATCCAGGTCCATCTCATGCTGTTTGTACCTGAAGGCTATGACCTATTCATGCATTTACTATAAACACTCTACAGTGCCGGCATTGCTCTTTTTATAGAGAGATATATTAGTCTTTCGCCAACATAATCAAAATTAAAGAGAAGAGTAAGAAGAACAAGAAAGACAAAAAGAAAGAAAAAAAGGATAGAAAGAGAAAAATAATCAACATAAAAGGGAAGAATAGGATAAAGAAAGAAAAAGGAAAATAAAGTAAAAAAAAAAGAGAAAGGAGAATGATCAATGTGGGCCAGGTTTTTCCCCTAACCTACATATCTACGAGACCCATTGCCACCACAATGCCACTAATGGAGGTAGGGTTGCTGCCAATATAGAATGAACAATCAGTACAAAAAAGATGGTAATTTTGACTTTTGGCTATCCTGTTTATTCTATCAGTGTGGCTTATACACTTAAAAAAAAAAGTGGAAAAGAAGTGTGTGTGAAGGAGCCCTAATAGAAATTGGGTCTCCAAAGCTTTTTTTTTTGTAGATGAGTAACGGCCTTTAACACTGACATCAAATGTAGGAAGCCCATATTTTAATCTTGGCTACCGGGTGAGGAAAATGGTAACTGGAATAAAGCATTATTGGACCTGTGGATTGTTTGGCAGAGATTATCTTTTTTTTTTTTTTTTTCCCGGTTCTCTTACTATTAGCGGAGGTGTTGTTCTTTTGTCAATATTAAGTCGTCATTCTGTATAATGTTTATGATTTAAGTGATCATTTTCATTCTGATCCTATGAAATAAGCTCCCTAAACTTAAAGCATTGTAATTCTCATGTTTTAATGCCTTTCTATCCACGTAGTGAGGAATCTGGCTGGGCTATAAATAGATTTCTAATGACTGTCAGACTCGGTGCCTAGGAAATTTCCTAGTAGGTTTCTCATTACAGAGACAACATCATTAATAAAGTTGCTAGGATTTTTTTTTTTTACCATTGCAGAATTATCTTGCTCATCAGTAGCTGCAAGGCAATCTGCCTATTGTGTATAATTGGCGACTAATTTTTAAGACTGTTATTTATCATAATTATCTATAGAACTTAGTGACAAAACAGACTGGATAGCTATGAAGAGCAAATAAAGTAGCGGCAGATGGTCTTAATGTCAAGACACTATGGAACCTAATGTCGAGGGATGCAAACTGCAGTATTGCTGCTAAATTAACCATATGAGGAATCTGTCACCTTTGCCCCAATGTTTTAGAATGTCACTGTGCTGTGTCCATCTTGCTTTTGTGTTTTTTTCCACTGCAATCAATTGGGGACACATTAGGGAACACTCAAATTATAATGTAATGCATCAATTCTACGATTGGGACTTTTCTTGTCAGAGGCCAAACTTGGCTTAAGCATTTCAAGCTAATGATCTGTATGAAATGTGATTAACAATAGTTGTTCATTTAAGCTCATTTCTTTCTGGTGCCAGTATTGTTGTTCATCACATTCTGGTTTTATTTGCATCTTACACTCTATATTATTTCATAAACATAATAATACATGGACCATTAATAATAAAGTGCACTACAAACTCATGTTTATGTTTGAATGTTTGTATACATAAGCAATTTAACCGCTATCAGGCAGGGCTTGTTCACCTTCCTCCTGACCAGATCCTATCTCTATTCCTCATTATTATAAAGAGGGTGGCACTAGGGCAGTAGATGAGGCCATTTTTTTTTTTTTTGTTTTTTTTGTTTTACTTTGTTATTCTTTATTCTTTACTCAGATATGTTTATACTTTTTTAGGTCTTTTGGACCCATAAGGTTATAAAAGTGTTTTATCATTATATTTCTTAAGTTTGTATAAGTGACCAGTGCACATAAAGACATTTCATATCTGAAATCAGCAATGTGGGCAAAAGTTGTTGAGTACAGTGAAATTTGGAACTAATCTATGGCAAAAGGAAACATGCAGCAGATTTGAAATCTACAAAGGTTTGTTTCCACAGCATTCGCAGAATATCAACAGTGAGTAGGGCTCTTGGCTAGGCCCAGTTAGCCCCGGAAGCTGGCTTTGGCTTTTTGGCATGACAGAATTTTTAAAGCAGAATCTGACAGAAACATTCCTCTCAGGAATTATAGCAGACTTCTATTTTTTCCAATGGGGTTCTGCTGCACCATGCACAGTAATTTCTGTGGTAGGAATTCAAATTCCTTCCTCACAGAAAGAATTTAAGTGTGAATTGTTTCTGTGGAATGAGGGCGCATTTCTAAGTGGTCCTAGTGGCCACTCATGAGTCAGCACCTGCCGCAGATGAAATGTCAGGATGGAATTTTTAAAGCCTGGCTATGTTGCAGTATGTCTGTCTGTAAGACAATCAGGGCTGGCCCAAGACATTGTACTGCCTGGGTCCAAGAGTGAAATGCGCCCCCCCCCCCCCACACACACACAAACACAAAAAAAGAAAAAAAACACAGGCAACAAAAATGTCCCCACATCTATTATCTTAGTCTCCATTTTTTTTTTATATAACTTTACTGAAATGGCACAGGGAGATCACAGGGGGGATTGAAATGGTACAGGGGAATCAAAGGGGGGGGGGGGGATGGTGTAAATTTAAATGGTGGGATTGGGAATTGAGGTGGCCACTCTGATCCCACTGTGCCATTTTAATAACCCCCCGTGCCATTTCAATATAACCCCCAGTGCCATTTTAGCTTCCCCGCCCCTATGCCCCATATTAGCTAGGCAGCAGAAGTCCTCCACATTAGCTAGACAGCAGAGGTCCCCCACATAAGCTAGGCAGCAGAGGTCCCCCACATTACCTAGGCAGCAGAGGTCCCCCACATGGGTTAGGCAGCAGATGTCCCCCCCCCCAATAGTTTAGGCAGCAGATGTTCCCCCACAATAGGTTAAGCAGATGTTCCCCCACAATAGGTTAGGCAGCAGATGTTCCCCCACAATAGGTTAAGCAGATGTTCCCCTCAATAGGGTAGGCATCAGATGTTCCCCTACAATAGGGTAGGCAGCAGATGTTCCCCCACAATAGGTTAAGCAGATGTTCCCCCACAAAAGGTTAAGCAGATGTTCCCCCACAATAGGTTAGGTGACAGATGTTCCCCCACAATAGGTTAGGCGGCAGATGTTCCCCCACAATTAGGTTAGGCAGAAAATGTTCCCCCACAATAAGTAAGGCGACAGATGTTCCCCCACAATAAGTAAGGCGGCAGAAGTTGTTCCCCCACTTTAAGTAAGGCAGCAGATGTTGTTGCCCCACATTAAGTAAGGGGGCAGTTGTTGTTTCCCCACACTAAGGCAGCAGATGTTGTTGCCCCACATAAAATTTTTCTTATCATAGTGCCATGGGGATTGCCGTAAAAAATACACAAATAACAGATATCAGATGTTATTCCCCCACACATTAGGTAGGCTGTGACAGTAGTGGGACAGTCCACCCCCACCCTCCCCCGCCCAACCCCCCTCCCTGTCCCGATGTACTTACCTCCAGCGGCTCTTTTTCTTCTTCCCCAGCAGCTCCTTCAGGCCTCTTCTATCCTCTTCCTCTACGCTCCGACGTCTGATGATGTCACTTGTGTGCCAGAGCGCAGAGGAAGTTCCGGCGTCAGAGTGAGTTAATCACTCACCAGAGGTATGTAGAAGCAGGAGACTGCTGTTTAAACAGCGGTCTTCTACTTCTGTGCAGGGGGGGGGGGGGGGTACAGGCTTTATCCCCCTGACAGCGGGCATAAAAAAAAAAGATTTTTTAATTTGCTCACTGTCATTTGTGTATTTTACGGCAATCCACATGGCACTATGATAAGAAAAATTTTGGACACTGAAATTAAGTCATTATCTAGTGGTAAAGTAATGGTTATCCTAAAAGTTTGAATGTTGGGCTGGGAGGTCACTGCAATGAAAATACAGTAGGAGTGAATAAGCTACACTTAATTTTTTCTGGATTATGAGATGGTTACAGTTATTGTACCATCATGCAAGATTGTACACCATCCTATTACAGGAGTACCTGCTGCTTGGATGACTAGCACCCCAATCTTTTATAGAAGAGCAGAATGACATAAAAATCAAGTTAGTTCTTTCTTGTTTTCTTCTTTGTTCCAATGTGGTAGATACAGTATGAAGGAGTTACTACATGATATATGTTCACAGCTGTCATGTGAAAGGGAAACTCAGTGTCATGTCAGGTAGGGAACAGTGCAGACCTGAACTCCCCAAAATTACTGTCCCCATCTGCTTGGGCTATCCACCATAAATGGCTGTCCCCAATTAGGTGACGGTCTCTACACTAAGTGCGTAAGGCATCAAGGGAGGTTGAACAGGCTATGTCAGCAACACACGGGCAAAAAAGGTACCAAAACAGTAGACAAGGGATTAACAAATGACAAGCCAGAAAGCCAAAAACCAAGAGGGCAGTGCAGTACAAAACAACAACCGAAATCAAAATAAGAGAAAGCAAGGGTCAAACCAGGAGGGCAGCATAGTAAAAAGTCAGAAGGCAAGAGAATGGTCAGGGATGTTTAACTAGGTTCTATTCAGTGCTCTGGCTGGGCCACTCAAGGACATTTACAGAGTTGTCCCTAAGCCATTTCTGTGTTGTCTTGTCTGTGTTCTTAGGGTCATTGGCCCAGATTTATCAAATTTTGTGAGAGAAAAAGTGGAGAGATTTTCCTACAGCGACCAATCACAGCTCAGCTTTCCTGTCTTAATGAGCTTTTGTAAAGTGAAACCTGAGCTGTGATTGGTTGCTGTGAGAAAATCACTCCACTTTTTCTCTCAGACAGTTTTATATATCTGGGTCACTGTCTTGTTGCTACAGTATGTGAACATTTGGACCAGTCTGAGGTCCAAAGCACTCCAGATGAGGTTTTCATTAAGAATATGTCTGTACCCCATTCAGCTTTCCCTCAATGCTGACCTGTCTCCCTATCCCATCCATAGAAAACACCCCCATAGCACGATGCTGCTGCCACCACCATGCTTCACCATAGGGATAGTATTAGGCAGTTTCTAACATTTCAGACAAGTGAAAGGACCGAAAAACTTTCTGAATGCATTGTACATTGTTCAGTACTACTCTAAAATGTGTTATAAGTTACTGCTTCTGTGGGTGTGTACAGATACACAGGGAATCTCCTCTTCTGTATGTGTGTGGTGTATGGGTGCCATGAGGTAGGCTAGTCTCTGTCTCTATTCACTAGCTCAGGAACAAGTGTGAAAGTTAGAGATTAATCATTCAGACCAGAATTCTGATGAAAACTATAGATTATATAATGACCAGAAATATTACTGCTTCTTGTGAACATGCATTGCAGCTTACCCTGAACCCAAATGCAGTGTTTGTGCGGCACCCTTTACCTAAATTCACTGGACTGGTTGCAAAAGGCACTAAGAGGTAAGCAATGATGCACACAGTACTGAATGCTTTGCTGCTTTCTATATTCACGAGGCTGGGTGTAGCGAGTGAACATGAAGGGAGCTGCAATGCATTCAGTACAGTATGCATCATTGCACAAGATAGCAGAGGAGAAGGAAGTTCGGGGAGAGACAGGAATCCCTGTTCCATGATACTCCAATTGATGTTTGCTACATTTGTACACTTTAAAGACACATGTTCACTTAAAACATCACATTTTAAAATCACAGGAGCTGAATCTTTACAACTAGAAGCCATACCATACAACAACATGACACGATTTTGAAAGTCACTATTTGTCTAAGTAGACATTCACATGGGTATAAATGGTCTTGTTCCTTTCAATGTAGTTATTGTTACCATTTCTAATTTTATTAATGTCACGATTTTTCTTCTTGCTGTCACTAATTTATCTACAAAATTTTTTCCCCCTGTTTCTTAACTGATATAGCTTATAGAAACATAAATGTTTGCCTCTTTCTGTCTAATTGTATATTCTGTCAGCTACATTTCCTATATATTAAAATGCAGACTTTTCTCTTACTATCTTACTTCTTTTACTTTATAGTATATCACCATGGTGGATTCTTCTTCCTGTTACATGTGCTAATTTATTTGACCTATGGTTTGCTCTTAGATGGATTTCATTATGAACAAAGGAATAAAACATATAGCATATTGTGTTGGTACATAGAATTGAAGAATGCAAAAGCAGTTCTTTTATGAAAAAAATACATAAATAATAATACACCTCAACTACTACTGAATTGTTAAGTGGTGAAATATATAAGCTTTTTTGAGAATACAGATCTATTATTAGAAGTACTTCACTTGCATTTGATTTTAATCGAAGGGCAAATTTAATTAATGGCTTTTGGAAGTGTAAAAATGTATATTTTCTGTTAGGACAGAAACCTTCTTCACGGCCTTTGTGTCTCGATACTCTTGAGAAATCTTCTGTAATTAAAAAAAAAAAAATTAGGCTTTTGCCTTAGAGACGTCGGTATAATTTACATTTCATCTGCCAGTAATGCCTGTCCTGATAACGGAAAAGTCTCCCTTTTAAAGATGAGATGAAAAAAAAGCAAGCAGGTGAAACATGAAATTGGTAGGTGGTCAATGAAAATAAATTAGCTGCTTTGGACAATAAAGTTTAACTCTGTTACATGTAACTTAACAGAATGTGACATGCTATCTGCAAAATAATGTGAAATCCAAGGGGCAGTTTAACCCAAGAGTATGGAAGAGATTGATCAGTCTTTACAATACAATAATGTGCACCTAAAATTATTAGACAATAGGTCTGCTTTCATACATAAAATTACTCTGGATTCTGTCATGATCCATCTGCCTCAAATGCAAGGCCAGCTTCTGCCTTGTAGACCAAACACTTTTGGCAGAAAGTGATTAGAACCATTCCCACCTTGCTCACATTATTAATGTAATAGTATTTTCCTTTTTTCTTCTGTGAATTACATTTTCTGTTGCCATTTTTACTGTGAAGCATATGGGTAAAATTCTTGGCTGTTATAATTCTGATCATTTCCAGACATTACAGTTTGTAATAAAATATCTACAAGTAAAATATTAATTTTTACATGTAAAATATTCCGTTGGGCAATTGTTCTCCGGATGTTTTTTTTTTGTTGTGTTCCCTCTACTTATATTACCTATTCTTACATGTTAAATAAAATATGCATGTACTGAACTTCCCATTTTAGAAGATTTGTGCTCATTATGATGCTGGAGAGGCAATAAGACCATGCTAACCCAGAAGTTATCTTGCTTCTATATACCATATAAATGTGGATTATTAGGCTATGGTTGGGAAGGTTGCTTAAGACTTTGGTTTTAAAAAGGTAACATTAATATTGTGTCATATTTGTGGCAATACACTACATATTGTTGACTCTACATATGCACAATAACTACATCAGTATTTCCCAGCCAGAGGGCCTCCAACTGGACAGCCTTTGGCATGCTGGGAGTTGTAGCTTTGCAACAGCTGTAGGCACTCTGTAATAATTAGGATCTGTTTATAATTTAAAGGTTAGTTTTCCTGTGTTCATCGTAGCATCATGCATAGCTGTGACGACGCTCAGTTCTATAGGCTTGGACCTAGAGCCTATTACTTACACTCTCATCCGCGCCTATCCCAGGTGCACATAAACACTTTGCTAGTCTGTTCAGGCCTTGTTTGTGTTCAGTTTATATGCATTGCTTTCACATTGCTCCTGGTTTGTTCTACTGGTTTGTGTATTCTGTCCTATGAGTATGCTTCTTATAAGTTTTTTCTCCGTTTAGTGAATTGGTACCTTTTGCTGTTAACTTAAGTTTGTCTGTTTAGCTTAGTCTCAGATATGTATTTACACATTCATTGTATTGGTTGCTTTTACACTATACAGGATTAGGGCTGTATTTAAGCTTATGTTTTACTTGTTTTACATTATTCAGGACCAGGACCATATTTACAGCCTGTGATTTTTTTAAAAGTATTCGGGCTGATTATACCCTTTAAGAGTAAGAACATGTGCATCAGAATGTTAACACGCAGATCTTATTTTTTTGCAGTTTCGCCATTGGATCTCACCCCTATACACAGAAAGATGTGAAATCAATCACAAATCAACAACATAATGTACTTGTTGTGTATGCGAAGGCACAGGTAAATTCCACAGCAGTTCTGCCCCTTTGGGGATACAACCAAAGGGGAGGATTGATGTTTTTATCCAAGCCACAGAATGGCAGTAACAGCTTTACCAAAAGCATTTATAATTCCTTTAAAATTTATAACATGCTTCTCAACACTGCTGCCCTAGGCACAAGCCACTATTAAAGGGGTACTCCGGCGAAAAACATCTTATCCCCAATCCAAAGCATAGGGGATAAGATGTCTGATCACGGAGGTCCTGCCTCTGGGGACCCCCGCCATCTCTGGCGTGGAACCTCAGTCATCTGTGCACGGAGCGAACTCGCGAATACAGCTGCCCCATCCCCTCCTTTCATGTCTATGGGAGGAGGCATGATGGCTAGTGCCGTAGCGGGGGGGGGGGGGGAGGGGGGGGGGTAGTGAACGGGCTAGCAAAAAAAAAAAATAGGATGGTGGGAGCTGCCCTTTAAGGACTCAGGTCGTACCTGTACGCCCTGAGCCCGGTTCCGGTGTTTAAAACGGGGTCACCCCATGACCCCGCATCACATCGGGTCGGTCCCAGCTGCTAGTCATAGCTGAGACCCTGGCCTAATAGCCCGATCGTTGTGCCGCATGCTATTAACCCTTCATACGCGGCGATCAAAGTTGACCGCCGCATCTGAAAGTGAAAGTAAACGCTTCCTGGCAGCTCAGTCGGGCTGATCGGGACATCGCAATAAAATCGCGATGTTCCGATCAGCTAGGATGCGAGCGGAGACCCCCTTACCTTCCTCCATCGTGTCCGATCTGGGTATGATTGCTCCAAGCCTGAGCTACAGGCTTGAGCAATCTAGCCCCTATCTCGCTGATCCATGCAAAGCTATGGCTTTGCAGGAATCAGAGTAGATGATCAGTGTGTGCAGTGTTATAGGTCCCTATGGGAGCTATAACACTGCAAAAAAAAAGTGAAAAAGAAAGTTAACAAAGGTGATTTAACCCCTTCCCTAATAAAAGTTTGAATCACCCCCCTTTTCCCATAAAAAACAAACTGTGTAAATAAAAATAAAAATAAACATATGTGGTATCACCGCGTGTGTAAATGTCCAAACTATAAAAAGATATCATTAATTAAACCGCACGGTCAATCGCGTACATGCAAAAAAATTCCAAAGTCCAACATAGCGTATTTTTGGTCACTTTTTATATCATAAAATAATGAATAAAAAGCGATCAAAAAGTCTGATAAATGCAAAAATAGTACCAATAAAAACTTCAGAACACAGCGAAAAAATGAGCCCTCATACCGGCCCATACGCGGAAAATTTAAAAAGTTATAGGGGTCAGAAGATGACAATTTTAAACGTATAAATTTTCCTGCATGTAGTCATGATTTTTTTTATCAGAAGTACGACAAAATCAAACCCATATAAGTAGGGTATCATTTTAACCGTATTGACCTACAGAATAAAGATAAGGTGTAATTTTTTACCGGAAAATAAACTGCGTAGAAACGGAAGCCCCCAAATGTTACAAAATGACATTTTTCTCCAATTTTGTATCACAATGAATTTTATTTCCGTTTCGTCATAGATTTTTTTGGTAAAATGACTAATGTCTCTGCAAAGTAGAATTGGAGGCGCAAAAAAATAAGCCATCGTATGGAATTTTATGTGCAAAAATGAAAGTGTTATGATTTTTAGAAGGTGATGAGGAAAAAATTTAAATGCAGAAACGGAAAAACGCTGAGTCCTTAAGTGGTCAAAAGCCATTACTGTATTTGCAGCTACCACTTCTGCAGGAAGGTTATTCCATGCAGCCACTACTCTCTCAGTAAAGTAATACTTCCCTCTAATTTAAAACAATGTCCTCTTGTGATAGGTTTTCTTCAATTAAATATGCTCTCCTCCTTTGCCGTGTTGATTCCCTTTATATATTTAAAAGTCTCTATCATATCCCCTCTGTCTCTTCTTTCTTCAAAGCTATACATGTTAAGGTCCTTTAACCTTTCATGGTAAGTTTTATCCTGTGCAATCCATGTACTAGTTTAGTAGCTCTTCTCTGAACTCTCTCTAGAGTATCTATATCCTGCTGGAGATACGGTCTCCATTACTGCGCACAATACTCCAAGTGAGGTCTCACCAGTGTTCTCTGCAACAGCATGTGCACGTCCCTCTTTCTACTGCTTACACCTCTCCCTATACATCCAAGCATTCTGCTAGCATTTCCTGCTGCTCTATTACATTGCCTTCCTACCTTTAAGTCTTCTGAAATAATTACTCCTAAATCCCTTTCCTCAGATACTGAGGTCAGGACTGTGTCAATTATTCTATATCCTGCCCGAGGGTTTTTATGCCCCCAGGTGCTTTATCTTGCACTTATCCACATAAAATTTCAGTTGCCAGAGGTCTGACCATTCTTCTAGTTTTCCTAAATCCTTTTCCATTATGCGGATCCCTCCAGGAACATCAACCCTGTTACATATCTTTGTGTCATCAGCAAAAAGACATACCTTACCATCGAGACCTTTTGAGATATCACTAATGAAGATATTAAACAAAATTGGTTCCAGTACAGATCCCTGAGGTACCCCACTGGTAACAAGACGTTGCTCTGAATATTCTCCATTGACTACAACCTTCTGTTGTCTGTCACTCAGCCACTTCCTAATCCACTCAACAATATGGGAGTCCAAGCTCAATGACTACAGTTTATTGTTAAGTCTTTTATGTGGGACAGTGTCAAAAGCCTTACTAAAATCTAGATATGCAATGTCTAATGCCCCTCAGCCATCTATTATTTTAGTCACCCAGTCAAAAAAATCAATAAGATTTGTTTGACATGATCTCCCTGAAGTAAACCCATGTTGTTTTTCATCTTGAAATCCATGGGATTTTAGATGTTCCACAATCCTATCCTTTAGTAGGGTTTCCGTTAATTTCCCCACTATTGATGTCAGACTTACTGGCCTATAGTTGCTTGATTCCTCTCTACTACCTTTCCTGTGAATGGGCACCACATTTGCCCATTTCCAATCTTCCGGTGATTGGTTAAATAAATCTGTTAATGGTTTTGCTAGCTCACCACTAAGGTCTTTTAATAATATTGGGTGTATCCCATCAGGCCCCTGTGACTTACATACCTTCCTTCCTTTGTTTTTAATTTAGTTAATCATTGTTTTAATTTCCTTTTACATATATATATATATATATATATATATATATATATATGAATGTCTTATCCCCTTACTTTTTCTGCTTTTGCAGACTAGTCTAATGCAATTTTCTGTTGCCTTCAATAATGCGTCTTTTAGTTTAGGAGGATCTCCGTGCAGCATGATGTAAGCCGCACCGCTCAGGCTCTCCGGGGACTCCTCCTCCCCCCTCCCTCTCCCTGTTTTTTTCCTATCTCTCTCTCTCTCTTTCTCTCTTCTTCAGTATTTAAATGGTTACATTTATTTCCTGGAACGTGAGAGGTCTGGGAGATAGGGTTAAGAGATTTGCAGTATTTCTGCAGATATCTAGACATTTACATGCTATTGTGGGGCTGACCGAGACGCATTTTTCTAATGATTCTATTGGATCGCAGATTAAAAAATGGTCCAGCCTACAATTGCATGCAGTACACTCCTCATATTCAAGGGGGGTTTCACTGTTTATTCATAGACAAATTCCGTTTGTATTGAAAAGGAAGTGCATAGACCAATTTTGCAGATATATTTTTATACAAGGAGTATTGCAATGTGTTGAAGTTATTATTGCATATGTTTACATCCCCCCTCCTTTCTCCTTAGATGTCCTAATTGCACTTCTGGAATTTATTGGGGCAAGACATGAAGTACCGTAATTCCTCATGGGAGACTTTAATTCAGTAATGATTGAAGAACTGGATAGAACTGCCGGGGTATCTTATAGGACCCCGGGAATACACAGTTTTCAAAATGTATTGCAGAAGTGCAGTGGTTGGATGTCTAGAGAGAGGTATGGGTTATTGGAAGGATTTACATGTTTTAATCGGGCGAATAAGTCCACCTCGAGAATTGATATGTGTATGAGCAATTTGCCTGGTAGTAGTTAGTTGGTCATTAAATGAAAAATGAACAACGTTCAATATCTGATCATGTAATGCAATCACTGCAGGTTAAACTAGGTGACAGTAAGCCCCTTGTAATAGAATTTTTACATTGAATCCCCACTGGTTAACCATAATGGATAGGAATCAGGGACTTGCCGTAGATATATCCCAGTTTTAGAGGAGTAACATGAGATCGGTGGGATACTTATGCGGGGGGTCTTGTTTAGGGAAATTACACATTTAAAAAGGGGGTTTAGAGCAAGGGAAACTTTGTTGGTAGGAAAGGTGGATTCCCAGATGATGGACTATAAAAACTTGAAGAATGAGGAGAACTTTGTCCAACTGAATAATGTGCAGGAGGAATTAGCTAGATATCAGGTAGAAAAGGGGCAGAATTGGTTGTTTTTCTTAGGCCAGAGACAATTTGCTGATAACAGGAAGCCATTGGCGCTTCTTGCCACAGCATTAAAGGCTCAAGCGGATAGACCAGTATTAAGTAGTATTATGAATGAACAGGTATAGGTAATCAATGACCCTCAACAGGTAGAACAAATCTCTGTTTGTTTTTTCTCAAAACTGTATACCTGAGTTGAAGGTCTGGGATAAAGAAATTAACCATTATCTGCAACAAATCAGACTCCCCAAGCTGACAGAGAATACATGGACTTACCCATAGCATTAGAAGAAATTGTAGAAGTTATAAGATCTTTCCCCTCTGGTTCTGTGACCGGACCAGATGGTCTACCATTTCAGCTTTACAAAAGACTTAGGGAGGTCTTTGCACTCATATTGTGGGAGCATTTTAGAGAAGCCACCCGGGAGGGTAAGCTCCCGTCCTCTATGGCAGAAGCTCAAAAGGTTTTGGTCCTTAAAGAGCAAGAACCCTCTTAAGGTGGACAGTTATAGGCCGATATCCCTGCTAAATGCAGATGTTAAGATCTTTTCGATAATCTCGGCAACTAGATTGAAGCAAGTGATTAGTAGGTTGGTCCACATAGATCAGATGGGCTTTGTGCCTGGAAGGTGAATTTTTGATAATCTTGAGCGAACATTTGTTTACCCTTTAACCCCTTAAGGACCCATGACGTACGTACGTATGTATTTTGACGTTTTCCTTTTTTCCTCCTCGCCTTCAAAAAATCATAACTCTTTTATATTTTCATCCACAGACTATTATGAGGGCTTGTTTTTTGCGTGACCAGTTGTCCGTTGTATTGCCATCCCTCACTTTACCATAAAATGCATGGCGCAACAAAAAAAATACTATTTGAGTGGGGAAATTAAAAAGAAAACCGCAATTTTTCTAATTTTGGAAGGTTTTGAACTTTGCAAATTAACATATAGACAAGCCTGATGCATTTTGGAAACAAGTTCTGTGGACCAATGAGGTTAAAATTGAACTATTTGGCCGGAGTGACCAAAGGTACGTTTGGAGAAGAAGGGGAACAGAATTTAATTAAAAGAACCTCTGTCCAACTGTTAAGCATGGGGGTGGATCAATCATGCTTTGGGGTTGTATTGCAGCCAGAGGCACAGGGAACGTCTCACGCATAGAAGGAAAAATGGATTCAATAAAATTTCCGCAAATTTTGGATGCTAACTTGATGCCATCTGTGAAAAAGCTGAAGTTAAAGAGAGGATAGCTTCTACAAATGGATAATGATCCTGAACACACCTCGAAATCCACAGGGGATTACATCAAGAGGCGTAAACTGAAGGTTTTGCCATGGCCTTCACAATCTCCTGACCTCAATATAATTGAAAATCTATGGATAGACCTTAAAGGAGTTCTCTAAGCTAAAACTTTTAACCTCCGCTGTGACCGGGCTGTAAAACTATACATAATAACCTTTCACTTACCTGCCTACGATCCCCTGTTGTTCCGATATCGCCGCCCGTGCTCCGGTCCCTGTCAGCTTCCTCTTCCTGCGGGTCAGTGACTTCACTCTGCGCTCAGCCTATCAGAGGCCGTGACGGGACATTGCTGCGGCCTCTGATAGGCTGAGCGCAGAGTGAAGTCACCGACCCGCAGGAAGTGGAAGAGACCGGGACGGGAGAACGGGACGGCGATATCGGAACAACGGGGGGATCGTAGGCAGGTAAGTGAAAGGTTATTATGTATAGTTTTACAGCCCGGGCACAGCGGGGGTTAAAAGTTTTAGCTTATAGAACTCCTTTAAAAGAGCAGTGCGTGACAGACAGCACAGAAATCTCAAAGAACTGGAAGACTTTTGTAAGGAAGAATGGGCAAAGATACCTCAAACAAGAATTGAAAGACTCTTGACTGGCTACAAAAAGCGTTTACAAGCTGTGATACTTGCCAAAGGGAGTAGTACAATATATTAACTCTGCAGGGTGCCCAAACTTTTGCAGATGCCATTTTTTTGTTTTCTGTTATTTTGAAAGTGTAAATAATGGAAATAAAATCTAACTTTTGTTGACATATTATAAGAATGTCTAATCTGTAATTTGATGCCTTTTGAAGATTTTTCCATCTTTCCTTGGCTTCTTTATGCACATTAATACAAATTTTTACCTGGGATGCTTTTGATCCCCACTGTAGCACTGATCAGCATTATCGGTCATCTTATGCTCTGGTCTGCTCGATCGCAGACGAGAGCAGAAGACCCCGGGAGATGGCTGGAGCCAGGTGAGAGGACCTCCGGCCGCCATGCTGGATGATCGGATCCCCGCGTCCGATTGCGGATGTCCGCCATTACGGGCAGGTCCCTGGCTGCTATCAGCAGCTGGGACCTGCCGCGCATGACGCGAGCATCGCTCCGATGCTCGTGGTTATGCATAGGACGTAAATGTACGTCCTGGTGCGTTAAGTACCACCTGACCAGGACGTACATTTACGTCCTTTGTCATTAAGGGGTTAATGTACAGGCCGGTAGGGGGGACCTCCACTCCATTCTGTCGTTAGGCGCCACAAAGGTGTTCCATAGGGTGGAGTAGAGGTTTCTATGGGTCTTGCTAACGAAATTTGGGTTTGGTCCAGAGTATACTGATTTGATTAAATTGTACTCTCATCCTTCTGATAAATTGATATTGGGGAAAGATTTTACGATGCCCTTTGAGCTATCTAGAGGTACCCAGCATGGATGTCCTCTTTCCCCCCTTCTCTTTTCACTCTATATTGAACCCCTTGCTGTGATATTAAGGGATAGGTGGAACTAAGGGGGTTTGGGAGCAGGGGGGAGGAAGACAAGATTGTGTTATATGCCGATGATTTGCTTCTATATGTGCACGATCCAGTGAGAGCTGTTCCGAAGTTGGAACACATTTTTCAAGAGTTCGGTGGGAGGTTGGGGTTGTAGATAAGCTGGACGAAATCATATGCACTTCCCATATATCATAGTTCAGATCAGCTAAAGTTGGGAATGCAAGTGGTGGGAGAAGTGGGCTCCTTTGAATATCTGGGAATTAGGGTAACTGTTAACCCTTTAGATTATTTTAAGGAGAATCTAAAACCTTTGTTAAGCTTGAGAAAAAATGTTAAAATTTGGAATATACTGCCATTAAATATGGCCTATAGGATGGCGGTATTGAAGATGGTGGTTCTGCCTCAAGTCCTGTTTTTCTTAAATGTGTCCCCTATTTGGATAGTCGATAACTGGTTCACCAGAATCAAAAGATTAATGAATACATTTTTGTGGGGAAGGAAAAGAGCAAGACTAAAATATTTGAAATTGGTAGCCCCCAACAAGAAAGGGGGATGTGCCCTGCCGTCCTTTCGGCTATATTTAAGTGCCAGAGTATTGACTGCTATAAAACAGAAAAAGTGGGAGTGGGCGGGGAAATTGAATGAAATCAATAGAGATACAGAGGGGGTGGAAATAGCTGAAAAAATTGTAAGATAAAAGGGGTTATGGAATTTACTCCTATTGGCATAACCCAAGGTTGAATGAATATTTGAAGATTTACGATCCAGTGTTTTGGGGGAATCTAGAGAAATTAGGAAAATGGGGCCTATTATTGGTGAGAATGGTTTGAAATACTTTAAAGAATTACAGGAGGATTTTGGTTGAAGAGAAATAGATAGTGATGGGAAATGGGAAGATTCACTGGGGTAAATCACGGAGGCACAATGGAAAGTAGCATTAAGTAATGATAAAACAGTTTCAATAAATAATTCTTACAGGTTATTTCTGTTAAAAAAATTTGCCTGGTGTGTATTTCACTCCTGTAAGCTTAAAGAAAATAGGTCACTGGAAAGAAGATAAGTGTCCCAGATGTAGGGAAGAGGGAGCAGATTTTATTTACATTATGTGGTCATGCTTGGAGATTAATATATTTGGGCAGGAAATATTGGGAGAAATTAAAATAAGATTGCATGTGGAGAATAAGTTTCCCCCCCCCCTTTATGCGCTACTGGCTATTCAAGAAGGAAGTCCGGAACAAGGAACTCTCTTAAGAAAACTGTATTTGTGTGCTTAGTTATTGATTATGAGGGTTTGGATGTCTCCAAGGGTCCCAAGCCTTAGGCATTGGTATAATATAGTGGATAACATCATGAAATTTGAAATATTATTGTGTAAAGGTAACAAGAAACAAGAATTAAGGTTAAATAAGATCTGGGATAGGTGGATGAGAGAGTAAAATAGGAGAAATAAATAGACAAATATGAATCCTGAAATGTTGAAATAATTTGAAATTTTTTTTCAACTCCCCCCCCCCCCTCTTTGGGTGTCGGACGTCTCTAAGGGGAGGGAGGGAGGAAGGGTGGGTTGGAAAAGTGGGATGATTATTGTAATTTATAAGAAAGTTCTTGGCATTTTTTTTTATATATGTTTGAACAGTGGAAAATAATAAAGATTTGTTACATATATATATATATATATATATATATATATATATATATATATATATCCATGACTTCTGCAGTGTGGAGTGGATTATGGTGAATTTATACTGGTGTTCTTTGTGTTGTTCTAGTCTAGTTTTGTTTCTTGTAAATAAATTTTCTTCTTGGTTCATTCCTGTATAGTTTCTGTATTTTTAAGTTGCTGTTGTTGAGATGCACATTTGCCAAAATGTCACATTTATGGTGTAATAAATGTCATCATTTTTTCACAAAAAAAAAAAACCCCATATATATATATATATATATATATATATATATATATATATAATATTTTATACAGAAGAAAACGAGCAATTGCTACTGAAAAATTGATTCTTTATTGATACAAACCATATGACACACAAGAAACACCAGGAGATTAAAAACAATACTGGCGGAACTGGGTAATGGTATTACATACAATAGATACCGGGGTATAAGCAGTAAATTGTACAATAGGGTGGAAAGGGGATGGAGGTAGATGCAATATCGGACATTGAGCAATCATACATCTACCTCCATCCCCTTTCCACCCTATTGTACTATTTACTGCTTAATCCATCATATGGATTTTTAGGTGCAAAATTGAAAGAGTTATGATTTTGTAAAGGTAAGGAGAAAAAATGAAAGTGCAAAAACTGAAAAAAACCCTGGTCTTTAAGGGTTAAAAGTTCATACATTGTGAGATGATGACAGGCAATATTCTTGAGGGGGTTTATGCCTCACCCAGATTCTTGAATATGTAAGAAAAAGAAACAGACAAAAAGCGCACTAATGTGCCATGATTCTGCTTGAGCAGTGGTGAAACGGTGAAAAAGAAAGGTGTTGCGCTCACCTGAGCGTGTTGTGTCAGAGGCACAACACCGTAATCGGGACATGTGATCTTGAAAGGGCTGCTGGCACCTCACCGTCCCGGGAACCGGTCCTGGGCGGCTGGTCAGTAGAAGCAGGGAGTGAGAATCGAAAATCCTCAGAAAAAACGTGGTGCTCCAAAAGCGCTCCTTTACAAGGTAAGGATAACCATGGGTCTGGTGTTCGATAAAGCAATAAGTCCTTTATTCAGGCACAAAGATGCAGGGATAACGCGTTTCGAGGGGTGGAGACCCCCTCTTCGTCAGATCCAATACCTATTGGATCTGACGAAGAGGGGGTCTCCACCCCTCGAAACGTGTTATCCCTGCATCTTTGTGCCTGAATAAAGGACTTATTGCTTTATCGAACACCAGACCCATGGTTATCCTTACCTTGTAAAGGAGCGCTTTTGGAGCACCACGTTTTTTCTGAGGATCTTCGATTCTCACTCCCTGCTTCTACTCACCCAGATTCTTAAAATAGATAAGATAAAGAATCCATAAAAGCTGGACCTAGTGAAATCAGTTTATTGAGGCTTTGACAACAATTTCATTCAGAGCCTGGATTTTTTTAGAATAGTAGAATGGTTGGAAGTGGTCAACTATTATCTCTTTCTCCAATAAAGGTTTTTCAGCTTGACTGCAGGTAGTATATTTTATAGTGATCCTTTTGTAACGATAAGATGATCCATTTGTGGTCGGAAGGCTGGTATACAGTTTTTATGCTCTCTTTTGGGTTTGTTTTCTTTTTGAAATGTCAGGTCAGACTGTTACGTATAGTTGCATTTGCTTTATTTCAGTTGGCCAAATGGATGTTTGACAAATATGTAGTTCCCACTTTTATAGTCTAAAGCGCTCTTGGTATCTACTTTTTAAAAGTGAGTTTTTATAATCAAATTGCTTCTTAATATGATATATGAACGTCTGAAAACTCAATAAAAAAAAGTTGTAGCTATTGTAAAACTCATCTGCACTGTTTTCAGATCCTTTTGAAATCAGCATTAGGTTGTCAATTTATTAATGGTAAAATATATTACTAATGAAATATATGCTGCTTCAGGCACCACATAAAAATATTCCCTAAACTAGAGTCACCCTAGTATATATTGTCATGTCTGTCTAAGTCTGTGTTCACACACAGCCATTTGGATTTGCTTGTGTGTGAACAGTTTTATGTTCCCTGGTCAGGAAATAGTTAATGCCTCTCGCTTTTTGTGCCAATAGCTCCTAATATGTGTCTATTTAATGTCAGCCCAGTCTAGCCTCTGGGCTGGTAATTGACTTCATTACATCCTGACTTGCTAACTTGCTGGACATGCTGCTGGGAGCTCTTGGTGAAACACTCTTTATTTTAATCTACTATCTCTGTTTTAGCATGCACTCTCTTTTTGCCATGTGTCTGTTCACACTGTGTTTTCTCTTGTATCCGTTCATATAAAGTTATGTGTTTTATATTTCTGTTTTCCTACTGGGTCAGCTTCTGACCACACTGTGGAGTGTACTGCTGGCCAGTAGTCTATTTGGATTTATTTTTAATGGTTACTTTTGTTAGTAGAGTGGAGTGTCCAGTCGTGTGACCAGTGTGAACAGTGTCCTACGTTGCCTCCCTGTTACCGCTCCATGGGAACTCCTTGTCTACTGGAGGTGTTCGGAGGGATTGCTATTCCTGTCTTGTGTTCAGTGTGAACAGTGTTCTATAATTATATCCTGTTGTATCCATTTTTCTGAGTTGTAAGTTGGCATCCCTGTTACCTGTCCATGGGGACTCCCTGTCTACTGGATGTGTTCAGAGGGATTGCGATAATTCCTGTTTAGCGATTTATCTCATTTACCTGTCCGTGGGGACTCAGAGGGTATTGTTATTACTGTGTCTACCGGAGGTTTTTCTAAGGGATTAAGTTTTTTCCTGTTTTGTTCTGGAATATGTTCAGGCTTATCCTTTTTTCTGTCTAGTGTTTTGAACTCTATATGTTTATTCGTTTTTTATTCAGATCTTTGGCGTTCTGTTCATGACCGCTTATCTATAGTGTCCTCTGTTCACGACCATTGAGTCCTCTGTTCATGTCCATTGATATAGTGTTCTCTGTACTAACTCTCTGATCTGTGTCCTCTGAACTCTATACTATAGAGTTCTATGTTCCTGTTATGTTTCTGTTTCTGACCGACTATTTATCAGTATGTGTTTTTATTAGGCCCCTGCACTTTAGCTCAGGGACGGACCGGCGCCCAGTTGTCGATCCACTGGTTAGGGTGGATTGGCAAGTAGGCAGGGAGAGTGGTTTTAGGGCCAGTTTAGGGCTCACTCTCCCTGTCCCCCGGTCGATTCCTTACATATATATTGCGGACATGGTTATCTGTCCAAAACACATTCTAAATCAACGCAAAATATTTGTTAGTTAAAATCAATTAAATCCCTTGTAAATGAAAGTTACATTGATTATTGGCAGTCTGTGATACTGTGTATTCTCATTGGTGGTCAGCACCAATATTGTTTTGGTAAAATAGAGTTGCACAATGTTTTTCTTTGAACTCAGCAAGCGCAGACTATATAACTGTGATACAACTGTAATAAATTAGTGATCCAATCTAGCCAAGTAGAGATGAAGAGGTGGCCAAGTCTAAGTGAGTCCCTGTCTCAGCTGTTTCTTTTATATTCAGTGGAAATAGGCACTTGCATTCACTGCCACCCCTCTTTGAATGATGTTTTTAAAATCAGGTAATAAGCCAAAACAAAAACATCAACATTTTGTTCTTTCAGATTTTTTTGTAGCATGTTATATTTAACCTCTAACCACTTTCATAAAAAACTAGAGATAGAGATAAACATATTAAGGATAACAATTATAATAATGTCAAAGTTAACATTTAAAATCTCATTGAATGAAATTATTTTATTTTTGGTCATATTAAAAGAGATACATTTCTGCCAGCATGCTGAAACAAAATGTAACAATATGAAAGGCATTTTAAGTTTTCAAGGAAGCAGAAACTAAATGTTAAATTTATGACTTTTTGTAATTCTGTTGCTGAGCAGATCATGTCCTCAGAAGACAAATGTTGCAAGCAACTGGGATATAAAATCTTAATAGGACATTCTAAATGTGTGAGAATCTCATAAAAAACAGGTGCTGCTTCGTAATGATGCCGTCCCACTGAGCCTACATTCTAAACCGAACAAATGCTTTTACAACACCCAATGTAAATGCTTTGTAATTCTAATCATTCCTTTTTTCCAAACTGTAGACTTTTAGCTAAACCACTGGTTAGAGCTATTAACTAGCTAGTTAAAACAGACACAACCTGTTTTACTTCCTATAATATATATAACCAATTTCTTCCTATAGTATCTATGACAGTTAATATAGATTTATACAGTATTTTGTGAATATGTTTTGTTTTCAAATTAGACAATCTTGTTGTATCTGCTTTGTGTTTCTTTACAAACATTTTTTTTTCTAACAACAAAGCTCCATAGTTAGTACCATTTTGTTTCAAGTTCAACCATGGGTAGGAGGAAAAGAGCAAAGGAAAGTAAGGTAAGGCACAGTGGAGGACTTTTAGTCCAGAGTGGGTGCACAAGCTCCAGGGGTCCGACTCAAGATCCCAGATAATTGAAGAAAATACGGAAGAAGCGGCACTCCAGGGATTGTAATCCAAAAAATAGTTTTATTCACCCATCAGTGAGATGCAACGTTTCGATCCACAATCCGGATCTTTATCAAGCATAGTAATCAAGTGTAACAACACAGTATTTATATGGTATCAAAATGACATCATATCCTTCAGGGGGTGTGGCCACCAATGTAAACACAAACTAATTAATGATATAGTGCATGATCAACATGACATAATACATGAACCATCAGATCAAGTGTTAATACAATCATGTACCTAATGAATGTAGTGTAAATCCACCCATATAAGTGTGTATAATAAGAGTTCTGACCTCCGATATCCAACTGTCCGGTTACCTTCACTTACCACCATATCCGGAACGTCATTACCGGAAGCATGCGGCCTGTGTTTGTACACAAACACTCTGCGCAGAAGCGGATGGCCGCTCGCGTTCGCGACGGGCCACCGCTATGCGCCCGCATAAACAGCAGACAAGTCACATGATCGCAATCACATGACCGCACAACAGGTAAGTCACATGATCGCAATCACATGACCCCTTGCTTCAGCGGTCACATGATATGTCAAATGATATGGGTAGGAGGAAGATGTTAGTGGGAAGATGTTATGGGTAGCTTTAGTAGGAAAAAAGAAACAAAAATAGATCAGCTCACCCCAACTATAAAGCTCTGTACTCAGTCCTCTGTCCTCTGTTTCTCGGTGCTGGATTAAAATGACCCTATTGGATGAGACATGCAGATTATTATGAAGAAAATTTTCTCTGCCCCCATGAAAAGTTATGATTAAAAACATTATTATCTTTTTCATTAACAAGTAAAAAAAAAAACCTGGATGTCCAGATCATACAAACACTTGGGCATTGGGCTCTTACAACACTTGGGCATTTCCGACGCTTCCATAGAAATGAATGGAGCTCGTGCCATCTATTTTCAGATGATACAAGCTCCTCACTGACAGCTGTGGTCCCGTTCTAAATTCTAACTAGCAAACCCTGATTTAACTGCTCCTGGTTATGGGGTATCTTGATCAAATCCTGAACCAACTTAGTCTAAGTCTGGGATTCTTCTTGCAGGTTCTTGGACCAGCTAAGAAAGTCCTTGCATCTAATCCACTTTGGCAGAGTGGAGATCCATAATAACACAGGTGGCACCAGTGCAAGTATCTCTGGCAGATACGTATGTTACAATATCATTCTAATTCCAGTAAACTCTCCCACAGGTAACTTAACACACCTAAACACATAGCCACCATCAAGGACTATCTTCTCCGGTATATGTGGCACAGTCACTTATAACTAACAGTGTAGAGGGCGGTGCTCTGCCCATTATACAGGAGGACATCCAACTTACATAATATTAGTAATAGAACAGGTGGCACTCACCACTAGGTATGCTGGCATGCTTTATTTCAAAACATGCAGGTGTGTTCAGTATAGTAAGCAACAAGTGAGCCATAAGGAAATGCTTGTAGTGCAAAACAATTGTTGCTTACTATACTATACACACCGGCATGTACTCCTGTAAAAAGTAGAATCGTTGAAATGAAACATGTTAGCATACTAGTGGCGAGTGATACACCTTTTCTATTGCTACTATTGCCTAAGTGGGACATCTCCCACAGGTAAGTAGGAAATTACATGATGGTGGTAATTGACGGTTGCATGTAGTATTGAATTCCTTATAATGAGTTCCCTAAATACATTTGGATTCTGTCACTTTTGTCATCCCCTGTTAATTGAAGATTTAAATAAGAAATAGAATTTGCATCCTAGTGGTATGTAAATATAACTTACATTTGTTATTATTTGATAAACCTTGGTATGGATGTTACAGTGTCTTTCCAAATGAGAAGATCATCTATGTACTTCCTACACCAAAGTATCAGATAAGGGATTTCTGGGGGGATAAGACACATTCACTTAAAATTGTTGGCTAGAAAAGGTAAGAAACATGAGCCCATAAGGTAACCTTCTAATTGCAAGAAAAAAAATTGTTTTAGCAAAAATTTTGTAACTGTAATAATATATTCTTTCAGTTCAGATAAAAACAAAACAAAAAAAAACCTGTGCATTCGTCCATAGTGCCCATAGGGCCAGTGCCTAGGGAATACATGTATAGAGGGCTAAGATGTCACAAGTGACTAATGTACTTTTCTCATCCCAAGTAATGTTCTGAATAATTTTCAACACTTCTGTAGAGTCTTAAAAATCCAAGCAACTTGCCACTATAGGTAATAAATAGGGATGAGCGAATCGAATCTGACAAATAAGAATTTGTAACGAATTTCAGGAAAAGTTTGATTCGCAATGAATCCGAATATCACCGTGATTCGATGAAACAAATCGCTTAATTAAACTAATTAAAAAAGTGCTGTCCAGGCTCCAGGGTGTCTAAAATGGCAGATCCATATGTGAGGACATGGGGCAAGGAATTCTGGGAAGGCGGGATGACCCTGAATCACATGCAGCATGCAGCCTATTAACAGCCAGCCCTGTGATGTCACAGCCCTATATAATCGGCAGCCATCTTGGGTGTACTACACAGCGACGCTGTACTGCGGCAGTGTGGTTTACATCAACTCTAAAGCTTATAGGGGCCAGTTAGGCTGAGCACTAAAAGCCATTGTCACCTGCTATTAGTGCATAATAATACTGTACTGGGCTGTACTGCACATCGACTCTGTACTGCTGCAGTGGGGTGTACAGCAACTCTAAAGCTTATAGGGGCCAGGTAGGCTGAGCACTAAAAGCCAATGTCACCTGTTATTAGTGCATAATAATACTGTACTAGGCTGTATTACACAGCAACTCTGTACTACTGCAGTGGGGTGTACAGCAACTCTAAAGCTTATAGGGGTCAGTTAGGATGAGCACTAAAAGCTATTGTCACCTGCTATTAGTGCATAATAATACTGTACTGGGCTGTACTACACAGTGACTCTGTACTGCTGCAGTGGGATGTACTACAACTCTAAAGCTAATAGGGGCAAGTTGGACTGAGCACTAAAAGCCATTGTCACCTGCTATTAGTGCATAATAATACTGTACTGGGCTGTACTACACAGCGACTCTGTGTTGCAGCACTAGTGTGTACTACAACTCTAAAGCTAACAGGGGCCAGTTAGGGTGAGCACGAAAAGCCACAGTCACCTGATTTTAGTGCCTAATACTGGTTGCATAGGGGAGCGTGTTGTCCTCTCATAAGTGTAACCTGTGCGTACATAGGTGGTGTACGTTTTTTTCCCTGTCAAACTAATTTGGGCCTACTTACTGTTACGCCGAGCGCTCCGGGTCCCCGCTCCTCCCCGGAGCGCTCGCTACACCTCCCTCACTGCAGCGCCCCGCTCGGTTCCACGGACCCGGGGCGCTGCGTTACCACCTCCGGCCGGGATGCGATTCGCGATGCGGGTAGCGCCCGCTCGCGATGCGCACCCCGGCTCCCGTACCTGACTCGCTCCCCGTCAGTTCTGTCCCGGCGCGCGCGGCCCCGCTCCCTAGGGCGCGCGCGCGCCGGGTCTTTGCGATTTAAAGGTCCACTGCACCACTGATTGGTGCAGTGGTTCCAATTAGTGGTTACACCTGTGCACTTCCCTATATCACCTCACTTCCCCTTCACTCCCTCGCCGGATCTTGTTGCCCTAGTGCCAGTGAAAGCGTTCCTTGTGTGTTCCTTGCCTGTGATTCCAGACCTTCTGCCGTTGCCCCTGACTACGATCCTTGCTGCCTGCCCCGACCTTCTGCTACGTCCGACCTTGCTTCTGTCTACTCCCTTGTACCGCGCCTATCTTCAGCAGCCAGAGAGGTTGAGCCGTTGCTAGGGGATACGACCTGGTCACTACCGCCGCAGCAAGACCATCCCGCTTTGCGGCGGGCTCTGGTGAAAACCAGTAGTGACTTAGAACCGATCCTCTAGCACGGTCCACGCCAATCCCTCTCTGGCACAGAGGATCCACCACCTGCCAGCCGGCATCGTGACAGTAGATCCGGCCATGGATCCCGCTGAAGTTCCTCTGCCAGTTGTCGCTGACCTCACCACGGTGGTCGCCCAGCAGTCACAACAGATTGCGCAACAAGGCCAACAGCTGTCTCAACTGACTGTTATGCTACAACAGTTACTACCACAGCTCCAGCAATCATCTCCTCCGCCAGCTCCTGTACCTCCTCCGCAGCGAGTGGCCGCTTCTGGAATACGACTATCCTTGCCGGATAAATTTGATGGGGACTCTAAGTTTTGCCGTGGCTTTCTTTCCCAATGTTCATTACACTTGGAGATGATGTCGGACCAGTTCCCCACTGAAAGGTCTAAGGTGGCTTTCGTAGTCAGCCTGCTGTCTGGAAAAGCCCTGGCTTGGGCCACACCGCTCTGGGACCGCAATGACCCCGTCACTGCCTCTGTACACTCCTTCTTCTCGGAAATTCGAAGTGTCTTTGAGGAACCTGCCCGAGCCTCTTCTGCTGAGACTGCCCTGTTGAACCTGGTCCAGGGTAATTCTTCCGTTGGCGAGTATGCCGTACAGTTCCGTACCCTTGCTTCAGAATTATCCTGGAATAATGAGGCACTCTGCGCGACCTTTAAAAAAGGCCTATCCAGCAACATTAAAGATGTTCTGGCCGCACGAGAAATCCCTGCTAACCTACATGAACTCATCCATCTTGCCACTCGCATTGACATGCGTTTTTCCGAACGGCGTCAGGAGCTCCGCCAGGATATGGACTCTGTTCGCACGAGGCGTTTCTTCTCCCCGGCTCCTCTCTCCTCTGGTCCCCTGCAACCTGTTCCTGTGCCTCCCGCCGTGGAGGCTATGCAGGTCGACCGGTCTCGCCTGACACCCCAAGAGAGGACACGACGCCGCATGGAGAATCTCTGCCTGTACTGTGCTAGTACCGAACACTTCCTGAAGGATTGTCCTATCCGTCCTCCCCGCCTGGAAAGACGTCCGCTGACTCCGCACAAAGGTGAGACAGTCCTTGATGTCTACTCTGCTTCTCCACGTCTTACTGTGCCTGTGCGGATGTCTGCCTCTGCCTTCTCCTTCTCTGCTGTGGCCTTCTTGGACTCTGGATCTGCAGGAAATTTTATCTTGGCCTCTCTCGTCAACAGGTTCAACATCCCGGTGACCAGTCTCGCCAGACCCCTCTACATCAATTGTGTAAACAATGAAAGATTGGACTGTACTATACGTTTCCGCACGGAGCCCCTTCTAATGCGCATCGGATCTCATCACGAGAGGATTGAACTGTTGGTCCTCCCCAATTGCACTTCTGAAATCCTTCTTGGACTTCCCTGGCTTCAACTCCATTCCCCAATCCTGGATTGGTCCACTGGGGAGATCAAGAGTTGGGGGCCCTCTTGTTCCAAGGACTGCTTAAAACCGGTTCCCAGTAAACCTTGCCGTGTCCCTGTGCTTCCTCATGTAACCGGTCTCCCTAAGGCCTATATGGACTTTGCGGACGTTTTTTGCAAAAAACAAGCTGAGACTCTACCTCCTCACAGGCCTTATGATTGTCCCATTGACCTCCTCCCGGGCACTACTCCACCCCGGGGCAGAATCTATCCTCTGTCCGCCCCAGAGACTCTTGCTATGTCTGAGTACATCCAGGAAAATTTAAAAAAGGGCTTTATCCGCAAATCCTCCTCTCCTGCCGGAGCCGGATTTTTCTTTGTGTCCAAAAAAGATGGCTCTCTACGTCCTTGCATTGACTACCGCGGTCTTAATAAAATCACGGTTAAGAACCGCTACCCCCTACCCCTCATCTCTGAACTCTTTGATCGTCTCCAAGGTGCCCATATTTTTACCAAACTGGACTTAAGAGGTGCTTATAATCTCATCCGCATCAGAGAGGGGGATGAATGGAAAACGGCATTTAACACCAGAGATGGACACTTTGAGTATCTGGTCATGCCCTTTGGTCTATGCAACGCCCCTGCCGTCTTCCAAGACTTTGTTAATGAAATTTTTCGTGATCTCCTATACTCCTGTGTTGTTGTATATCTGGACGATATCCTGATTTTTTCTGCCAATCTTGAAGAACACCGCCAGCATGTCCGTATGGTTCTTCAGAGACTTCGTGATAATCAACTCTATGCCAAAATAGAGAAATGTCTGTTTGAATGCCAATCTCTTCCTTTTCTAGGATACTTGGTCTCTGGCCAGGGACTACAAATGGACCCAGATAAACTCTCTGCCGTCTTAGATTGGCCACGCCCCTCCGGACTCCGTGCCATCCAACGTTTTTTGGGGTTCGCCAATTATTACAGGCAATTTATTCCACATTTTTCTACCATTGTGGCTCCTATTGTGGCTTTAACAAAAAAAAATGCCGATCCCAAGTCTTGGCCTCCTCAAGCGGAAGACGCCTTTAAACGACTCAAGTCTGCCTTTTCTTCGGCTCCCGTGCTCTCCAGACCTGACCCATCTAAACCCTTCCTATTGGAGGTTGATGCCTCCTCAGTGGGAGCTGGAGCTGTCCTTCTACAAAAAAACTCTTCCGGGCATGCTGTTACTTGTGGTTTTTTTTCCAGGACCTTCTCTCCGGCGGAGAGGAACTACTCCATCGGGGATCGAGAGCTTCTAGCCATTAAATTAGCACTTGAGGAATGGAGGCATCTGCTGGAGGGATCAAGATTTCCAGTTATTATTTACACCGATCACAAGAACCTCTCCTACCTCCAGTCTGCCCAACGGCTGAATCCTCGTCAGGCCAGGTGGTCTCTGTTCTTTGCCCGATTTAATTTTGAAATTCACTTTCGGCCTGCTGATAAGAACATTAGGGCCGATGCTCTCTCTCGTTCCTCAGATGCCTCTGAAATTGAACTCTCTCCTCAACACATCATTCCTCCTGACTGCCTGATTTCCACTTCTCCAGCCTCCATCAGACAAACTCCTCCAGGAAAGACCTTTGTTTCTCCACGCCAACGCCTTGGGATCCTCAAATGGGGTCACTCCTCCCATCTCGCAGGTCATGCGGGCATTAAGAAATCTGTGCAACTCATCTCTCGCTTCTATTGGTGGCCGACTCTAGAGACTGATGTCGTGGACTTTGTGCGAGCCTGCACTATCTGTGCCCGGGATAAGACTCCTCGCCAGAAGCCCGCTGGTTTTCTTCATCCTCTACCTGTCCCCGAACAACCTTGGTCTCTGATTGGTATGGATTTTATTACTGACTTACCCCCATCCCATGGCAACACTGTTATTTGGGTGGTCGTTGATCGATTCTCCAAAATGGCACATTTCATCCCTCTTCCTGGTCTTCCTTCAGCGCCTCAGTTGGCTAAACAATTTTTTGTACACATTTTTCGTCTTCACGGGTTGCCTACACAGATCGTCTCGGATAGAGGCGTCCAATTTGTGTCTAAATTCTGGAGGGCTCTCTGTAAACAACTCAAGATTAAATTAAATTTTTCTTCTGCATACCATCCTCAATCCAATGGACAAGTAGAGAGAATTAACCAGATCTTGGGTGACTATTTACGACATTTTGTTTCCTCCCGCCAGGATGACTGGGCAGATCTTCTACCTTGGGCCGAATTCTCGTATAATTTCAGAATCTCTGAATCTTCCTCCAAATCTCCGTTTTTTGTGGTGTACGGCCGTCACCCTCTTCCCCCCCTCCCTACCCCCTTGCCCTCTGGTCTGCCTGCTGTGGATGAAATTTCTCGTGATCTTTCCACCATATGGAAAGAGACCCAAAATTCTCTCTTTCAGGCTTCTTCTCGCATGAAGAGATTCGCAGATAAGAAAAGAAGAGCTCCTCCCATTTTTTCCCCTGGAGACAAGGTATGGCTCTCCGCTAAATATGTCCGTTTCCGTGTCCCGAGCTATAAGTTGGGACCACGCTATCTTGGTCCTTTTAAAGTTTTGTCTCAAATTAATCCTGTCTCTTACAAACTTCTTCTTCCTCCTTCTCTTCGTATCCCTAATGCCTTTCACGTCTCTCTTCTTAAACCTCTCATCCTCAACCGTTTTTCTCCTAAATCTGTTCCTCCCACTCCTGTTTCCGGCTCCTCGGACATCTTCTCTGTCAAAGAAATCTTGGCCTCTAAAAAAGTCAGAGGAAAAACTTTTTTTTTAGTGGATTGGGAGGGTTGTGGTCCAGAAGAGAGGTCCTGGGAACCTGAGGACAATATCCTGGACAAAAGTCTGATCCTCAGGTTCTCAGGCCCCAAGAAGAGGGGGAGACCCAAGGGGGGGGGTACTGTTACGCCGAGCGCTCCGGGTCCCCGCTCCTCCCCGGAGCGCTCGCTACACCTCCCTCACTGCAGCGCCCCGCTCGGTTCCACGGACCCGGGGCGCTGCGTTACCACCTCCGGCCGGGATGCGATTCGCGATGCGGGTAGCGCCCGCTCGCGATGCGCACCCCGGCTCCCGTACCTGACTCGCTCCCCGTCAGTTCTGTCCCGGCGCGCGCGGCCCCGCTCCCTAGGGCGCGCGCGCGCCGGGTCTTTGCGATTTAAAGGTCCACTGCACCACTGATTGGTGCAGTGGTTCCAATTAGTGGTTACACCTGTGCACTTCCCTATATCACCTCACTTCCCCTTCACTCCCTCGCCGGATCTTGTTGCCCTAGTGCCAGTGAAAGCGTTCCTTGTGTGTTCCTTGCCTGTGATTCCAGACCTTCTGCCGTTGCCCCTGACTACGATCCTTGCTGCCTGCCCCGACCTTCTGCTACGTCCGACCTTGCTTCTGTCTACTCCCTTGTACCGCGCCTATCTTCAGCAGCCAGAGAGGTTGAGCCGTTGCTAGGGGATACGACCTGGTCACTACCGCCGCAGCAAGACCATCCCGCTTTGCGGCGGGCTCTGGTGAAAACCAGTAGTGACTTAGAACCGATCCTCTAGCACGGTCCACGCCAATCCCTCTCTGGCACAGAGGATCCACCACCTGCCAGCCGGCATCGTGACACTTACTGTGAAAGGTCAGCCAAAGCTACACACTTGTTTTTGTAGCCTAATACAGTTTTAAGCAGAGCGTTTTGTCCACCTCTCATAAGTCATACCCAAAAAAGAGATCCCAGGGGTTAATGACCCAACGCTACTTAACAAGAACACCAAAGAAACAAATGTGTTTGAATGGATCAAATAATTACATTTTTATTACAGCAATATTATGACAAAAAATCAACAAACCACAATAAAAACAATTAAAATCATAGCAATTTATTTCCAAAGATAGTTTTCCAGTGGACAAGTCGCTGGGGCAAAAAAAGTATATATGTATATGTTATAGGGATCAAACACTGATCTCCATTTAAAGCACCAGGGAGCTATGAATCAGTATGATAAAGTGCAATCGAAGTAAAAAGGTCTCCTAATTAGAAACAGTGTAAATAAATAAGGTGCAATGATAATAATACATATTAAGGATGGCACAAACACTAAAGAGAGCAGTAATTAGCAATGCATACTATAGAGAACATACTTCTGCATGGTAAAAAGATATATAGTACAACATGGTGAGTATACCTAGGTGACCGCTGGACCCAACATTTCGCTTATCGCTTCAACACTCTCTTAAGTGTAAACTGTGCGTACACCTACGTGGTGTAAGTTACAGTGAAAGGCCAGCAAAAGCTACACACTTGTTTCTGTAGTCTAATACTGTTTTTAGCATAGTGGAGCGCATAGTCCTCCTCTCATAAGTGTAAACTGTACGTAAACCTACATGGTGTCCTTTATATTTTTTCTGTTAAAATAATTTGGGCCTAGTTACTGTGAAAGGCCAGCCAAAGCTACACACTTGTTTTTGCAGCCTCATCCAATTTTTGTAGCGGAGCGTATAGTCCTCTTCTCATAAGTGTAAAGTGTACACACACCTACGTGGTGTCCTTTATATTTTTCCTGTTAAAATAATTTGGTCCTAGTAACTGTGAAAGGCCAGCCAAAGCTACACACTTGTTTCGGTAGTCTAAAACAGTTTTTAGCGTAGTGGAGTGCATAGTCCTCCTCTCACAAGTGTATACTGTACATACATATGTTGGACCGACTTTAGGAACAGAAAAAAGCCATCGCCGATTTCTTGATGATACAAGCCGATAGGGGGACTCCCCTGTGTAACTTCAATGTCAACCAGTGGCAACTCATACGTGACACCTGCCTTTGCTCAGGCCCTTTGAGAAAGCCACATTATTAGTCAGTTGCCAGGATCACGGGATGAACAACGTCATTTCACTGCTTAATTTCCTACAACACGTGTTGGAAACAATGGCTGGTCAGGGCACTGGAGTTGTGTTGTCTACATCTCACAACCACATGAGCCCTGTGGGGCTGAACTGGAAGAGTAGGAGGAGGGGAAGGGGGACAGTGGAGCATAGGCAAGGTTTTGCAAAATTGGTGGTTTTTATAGTCATCTGACAGGAGAGGAGCAGGAGCAAGCTGCAGGATGATGAGGAAGACGAGACAGAGGACCCAGACACACCGTTGCTATGTGGTCTCCTCTTGCTGCTGGCACATTAAATGAAACATTTTAGGTTCATCTATTTGAAATCTTCAATTTAAATAAAATTAAAATATCTTTAATCTTTTCAATTGTGAGGCCCTATGGTCTCGTCAGGCTGTTGCCACCTCCAGGTTTGGTCATTCTGCCACTATATGGTATCCTCTTGCTGCTGCCACCTCCAGACTGTGTCATTGTGCCACCATATGATCTCTTCATGCTGTTTGCACATTAAATTAAACTTTTAAAATTCTAATCTATTTAAAATCCTCAATTTAAGTTTAAAAAAATCTCTTCAATCTTTTCAATTGTGAGGCCCTATGGTCATCATATATTACCTGTGGAATTACCACAAGAATCTAATGAAACCGGTTGGAGCGATAGCATTGAACCATAATTGATTAAATGAAACATTCACAGTCCCACAGTCGGGGGGGGGGGGGGGGGGGCGGAGAGGCAGGGGCTGGGACAGGTGGTAGCTTGACTCGCGGAGGACCGCCAGTTCGATTTTAAGATACAAGTACAAGCTTTTTCACTGCAGCAACTTCTAACAGTATGTGCCCACTTATCCAATGGTGCAGAGGCTGAATGTGCTCCTGTCCAAGTTGCTTGTACTGCAGTCCCTCCTTTTTTAAATGAACACTCAGAGCATGGGGGTGCACTGAGAGGCCGGGGCTAAGACAAGTGGTAGCTCGACTCGCGGTGGACCACCAGCTCGATGCTCGCAAGAATGGGTCCTCAAAAAAGGATTAAAAATAAATAAATTTAAAATTATAATAAATAAAAATTATATAAATAAATCTCTTTAATCTCTTCAATTGTGACGCCATATGGTCTCCCGACCCTACTGCCACTTCCGGTTGTTACGCCGAGCGCTCCGGGTCCCCGTTCCTCCCCGGAGCGCTCGCCTCATCCTCGTTGCTGCAGCGCCCCGGTCAGATCCACTGACCGGGTGCGCTGCGGTCCCGCCTCCAGCCGGGATGCGATTCGCGATGCGGGTGGCGCCCGCTCGCGATGCGCACCCCGGTCCCCGTACCTGACTCGCTCTCCGTCGGTCCTGTCCCGGCGCGCGCGGCTCCGCTCCCTAGGGCGCGCGCGCGCCGGGTCTCTGCGATTTAAAGGGCCAGTGCACCAATGTTGGTGCCTGGCCCAATCTTCCCAATTACCAATTAGTGTGATCACCTGTGCACTTCCCTATATTACCTCACTTCCCCTGCACTCCCTTGCCGGATCTTGTTGCCTTAGTGCCTAGTGAAAGCGTTCCCTTGTCTGTTCCTAGCCCGTGTTCCTGACCTCCTGCCGTTGCCCCTGACTACGATCCTTGCTGCCTGCCTCGACCTTCTGCTACGTCCGACCTTGCTTCTGCCTACTCCCTTGTACCTCGCCTATCTTCAGCATCTTCAGCAGCCAGAGAGGTGAGCCGTTGCTAGTGGATACGACCTGGTCACTACCGCCGCAGCAAGACCATCCCGCTTTGCGGCGGGCTCTGGTGAAAACCTGTAGTGGCTTAGAACCGGTCCACTAGCGCGGTCCTCGCCAATCCCTCTCTGGCACAGAGGATCCACTACCTGCCAGCCGGCATCGTGACAGTAGATCCGGCCATGGATCCCGCTGAAGATCCTACACTGGTCGCCCAGCTAGCCCTAAAGATCGCCCAACGAGATCAACAGCTGGCATACTTGACCTCCGAGGCACTGCGTATTCAGTCACAGATACAGCAGCTGCAGATACAGCAACAGCTACAGCTGCAACTACCATCTCCTCCGCCGGCTCCTGCAACTCCTCCGCAGCAACCGGCCGTTCCTAACCCCTGCTTGTCCCTGCCGGACAAATTTGGCGTAAAGATCGCCCAACGAGATCAACAGCTGGCATACTTGATCTCCGAGACACAGCGTCTTCAGTCACAGTTACAGCAGCTGCTGCCGCAGATACAGCAACTTCAGTCACAGCAGCTGCTGCCGCAGATACAGCAACTTCAGTCACAGCTACAGCTGCAACAACCATCTCCTCCGCCGGCTCCTGCAACTCCTCCGCAGCAACCGGCCGTTCTTAACCCCTGCTTGTCCCTGCCGGACAAGTTTGATGGGGACCGCAATGATTCTGCCACAGTCCAGTCCTTCTTCGCTGAGGTCCGTGGTGTCTTCGAGGAGCCTGCCCGAGCTTCTTCTGCCGAGATTGCCCTGCTGAACCTGGAACAGGGTGTTTCTTCCGTTGGCGAGTACGCCATTCAGTTCCGTGCTCTTGCTTACGAGTTTTCCTGGAATAGTGAGGTTCTCTGCGCGACCTTTAAAAAAGGCCTATCCAGCAACATTAAAGATGTTCTGGCCGCACGAGAGACTCCTGCTGACCTACATGAACTCATTCATCTTGCCACTCGCATTGACATGCGTTCTTCCGGATGGCGTCTGGAGCTCCGCCTGGATATGGACTTTGTTCGCACGAAGCGTTTTTTCTCCCCGGCTCCTCTCTCCTCTGGTCCTCTGCAATCCGTTCCTGTGCTTCCCGCCACGGAGGCTATGCAAGTTGACCGGTCTCGCTTGACACCCCAAGAGAGGACACGACGCCGCATGGAGAATCTTTGCCTGTACTATGCTGGTACCGAACACTTCCTGAAGGATTGTCCTACCCATCCTCCCCGCCTGGAAAGACGTACGCTGACTCCGCACAAAGGTGACACAGTTCTTGATGTCAACTCTGCTTCTCCACGCCTTACTGTGCCTGTGCGGATATCTGCCTCTACCTTCTCCTTCTCTACTATGGTCTTCTTGGATTCCGGATCTGCAGGAAAAATTTTTTTGGCCTCTCTCATCAACAGGTTCTACGTCCCCGTGACCAGTCTCGCCAGACCCCTCTACATCTATTGTATTAACAATGAAAGATTGGACTGTCTCATGCGTTTCCGCACAGAACCCCTCCTAATGTGCATCGGACCTCATCACGGAAAAATTGACTTTTTTTTCCTCAGGTTCTTTGGCCCCAAGAAGAGGGGGAGACCCAAGGGGGGGGGTACTGTTACGCCGAGCGCTCCGGGTCCCCGTTCCTCCCCGGAGCGCTCGCCTCATCCTCGTTGCTGCAGCGCCCCGGTCAGATCCACTGACCGGGTGCGCTGCGGTCCCGCCTCCAGCCGGGATGCGATTCGCGATGCGGGTGGCGCCCGCTCGCGATGCGCACCCCGGTCCCCGTACCTGACTCGCTCTCCGTCGGTCCTGTCCCGGCGCGCGCGGCTCCGCTCCCTAGGGCGCGCGCGCGCCGGGTCTCTGCGATTTAAAGGGCCAGTGCACCAATGTTGGTGCCTGGCCCAATCTTCCCAATTACCAATTAGTGTGATCACCTGTGCACTTCCCTATATTACCTCACTTCCCCTGCACTCCCTTGCCGGATCTTGTTGCCTTAGTGCCTAGTGAAAGCGTTCCCTTGTCTGTTCCTAGCCCGTGTTCCTGACCTCCTGCCGTTGCCCCTGACTACGATCCTTGCTGCCTGCCTCGACCTTCTGCTACGTCCGACCTTGCTTCTGCCTACTCCCTTGTACCTCGCCTATCTTCAGCATCTTCAGCAGCCAGAGAGGTGAGCCGTTGCTAGTGGATACGACCTGGTCACTACCGCCGCAGCAAGACCATCCCGCTTTGCGGCGGGCTCTGGTGAAAACCTGTAGTGGCTTAGAACCGGTCCACTAGCGCGGTCCTCGCCAATCCCTCTCTGGCACAGAGGATCCACTACCTGCCAGCCGGCATCGTGACACCGGTCACTCTGCAGCAGTGATTCTTATAGCGATGCCTGTAATCTGCATGTCATACTGAATAACAGTATTTTCAATTTCACTAACACAGCACACTCCCTATGCAAGGGAAAGTGTTCTTCACCCCTATTGAGGCTCTCTGTAGCCCAGTAACGACCATCTAAATATTTATGTAGGGTCCAAAAGGAATTTTATATATACTCTTTCATTTGGCAACATTTGCATACTGGGGAACTAACTGTCTAACACAATATTAAATCAACCCTTATCCGAGGGTTAAATATTAATAATCCTTTTAATGATTTGCTTTTTTTTCCCTTGGGTGTCATATTGCTTATATTTGTAACATGTATCTTATTATGTGTTTATGCTTTTTGTACTTCTTTCTGGCCCTTCTTATTCTTTTGTGTGTTGTTTCTAGCTTTTAAAGTAGCTCTGTTCATGAAATACTGTGGCTACTTGCCCTATATTTACAGGCATTTGCCGCTGTCAACTGACAGAGTAGAGAACCATTAGCTCTCAGCTCTTTGCTTTCCCTTCTAGGCCACAGGCAGCTTTAGGCCTGGAGCCTAGAAAGGAACACCTCCCCTCCAAGGAAGGTAAGTTTCAGTTTTTTTCCTTCAATCAGTTATGATAAAGGGGCTGCTTAAGTGGCTTTATACTGAGGGGGCTAACTGCTGTTTGGAAGCACTAATGGGTGCTAACAGGAATTATTGGAGGTAACTACATAGTTAAGCACTAATGGGACTAACTATTGTGTAGGGGCATCAATTCGGTGCTTACTACTTTGTGGGGAGGACTTCAGGGGCAAACTAATGTACGGGGCACTTTGTGGGGGCACTTTTAGAGGACAGTATGGATGGGGAGTTTGTATAGAGGTGTGTGTGTGGGGGGGGGAGTTTGTAAATTTGTAAAAGTGGGGGGCCTAGAATGATTGTCACAGATTCTGTGGAAATAAGTAATAAACAGAAGTCATTATGGCGGTCTGGAATGAAGGGGAAAGATGACAATTGAGGATGACTCATGAGAGACAACATTACCTGTGAATCACTGGTTGTTACTGCACTATAATCACTATATAGCCTTTATATGGGGGTAATGTTGGTGAATTGCAATTTGTATACAGTATTATTCGTTGGTGGTTTTAATACGTGGTCAAGGTGTAGCCATTTTGTTTTTTCCTTTTATAGTGGATATATTGGTAATATTGACCTTACTAACATATTCATTTTATTTAGTAAAATAATGGTGGTAAGATACAGTCATGGTGTGGCACTTTTATTTGGCCTTTATATAGTGCTGATACCAGTATATTGGATTTGGTCAGTAACAGTACGACAGCATGATAGCTAAATGTTTGAGATAATACTTGTTCCTGATATTTACAAACTGTATGACTATTGTATAGAAGCATACATTATGGAGGCATATAGTAGTCCACTATGATATTCACTGCAGATTTTCTGCATAAAAACCATCTGCAATTTTTAGCATACCTGCTCCCATGTGAAATATAGGTATCAAATGATATTGATTGGTTTGTTTCTTTGTCTTTTAATTTACTGTGAAGAAAAGGGTAAAAAATGCTTTACTCCTGCAGAACATTTAAACTATTTTTATTGTTTACTCTGAAGATAAAAAGTTACGGCTTCTTTTGTTTGAATTTGCTAACACTGGATGTCTTTGATTCTTCAAGGGCGAATCCAGTTTCCCTGGATAAAAAGGCACACTATTATATGGTGGTAGGCAGTTACTGCAAGAGTTTAATTTTGAAAAATAATTTAATCAACATATGGTGGATCTAAAATAACATATGGGTTGAGAGATGTATTTTAAATCATATTGACATTTCACCTCAACAAATTGTTCCCACAAATGCACTATATTTGGAAAACAGAATGAACCACAGAATAAATGCTCATTCAGCTTTACAGCCTTTATATGCTAGACTATTTCTGAATATCTACAAATTTGCAAATTATACATTATGATTCAAAATGGACGGTGCAAAATTATAGCCTGGTTATTCAAAACCCGAGAGAACATAACACAAATCTGTTAATATGAAAAGACACAATATCTATCCACGTTTTTTTCTGTCCTATTCTGTAAAAATGTGTGCCAGTATATCCTCAGACATGTACTGAATTGGTTTAGTGATGCATTGTTCAGATAGGAATGAATGCACAAAAAATGGAGCTACTCAAAATATTATGAATTAATAATAAATCTTTATTAAGCATAAGATTAAAAATACATGATTAAAACAGGAGGAAATCGACACAGACAGGCGGCATACCTAGGACATATGTATGTTAGGGCATACATAAAGTGCAGTACTGGGAGAGGTGGTGTTGGTGACTGCTGGATGAATAGAACTGCTACAAGCTCAAGTCTTATCAAGGAGACAAAGAGCTATTGTAAAAGTGCAAGTGCAATATTAAAATAAGTTTAAGGTGAAGACTCACAACAATAGACAATAAACAAAATGGATACATACCACAGTGAAAAAGGAGTCCCAGGAGTCAAATTATACAGGATGATTCATAAAGGTCATAACGCAAATCTATTAATATGAAAAGACACAATATCTATCCATGTTTTTTTCTGTCCTATTCTGTACAAATGTGTGCCAGTATATCTAGAAATTTATACCAAAAATTGGGGTGTCGCTAAAACTCAAAATATTTATTTTATCAATTACAAACCACCATATAGGAAAACATGTGATAACCCAAAAGGTGTGTAAGAGACAAATAAAATATTCGACCACCGTAACTGGGTCGCAGGAGATCTATTCGACCATGGTAAACTGGGCCGCAGAAGATCTCCTTATAGAGCCATTATTCATGCACCAAATATAAACACTCCTAATAGATATGCGGTAGATGTATATTTAGGTAATCCAAGCTATGTAAATGTTAAATCAAATGCACGCATTCCCAATGCGTTTCTGTCCGCATGCTAGATAATACGCATGGGGACGTCCTCAGGGGAACCTTGTGCTCAGAGACAACAGCTCCAAGATAATTATAAGAAACAATAGAACCGGAATGCATCTAAATGTGAATTCATTCCTGAGTACCTGCATGCACTGTGGCCCTATGCAGCTGTCAGTTTATCCACGCAGGCAAGTCCAATAATCAGAAAAACCAGACCCTGCAAAGAAGACTGATAATACATCCTAAATAACCTTACCCCATACCGCTTAGGTTTAGGGTCCTAGTGTAGGTGATCTAGGGATCAGTATAAACCCGTAGGCCCCCGTAGTTATGCTCCCCTCTGTTCTGAATAGGTGTTCATAGGTCACCTGTTTTAACTTCTACCTGACTCTTTGGAACTACCAATATGTATTTTTGTTAACTGAAAAGCTACCATATGACAGAGTATTCTAAATCCTGTTGTCTAATTCCCCTTCACTATGCTCCATCCAGTACGTACAAATATACAGCCCAGATAGATGAATCTAGTTGTAAAGGGGTTAAAGGGGTATTCCGGGCAAAAACATTTTATCCCCTATCCTTTGTATAAGATGTCTGATCGCGGGGGGCCCACTGCTAAGACCCCCCTGCGATCTCCCTGCAGCACCCGCATTCTATGCAAGTGCTGAATCTCCAGTTTGAGAAACCTCCGGGTTTCCGGGACTGGGGACATGACGTCATGCCACGCCCCCTCCATTCATGTCTACGGTAGGGGGCGTGATGCACAAGCCAGACCAGCATGCTGGGAGATCCTCCCGGTCTCCTGTCACTGCAGGATTGTCGTCTTTGTCACTGCTCGGTGCTGTAAGTATGGACTGGAGCAGTTACGGTAGATATAATGTAAGTGACAATGTGTAGCTCAATGACCGTAGCCCTCTCTCATAGAGGACTCTCCTCGCTAATAATGTGAGTATGAGATCTGCTAATTTACAGTAATGAGAGAAGGTACTGCTGGATGGGGTAATGTTATTTATGTTGTATTATCTGTCTTCCTTGCAGGGGCTGTTTTTTCTGATTATTGAACTTGCCTGCGAGGATAAACTGACAGCTGCATAGGGCCACAGTGCCTGCATGTACTCAGGAGTGAATTCACATTTAGATGCATTCCGTTACCTGAGCACAAGGTTCCTCTGAGGACGTCCCCAAGCATATTATCTAGCATGCAGACAGAAACGCATTGGGAACAGGTGCTTTTGATTTAACATTTACATAGCTTGGATTCCCTAAATATACATCTACCACATATCTATTATGAGTGTATATATTTGGTGTATGAATAATGGCTATATAAGGAGATATACTGCAACCCAGTTTACAGTGCTCGAATAGATCTTCTGCGACCCAGTTACGGGGGTCGAATATTTTATTTGTCTCTTACACACCTTTTGGGTTATCACATGTTTTCCTATCTGGTGGTTTTTGATGGATAAAATAAATATTTTGACTTTTAGCGACACCCCAATTTATGGTATAATTTTCTAGTTTTGTGGTCTGTGGGGTTCTATATCAGGCCTGTGTGTGCCTCTTAGTAATTACAACATGTCTATTGTGTGCCATTATATCCTCAGATATGCACTTAATTGTTTTAGTGATGCATTGTTCAGATAGGTCATGTGGCTAGAGGAAAGGGGGAGGGGTAGATATACTTTATCTACTCCCTCCACTAACCTACAGTAAACTACAGGATCTCTGATGGACCCCATTCAAGTCAATGGGATCTGTCAGAACCCAGGGGTGACCGTAGGTTGTGCTCCAACCCCTTTTAGGGGAGCACATAAAGCAAATAAAGAGCTGAATGGACCCTTAATGTGACAGAGCACAACAGCAATGTGAACATTGCCATATGTGACATTGTGTGGGCTTCTATATGGTTAGCAGCAAGATTCATGTGGTGCTGACGGACTCAGATCAGACACAACAAGAACCATGAAAAGGATTTATTCACCCAGATGCAAAGCATTTCGCTGTGCATGTGCAGCTTCCTCAGGCCTGGGGAAGCTGTGCATGCACAGCGAAATGCGTTGCATCTTGGTGAATAGATCCTTTTCATAGTTCCCGCTGTGTCTGATCTGGGTTCATCAGCACCACATGAATCTTGCTGTTAACCATATAGAAGCCCACACCACTCGATTGGTGAATTGAAGGCTTGATGGCAGACGGTGGCTGTAATCCATTAGAGCCTCACCCACCCTCCGCTATTGTTTTACGCTAGGGAGTGCTCCTCCTTTCTCTTTTATATTATGTTACTGTCACGATGCCGGCTGGCAGGTAGTGGATCCTCTGTGCCAGAGAGGGATTGGCGTGGACCGTGCTAGTGGACCGGTTCTAAGCCACTACTGGTTTTCACCAGAGCCCGCCGCAAAGCGGGATGGTCTTGCTGCGGCGGTAGTGACCAGGTCGTATCCACTAGCAACGGCTCACCTCTCTGGCTGCTGAAGATAGGCGCGGTACAAGGGAGTAGGCAAAAGCAAGGTCGGACGTAGCAGAAGGTCGGGGCAGGCAGCAAGGATCGTAGTCAGGGGCAACGGCAGAAGGTCTGGAAACACAGGCAAGGAACACACAAGGAACGCTTTCACTGGCACTAAGGCAACAAGATCCGGCAAGGGAGTGCAGGGGAAGTGAGGTGATATAGGGAAGTGCACAGGTGAACACACTAATTGGAACCACTGCGCCAATCAGCGGCGCAGTGGCCCTTTAAATCGCAGAGACCCGGCGCGCGCGCGCCCTAGGGAGCGGGGCCGCGCGCGCCGGGACAGAACAGACGGAGAGCGAGTCAGGTAGGGGAGCCGGGGTGCGCATCGCGAGCGGGCGCTACCCGCATCGCGAATCGCATCCCGGCTGGCAGCGGAATCGCAGCGCCCCGGGTCAGAGGACGTGACCGGAGCGCTGCCGCGGGGAGAGTGAAGCGAGCGCTCCGGGGAGGAGAGGGGACCCGGAGCGCTCGGCGTAACAGTACCCCCCCCCTTGGGTCTCCCCCTCTTCTTAGAGCCTGAGAACCTGAGGAGCAGACTTTTGTCTAGGATGTTGTCCTCAGGTTCCCAGGATCTCTCTTCAGGACCACAACCCTCCCAGTCCACTAAAAAAAAATTTTTCCCTCTGACCTTTTTGGCAGCTAAAATTTCTTTGACCGAGAAGATGTCCGAGGAGCCGGAAACAGGAGTGGGAGGAACAGATTTGGGAGAAAACGGTTGAGGATGAGTGGTTTGAGAAGAGAGACGTGAAAGGCATTAGGGATACGAAGAGAGGGAGGAAGAAGAAGTTTATAAGAGACAGGATTAATTTGACACAAAATTTTGAAAGGACCAAGATAGCGTGGTCCCAACTTGTAGCTAGGGACACGGAAGCGGACATATTTAGCGGAGAGCCATACCTTGTCTCCAGGGGAAAAAACGGGGGGAGCTCTTCTTTTCTTATCCGCGAACTTCTTCATGCGTGATGAAGCCTGTAAGAGAGAATTTTGGGTCTCTCTCCATATGATGGAAAGGTCACGAGAAATTTCATCCACAGCGGGCAGACCAGAGGGCAAGGGAGTAGGGAGGGGGGGAAGAGGGTGACGGCCGTACACCACGAAAAATGGGGATTTGGAGGAAGACTCAGAGACCCTGAAGTTATACGAGAATTCGGCCCATGGGAGGAGATCTGCCCAGTCATCCTGGCGGGAGGAAACAAAATGTCGCAAATAATCACCCAAGATCTGGTTAATCCTTTCTACTTGTCCATTGGACTGGGGATGATATGCAGAAGAAAAATTTAATTTAATCTTGAGTTGTTTACAGAGAGCCCTCCAGAATTTAGACACGAATTGGACGCCTCTATCCGAGACAATCTGCGTAGGCAACCCGTGAAGACGAAAAATGTGTACAAAAAATTGTTTAGCCAACTGAGGCGCAGAAGGAAGACCAGGAAGAGGGATGAAATGTGCCATTTTGGAGAATCGATCAACGACCACCCAAATAACAGTGTTGCCACGGGAAGGGGGTAAATCAGTAATAAAATCCATACCAATCAGAGACCAAGGCTGTTCGGGGACAGGCAGAGGATGAAGAAAACCAGCGGGCTTCTGGCGAGGAGTCTTATCCCGGGCACAGATAGTGCAGGCTCGCACAAAGTCCACAACATCCGTCTCCAGAGTCGGCCACCAATAGAAGCGGGAGATGAGTTGCACAGATTTCTTGATACCCGCATGACCTGCGAGATGGGAGGAGTGACCCCATTTGAGGATTCCGAGGCGTTGGCGAGGAGAAACAAAGGTCTTTCCTGGAGGAGTCTGCCTGATGGAGGCAGGAGAAGTGGAGATCAGGCAGTCAGGTGGAATGATGTGTTGCGGAGAGAGTTCAACTTCTGAGGCATCCGAGGAACGAGAGAGAGCATCGGCCCTAATGTTCTTATCGGCAGGACGAAAGTGAATCTCAAAATTAAATCTGGCAAAGAACAGAGACCACCGGGCCTGGCGAGGATTCAGCCGTTGGGCAGACTGGAGGTAGGAGAGGTTCTTGTGGTCGGTGTAGATAATAACAGGAGAACTTGATCCCTCCAGCAGATGCCTCCATTCCTCAAGTGCTAATTTAATGGCTAGAAGCTCTCGATCCCCGATGGAGTAGTTCCTCTCCGCTGGAGAGAAGGTCCTAGAGAAAAAACCACAAGTGACAGCATGCCCGGAAGAATTTTTTTGTAGAAGAACAGCTCCAGCTCCCACTGAGGAGGCATCAACCTCCAATAGGAAGGGTTTGGAAGGGTCAGGTCTGGAGAGGACGGGAGCCGAAGAAAAGGCAGACTTGAGTCGTTTAAAGGCGTCTTCTGCTTGAGGAGGCCAGGACTTGGGATCAGCATTTTTTTTGGTTAAAGCCACGATAGGAGCCACAATGGTAGAAAAATGTGGAATAAATTGCCTGTAATAATTGGCGAACCCCAAAAAGCGTTGGATAGCACGGAGTCCGGAGGGGCGTGGCCAATCTAAGACGGCAGAGAGTTTGTCTGGATCCATCTGTAGTCCCTGGCCAGAGACCAAATATCCTAGAAAAGGAAGAGATTGGCATTCAAACAGACATTTCTCAATTTTGGCATAGAGTTGGTTGTCACGAAGTCTCTGAAGAACCATACGGACATGCTGGCGGTGTTCTTCTAGATTGGCAGAAAAAATTAGGATATCGTCCAGATATACAACAACACAGGAGTATAACAGATCACGAAAAATTTCATTGACAAAGTCTTGGAAGACGGCAGGGGCGTTGCACAGTCCAAAGGGCATGACCAGATACTCAAAGTGTCCATCTCTGGTGTTAAATGCCGTTTTCCACTCGTCCCCCTCTCTGATGCGGATGAGGTTATAGGCGCCTCTTAAGTCCAATTTAGTGAAGATGTGGGCACCTTGGAGGCGATCAAAGAGTTCAGAGATGAGGGGTAAGGGGTAGCGGTTCTTAACCGTGATTTTATTAAGACCGCGGTAGTCAATGCAAGGACGTAGGGAGCCATCCTTTTTGGACACAAAGAAAAATCCGGCTCCGGCAGGAGAGGAGGATTTACGGATAAAGCCCTTTTTTAGATTCTCCTGGACGTATTCGGACATGGCAAGAGTCTCTGGGGCAGAGAGAGGATAAATTCTGCCCCGGGGTGGAGTAGTGCCCGGGAGGAGGTCGATAGGGCAATCATAAGGCCTGTGAGGAGGTAGAGTCTCAGCTTGTTTTTTGCAGAAAACATCCGCGAAGTCCATATAGGCCTTAGGGAGACCGGTTACTGGAGGAACCACAGAGTTACGGCAAGGGTTACTGGGAACCGGTTTTAGACAGTTCTTGGAACAAGAGGACCCCCAACTCTTGATCTCCCCAGTGGACCAATCCAGGGTAGGGGAATGAAGTTGAAGCCAGGGAAGTCCAAGGAGAATTTCCGAGGTGCAATTGGGGAGGACCAAAAGTTCAATCCTCTCATGATGAGATCCGATGCTCATAAGAAGGGGCTCCGTGCGGAAACGTATGGTACAGTCCAATCTTTCATTATTTACACAATTGATGTAGAGGGGTCTGGCGAGACTGGTCACCGGGATGTTGAACCTGTTGACGAGAGAGGCCAAAATAAAATTTCCTGCAGATCCAGAGTCCAAGAAGGCCACTGTAGAGAAGGAGAAGGCAGAGGCAGACATCCGCACAGGCACAGTAAGACGTGGAGAAGCAGAGTAGACATCAAGGACTGTCTCACCTTTGTGCGGAGTCAGCGTACGTCTTTCCAGGCGGGGAGGACGGATAGGACAATCTCTCAAGAAGTGTTCGGTACTAGCACAGTACAGGCAGAGGTTCTCCATACGGCGTCGTGTCCTCTCTTGAGGTGTCAGGCGAGACCGGTCGACCTGCATAGCCTCCACGGCGGGAGGCACAGGAACAGATTGCAGGGGACCAGAGGAGAGAGGAGCCGAGGAGAGGAAACGCCTCGTGCGAACAGAGTCCATATCTTGGTGGAGTTCCTGACGCCTTTCGGAAAAACGCATGTCAATGCGAGTGGCTAGGTGAATAAGTTCATGTAGATTAGCAGGAATTTCTCGTGCGGCCAGAACATCTTTAATGTTGCTGGATAGGCCTTTTTTGAAGGTCGCGCAGAGGGCCTCATTATTCCAGGACAATTCTGAAGCAAGAGTACGGAATTGTACGGCATACTCGCCAACGGAAGAATTACCCTGGACCAGGTTCAACAGGGCAGTCTCAGCAGAAGAGGCTCGGGCAGGTTCCTCAAAGACACTTCGGATTTCCGAGAAGAAGGAGTGTACAGAGGCAGTGACGGGGTCATTGCGGTCCCAGAGCGGTGTGGCCCATGACAGGGCTTTTCCGGACAGAAGGCTGACTACGAAAGCCACCTTAGACCTTTCAGTGGGAAACAGGTCCGACATCATCTCCAGATGCAGGGAACATTGGGAAAGAAAGCCACGGCAAAACTTAGAGTCCCCATCAAATTTATCCGGCAAGGATAAGCGTATCCCAGGAGCGGCCACTCGCTGCGGAGGAGGTGCAGGAGCTGGCGGAGGAGATGACTGCTGAAGCTGTGGTAGTAACTGTTGTAGCATAACGGTCAGTTGAGACAGCTGTTGGCCTTGTTGCGCTATCTGTTGTGACTGCTGGGCGACCACCGTGGTGAGGTCAGCGACAACTGGCAGAGGAACTTCAGCGGGATCCATGGCCGGATCTACTGTCACGATGCCGGCTGGCAGGTAGTGGATCCTCTGTGCCAGAGAGGGATTGGCGTGGACCGTGCTAGTGGACCGGTTCTAAGCCACTACTGGTTTTCACCAGAGCCCGCCGCAAAGCGGGATGGTCTTGCTGCGGCGGTAGTGACCAGGTCGTATCCACTAGCAACGGCTCACCTCTCTGGCTGCTGAAGATAGGCGCGGTACAAGGGAGTAGGCAAAAGCAAGGTCGGACGTAGCAGAAGGTCGGGGCAGGCAGCAAGGATCGTAGTCAGGGGCAACGGCAGAAGGTCTGGAAACACAGGCAAGGAACACACAAGGAACGCTTTCACTGGCACTAAGGCAACAAGATCCGGCAAGGGAGTGCAGGGGAAGTGAGGTGATATAGGGAAGTGCACAGGTGAACACACTAATTGGAACCACTGCGCCAATCAGCGGCGCAGTGGCCCTTTAAATCGCAGAGACCCGGCGCGCGCGCGCCCTAGGGAGCGGGGCCGCGCGCGCCGGGACAGAACAGACGGAGAGCGAGTCAGGTAGGGGAGCCGGGGTGCGCATCGCGAGCGGGCGCTACCCGCATCGCGAATCGCATCCCGGCTGGCAGCGGAATCGCAGCGCCCCGGGTCAGAGGACGTGACCGGAGCGCTGCCGCGGGGAGAGTGAAGCGAGCGCTCCGGGGAGGAGAGGGGACCCGGAGCGCTCGGCGTAACAGTTACATTATGACGTTACCTTCCCATTAACTACAGCCTTTTCCACCATCCTGTTCAAATTACCCTGTCTTTAATTAAAGGGGTACTCCAGTGGCAAACACATTTTTTCAAATCAACTGGTGTGCCAGAAAGTGAAACAGATTTGTAAATTATTTCTATTTCAAAATCGTAATCCTTCCAGTACTTATCAAGTGCTGTATGCTCCACAGGAAGTTGTATTTCTTTCTGGAGTTATTTTCTGTATGACCACAGTGCTCTCTGCTGACGTCTCTGTCCATGTCAGGAACGGTCCAGAGCAGGAGAGGTTTGCTATGAGGATTTGCTCCTACTCTAAACAGTTACTGACACAGTTCCTGGGTTAATAGAATGCTAGGCACTTGAGGAGATGGACCCCAGTATATGGGCTCATTTGCATATATATATATATATATATATATATATATATATATATATATATATGGAAAAATACCCATATCGATCAGCTCATAATCAGAAGTTCGCAAACCTAATAGCATGCCTGTAAAGGTGATTCGAACCCCTATCTGACACATTGTTTAGTTATACTATGTAAAACCATTGGGCAGAAATATGTAATTTAATTGGTAAGTATTTTGTGTGTGTTATATATAAAACACAAATCATCGTGAAAAATAGCCTGAAATTAGTGTACCGTAATAAACAAATCACTGAAAACACTAAAACTTAACGTTAAATATACCCACTAAAAATGGATCCACAGAAGGTCCAATGCCATCAAACAACAAAAAATATGCTGCACAACAACCACAATCGGTATCCGATTGCAGACTTACATGAATATTTGTAAAAAATGTATATACAATCTGTTAGTCAGCGAAAAAAATTACAATATATCACATTAGATAATAATCAGCTTCTATCTCAGGGAGGGGTATAGGATGAGGAAAGAGGGGGAAGGTTCTGAGGGGGGGGGTATATGTGGGTCAACATGTGAGGGGCCCCTACCTCACTGCAACCCTAATATCTCACTACGCCTCAGCTTAGGCAGAGTGTACGCCCTGATAAGGGCAGCCCTGCTCCGGAACCTAACCCTGCGCTGATCCTAGTTAAACCCTAAAATAGGGATAATGAGGAAGGAGGTTCTCTATATATAAAACAGAATAAAATGGTAAGAATCCAAAACAAACATCACATTTTTAGCCAACTTCTATAACCTCCTTATTTTCCTTTTTGAAGGCTTTATACCTAAAGCAGTATAAAAGTGGTAGATATTTTTGCCATGTTCTTTTCTTAGTAACCTAAGGATGTCCTACAATAAAATTCCAGTCTGAGTAAACAGTTGTTTATAATAAAGAAAATGATTAAAAAAAATCAAAACATGTGGTTTCAAAAAGCTTGAACTGTGCCTAAAATAGAAGTACTCAAGAAGTGCAGCTGAACAATTATTGTCTAAGCACATAGTTATGAAAATAACAGGGGGATTGGAGGTACAGGGTGATATTTGAGAGAGGAACATGCCATATATTGAAACAATGTTATTTTCAAGGGATGGAAATAACTGAAGTTCAATAATCATAGTTTTTTTTTTTTTTTTTTACTATGTTTATTATGTGGTATACATTACAATGGTGATGCTTTTTACATATGATAGTGTGATAGTGGGGACCTAAAAACAAAAACTCCAGCCACCATTTTTATTCCATAAAGGGCATTAGCATGGTGAAGCTAAATAGCCACCCTACTTTTACCAGGTGGCTCTGTTCCATTGCTAAACACTCTGCATCTGTCCTGGCACCCTGCCTTGTGACCAGCATTTTCATACATGGGTCTATGTGTGTAGGGGAACATTTTCTATGTAACTCTATGAGGGGCTCATAGAGCAGGGGAACAGAGCCATGTGGTAAGAGTAGGAGCAGAGTGTCTGTTTAGCCTTCTAATGCCGTTATGGAATAAAAAGTCTGGCCAGAGTGTCGCTTCAGCTTTAAAATGCCGCACTACATTTTTGTCTGAAAATCATTAGTTTCACAATTAGGTAGGTTACTTGGTCCATCACTTTATGTTGTTGGAAATATGTTGTTCGAATATTATATCCTGCTTGACTGTTCATGGAGCCTAAGTGGTTTGTGTTCTGTCAGTACTTCATTTATTTTAGATGCCCTGATTCAGTTGGCTGCCTGCTCCTAGTTGCTGACGTTTGTCATCTGGGTGTCCTCCTATAAATACAGTAAATGCTGTATGTGATTCTCTCCTGCAGATTACCTTTCATCTATTCCCCCCTATCTACGACTTGTGTGAGCTGCCTTCTTAATATGCTCCCCATTCTCTTGCTTGCTGTGTATAACTCTCCCCCCCCCCTGATGTTATTTCTTAGGGCAGGTTCAGACTACGTTACTGCTCCCATTAGTTGCAACTATTGGCATCCTGTCAAAAACAGAATGCCAAAGTATACTGTTAACAGGAGCAGTGGACCCTATTGATTTCTATAGCAGAACGTTTTTGGTGTGATGCAGACAGATGTGACTAATGGGAGCACTGACGTAGTATGACCCTACAAGGGAGGAGTGGCATAGAAAACCATCCATTTTTTGCTGACTTTTTTTTAGGGTTAAAAACACCAGAAAAAAATGCCACTGATATTTCCTGCATTTTTTCAGGCGTTTTTCCCTTGTGTGGAAATTGCATTTTTTTGCCCTTTTGGAAGTCTCCCTGTGGGCATTTTTTTTTAACAATTTTGTTGGGTGCCAGGATGAGAATAATTATAAGAAATGAATTTTATCTTTTTTAAGAATAAATTACAATTTTTTATTTTTTTTTTTCGAGCAGGGAACCATTTATGTGAACAGGCAGGGGCATAAAAATACCCCTGACAATATTAAAAGGGATCCGTGAGATTTTTACATAAAACTTTTTTTTTTTACTTATAATGTATTGAATAATGTATTTAAATTTTTATTTATTTAAGTAACATCAGTACATTGTAATGCTTTTTTTTTAAATTTATGTACGCACATTAATGTTTCACTACAACTACTCCCAGCATGGAACAGAGAGTGTTGGGAGCAGTAGTACCTGCACTAATGACAGATCGCCCCGGGTCTCACTCTTGAGAGCTGTTGCAATCGGCACTTATATTCCTAAAATGTGGGCAGCATGCTGCACCGCTCTGCATCTCAGCTCTTCACTCTGGCCGGCCAGTGATGTAAATAGAACTTCACATCACTGATTCATATTTGCCGCTCAGAGCGGTCATTGGCCAGCACTGTCTTGTTTCTTGGACTTTGTTCACATTGATCACTTTTAGGATTGGTTTCCACACAGGTTTTTGGGGGGATTTTTTTTTTTAAACTGCCACTGCAATTTTTGAGCCAAAGTCAGAAGTGGATCCAGTGGGAGGGAGAAGTATAAGTCATTCCTTTACATTCCCCATTCCTTTTGAACACACTTCTGGCTTTGACTCAAAATGTGCAGTTTTCTAAAAAAAAAAAAAAAAAATAACAAAAAATGTTTAAACGCCAGAAACTATAACCTGTATGGAAACTTAGCCTTAACATGTCTTTGTGTATTTGGATACATTCTATGACTAATCGCATTGTGTGTGAAATGGGTCAGATGTTTTAATTGCCCCTGTACATGTCCTCTATGTGATATTGATCCCAAATAAAGCAACAACATTTACTACTCTACACCTTGTTTCTTGATAATTCATGTATTCTGTTCCTGTTGTGAAGGTGGAGGCGTAACTGGTGGATCCTTACACAGGTGTTTGGAGGATGGACAAGGTGAGACATTTCTTCCATTCAAGTAAGAACTAGTAAGATACGAATGGCATGGCCCATAGAATAGGTAAATATATAATAGATTACTTTCCCAATTCAATGGAATTCATGTCTTTAATTGAATAATCCAAAATGCCTGTCTTGAAAACATAGGACGCTGCCAGTCTTCTCTGGTAGGATATCAAACTTGTTCTATAATCGGAAAAGAAAAATGCTTCACTACTCCTGATGAATCAATTTGACCCTTATGTATATATTGAAGATATCCTGCAATTCTTGTTCTGACCTTGCGTGTCGTACATCCCACATAGATCAAATTACATGCAGTACGTACCACTTGATAAATCACAATTAGAAAAAGATTGAATAGCAAATGTGTGATTGTTAGATGAAAAGAAGGTTTTGGTTTTATATGCAAATTAGCAAATATTGCACTGTTGCCCATCACGTGGAAAAAAATCTTATTTCAAAAACCGTACACGGGACTCCCTTTTGTGTATAAACTCACCGGATAATAGTATGTTGGCTAACATTCTGGCTCTAGCTGCTACACAAAGGCAACAATTGTCCAGAAGGGCACTTCATTTGCCATTGGTGAACAAGATGGATAAGTACTTTTTGGGTTGATCAAATATAAAAATTCCACTCTGGCTTCAGAGCGGATTACACCTAAAGAAGAGACAAGTCCGCTGAAATTCTGTAGTGTGCACTGTGCAGCGGAATACCATTGTCAGCAATGGGACTTTGCTGCTTTGGAATTTCCGAGCTAAATTTTAAAATAGAATTCTGCTTGGAAATTCCGTAGTGTGGACCGGGTCTAACTGGGACTAGAGTGAGTATAGATTGTACAATGCTGTTGGTTATGTTAATACAATAAATCTTTTGGATATGAAGATTAGCATCTAAGTGCCTTTTATGTGTAATCCAATATGCCAATGTTCTGTGAAGAGGAGACTTGAACACATGCAAATGAAATGACACATGCAAGTCATCACACCTTGTTTTTCTCGGACAGTGAACAGATGGCATGTAGTTTACTACTGCTACACTTTTCAGTGCAGAATGGGATTATAAAGAAATAAACATATGGAGTTGTATGTTTTATGGTCATTCAGTTTATAAGAAGAAATATAGAGAAGAAATAATTCTTCCAAGTTTCTTCTTAGGTACTTGATAAGAAGCATTTAGCTTTTTTATTGGCATGCCAAAAATAAAATACAGAGCTACAAATAAAAGTCTTTAGAAAACAAATGCACAAAGAAACAAGGAGCCTCCAAGGAGGTGGCGGACATCAAGAGGCGCTGGACACACTCGGAGGGTAAAATCCACTTTAATCACCCATCATGCAACGCGTTTCACAGATTATCTGCTTCATCAGGCATGAAGCAGATAATCTGTGAAACGCGTTGCATGATGGGTGATTAAAGTGGATTTTACCCTCCCAGTGTGTCCAGCGCCTCTTGATGTCCGCCTCCTCCTTGGAGGCTCCTTGTTTCTTTGTGCATCTGTTCTAAGGTGGACCGGCATACTTACACACAGGCCCTTTTCCATTGTTACACTTGCCGAGTGTAACATTCTGGGTGAGCATTGTAATTATCTCTGTTCACCCTTGTTTTTAGTGGTAATGCGCTAGGTAGCGCCCTCTCTATTCCCTTGCTGTTTTTAGAAAACAAAGGCAGTCTATGCATTCTTTCACTGTCCTAGAAAACACAAGCTGTAACTTAGGCAAACTAGAGCAGTACTTTAAGTGGATGGAGATGGATGTTTTAATGTACAGTAATGGGTAGTTAAATGCAGTTTATAGCTTGCATTGATAACCCCTTAAGACCCGGACCAATTTCCCCCCCCCAAAAAATGCATTTAGCATTTATGCAATTTGGGGGAGTTAGGTGGCTTCTTATTTACGCCATTGACTGTGCAGTCAAACTGACATGCTATCTTGATTATTTTCAGGTTGGCGTGATTCCAACACAACCCAATTTTTATAGTTTCCTTCATTTACAATTTTTTACAAAATGCAAAACTCTTTAGAATTTTTTTCTCTATACGGGGCTCTATGAGAGCTAATTTTTTGCACCGTAATCTGTAGTTTTTCTCAGTAACATTTTGGTATTCTTCTGACTTTTTGATCACATTTTACAAATTTTTCTGGAGTTTGATATTTTATTTTTACATTTACTCCATTCCCCACCCAGGACAAATAATGTAACATTTTAATAGTTTGGGCAATTCTGCACACAGTAATGTAAAATATGTTTTTTTTTTTTTATTATGGTTACATATTTTTAATAAGAAGGTAAAAGGGGATGAGTGAAATCTTTTAATATGTAAGGGATAATATGTGTGTGTGCAAAATCAATATTAAATTATTTTTTATACTTTATTAGTCCCCTTAGGGGACTTCTATGAGGAATAATTAGATTTATCATACAGATCAATGTAATTCTATTTAACTCCATTGATCTGTGTGCTTTGAGTTCTGTTGGTAGAGCCTGCTCCAGACAGGCTTTATCAATAGAAGAGTCACAGAAGGCGAGGAAGGCGAAGTAAGCTCTTTGGTTGCCTGAACAGTGGATCCCCCATTTGACAGCAACAACCTAAAGGATTACAAGCTGGCCACGGCAATTGCCGCATGCTTACTATAAGTAGTGGTTTTGGTATGATGCAGGCTTTAGTAAGGAGCCTGTGCCATACCTCCTAAAATGTCATCGGTTGTTAAGGGGTTAAAGAGAATTTTCTTTGTTGTATGCTAAAAAGATTATATATTGACACAATTGGAGTAATGTTTAATTTGCTATTTTTTCACCCCGTTATTTTAACTTACACTTTCTACTTTATGCCATATTTATTTACCCAGAATTATTCATATTTTTGTTAATGATGTATGTGCACCTTTTTTTGTAATGCACTTTTCATTATGTGTAGTTTGTGTGGCACCTAATAATTTGAGTTTTATAATTATTTTGAAACTATTTAAAGAGTTGCATGCAAAAATGTGTTTAACAAGTCATGACCTTTACATCCCGCAACCTTTTAAGGCTAAGTGCATGGTGGAAAATTGCACATGCTTGATAAATGTGTCTTAAAGGCCAAATACATAAATAATAGTACAAAATGCTCGGTAAATCCCCCCTTATATTTAGAGAACATTGAAGCTGTGGTCCAGGTGGCATCAGAAATGTAGAAAAAATAAGGTACTGTGTCTTTGAAATGCTCTCATTGACAAACTAAAGGACTCAAAAATGTTGGATTGCTGCAAAACTCGGCATGCAGTTATGTCTCTGGCAGATATGTAAATGATTACAGATGTGGTCTTATTAGACACTGTGTCTTGCCACAAGACGACGTAAAAGTGCTTCCTCCACTGCCCTATAAAAAAGTCATCTTTTGGGTTGTATATCTCTTAGTAAGAGACCATTAACTGATAGATATGCCTCTACGGTGCACTCCAGAGGTCTTGCCCAGTTGAAGGACTGTAAGAGGGGAGCTTTTTTGGACTGAGAGAAGCAGGATGATCATTTTGACAAATTGCCCACCATCTAGGCAATTCTGTCGAAGCAATTAGGATGTGTTGGGAGCAGTAGTAAAATAAGGGGGCACACACATACAGATGTGTGCCTGTTAATTTACATAAATAATGTCTTTTTTGACATCATATTGGCCAGGGCTGACATTTCAAATGTAATCTGCCTACTATATCCCCTAGGGAGAAAATGACACAGCTCAATTTTCTGGACCACATGCAGCATGGTGGCTCTGTGGTTAGCATTATTGCCTTGTAGTGCTAGGGTCCTGGGTTAAAAATCTTATTTACATATATTTTTTCAACATATTACCTAAATATATTAGCATATTAGCAATATGTATCTTACCACAAGGGTATGCCAGCAGCATGGTGGCTCAGTGGTTAGCACTGTTGCCTTGCTGTGCTGGGGGATTTGACGTGTTTTTTTTGTTTTAATTTACTTCAATTACATGACTCTGTGTTACTTTGAATATATCTTTAAGGGGTTATCCACCATAAGGGGATTTTAGCACTTACCTGCCAGACAATAATGACATGCTTAGGAAGGATCCACACTTGTCTTTGGTTTAAATGGTTATGTTGTGAGATTACCATAAAGCTGTGGCTTTTTTTTTGTGAACTGGGTATTTCCTGTTGGAGTTTTCTGTTTTACTACAAATACCATAATTCCAACTTTTCTCCCTCCCACACATCAGCCACCCCACCCATTGAACCACAAACAAGCTGAATTCCATGCAAAAGACCAGTGCTTTCTAACCAGGGTGCCTATAGCTGTTGCAAATTCCCTGTGGTCACTCCACCCATTGAAGCTGAACAGGCTCCCTGTCATCACCTGACTAGTGAGGTAGTGTGTTGTTCGCACTGCATCCTGGGAATACCTGAGACAGGAATCATTACGTATGCTGTTAAAAATAATCATCCAGGGCAAAGATCATATAAGAATGCAAGACCAGCCATCAGAGACAGGTGCAGACATTATATTAGGAACTAAACTAACTTCACAGCCCCTATAGGATAGTCAAATAAAACATTTTTTGGAATACCCCTTTAAGGAAAACGGTCATCCTGTTTACCCAAACTAAACCCAAAATACTGGATTATAGTACGGGTGAACAGTAGACCAATGCGGGGTCTCTGACTAAGATACGTATCTGCAGCCCGGAGCAGTGTCCCTCTGAAGGTCTGCTTCTATCTTTAGTGAATTGAGCACAGGAGGTGGGCTGCTGGATGAATTTGAATATTCATGGGTACTGGTCACGTGAGCACTTGTGCCTACTGAACGCTCATGTGACCAGTGCCCATTAACCTCTTAAGGACCCAGGATGCATCATATCGCGGCGGGCCCGGCGTCATAGTGAAGTGACCTGCCGCTAATAGCGTGCGGCACTGATCTACACGCTATTAACCCTTTAGCCGCGCGCTCAAAGCTGAGCCACGTGGCTAAAAACGAAAGTAAAAGTGCCCGGCTAGCTCAGGGAGCTGTTCGGGATCGCCGCGGTATAATCGCAGCATCCCGAACAGCTGTAGCACAGGAGGAGGTCGTCTTACCTTCTCCTGCGCTGTCCGATCGCCGAATGAATGCTTCAAGCCTGAGATCCAGGCTTGAGCATTCAATCGCCGAAAACACTGATTGATCCATCCCTATGGAGATGCATCAATCAGTGTAAAAGATCAGTTAATGCAATGTTATAGCCCCCTATAGGAGCTATAAGATTGCAAAAGAAAAGTGTAAAAAAATCATTAACCCTTTGACTTATCCCTTCCCCTAATAAAAGTTTGAATCACCCGGCATTTCCAAGAATAAAAAAAACACAGTGTAAATAAAAATAAACATATGTGGTATCGCCGCATGCGTAAATGTCTGAATTATAAAAATATACCGCTTTTTAAACCGCACGTTCAATGGCGTACGCGCAAAAAAAATCAAAATCCCAAAATAGCGCATTTTTTATCACTTTTTATACCACTAAAAAGTGATAAAAAAGTCTGATCAGAACAAAATAGTACTGCTAAAAAATTCTGGTCACGGCACAAAAAATGAGCCCTCATAGCGCCCTGAACACAGAAAAATAAAAAAGCTATAGGGGTCAGAAGATGACCATTTTCAACGTATACATTTTCCTGCATGTATTCATGATTTTTTTCTGAACTGATACAAAATCAAACCTATACAGGTAGGGTATCATTTTAACCGTATAGACCTACAGAATAAAGTTAAGGTATCATTTTTGCCGAAAAATGTGCTGTGTAAAAATGGAAGCCCCCGAAACTTACAAAATAGTGTTTTTTCATCAATTTTGATTGATTTTTTTTCCTGTTTCACCGTAGATTTTTGGGTAAAATGACTAATGCCATTACAAAGTAGAATTAGTTATGATTTTTTAAAGTTAAGGAGGAAAAATTGAAAATGAAAAAACGGAAAAAGCCCGGGTCCTTAAGGGGTTAATATTTAAATTCACCCAGCGGGCCTGCCTAAAAGCAAAGAATTTTTGCAGACTGTGCACCATAATGTTCTGATTCTGACAAGGGAATCCAGATGTACTGTAAGTATGCTTTTGTTCATTTTTGTTTTAGTTTTTTTTGGACAGGAAGAAGACCAAATTACATGAAAAAAAAAAGATTTATTTTCATTTTATTTTTCTTATAAACTTATAAAATAGTTGCTGAAGGGTCTGAGAAGTATCTTTTAAAACAAATGTTTTTCTAATTTGTTTATTTTTTCCTTATTTTTGGCTTAAAAGCAAAAGCTCTCTGATAGATGGTAAAATAGCTGGCGCTGACCCCTTATTATTATCTCAGTACCCAACGGAATTTGGGGGCAGTGGGAAGAGCTGGGTACCCACAGTCCTGGGCCATCAAAAATGACAGTCCTAAACTGGGGTGGTGGGAGTCTGGCAGTAAATATTGGCGCTTTCCACCCTGATGGTACTAAAATGCTATTGATTAGTTTGTATCTCATTTTTGACAGTTCAGGATTACAGGTACAGGGCTTTTCCCAGTACACCTGTTAGTTAGTGCTAGCCCTGGCTCAGTAATAGATGCCGTCTATCAGACGGCTTCCATTACTTAACCAAACAAAAGTAAAAAATAAACAAATACACACACACACACACACTTTTGAAAAACAAAAATAAAGCCCAGACCTCTCAGTAGCCTTTTTATAAGTCATCTTTTTCCTGATGTAATCAGGTCTTCTTTCTTCTTACCTGTAATTTAAAAAACAAACAAACAAAAAAAGCTTGTGACTCCGCAGCTGTTGCAGAGCTACAACTCCTATCATGCCTAGACAGCCTCTGGCATGGCAGGAGTCGTCGCTTTGCAGCAGATGTAGACCCATAGGTTGGGAACACAGTGAACACAGCCTGTAACTCTGCAGCTGTTGCAAAACTACTGAGACTTTGGCATGATGTCAGTAGCTGTAGACCTATAGATTGTGCCGATATTGTTTTGGTTACATGACATTAAAGGGGAACTCCGGTGGAATGTTTTTTTTTTAAATCAACTGGTGCTAGTAAGTTAAACAGATTTGTAAATCACTTCTATTTAAAAATCTTAACCATTCCAGTACTTATCAGCTTCTGTATACTACAGAGAAATATGTGAAGTCTTACCACAGTGCTCTCTGCAGACACCTCTGTCCGTGTTAGGAACTGTGCAGAGCAGGACAGGTTTTCTATGGGTATACAGTATGCTTCTAATCTGGACAGTTCCTGACACGGACAGAGGTGTCAGCAGAGAGCACTGCTGTCAGACTGGAAAGAACTGCACACTTTTCTCTGTAGTATACAGCAGCTAATAAGTACTGGAAGGATTAAGATTTAGAAATAGAAGTAATTTACAAATCTGTTTAACTTTCCAGCACCAGTTGATTTGAAAACATTTGTTTTCGAATTGTTTCCACCGGAGTCTCCTCTAATGTCATCGGATGAACACTTCACAAGTACTGGCATTAGAGCATGCTTGAAGAGTACTACACTTCCTCCGGCTGATGTCAGTAATCCTGTGTAGGAAAATCACCAGAAGTGGCCACATCCAGAGCCTGCATGGTGCGTACATAGAGAGGTCAGATTGGGTATCCTCCTGTTATGATATGTATTTCTCGGTTGGACAGCACTGACATCAGAAATGAACATCGGGGAGTCAGAAGAAATAGGACGTCACAGGAAGAAGGCAGCTGGTGAGGGACAAGTCACTGCCTCTTCAGCAATTTACATGGGACTGAAAAGGGTCGAGGTAAGTGTGTGTAATTATCTTCGTTATTATTTTACCACCCCAAGCTAGTAGGGAAAATGTTAATATACCTGGAAAAAAACCTTTAATCCATTGAAATCATTTTAAGGTCAAAACAGTCTGCAGTTGCAAATAGTTGAAGGGGTTTATCAGACGTTTAACATTGGTGGCCTATCCACAGGTGCAGTGTCCATATTAGTCAAACATCATTTCAATGTAAGTTTGAGACAATTTACTGACCCTGACACCTTATTTTGATACATGACCTCTGACTATGACACCTATTCACCAAAGCTTGTAATTTCTTAATTTTGTTGCAATTTACTAGTATTTGCTAGGACAGCAGCAATAGTAATAGATACACTGTATATGCTAGTTATCCTCTACATTACAAGCTGACTCTGGTATCTGACTCGCATTTCTAGCTCTCTTCACTGCTCAGTGAACACAGTCAGAAATGAAAGTAATGTGAAGGCTATCTGGCCTATACATTGTATCTAATACTGCAGCTGACACTGAGCAGTGAAAACCTCTTTACTGCCATGAAATTGGCCTTCTTTTCTTATTATGTAAACATTCTGCATTCATCGAGGTAAAGTGTACATAAATGCATAATAACATAATTTACATGAAATTTATTTTTGGAGCTGTACCTAACCTGTTAGCCAATTTACGCTAAACTGTATATGCTAGCAAATAAATAGCAAATGAAGACAAAAATAACAAGATTTGGTGACCCTAATAACTGGCTAGTCAAAACAGAGTCAGACAAGAGAGTCAGGGTAATGTGGCAAAATAAGGACACAGGGTGAGTAAATTGTCTCAAACTTATGTTGACATGATGTTTGACTCTGACATCAGGCTCTGTCCTAATATGGGCACTGTACCCTTGACAGGCCATCAATGTCTGATCGTTGGGGTGCTGACATCCAACACCCGTGTTTATCAGTTGTTCGTCAGTGCAATGGATGTGGCCCATACACAACAAATGGCCAGTAGAAGTTGGCTCCATTGATTGTGTAGTGGTGGTGCAAGGTCACTACAGTGCATCTCACTGCGCACATTCACTTGGACAGGAGCTGTGCTGCATGAACTGAGCCAGCTGTTTCCAATAGTTCATTGTTCATGTAAATGCTGGAGCAGTGGCTCTGCCTAACAGCTTGTCGGCACCCTGCCAACTAAACAGTAATGACCTATCCTGTGGATAGGCCATCAATTCAAAATGTCTGGATTTCCATTTGCCATTTTTTGGGGAAAACTGCCACTACAGCTTTTGAGACAAAGATAGAAGTGTATTAAAAAATTATGGGAAATATAAAGGAAGGACTTATGGTTCTCCCACCTGCTGGATTCACTTCTGACTTGCAGTGGCAGCTTTCCAAAATCTGACAAGAAAAAAAATGACAAGTGTAAATCCAGCCTAAAAGAACTCCTACTTGATCATTCTAAGTGACGATGTGTAAATATAATAATAATAAAAAAATAAAAAATAAAAAATATATATATATATATATATATATATGTAACATAATACACAAAAGGTGGCAAATATTGTTTAATTAAATTACCTAGTCCATTGATTTAGTCATGGACCAGACCTCGGGGCCTGTATTGTTTTGTATCATCCTTTGTAACTGACATGTTGGTTGACTTTCACATACTGTGTACCTGTATTGTTTGTGTACCTCTTCCAAGACCATCACCCACGTTTTTTTTCACTATGCCGCTCCCCCCTATTTTGACTTTAGTTGAATACTTTTTAATGATGTGTTCTATATATTCCAAGAGTGGTATGTAATTTTGCTGGTAATAAAGGATGCATTCATATAAATACTGATAATGTTCTTTGCTGATTCAGCATTTCTCTTTGAACAGTATTAAACCACTAATAAATGGAAGTTATATTGAGCGTTCTAGATCCTTGCGTGTATAATACGCTTACATTATTAAATTTTAAGTCTGTGTGCATAGATGGATGGCGTTTTCTCAAGCGCTATGGCAGATATTACGGTATGCGGTACTTTATTTTGTGCACCTGACGTCTCCTGTTAAGGTTCGCCTGAAAGGCAGTAAAATAGACAAGTGCTTTGAGTTGTGATATTCTAGTCAGACTGTCCAATAACAGGGATTTTGGATGGCCTATTATTTTGCATCCTGCAGTTAAAAGCATAAGGTAAGAAACAAATAGGAGACTCAGACAATGTTTAATTTGAATGACTCTGAATCTGTATGGGATTTACAGGCTGTCACCATGGCGTAGAGCCTGGCAGCCAGCCAGTGAAGTTTTGGCGCCGTGTAAGAAGAAGAATTCTTAAAACAATCAAACTAAAGACTTTTTTTTATTTTATTTATTTTTTGCTTGACAGGTAATGCTTTCTTTTCTTAGGGAAATAAAGAAATATTTATATCCAACCCTGCATCAAATAAAAGACATCTAGAAAATGCATGCAATTCTCCATCACAGCTTTAAACACATCTCCTGTGAACCCATAAACAAAATTACCTTACGAAAGAATTTCTTAATCAGGAAAGCGCATAGCTGTTCCTCTTGATCTGCCCCCTTGGGTGGTCTCAGTAAGAGAGCAGCAGACTTTCTGATGGCTTGGCTTCTGAAAAGCTACATGGTAGGATGCTGACAGCTGTAGACCTCTTTTTGTTAGGCATAACAAACATTTTGCACTGAGGACAGCACACAGCCCAGCTTGCAGTATGCCCAATTAGAGAAGCTAAAATCTCATTTGTTTCACTGTGGGGGCCCCCGAAAGCACACCGTTTTGGCCTCATTACTGTATTTTTAACTTTACAAAAAACAATTTCATTATGGAAATTAAAGAAGCTCATTTGTCTCTGGTGCATTTGCAGCACCTAATAAATTCCACAAGTATTGTATCTACCCCAGCGTGTATTTTTGTTTCCACTTAATCAGAGCTAAAGATGTATGCTAAAACCTTTTGTGGTGCTCCACCAAATTGGCCATTATGGCATGCCAACTCCTGATTAAAAATGAAATCCTTTATCATTTCCACGTTTACTGGTTTGGAAGAAAGGATCATACACTGAATGCTTTCAATAGCTCTCCTTAAACATTGCACAGGTTACAGACTCCACTGTCTGAGGACTTGGGCTTTCCCCAGTGGCTGAAATAATAAAGTTCTATAAAATTAAAGTATTTTGGGATGATATCAAAAAGTACAGGATGAATTGGTTTGCTTTCCCTGTAATAAACAGGCAGATTGCGTGAACATTTGCCAAAGATTTTATAAGGTGGTTTTATGTAGTTATTCTTCCACATTCACAGAGCCATTTAGGACAGAAAAAAATTTCTAATTTTATGGTGTGTGAACAGCTCCATAAAGAGATTGTGTTGTCAGAAAAAGGACCTATTCAATTTTTTTTTTTAAGATAGCATCCCCCCCCCATCATTTCTTGCTATTTCCTGATTGTGAGCTCTTTTTTTTAATTAATTTTTAGTACATTTGTATGGGGCAGCTATCTTGCCTGTTTTTATGTTTTACAGCAAGCCCAATTGATATATATATAGACACGATCCTATTCACTAGAATGGGAACATTTTCTGGGCATGCTCTTGGACGTGGAAAAAGGGTCATTTCCCAATGAACTGGTGGCTAAGGTCAGGTTCTCAGCTATTATACTACAATAATTTGCACAGAACAGAAGGTCTCAGCTTAATATTAGGCCTAGTAACCAAAATGAAAACTGCAAGATCAATATAAAAAAAAATCTTAAAAAATTTGTTGAACAAAAAAACTTGATTTTGAAAAAAAAGGCCATTTTCTAATGGCACATTCCCTTTAAATCAAGTTTTTAATTTGTGATAAGTATATATTTTTAAAAATGTGGTTTTTTTTATATATATATTTTTTTCTATTTTTCTATCACTTCAATGTAGCCACGTCCCATAGATGTCAAAAGACATGCGGTTTAGCACAAATGTTGCAGTCAAACTTGGTGCAAAAACCCATCTAGTTAAAGGGGTACTCCGGTGCTTAGACATCTTATCCCCTCTCCAAAGGAGAGGGGATAAGATGCCTGATCACGGGAGTCCCACCGGTGAGGACCCCCGTGATCTTGCACACGGCACCCCGTTTGTAATCAGTCCCCTGAGCGTGTTTGCTCCGGGTCTGATTACTGGCAACCACAGGGCCAGCAGCGTGTGACGTCACGCTCTGCCCCTCAATGCAAGCCTACGGGAGGGGGCTTGACAGCTAGCATTGAGGGGCGGAGTGTGACATCACAGGGGGGAGGAGGCGTGACGTCACACGCTGCTGGCCCTGTGATCGCCGATAATCAGACCCGGAGCGAACACGCTCCTGGGACTGATTACAAACGGGTTGCCGCGTGCAAGATCACGTGGGGTCCCCAGCGGCGGGACTCCCGCGATCAGGCATCTTATCCCCTATCCTTTGGATAGGGGATAAGATGTCTAAGCACCGGAGAACCCTTTTAATGCGCTATAACTCTAATAATTCTGCTACATCTTTAGAAACTACAACTCATATTATTCTTCAACTTACCTGCACAGTTGACAGTTAGATTTGACGCGAGAGTAAATTTACATAGACTTGCATTGAGGGTGCGTGGTATGTCACACAGTGAGGGGGCGTGGCTATGAAGTTACAAGCCCCAGCACCCACACTCAGCGTTCGGAACAAAATGTTCCGAGTACCCCTATAACACGCTACAACCCTGCACAATTTCTGGAGTGTGCATGGGCTCTGAAGATGCTTTTAATAGTTTAGAACATAAATTGAACAGCTATCTGCCCTGATCCCCTCCCGCACCACATACACATGCATATTTGACTGCATAAGTTCTCAATGGGGAGAACAAAAGCATTGGGCTGTTGACACTTGCCCCAGGGGAAATTTAGGTAAACCATCATACAAATTAAATTACTGGCCAGTATTACTAAAGATGGCGCTCAGCTAAAACTTTGCTGATGAGTATATCTGAATATGAGTGTGAGAGTTGCTACGAGAGAAACACATATATCCAGCATATGTATAAAATAAAGTGCACACACAGAGTAACATTATGGACAAACATGGTAGAAGATACAGTACATCAATACCATGTACAGCATAGTGAGTAAATAGAATGTACAATACCCACCAATATCTACATATAGCTTGATAACTGGAGAAAGTATCATAGCAAAGTTTCTTATATGTGCTTCTAGAATAGATCTCTGCAAAGTTTTATTCTAAACTTACATTTTGTAATGCCCCACCGGTGTGGACCCACTGTGTCACAAGTGGCAGCTGGTCAGGCAGGTAGAATGGAGCAAGCTGACACTAAAGATAGCACCGGATGCAGCAAAGCTGAATAAGGTGTTTATTAGCAGAGCAGGTACAGACAAGAGCTAGCCAAGATGGCTACAGGTGCAGGCTGGCTGGAACAAGCTGCAAGCAGACAGGAATTATGGTAGACAGTCCAAGATCATACACAGTAGATGCAGGTCAGACTCCAAGGAATGAGGCAGAGGCAAAGTGCAGAATACAGGCAGGAATCACCAACACAGGATCAGCAGACAGGCTAACAGGCTGATAGGCTTCTGAGACTTAGAAATGCAAAATACACAACCCTACTGAGGCCAGGAACAACAGGTGTGGTAGTCTTATATAGAGATTTCCTGGCTGAAAATGGAAGAGGATCCATTAGGGAGTGTACGCTGGCTCTATAAAACTCAATGCTCGCACGTGACCCCTAATGGAGAGAGTGGAAAATGCAGCAAGAGATACACCGGGAAATACAGCAGACACAGGGCACAGAGAATGTTGCATGATGCTGGTAAACCGAAGACACATGGTACGCGGGTGGTTGCCAACCAGCAGCGTTACACAATTAAAAGTGGTTTCTATCTGTTTGATTGTAAAGATGTCAGCTTCTATTATATATCAGGAATGCAGATGGAGGGGTTGCACTCTCATACCATCAGAAAGCTGCAATGTAATAAAAAAAAAAGTCTGCAAATTCCAATAGCTTTCAAAATCATTAAATGTAAACATGGCGTGTGCTGAAAATGTCTGTGACTATACCAATATCATTTTAAGCATTGTTTCTGTGTACAATTTGTCAACCTATATTTGTTTGTGATACTCTAATAGATCACTCAATAAAACATTCAAAATATTTAATTTAAATCATCAAAACTGAATTTAGTAAAACCTAATAATGTAATAAAACATATTACTTCTTGGCTCCCCTGCCATATAGTTATAAAATCCCCATTACCCTTAAATCCCCTCAAAGAATTTAGTATATTAGAGGCAATTAATGTGTTATTACCTGTTATATACATTTTTATTTCATTGTAAAACTTTTTTTTAACTGTTCTACGAGAGAAGCAGAGATTGTGAATTTCTACAATTTTCTCATAGCTCAATTGTTCTATCATTATTGTTTTACTATGTTGTTATTGCTGCTTCTGAATTATTATATTATTGTGTTGATATTTAGTGTAAAGAACATTTCATTACAAGTATTACCTTGTTGGAAAATGTATTTATCAAATTAAATTTTTATAATACGTGTTACCTAATGGTGGATCGCTAGACTGCAGGACCAGATTTCACCCATAGCAGCTACTGTTTTAGGTCCCAACAACAATTCCTGGAAGTCACAAACCCCCAGTACACATGGCAGACCATAACAAGGCAATCCATCATAGATGTCAAAGGCTGATAGAAGTCTACAGGAAGGCTCAGCTGCTAAGTGCAACAACAGACACACAACAGGACAAAACAGACTGAAAAAGACAAGGCCAGTAAAATACAAGACTAATCAAGTTGCCAGCAACTGTCTATAATTAAAAGAAGGGAAAGAAAACATGGTGAAACTTGTCCCACCATGCATAACAGTTCTATATAGCCTCCTACAAACTAATTCCTAGGTTAATGTGTTGCTAAAGCTGTGAAGACTAAAGTATCTCACTAAGGCCATGTTCACATGTCGAAATTTCCATGCTGGATTCCGCTTGGAAATTCTGCATGGAGATTCTGCTGCAGCTGAGTCCCGTTGAATTCAACAGGATTCTGCTGCGCGGTGCACATGGCAATTGAAATGCCTAGCCCTCTATGAGATGGCACATTCCTGTCCAGTTCTAGCACCGGTTTGCAGAATGTCCTCACGGAGATTCTCCATGTGTGAACATAGCCTTATAGTGTCTGGTCCCATGTCTTCCTTTAGTGTCACGTCATAGTCTTACTTTTAAGTTGTTTTGTATTTCTACAATTGGTTGCGATATTACACATTGAGCTTCAATGACTATGTAATAGAAATGACGTCTGAACTGTTCTGAACCGAAGACTAAGGTAATACAAATGGACCTGGGCTACATTGCAATTTTAATAGCGATACAAATGTATTTCAACTATTGAGTTACAGCTGCCTGGCCAAGCAAAAGATTGGTCCAGATTTACTAAAGGGAAACCAACAGTTTGATTATTTTTTTTTTCAGTATCAGAATGGTTGTACATTGCTCAAAAAAAAATAAAAATAAAATAAAGGGAACACTTAAACAACACACTGTAACTCCAAGTCAATCACACTTCTGTGAAATCACGCTATCCCCTCAGGAAGCAACACTGATTGACAATCAATTTCACATGCTGTTGTGTAAATGGAACAGACAACAGGTGGAAATTGTAGGCAATTGGCAAGACACCCTGAATAAAGGAGTGGTTCTGCAGGTGGTGACCACAGACCACTTCTCAGTTTCTATGCTTCCTGACTGATGTTTTGGTCACTTTTCAATGCTGGCGGTGCTTTCGCTCTAGTGGTAGCATGAGATGGAATCTACAACCCACACAAGTGACTCAGGTAGTGCAGCTCATCCAGGATGACACATCAATGCGAGTTGTGGCAAGAAGGTTGGCTGTGTCTGCCAGCGTAGTGTCCAGAGCATGGAAGTGCTACCAGGAGACAAGCCAGTACATCAGGAGATGTGGAGGAGGCTATAGGAGAGCAACAACCCAGCAGCAGGACCGCTACTTCCGTCTTTGTTCAAGGAGGAGCACTGCCAGAGCCCTGCAAAATTACCTCCAGCAGGCCACAAATGTGCATGTGTCCACTCAAACGGTCAGAAACAGACTCCATGAGGGTGGTTGGAGGGCCCAACGTCCACAGGTAGGGGTTGTGCCCACAGCCCAACACCGTGCAGGACGTTTGGCATTTGCCAGAGAACACTAAGATGGGCAAAATCACCACTGGCACCCTGTGCTCTTCACAGATGAAAGCAGTAGAGATGAGTGAATTCAAGCTGACGAACCTGAATTCATTACAAATTTCAGGGAATATTCGATTTGCAAGGAATGCGAATATCGCCGCGATTCTATCTTGCGAATCGCTTCATTAAACTCCATTTACTGCGGTGCAGTCTCCAGGGCGTCTAAAATGGTGGATCCACATGTCAGTACATGGGGAAAGGAACACTGGGAAGGCAAGGCGGAAATGGAAGTAGGCGGGATGACCCTGAATCAGCAGCCAGTCACCCCTGTGATGTCACAACCCTATATAATCGGCAGCCATAATTCCATCTCCTCACTACATTACAATATACTGCAGAAGGATCATAGGATGCAGAGCCCGTGTGTGTTACAACAGAGAAAAGCGTAGTCCAGCAGCGTTTAACATCCTCCTAGTCACATCAGCACTATCGTGGATGGAGAACAATGTTTTTTTCACTGAAAATATTTTTGCTGCAGGCATTAACCTCCCAGTCATTTTCTTCGGCATAGTATTACAGAGAGGGGCAGAGAGCTGTGTGTTGCCTCATAAATTTCAACAAGCTGCCTCAACTTCCAAACCTTAGCAGAGAAGGCAGGAAGAATTTTTCGGAGCAATTTAGTGTCTTTGTTCCACAAAAAAAATGATCTGCTGGTTATACTAGTCTGTAGAATAATACCCAACAGTCCATTCCTAATAGTCTTTGACAGAGTGCAATTTTGTGTTTACTACACAGCTTTTTCTGGGACAAAAATGCAATTTTTTTTAAAGGTACTGTTGCGCATTTATCTGCCCTCATAAGTGCATACCGCATACATAAATCTAAGTAGTGTACTATTTTGTACCTGTTAATCTGTTAAGGGCCTTCATACTGTGAAAGGACAGACAAAAGTAATCACCGGCTGGTGTTTTACAAAAATACAGAGTTTTTAGGCATACTGAAGCGCATTTTTCTGCCCTTATAAGTGCATACCGCATTTGTACATTTAAGTAGTGTACTATTCTGTACCTGATAATCTGTCAAGGGCCTACATACTGTAAAAGTCCAGGCAAAAGAAATCACCAGCTGGTGTTTTACAGAAATACTTTTTTTTAAGCGTACTGTACCGCATTTTTCTGCCCTCATAAGTGCATACCACAGATGTACATCTAAGTAGTGTACTATTCTGTACCTGAAAATCTGTCAAGGGCCTACATACTGTGAAAGTCCAGGCAAAAGTACTCACTGGCTGGTGTTGTACTCAGATACTTTTTTAAGTGTACTGTACCGCATTTTTTAGCCCTCATAAGTGCATACCTGATACCACATACCTACATCTAAGTAGTGTACTATTTTTTTAACTCTCAAACTTTCAATGGCCTACATACTGTGAAAGTCCAGGCAAAAGTACTCACCGGCTGGTTTTGCACTCAGATCCTTTTTTAAGTAAACTGTAGAGCATTTTTCTGCCCTCATCAGTGCATACCATATACCTACAACTAAGTAGTGTACTATTTTGTACCTGTTAATCTGTCAAGGGCCTACATACTGTTAAAGTCCAAGAAAAAGTGCTAACTGGCTGGTGTTGTACTCAAATACTTTTTTAAGTGTACTATAGAGCATTTTTCTGCCCTCATCAGTGCATACCACATACCTACATCTAAGTAGTGTACTATGTTGTACCTGTTAATCTGTCAAGGGCCTAGATAGTGTGAAAGGCCAGCCAAAAGTGCACACCTGCTGTTGTTCTAGACAAATACTGTTTTAAGCGTAGTCAAGTGTATTGTACTCCCCTGATATACGCACTAAGTATTTCAGGCAGAGAAGTGCCAGGATGTGCACAGAGGAGTGTCAGAGGCCTAAATCCTTCAGGCAGAGGTTGCAGCAGACTAGGGGCGAGTGGCAGCAGGAGTCGCAGTGAGAGGCCGGAGCTCCCGTTATCAGCTAGCGGTCGTGTCTCGACCAGCAACCCATCTGCCGTAGTCGAATGGTTAACACGGTCATCCACTTCATCACAAGTTACATCTGACACCCCCAGTCAACAGCTGGTGGGTTCCTCAGACACAACCCTCAGTTGGCATGGCCCGGGAGCAGTCCCTGTCCTCCCAATGCCTCTGTCCTATGCTGTTCCCTTCCCTACAGAAGTATCTTATGCTGTGGGTTCAGCTCCACTATTCAGTGAGAATGATCTAATCGAGGACAGTGAGCAGCCACTGCCCAGCCAAGTGGAGGAGACATCCACCGCTTCCTTCGCTAGGCAGGTAAGTAGTGATGAGGAGAGTTACGTGGGAGGCGGTGTTGCCAGGGTTCAGGGTCCTGAAGCCTACACTGTTGAGGAATCTGAGGAGAACATCAGTGACGTGCAGACACTTGTTGATGATGACGAAGGCGATCGCAATTGGGAGCTTGGTGCAGAAGAGACTTCATCATCGTCAGGAGAAGAGAGTTGCAGGTAGCCCGTGAGGCAGCAGCTGAGCCAGCAAGGTGGTTGCATGGTTGGCAGTCAACATGGTGGCAGAAGTGGAAATTCTAGAACCAAACGTGCCCAGGGGAGACCACCTGCTTCGTGGCAGCCTACCTTCCCGGGAGGTAAAGGAACAGGGGTTCCTGGAGATGGCGGCAGTAACAGTTAATTAGTGCGGACTGTTGGTGGGAAAATCAGCTACTCAGCGGTGTGGCAGGAGGTTCACATAGCCACATGCAAGATATGTTGGCAGAAGGTGAAGCGTGGCCATGGTCCCAATGTTGGCAACACGGCCCTGTGTTAACATATGCTTCACCACCACAAAGTGGTCTGGGAGTACCGTGGCTCTGATGTAGTGGTCCAGCCTGCTGCATCACCCAGTGGCACACCGCTCCCTCTTTCAGCCAGCCAAGGCTCCACCACCTCAGCCGAAGGGAGCTGTGTGTCATACCCTCCTTCTGTCGCTCCAGATGCTCCTGCTCCTCCTACTTTTAGTCAGCCATTCCGCCAACAATCCATCGGCGAAGCCATGTCCAAGAGAGAACAATATGCGCCCACTCATCCAACGGCGCAGAAGCTTAATGTGTTCCTGTCTAATTTGCTGGTGCTGCGGTCCCTCCCTTTTCAAGTGGTGAACTCTACACCTTTCAGAGAACTGATGGCTTCTGCCGAGTCGAGGTGGAGAGTGCCAAGCCGTCATTTCTTTGCGAAGAAGGCAGGACCAGCCCTGCACAATTTTGTGGTTGAGAAGGTGGGCCAGTCCTTGAGCCTGTCGATGTGTACCAAAGTGCACGGCAGAGCCGACGTCTGGAGCTGTAACTACAGTCAGGGAAAATACATGTCCTTTATGGCTCACTGGGTGAATGTGGTTCCTGCACAGCCACAACACCAACTTGGACAGGTAACACCGTTTCCTGCTCCATGCTCTCAGGCCATTGGTCCTGTGACAGTGTGCAACTCCGTCTCCACATCCTCCACTGTGTCCTCAGCCTCCACTGCCCAGACAAGTCTCAGTGGCCCTTCAGCATACCATGTGTGCAGGGCACTGCGGTGTCACGCTGTTCTTCAAATGTTGTTATGGTAGCACTAGCTAACCAAAATCTTCAGTTTAAATTTCAGAATTCATCTTTTAATCTTAGGGATTGGGAAGCCCTAATGTCTACTCATGCTGCTGCCGACCCCAGGCGGTGCCATTCACACATTATATGGTCTACTCATGCTTCAGCCAACTCCAGGCTGTGTCATTCAGCCAATATTTGGTTTACTGATGTTGCTGGGCCTAAACATTTTTTATGGTAGCACTAGCTACCCTTAATCTTCAATTTAAATTTCAAAATTCGTCTTTTATTCTTAGGGATTGTGAAGCCCTGGTGTCTTCTCATGCTGCTACCAACTCCAAGCTTTTCCATTCACACACTATATGGTCTCCTCATGCTTCAGCCAAATTCAGGCTGTGTCATTCAAGCAATATATGGTTTACTGATGCTGCTGGGCCTGGGTATGGGAATAAAAATTTTGTTATGGTAGCACTAGCTACTCAAAATCTTCAGTTTAACTTTTTAGAATTAATCTTTTAATCTTAGGGATTGTGAAGCCCTAGTGTCTACTCATGCTGCTGCCAACTCCAGGCTGTGCCATTCAGACCCTATATGGTCTCCTCATGCTTCAGCCAACTCCGGGCTGTGTCATTCAGGCAATATATGGTTTACTGATGCTGCTGGGCCTGGGTCTATGAATAAAAATGTTGTTATGGTAGCACCAGCTACCCAAAATCTTCAGTTTAAATTTTAGAATTCATCTTTCAATCTTAGGGATTGGGAAGTCCAAGTGTCTACTCATGCTGCTGCCAACTGCAGGCTGTGCCATTCAGACACTATATGGTCTACTCATGCTTCAGCCAACTCCAGGCTGTGTCATTCAGCCAATATATGGTTTACTGATGCTGTTGGGCCTGGGCCTAAAAAATGTTTATGATAGCACTAGCTACCCTAAATCTTCAATTTAAATTTCAAAATTCATCTTTTCTTCTTAGGGATTGTGAAGCCCTGGTTTCTACTCATGCTGCTGCCATCTCCAGGCTGTTCCATTCAGACACTATATGGTCTCCTCATGCTTCAGCCAAATCCAGGCTGTGTCATTCAGCCACTATATAGCCTCCTCATGTTGCCAACACATCCACACTGTCTCATTCAGCCACTATATGGTCTCCTCATGCTTTAGCCACATCCAAGCTTTGTCATTCAGCCACTATATGGTCTCCTCATGCTGCCAACACCTCCACGCTGTGTCATTCAGCCACTACATGGTGTCCTCATGCTGCCAACACCTCCAAGCTGTGTCATTCAGCTATTATATGGTTGCCTCATACTAATGCCACCTCCAGGCTCTGTCATTGTGCTGCTCAGCGGCAGTGATTCTAAAAGTGATGCCTGTAATCTGCAAGTCATACTGAAAAACAGTATTATTTCACTACCCCAGCACACTCCATATGTGTGTTAGAACACAGCAAAGTGTTCTACACCCCCTATTGCGGCTCTCTGTAGGCCAGAAATAGCCGTTTTTAACCCCTTAAGGACACATGATGTACCGGTACGTCATGTGTCCACTCCCGTTCTATAACGCAGGGCCACGGCCGGGACCCCTGGCTAATAGCGCGTGGCATTGATCGCGGTGCCGCACGCTATTAACCCTTTAGACGCGGCGTTCAAAGTTGAACGCCGCGTCTAAAGTGAAAGTGAAAGCATGCCGGTTAGCTCAGTGGGCTGTTCGGGACAGCTGCGGCGAAATCGTGGCATCCAGAACAGCTTACAGGACAGCAGGAGGGTCCCTACCTGCCTCCTCACTGTCCGATCGCCGAATGACTGCTCAGTGCCTGAGATCCAGGCATGAGCAGTCAAGCGGCAGAATCATCGATTACTGGTTTCCTATGAGAAACCAGTGATCAATGTAATAGATCAGTGTGTGCAGTGTTATAGGTCCCTATGGGAGCTATAACACTGCAATAAAAAGTGGAAAAAAGTGAATAAAGATCATTTAACCCCTTCCGTATTAAAGTTTGAATCACCCCCCTTTTCCCATAAAAAAAACCAGTGTAAATAAAAATAAAAATAAACATATATGGTATCGCCACGTGCGGAAATGTCTGAATTATAAAAATATATCATTAATTAAACCGCACGGTCAATGGCGTACGCGCAAAAAAATTCCAAAGTCCAAAATAGTGCATTTTTGGTCACTTTTTATATCATGAAAAAATGAACAAAAAGCGATCAATAAGTCCTATCAATGCAAAAATGGTACGGCTAAAAACTTCAGATCACGGCGCAAAAAATTAGCCCTCTTACCGCCCCATATGCAGAAAAATAAAAAAGTTATAGGGGTCAGAAGATGACAATTTTAAACGCATTAATTTTCCTGCATGTAGTTATGATTTTTTCCAGAAGTATGACAAAATCAAACCTATATTAGTAGGATATCATTTTAATCGTATGGACCTACAGAATAAAGATAAGGTGTCATTTTTACCGAAAAATGTACTACGTAGAAACGGAAGCCCCCAAAAGTTACAAAACAGCGTTTTTTTTTTTAAATTTTGTCTCACAATTATTTTTTTTTCAGTTTCGCCGTAGATTTTTGGGCAAAATGACTGATGTCATTACAAAGTAGAATTGGTGGCGCAAATAATAAGCCTTCATATGGATTTTTAGGTGCAAAATTGCAAGAAGGAAAAAACAAAAATGCAAAAACGGAAAAACCCTCGGTCCTTAAGGGGTTAATATAGATTCACCGCAAATAAATTCTGATCAAGCCAAATGTTTTCAAAAAATTTGGTAAATCAGCCGAATTGAATTTATCAAAAGTTTGCTCATCTCTAGAAAACAGGATCACACTGAGCACATGTGACAGACATGACAGAGTCTGGAGACACCATGGAGAATGTTCTTGTCAGGATACTGGTGGATACTGCTGGAGACCAATGGCAGAGACTAGGCCAAAATGCAGGAGACTTGCACAGGAGTAGCAGGAAGATAAGCAGAGATCCAGGCGAGGTATCAGGAGGAGACTTGATAATCCGTCAGCAGGTACACAAGGTTAGCAGGGTAAACCGCAAGTGGAGGAACAGACCCGAGAGCAAGTTCCAGGCTAGAGGACTGTACAGGCAGGAACACAGACACAATACTCAAGCACTGAGCAACAGGCCTGAGGGGTTTATATATCAGACAGGAAGTAATATGGCACCCAGCTGAGACACAATCCACCATCTTGACTGAGGGAAAACTCAAGGGAAAACCAGTCCAAACTAAACAGGCATAGCAGAGCTATTCCTGACAGTTCTGCTGCATGCAACATCCTCCAGCATGACCAGTTTGGCGGTGGGTCAGTAATGGTGTGGGGTGGCATTTCTTTGGGTGGCCACACAGCCCTCCATGTGCTTGCCAGAGGTAGCTTGACTGCCATTAGGTACCAAGGTGAGATTCTCAGACACCTTGTGAGACCATCTGCTGGTGCGGTTGGCCCTGGGTTCCTCCTAATGCAAGACAATGCAAGACCTCATGTGGCTGGAGTGTGTCAGCAGTTCCTGCAAGAGGAAGACGTCGATGCTATAGACTGGCCTGCCCATTCCCCAGATCTGAATCCAACTGAGCACATCTGGGACATCATGGCTCGTTCTATCCACCGCCACAGATGCTTTTGTCCAGGTCTGGGAGGAGATCCCTGAGGAACATTCCAAGGTATTGTAGGGAGGTCATATGGGCACGTGGAGGTCACACACACTACTTGGCCTCATTTTTTACTTGTTTTGGATCAGCCTGTAGCGTGGTTTTCCACTTTGATTTTGAGTGTGATTCCATATCCAGACCTCCATGGGTTGATAAATTAGATTTCCATTAATAATTTTTGTGTGATTTTATTGTAAGCACATTCAACTATGCAAAGAAGAAAGTATTTCAAATGATTAGTTCATTCATTCAGATCTAGGATGTGTTATCTTAGTGTTCCCTTTATTTGTTTGAGCAGTGTATTATTCAGTTAGTATGTTCTAGTAGTGGCAATAGTCAAGGTGTGGCATCATTTTATGTTCCTTGTATAGTGGTTTTATTGGTGATATTAGTCTGTGTATAGTGATTGATTGTTTTTTAATAACAGTACGATGGTATTCAGTCACTGTACAGTGGTCCCTTAAGTTACAATATTAATCAATTTCAGGAAGACCATTATATGTTGAGACCATAACTCTATTGAAACCTGGTAATTGGTTCAGAAGCCACCAAAATGTCACCCAAAAATAGGAAAAAGTAAGGATTAAAGAAAAATAAGTAGATAACTAATATAGATAAAGCAAGTCCTTACATATAAAAGTAAGAAAGAGCTTCTGGGAGCTGTAAATCACTGTCTATGTAGAGGACAGGAGCTTCTTCAGGGTACACTGAGTACACAGGAGTACACTCAGTGTCCCAAAAAAAGTTAATTTGAGCTGCCCCCACGTGGAGCAGCTATTCTTGGCACAGGTATAGAGTAGTACAGAACATGTAGTACCTCTCTGTACTGTAGGGGGCACTACCAGAAAGCCAGTCAGTGCATGTACTTTCGGAATACAGGAGTTTTACCAGTGAATGCCGATTCTGGTTGGTCGGTTCTGCCAGCCATTGACACCTTTTGCAGATCTAGAATGTCTGTAGCATTGTATGTTGAGTCTGGTTTTAAGTTACAATGGTCCAGAAAAGACCATTGTATGTTGTAAATTTTGTATATTGAGGCCATTTTAAGTTAAGGGACAACTGTATTAGTAATATGTCATTCTGGTGTAAAGGTATTATTATTATTATTTTTAAAAACCTATGCCTTGAGAAAAGCCTGCTTGATGAATACTAAGACGATAGGAAACCAGTGGAGCTGATTTGGAGAACAGAGAAATATATATATATATATATATATATATATATATATATATATATATATGTATATATATACATATATATATATATATATATATATATGTAAATATATATATATATATATATATATATATATATATATCTTTTCCTTATTTTCTTATGTTTCTACATTTAAAAAGGTAGAGTTCTGTAATAGGAGTCTGCAGAGTAGGAAATTTACGAACAGGTACATTTTCTTTTCTGGCCCCAAGTTTCGTAGTTAACTTCACATTGTTTAAATAATTTATGTTTTAGATATTGCCTGTTCATGAAAGAAGGTTGTAAAGAGGCATGTTTTACAAGCATAAGATTTGATTTGTTTGATGATCTGTTTTCCCTTAGTCTCCTCAGCAGCACAATATGGGAAGGGGGGGGGGGGGTTACACCTCAGTGCGCCCATGGGACGCAGAAATTTTAATGATGAATAAACACATGGCTCCTCCTATATAGCCCACATAATGGGCGTACTTACAGTAACATGCAGAGTAATTATGAAGAATAACTAAGAAAGAACAAAAAAAACACTAGGGAGGGAGATTTGTGCTGCTGAGGAGACTAAGGGAAAACAGATTATCAATCAAATCAAACCTTCCCTAGCGTCTCCGTTCAGCAGCACAATTTGGGGATATAGCAAGGAGAATACCCCACAGGGAGGGCCTCAATGCTTAGAGGTATTAATAACCGTGTTTGCTAAACTCGGTTGAGAGGAAAGCCTGGTCTGCATCCTGTAATAACGGAAAAATGTAACAGGAGTAGACCAGGTAGAAATTAAGCAAATTTGTTCTATGGGAACTGAACATCTTTCAGCCCAAGAGGGCCTTAGTAAACGGTGGAGGATCTAATCCCTCCAAAGTATAACAAAAATTCATACAGTCACAGATCCATCTAGATATGGTAGGCTTGGAAGCTTTTTTACCTCTAGATGGACCGTGAAATAAAACAAAAAGATTCTCTTCTTTCCGAAATATAGACGTCCTGTTAAGGTAAGTTCTCAAACAGCGAACTACATCTAGATTTTTAAGCAGCTGATCTTCTTCATCAGGAAGCATAGGTAAGGCAATAATTTGATTTGTTTTCTGAAAAGAAGCACATTTAGGAAGAAAGGTAGGGAGAAATCTCAGCAGGACCTTGTCCTCGAGAAAGACGGTATAAGGCTCTCTAGAAGAGAGGACTTGTAACTCACCTACCCTCTTAGCAGATGTTATGGCCAGTAAAAATGCTGTCTTCAAAGAAAGTAATTTTATATTAATATCCTGAATGGGTTCGAATGGATGATCCGAGAACTTCCTTAGAACTAGAGGTAAATCCCACAGAGAAACAGGTCTTAGGATCCTGGGTATTAAACAAGAAACTGCTCTAACGAAGCCCTTGAATTCAGGACTGGGTAAAAGTCTTCATTGAAAAACAACAGAGAGGGCTGAGACCTGTACCTTAAGTGTACTTGGCGATAGGCCCTTCTCAAAACCATCTTGAAGAAATTCCAAAATTTCAGGATTAGATGGGACGGAGGGATCTATACCTTTGAATTGACACCAAGCTAGAAAAATTCTCCTTATTCCTGCATAGGCTTGGTTAGTAGCCCTACTCGTTGAGCATGCTAAAGTGTGCGACAAAATTGAAGAAAAAATAACTTTTGGGGGCTTCCATTTCTACGAATTGCATTTTTCGGTAAAAATAACCCCTTTTCTTTATTCTGTAGGTCCATGCGATTAAAATTATATCCTTTTTATATAGGTTTGATTTTGTCTTATTTCTGGAAAAAATCATAACTACATGCACGAAAATGAATACGTTTAAAATTGTCATCATTTGACACCTATAACTTTTTTTTATTTTTCTGCGTTCGGGGCAGTATGGGGGTTCATTGACCGTGCGGTTTAATTAACAATATATTTTTATAGTTCGGACATTTCCACACGTGGCAATGTTAATATTTAATTTTATTTGCACACTTTTTTTTTTTATGGGAAAACGGGGGTGATTCTAACTTTTATTAGGGAAGTGGTTACATTATCTTTATTACGTTTTTTAACACGTTTTTTTTGCAGTGTTATAGCCCCATCTAGTGGCTATAACACTGCACATACTGATCTTCTACACAGATCACTGCCATGCATTAACATGGCAATGATTAGTGTTATCGGTGGTTGATTGCTCAAGCCTGGATTTCAGGCTTGGAGCAACCAATCGCCGATCGGACGTGCCGGTGGCAGGTAACGGACCCCCTGCTCGCGCATTAGCTGATCGGGACATTGCGTTTCCACCGCGATGGTCCTGATCAACTCAATTGAGCTGCCGGGAGTGTATTTTTGTTACTTTAGACGTGGCGATCAACTTTGCACGCCCCGTCTAAAGGGTTAATAGCGCGTGGCACAACGATCAGTGGCACACACTATTAGCCCAGAGTCCTGGCTTTCATTAGCCGCTGGGACCGACCCGCTATGAGGCTATGACCCCGCTTTATGGACTAGGACCAGGCACAGGGTGTGCAGGTAAGCCCTGCATCCTTAAGAGGATATATATAGATATATATATATATATATATATATATATATATATACATATATATATATATATATATAAATATATCTTGGAGTTGATGTACATTCGATAAGCCTTTTTATTTCAAAAACTTCTCTTTTTGTTTATATCACATTTTTTGTTTTCATTTGGTATGTAAAATTCCCAATAAACAATGTAAGCATGTCCATAGTCTTCCATTTTTAGATGGAGGTAAAGTATGGGTGTCTAATGCTACTGAATGGCCTCTACCACAGACACTTTTGAATGGAAAAATCACATGCTTTTCAATAGCACGTAATATCATATTCTTTAACAAATGCCATTACACCCTATGGGTGACAAATGTATTAAACCAATCCTTGACAGTAGCATCTGTCTCCCTAGGCTATAATGACATCTGGATACGTGATGAGAACCTACTGAAAGCTCATAGCAAATACTTTAAATGCATGCCATTATAGGTAATGCTAGGCATCTGTCACAGCCTCCATTTAATGTATACATCAGAAATAGCTTCTGAGATATTTATTTCTAACATTAAGTAAATGTTGTTTATAACAAAAAGCATTATACTCAATAACAGGGCACACTGCTGCCCACCACAGGCTTTAGGACAATTATTTTAGGTCAGCCTACTTTGTCAGTATAGTAATTTGATTTAAAAAATAATAATTTCATTAGCAGAATTATATGCTAATGTAAAACAATTGCAATACAAAATAATTCACTTTTGTTATCCCTGGTGAAACTAGAGGCCAATTTCAATACCTGTTATGGAGTACAGTTGTAGCATGCTGACATTTGAAGCAATCTCCTGGAGGTTGTAATGCTAATGTATATGTTGTATCTGATAAAATGCTATTATACTTTAATCACTTAAGGACACAGCCCATTTTGGCCTTAAAGGGGTACTCCTGTGGAAAACTTTAGTTTTTTAAATCAACTGGTGCCAGAAAGTTAAATAGATTTGTAAATCACATCTATTAAAAAATCTTAATCCTTCCAGTACTTTTTAGGGGCTGTATACTAAAGAGAAATCCTAAAAAGAAATCCATTTCCTCTGATGTCATGACCACAGTGCTCTCTGCTGACCTCTGCTGTCCATTTTCGGAAATGTTTGGATTTCTCTTTAGTATACAGCCCCTAAAAAGTACTGGAAGGATTAAGATTTTTTAATAGAAGTGATTTACAAATCTGTTTAACTTTCTGGCACCAGTTGATTTAAAAAAAAAAGTTTTCCATGGGAGTACCCCTTTAAGGACACAGACAGCTTAATTTTTGCATTTTTTTTTCTTCTGCGCCTTCTAAGAGCCATGACTCTTTTATTGATCTATCTACAGACATCTAATTTTACCATAAAATGGACGACACCAACGAAAAAATATTATTTTTGGAGGGAATTTGAAAGAAAACCACAGCTTTTGGAGGGTTTGGTTTTTATGCAGTGCACTTTATGGTAAAACTGACATGTTGTTACGCCGAGCGCTCCGGGTCCCCGCTCCTCCCCGGAGCGCTCGCTTCACTCCCTCCGCTGCAGCGCTCCGGTCACGTCCTCTGACCCGGGGCGCTGCGATCCTGCTGCCAGCCGGGATGCGATTCGCGATGCGGGTAGCGCCCGCTCGCGATGCGCACCCCGGCTCCCCTACCTGACTCGCTCCCCGTCTGTTCTGTCCCGGCGCGCGCGGCCCCGCTCCCTAGGGCGCGCGCGCGCCGGGTCTCTGCGATTTAAAGGGCCACTGCGCCGCTGATTGGCGCAGTGGTTCCAATTAGGGTTTTCACCTGTGCACTTCCCTATATTACCTCACTTCCCTTGCACTCCCTTGCCGGATCTTGTTGCCTTAGTGCCAGTGAAAGCGTTCCTTGTGTGTTCCTTGCCTGTGTTTCCAGACCTTCTGCCGTTGCCCCTGACTACGATCCTTGCTGCCTGCCCCGACCTTCTGCTACGTCCGACCTTGCTTCTGCCTACTCCCTTGTACCGCGCCTATCTTCAGCAGCCAGAGAGGTGAGCCGTTGCTAGTGGATACGACCTGGTCACTACCGCCGCAGCAAGACCATCCCGCTTTGCGGCGGGCTCTGGTGAAAACCAGTAGTGGCTTAGAACCGGTCCACTAGCCCGGTCCACGCCAATCCCTCTCTGGCACAGAGGGTCCACTACCTGCCAGCCGGCATCGTGACAGTAGATCCGGCCATGGATCCCGCTGAAGTTCCTCTGCCAGTTGTCGCTGACCTCACCACGGTGGTCGCCCAGCAGTCACAACAGATAGCGCAACAAGGCCAACAGCTGTCTCAACTGACCGTTATGCTACAACAGTTGCTACCACAGCTTCAGCAGTCATCTCCTCCGCCAGCTCCTGCACCTCCTCCGCAGCGAGTGGCCGCTCCTGGGATACGCTTATCCTTGCCGGATAAATTTGATGGGGACTCTAAGTTTTGCCGTGGCTTTCTTTCCCAGTGTTCCCTGCATCTGGAGATGATGTCGGACCTGTTTCCCACTGAAAGGTCTAAGGTGGCTTTCGTAGTCAGTCTTCTGTCCGGAAAAGCCCTGTCATGGGCCACACCGCTCTGGGACCGCAATGACCCCATCACTGCCTCTGTACACTCCTTCTTCTCGGAAATCCGAAGTGTCTTTGAGGAACCTGCCCGAGCCTCTTCTGCTGAGACTGCCCTGTTGAACCTGGTCCAGGGTAATTCTTCCGTTGGCGAGTATGCCGTACAATTCCGTACACTTGCTTCAGAATTGTCCTGGAATAATGAGGCCCTCTGCGCGACCTTCAAAAAAGGCCTATCCAGCAACATTAAAGATGTTCTGGCCGCACGAGAAATTCCTGCTAATCTACATGAACTTATTCACCTAGCCACTCGCATTGACATGCGTTTTTCTGAAAGGCGTCAGGAACTCCGCCAAGATATGGACTCTGTTCGTACGAGGCGTTTCGTCTCCTCGGCTCCTCTCTCCTCTGGTCCCCTGCAATCTGTTCCTGTGCCTCCCGCCGTGGAGGCTATGCAGGTCGACCGGTCTCGCCTGACACCTCAAGAGAGGACACGACGCCGTATGGAGAACCTCTGCCTGTACTGTGCTAGTACCGAACACTTCCTGAGGGATTGTCCTATCCGTCCTCCCCGCCTGGAAAGACGTACGCTGACTCCGCACAAAGGTGAGACAGTCCTTGATGTCTACTCTGCTTCTCCACGTCTTACTGTGCCTGTGCGGATGTCTGCCTCTGCCTTCTCCTTCTCTACTGTGGCCTTCTTGGACTCTGGATCTGCAGGAAATTTTATTTTGGCCTCTCTCGTCAACAGGTTCAACATCCCAGTGACCAGTCTCGCCAGACCCCTCTACATCAATTGTGTAAATAATGAAAGATTGGACTGTACCATACGTTTCCGCACGGAGCCCCTTCTTATGAGCATCGGATCTCATCATGAGAGGATTGAACTTTTGGTCCTCCCCAATTGCACCTCGGAGATTCTCCTTGGACTTCCCTGGCTTCAACTTCATTCCCCAACCCTGGATTGGTCCACTGGGGAGATCAAGAGTTGGGGGTCCTCTTGTTCCAAGAACTGTCTAAAACCGGTTCCCAGTAACCCTTGCCGTAACTCTGTGGTTCCTCCAGTAACCGGTCTCCCTAAGGCCTATATGGACTTCGCGGATGTTTTCTGCAAAAAACAAGCTGAGACTCTACCTCCTCACAGGCCTTATGATTGCCCTATCGACCTCCTCCCGGGTACTACTCCACCCCGGGGCAGAATTTATCCTCTCTCTGCCCCAGAGACTCTTGCCATGTCCGAATACGTCCAGGAGAATCTAAAAAAGGGCTTTATCCGTAAATCCTCCTCTCCTGCCGGAGCCGGATTTTTCTTTGTGTCCAAAAAAGATGGCTCCCTACGTCCTTGCATTGACTACCGCGGTCTTAATAAAATCACGGTTAAGAACCGCTACCCCTTACCCCTCATCTCTGAACTCTTTGATCGCCTCCAAGGTGCCCACATCTTCACTAAATTGGACTTAAGAGGCGCCTATAACCTCATCCGCATCAGAGAGGGGGACGAGTGGAAAACGGCATTTAACACCAGAGATGGACACTTTGAGTATCTGGTCATGCCCTTTGGACTGTGCAATGCTCCTGCCGTCTTCCAAGACTTTGTCAACGAAATTTTTCGTGATTTGTTATACTCCTGTGTTGTGGTATATCTGGACGATATCCTAATTTTTTCTGCCAATCTAGAAGAACACCGCCAGCATGTCCGTATGGTTCTTCAGAGACTTCGTGACAACCAACTCTATGCCAAAATTGAGAAATGTCTGTTTGAATGCCAATCTCTTCCTTTTCTAGGATATTTGGTCTCTGGCCAGGGACTACAGATGGATCCAGACAAACTCTCTGCCGTCTTAAATTGGCCACGCCCCTCCGGACTCCGTGCTATCCAACGCTTTTTGGGGTTCGCCAATTATTACAGGCAATTTATTCCACATTTTTCTACCATTGTGGCTCCTATCGTGGCTTTAACCAAGAAAAATGCTGATCCCAAGTCCTGGCCTCCTCAAGCAGAAGACTCCTTTAAACGACTCAAGTCTGCCTTTTCTTCGGCTCCCGTGCTCTCCAGACCTGACCCTTCCAAACCCTTCCTATTGGAGGTTGATGCCTCCTCAGTAGGAGCTGGAGCTGTTCTTCTACAAAAAAATCCTTCCGGGCATGCTGTCACTTGTGGTTTTTTCTCTAGGACCTTCTCTCCAGCGGAGAGGAACTACTCCATCGGGGATCGAGAGCTTCTAGCCATTAAATTAGCACTTGAGGAATGGAGGCATCTGCTGGAGGGATCAAGTTCTCCTGTTATTATCTACACCGACCACAAGAACCTCTCCTACCTCCAGTCGGCCCAACGGCTGAATCCTCGCCAGGCCCGGTGGTCTCTGTTCTTTGCCCGATTTAATTTTGAGATTCACTTTCGTCCTGCCGATAAGAACATTAGGGCCGATGCTCTCTCTCGTTCCTCGGATGCCTCAGAAGTTGATCTCCCTCCGCAACACATCATTCCACCTGACTGCCTGATCTCCACTTCTCCTGCCTCCATCAGGCAGACTCCTCCAGGAAAGACCTTTGTTTCTCCACGCCAACGCCTCGGAATCCTCAAATGGGGTCACTCCTCCCATCTCGCAGGTCATGCGGGCATCAAGAAATCTGTGCAACTCATCTCCCGCTTCTATTGGTGGCCGACTCTGGAGACGGATGTTGGGGACTTTGTGCGAGCCTGCACTATCTGTGCCCGGGATAAGACTCCTCGCCAGAAGCCCGCTGGTTTTCTTCATCCTCTGCCTGTCCCCGAACAGCCTTGGTCTCTGATTGGTATGGATTTTATTACTGATTTACCCCCTTCCCGTGGCAACACCGTTATTTGGGTGGTCGTTGATCGATTCTCCAAAATGGCACATTTCATCCCTCTTCCTGGTCTTCCTTCTGCGCCTCAGTTGGCTAAACAATTTTTTGTACACATTTTTCGTCTTCACGGGTTGCCTACGCAGATTGTCTCTGATAGAGGGGTCCAATTCGTGTCTAAATTCTGGAGGGCTCTCTGTAAACAACTCAAGATTAAATTAAATTTTTCCTCTGCATATCATCCCCAGTCCAATGGACAAGTAGAAAGAATTAACCAGATCCTGGGTGATTATTTGCGACATTTTGTTTCCTCCCGCCAGGATGACTGGGCAGATCTCCTTCCATGGGCCGAATTTTCGTATAACTTCAGGGTCTCTGAATCTTCCTCCAAATCCCCATTTTTCGTGGTGTACGGCCGTCACCCTCTTCCCCCCCTCCCTACCCCCTTGCCCTCTGGTCTGCCCGCTGTGGATGAAATTTCTCGTGACCTTTCCATTATATGGAGAGAGACCCAAAATTCTCTCTTACAGGCTTCTTCACGCATGAAGAGGTTCGCGGATAAGAAAAGAAGAGCTCCCCCCGTTTTTTCCCCTGGAGACAAGGTATGGCTCTCCGCTAAATATGTCCGCTTCCGTGTCCCTAGCTACAAGTTGGGACCACGCTATCTTGGTCCTTTCAAAATTTTGTGTCAAATTAATCCTGTCTCTTATAAACTTCTTCTTCCTCCTTCTCTTCGTATCCCTAATGCCTTTCACGTCTCTCTTCTCAAACCACTCATCCTCAACCGTTTTTCTCCCAAATCTGTTCCTCCCACTCCTGTTTCCGGCTCCTCGGACGTCTTCTCGGTCAAGGAAATTTTGGCTGCCAAAAAGGTCAGAGGGAAAAATTTTTTTTTAGTAGACTGGGAGGGTTGTGGTCCTGAAGAGAGATCCTGGGAACCTGAGGACAACATCCTTGACAAAAGTCTGCTCCTCAGGTTCTCAGGCTCCAAGAAGAGGGGGAGACCTAAGGGGGGGGGTACTGTTACGCCGAGCGCTCCGGGTCCCCGCTCCTCCCCGGAGCGCTCGCTTCACTCCCTCCGCTGCAGCGCTCCGGTCACGTCCTCTGACCCGGGGCGCTGCGATCCTGCTGCCAGCCGGGATGCGATTCGCGATGCGGGTAGCGCCCGCTCGCGATGCGCACCCCGGCTCCCCTACCTGACTCGCTCCCCGTCTGTTCTGTCCCGGCGCGCGCGGCCCCGCTCCCTAGGGCGCGCGCGCGCCGGGTCTCTGCGATTTAAAGGGCCACTGCGCCGCTGATTGGCGCAGTGGTTCCAATTAGGGTTTTCACCTGTGCACTTCCCTATATTACCTCACTTCCCTTGCACTCCCTTGCCGGATCTTGTTGCCTTAGTGCCAGTGAAAGCGTTCCTTGTGTGTTCCTTGCCTGTGTTTCCAGACCTTCTGCCGTTGCCCCTGACTACGATCCTTGCTGCCTGCCCCGACCTTCTGCTACGTCCGACCTTGCTTCTGCCTACTCCCTTGTACCGCGCCTATCTTCAGCAGCCAGAGAGGTGAGCCGTTGCTAGTGGATACGACCTGGTCACTACCGCCGCAGCAAGACCATCCCGCTTTGCGGCGGGCTCTGGTGAAAACCAGTAGTGGCTTAGAACCGGTCCACTAGCCCGGTCCACGCCAATCCCTCTCTGGCACAGAGGGTCCACTACCTGCCAGCCGGCATCGTGACACATGTTCTCTTTATTTTGTGGGTTAATGTGATTAAAATGATACCCATGGTACCACACTTTAATATTATTGTGCTACTTTAAAATAAAAATACATTTTTTTTTACTAAAATTTATATTTTAAAAATGACCTCTTCTGATCCTTATAACTTTCACATTTTTATGAAAAAAGGGCTGTATCAAGGCTCATTTTTTGATTACATGATTTGTAGTTTTTCTTGGCACCACTTTTGCATATTTTTTTGATCACTTTTTATATTTTTTTCTGGAATATTATGTGACTGCAATTTTGGGAGTTTATTTTTTTTTTTTTTTTACGTCTATGTCGTTCACCATACTGAATAATAGGCATATATTTTAATAGTTTGGACATTTATTACAGTTTTTTTCTAAAAAGGGAAAAATGGAAATTATTATTTTTATTCTGAGAAAGGGCTTATTCACATTTAAAAACAACTTTTTCTTTCAAACAAACTTTACATGTTTATGTCCCCATAACAGATTGCTAAAACTGTTCACTGCTGTGCATATGAATCAGTATTGCTATCTTCTACTCTCGTCTTCCAGGAGGCAAAGAAGATTGCAGTAGAGTGTCAGGTGGCAGATAAGGGGACCTCCGGTTGACATATAGACTCAATGTACCCCCATGATTATCATCAGGTTTCCAGCTGCTGATAGCACCTAGGACCCACTATGCATAACGTGATTGCAGCTCTTGTAGTCACTTCATGTACAGTAACATAAATGTACATCCTGGTGCGTTGAGTACCAGGGCACCAGGATGTACCTTTATGTCCAATGTCCTTAAAGAGTACCTGTCATCAAACCATATTTTCTAAACTAACTCAGATTACATTCCCTAACTACTCCTAACATCCCTCCTGCCCTTAAATTTTCTTTCCCTAACTTTAGAAAGCTCTGTATCATACCTTTCCCCTTGGTCACATTGTGTGAGCTCCCAGCAGGAGAAAGTGGGCGTTCCCCTGCAGGCACAATGTCACTGAAGCCTGCGAGAGCTGTGCCCCAAAAGGGTAAGCATTTGGTTATACTATAATTATTCCACAGTCCCAACTCTATTGAAATGTATTTTTAAGAATAGTTTAGAAAAAGGTACTGTATATATACAGTCATGGCCATAAATGTTGGCACCCCTTAAAGAAAGTGAAGTATTTCTCACAGAAAAGGATTGCAGTAACACATGTTTTGCTATACACATGTTTATTCCCTTTGTGTGTATTGGAATTAAACCAAAAAACGGAGGGAAAAAAGCAAATTGGACATAATGCCAATACGACCCAAAATCCGTTGGTAATCCTCAGATTTCATGATTTCAGTAATTTTTTTCTCACAATTTCTTTTCCTTATGTGCGACTCATTTATCAACTGCTTTCAGTCTGTTGATAAAGTTCTTTCACATAAGCAATTTTTCTTTTTTTGCTTTGGTAGTGGCTTTTTCTGATCCATGTCTGAGCTGGAGTAAATTTAGTAGATTTTTTCATGCGATGCGACTTTTTTGCGACTTTCGCACTTGATAAATCTCTGACCACTGCAAGTCAAAAATCACTTTTTGCTTTGGTAAGTAAGATTATTATTTTTCGCTTAGGGCACTGAACAATCAAAAAGTCACAGAAATAAGAGAGTAGTCGCACGTGCAACTTTTTTGCGACAATTTTAAGCAAAAAAACATCTACTAAATGCTTTGCTAAACGTCCCCCATAGGGAATAAACATGTGTATTGCAAAACATGTATTACTGCAATCCTTTTGTGTGAGAAATAATACATTTTCTTGACAAATTTCAGGGGGGGCCAACATTTATGGGCATATTTCTTAGATTATCCCTTTTTACCATCAGTAAGCAAGGCTTTGATACTGAACTCTGTGGCACTCCTGCAACTGTTAGTATAACATCTCTTTATGTGTGAATGTAGCGGGCTGTGAAAATCCAGATAATACTATAATATGTACTTTGAAAAGTTGTGATAATAATTGAAACTTCTTTACATGCCTTGATCTATTGTTCTAGGCAGGGGTTACTCCCGCAGCCTAGAGATTTATTCCAGGGTAGCAGCTCTAGCCTTGATGGGAATGTGTTGTAGAAATGAGCTAGAAAGTTCATTGAACAATGCTAAGTGCAATTCAGTTGAACAGCACAATTTCACAACAAAAGCCCTCAAACTGCAAACTAGTAAAAGCCTTTCTTTTTATCCACCTTTGTCAGCTCTTTGCATTGTTTATCGATTAGCTGTTATGCTGCTGTCAGTATTTTACCAATAGTCTGATAAGATCTCATGACTGGCATTTTGCCTTTTTAAAACCTTCTACACATGACTACATTCAAAAAAGTCTCAGTCTACAAATCAGATGTGTTGACGACTGTCTGCGTCTTTTTATTATTATTAATGTTCTTGGAAGCAAAGCATATTGAAAAGTCATTAGGATCCACCATATCTGCTGTCGGAATACACTTGAAAAGGTCACTTTGCAGGCAAGAAACCTTTTATGTACCTATGTAGATCTATTTTTTCATCTGTGATTATCATTAATGTAACAGTGCTTAACAGTCACATTTATATCAGCAAGGGAGCATGACAGATTGTTTAGTTCATTTGAAAAGATGCAGTAATCATCTGCAGGCAATTTTATGGCAATACCGTCTCTGTTTAACCTTTCGTTCTAGCTTCAGGTGGTATTATTGGCTTGCATTTTTAATATGAGGTGGGAGAGAGAGAGGAAATGCGCATATTGTTGTAATGTTAATTGAATGAGTCTTTTGTAGACTGTAATCACAGAAGAATAGTATTCCACAAGGTGCTGTTAAGTTGAGCTAACTAAAAAGTTTGAATTAGTTTTAATGCCAATATGTCTGGAACAAGCTCTTTTTCTAAATGTTGCCATTCAAGTGCCCAACTGTTGCCTTTTACAATTGGGAGCTAAAAGAAAATATGAGCCACTTGGCTTTATCAATGGCACATCTATCATGTGAAGGCAGTGCATAAATATTATTCATGTAGAGATACTTGGGTTGGAAGGTACAACATAAAGGTGTACATAATACTGAATATATATATATATATATATATATATATATATATATATATATATATTTGCATTCAGATGCCATTTAAAGCTTCTTTATTTATTTTAAAACATTTTAGGCGCTATATTCATTTGAGTTGAAAATCAATTTGGAAGGTTATTTTGTCAGTTTTTAATACTTTGGTAGGATTCCACGTGAAGAGCCTGTAACTTTTAGTGACCATTTTGTATATGTCTATTCAGATTACATTTTAAGACACTCTTTAGCTGGATTTACACACAGCATAATGTTTTAGTGTCATAAGGCTCTGAGTGTAAAATAAAATAAAAATAAAAAAACAAAATAGCTTATTTTTATATAGTGTCCTTATTTCTATGATGATTTTGTTTCTTTTTTGTTTGGGTATGGTTTATTGTTAAAAGTTTCCTAAAGGGAAGAAGTAGTAAATCTTCTCGTCTCAAGATGTGCAAGAAACACTATGGAAAACTCATGAATAGGAACAAAATACAGAAGAGCAACTATTGTTTTATTTTCTGGATTTACAGTGTATGGAATAACATTGTAGCATTTTAAATGGTTTTCCATACAATGAAGGTTTTCTATGTTGAAAGTATTAAGCTTAGAGAATATGGTGGCATACAGAGGTACAGTACTATTAGACAGCACAACAAGAACTACGGGGACTCTGTGCATTGTCATACAGGGTCTGTACGTACTATTTTGCTGGGTGGATGCGGCCTATGGGAGACGTGGTAATTATTTAATGATGTGAAGTGTAATAAAATCTATTCACACTTAATTTTGTATAGTTTATTGTAAGGAGAAATAAAATAAATATTTCACTAATAAATATACCCTTACGCCACTAGACAAGCCCTTTGCAATCACAACTCTATCTCTAAAAGATAGTAGTATAATTTGTTGCTTTCTCCTAGCACACATTTTGATGCTTAAAGGGGTATTTCAGGAATTCTTTATATTTGACTATGCTGCAGTGGCTGTAAAGTTAGTGTAGTTCATATTATAAAGTCTGTACCTGTGTGTGATGATAGTCTCACAATTTTTATGTGATTTTCACCCCAATATTTATTTTTAACAGCATACAAAATGACTCATTACTGGGGATTTCCCAGGTTGCAGTGCGTCGAGACCTGACATCACTAGTCAGTTGTGCAGAGGCAGCCTGTCTGCTTCAATGGGTGGAGCGACCACTGGGTGGGAGACATTATTTTGCAACATCTGTAGGCACCCTGATTAGAAAACACTGGGTCTTTTGAATGGATGCAGCTCATTTGTGCTGCAATGGATGGGGTGGCTGATGTGTGGGAGGGAGGAATGTAACTTCGCACTCACAAACATGAACTATGGGATGTGTAGTTTAAGAGTCCAAACTTCAACAGGAAATACCCAGATAGCCTGGCAGTTATGTACTAAAATCACCTTATGGTGGATAACCCCTTTAAGTCTATTCACCTCTAGGGTTGTTCAGAGTGATCTTGTGTGAGCGGGCTGTGTCACATTAACTACTTTGCAAACAGAGTGTCCATCATCAACTACAAATAGTTAGAATTTAAGGAACTTTCTCTGACTTGTTTCAAGGTAAACAATGACACTTATGTTGTCTAATGTAAAGTGGCACCTGCAGGACAATTGTGGTAGAAAACAAAAATAATAGAGGAAAAGAACAAAAAACTAAGTTATATGTGTGTGCTATCTAATGCCATTTTCGGTGTGTTCTTAGTGTAGCTCTATGTGCCCACTGTCAACTTTATCCCTTTCACAAATAAAGTTTTTTTCTCCATGCTCTGAAATGCTCTAAAAAGTTAAAAATTAGACAAATAAAACTCAGGAAATAAGGATCCCTAGCAGTCTTTAAAATGTTTTCAATACTGATATATAATCATATGTATGCAGTCATTGTCCACTGAAATAAATACCATATATACTCGAGTATAAGCCGACCCGAATATAAGCCGAGGCCCCTAATTTCACCCCAAAAACCCAGGAAAATGTATTGACTCGACTATTAGCCTAGGGTGGGAAATACATAATCCCCCTATGTCATCATCCCCACCTGTCATCATCCAGACCCCCGTCATTAACACCCCCATCATCATCACCCTGTCATCATCACCCTGTCATTTTCACCCTGTCATCATCCCCTTCGTCATCCCCCCCCCTTCATCATCACCGACTGTCCATCCCTTTCAGTGGTCTTCAACCTGCGGACCTCCAGATGTTGTAAAACTACAACTCCCAGTATACCCGGACAGCCGTCGGCTGTCCGGGCATGCTGGGAGTTGTAGTTTTGAAACATCTGGAGGTCTGCAGGTTGAAGACCACTGCAGCCTTTGTCATCATCCAGACCCCTCCTTTAGTTTTCTACTCAACTCCCCTCGTTGGGAAGGAAGGGTGAGCTGGTCCGGGCCATCTATGCTGCAGGGACCGTCCGGTGGGGAGGGTTAGTCGTTCCGGGCTGTCCATCTTCACCGGTAGGCCCTCTTCTCTGCTCCGGGCTGGCCCCGGACTAGTGACGTTGCCTTGACAATGACGCACAGGGTTGTTAACGCACAGGTACGTCTGCTGTGCGGAGAAGAGGGCCTCCCAGTCAAAATGGACAGCCTGGAACGACTAACCTTCCCCACCGGACAGTTCCTGCAGCATAGATGGCCCGACCAGCTCACCCTTTCTTCCCACCGAGGGGAGGTGAGTAGAAAACTAAAGGGGGGGTCTGGATGATGACAAAGGACGCAGTGGTCTTCAACCTGTGGACCTCCAGATGTTTCAAAACTACAACTCCCAGCATGCCCGGACAGCAGATGGCTGTCCGGGCATGCTGGGAGTTGTAGTTTTGCAACATCTGGAGGTCCGCAGGTTGAAGACCACTGAGAAGGCATTGACAGGCAGAGAGTTCACTCGAGTATAAGACGAGGGGGGCATTCTCATCACAAAAAATCGTGCTGAAAAACTCGGCTTATACTGGAATATATACGGTACTTGTCTAAGAGAATTATAGCGCAGTACAGTAGAAGAAAGTAAACATTGATGTTTCTTTAACACTAAATTCACTGGAGATCTTCTTGGGCTATGATCACATACAGAATTGTCAAGCATTTTTGATTTAAAAAAATTTGTTTGTAAAATAATGGAGAATTTGCGTCCATCTCTGAAAAATGAATGTGCTCTATGTAAGTCTATGAAAAAGTGGATGTCAGTGCACACATTGTATAAAAAAAGGGCATCATTTTTTCTTCCATAAAAAATAAGGAATGTGTCACTTATTTTTACGGATGCAAAAAATATGTCCTTTATTTACTGTGTGCACGCACTGACAACCACTTGCCCATAGACTTACATTGAGCACCTTAATTTAGCAAAAACAGACTCATATTTTCTGTGATTTTTAGGATGTATCTTTTTATTTTTTATTTTTACATTTTATTTTTTTAACTGTGCCTGAAAATACACTGTGTGAACATAGCCTTATTCTTTGAGGTTGTCCTACCAGTGTGATGTTTATGACTTTTATGCCTGGCATGTGGTAAAAGACTAATAGCCAGAAAACCAGATTGGGGGGGTTGTTCCACATCTTTCAAATGGCTGGATATATTTTGATGAAACTTGGTACACATGTTACTTATATGTCAACTAAAAATCAACCCCAACCTACCCCCATTAGTGAGGGATTTGTAAACATTCTGCTGGCAGGCAGGTGCAGAGAATAGATAGTGTAGAGGGAAGGAATATGAGGACGGGATATGAGTGTGGGACTCAAAAGGTTTAGGTAAGCATACTGTGCAACGCAGTGTATGCTGTCAGTATGTTATAAAGATAAATTACTATAATATTAGGAAGATGTTTTACCTCTCAAAGCATCTAGAGGACATTGCAGATGAGAACACCCTTAATGCTGTTCCCAAAAAAATCTATAAAAGTCTCAGCACACATCCACTGTAAATATACAACATATCTATTATCTATTCCTTCCTCTTTTATGAAAACCATTGGATATTCACTTTCAAATGCCTGCCAATAGATCTAATGTGGACCAGTTTATTTTAAAGCGTACCTGTCAGATCCAACAAAAATTTTTTTTTTAATATATCCCTCAGTACCTAATCCTGACCATGTACATCTCATTTTTATATGCCTAGCACCTTTATTTATTTTTTTATTGCACTTTTAATTTAGCTCACTAGTCTGAATTCCTCTCAAAGGGAGGGGGCGTGGCCTCACTGTGCAGGTCTCCGCCCCCTCCCTCAGTATGCTGTCTGCTCACATCTCGCCTAGCATTAACAAAACTACAACTCCCAGCTTGTCCTCACTGACAGCAGCGGGACAGAAGCTAACAGTGGGAGGGTTTTTCCTCCAGCTGTGAGCCCTGTCAAGAAAGTGTGAACATGACATAGGTGATGATGCATGGACACAGAAGGATCAGTATCTGTCCAAGCAGGCAGGGGGGGCAGTTGTTTGACTGGCTTTTTCCGTATAAAATACTGAAAATTTTCTAATATGCTTTACAACATGTCAAAAGTTTTTGTATCTGACAGTGCCTATTTAAACCCTATTATCTTAAAATATCTTGTGAGAACAGAATTTTTCTTGGTGATTGGCAAAAATACTGCTAGGTTGAAGTAACAAATGTATCTTAAATTGTTCCACATTGGTTGCATTTTAAAGCTTTTAGCTTCTTTGCCTAAGCTTTCAAATACTCAAACAAAATATATCATAATGAGGCTTATTATTAGTATTAAAGGGGTACTCCGCCCCTGGCATCTTATCCCCTATCCAAAGGATAGGGGATAAGATGTCAGCTCGCCACGGTCCCGCTGCTGGGGACCCCGGGGATCGCCGCTGCGGCACCCCGCCATCATTACTGCACAGAGCGAGTTCGATCTGTGAGTAATGACGGGCAATACAGGGGCCGGAGCAGCGTGACGTCATGGCTCCGCCCCTCATGACATCACGGCCCGTCCCCTTAATGCAAGTCTATGGCAGGGGGCGTGACGACCGCCACGCCCCCTCCCATAGACTTGTATTGACGGGGTGGGCCGTGACTTAACGATGCTCCGGCCCCTGTATCGCCCGTCATTACGTACAGAGCAATCTCGCTCTGCGCAGTAATGATAGCGGGGTGCTGCAGCAGCGATCCCCAGGGTCCCAAGCGATCTGACATCTTATCCCCTATCCTTTGGATAGGGGATAAGATGTTTAGGGGCGGAGTACCCCTTTCAGTGGGTTAGTTTGTAGCTTATGTATGTATATTGTGTGTGTGTGTGTATATATATATATATATATATATATATATATATTTCATGTATATTGCTTATGTATATGCCTACTGCATATGTAGTTCAGTTAATGTGTCATAGCAAAGATGGACATTTTCAGCTCTTTCTACTCTCTTGAGATTTCTCTAATGCGCTGCAGTTCAGCCATTGCAGTCCTACATTTCTAATTTTGCATCTAGCCATTCAGAGCATACCAAAGTCAGTGTCCCAAAACTAGTGCTCTCTACCTCTGAGTCCTAACTCTGAGTCCTAACTATGGGCTGCAGTGATAGAGCTTGGCTTGGTCCGCTGGTTCACATTGGCTGTCCCTGTCTGCTAAACGACTAGTATTTTTCTCTGAGATGCAGCTTTACACAGTTCTTTCCTTTCTCCTGCTTGTAAAAGCTGACAATGAATAACCAAGATAAGGAGACAGGCTAAAGCTGTATCTCATAAAATATCTAGGCAAGGAGATGAAAAAAAGAAGCAGTGTGAGTCAGGGGAGTTTCTAGCACTGCAGCTAATCACTGTAAAGGCTCTACTTCTACATTATTGTATTCCTGTTCCATGAAATAATGCAGAAATAGACAGAAATGCATTTTCTGTCTGACCACAGTGCTCTCTGCTGACACCTCTGTCTGTCTCAGGAACTGTCAAGAGCAGGATAGGTTTGCTATGGGGATTTGCTCCTACTCTGGACAGTTCCTGAGACAGACAGAGGTCGCAGCAGAGAGCACTGTGGTCAGACAGAAAAGAAATTTAAAAAGAAAAGAAATTGCTGTGGAGCATACAGCAGCTGATAGGTACGGGAAGGGTTAATATTTTTACACCATTTTGGTACCAGTTGATAAAAAAAAAAAAAAAGGTTTTCACCGGTGTACTTTTTAATGTGTTACGGTAACTTTTCATGCCACTCTTTATTTCTTTAATTCTTTATTTTGCTGAGATAAGTAATGTAGATACTATGTAAAACCTTCTTTAAGCTGTACATGCCCCCCTCCCCCATATAGGGGGACATTTATCAATGTTTGCTTATGTATTCCTTTTTTTTAGTTATTTTTTTCTTACTATTTTTTTTGCTTATGTGCGACTTATTTATCAACTGCTTTCAGCCTGTTGATAAATCTCTTTCGCTTAAGCACTTTTTCTTTTTTTGCTTTGGTAGTGGCTTTTTCTGCTCCATGTCTGAGCTGGAGTAATTTTAGTAGGTTTTTTCATGCAATGCGACTTTTTTGCGACTTTCGCACTTGATAAATCTCTGACCACTGCAAATCAAAAATCACTTTTTGCTTTGGTGAGCAAGATTTTTATTTTTTGCTTAGGACACGGAACATGCAAAAAGTCACAGAAAAAAGAGCGTAGTCGCACGTGTGACTTTTTTGCGACTATTTTAAGCAAAAGAAAAAAAACTACTAAATGCTTTGATAAATGTCCCCCATTGATATTTAAGTTCACGCCCCAAAATTGATATTTATGTTAGGCAGAACTACTAAGTGACTCATTTTGCATTTAAGTTCCCACATTTGAGTCATTCAGTAAATAAAAATTTTTGCACAGTAGACATGAATTTAGAAAGCTAAAAAGTGCTGTGCTTAAAATATTTCAGTCAGTCATACTATACTCATGGGCATAAATTTGTTTTTTAAGAAATAAAACTAATTTAAAGGGAAGCTGACAGCTAGTTCACCCGCACTAAACCCAATACAAAGGTTTATAGTGCGGGTGTACTGATTTAAAAGATGTTTCACTTACCCTGATTGGTGTCGCCACTCTAGAGATATACAATGTGTTATCCTCCATTGCTAATATGCTATTTGCCGAGTTTACACAATGAAGGTGGGACCCGGCATACCCAGCATCCCTGCCTCATTCCCCCTAATCACCTCATCACTGATATGCCCGCCCACCACACATGGGAGAAGGTGGTCTTATGCATATTTATAATATGGGTGGGCATATCGGAGCAGAGTGGAAGGAGGCTGGGTATGCCAGGTCCCACTTCAATTGCACAAAGGTTACAAATATCAAATTACCAATGGATTACCAATTTACCAAGTGAAACATCATTTTAATCCGGTTTACCAGTGCAAGTGAACCAGCTGTAAGTTTCCCTTTAAATATTACTATAGTAGTTATGTTATTATATTTAAACTATTATTATTAAAACTATAATTTTTTTTTAGATTTTAAACATGTCAGTGTTAAATGTTTCAGTATAAAAATATTGTAGGCCAATCATTTTAGGAGTAAATTTTGGCTGCGCCTGGAACTGCTAATATGATTTTTATGCTTTTGCAGACGCGTCCTTCTGTTCTTGCAGAGGATAGTTTAACAACTGTACCTGGCATTTTATAAAAATTATGGCATGTCCTTGTCTCATGGTCTGCAGATTTTATTATGTTTATACTTCAACTTTTCGGCTTTTCATTTAGTTTTTGTCATTTAAACAAAAAGGGATAAAATATTCAATGTCCAGTCGCTGTAATGTCAGAGTTCTCATTCAGCAAAATGAAATTGTTTGGTGTTTTATTATTGTAAATTCTCTTCCATCTTCAAGGGCTTTAGTTAAATTATGAAAGAATCCAATGCAAAACATACATCTTACATGAATTACTTATTAAACAGGTTCCCAATGAAAGTTGCAGGAACAGGATAATTAGTTGCTAAATAATGTGTGTAAAGATAAAGAAGTTTATAAATGAATAATAATCACAAAAAGGACATATCACAATCACCTTTCTTTACAGGGGGTAAATCCATTTGTGTTATTATATAAATATTATAAAGTATGTAACTATGTAGGTAATTATGAGATGAATTGTAGCTTATATAGCTCATAACTGTTAGTAAGAAATTCCTGTCAAAAAACAACCTTGTAGAGTCATCCCATCTACATAACCCCTGCCCATATGACCTTTTAGGGCATTAGAGGGGATAAACACAGCTATGTATTACATGGCTGACATCTACATAAGCATCAAGTAAGGCTGGGTTCACTCCTCGTTTTAGGCAATATGGGACCTCACATGGCTGGGAGGAGCTAAAACCGAGTTCTCCAGTATGCGGCACGCATGTAATGTATTTCCAGACCAGGGTTTTAGGTCCAGTGGGAAAACCGCATACGGGGCAAAAATGAGCTGACCGAAGTCAGCGCTTCACTCCAGTTGTATTATACAGCCAACACATGCCAACAGCAGCACCATTGATTAGAGATAACTCTTCCGGTCATTTAACCCCCTACAGTTAAATGCAACCATGGTGTCTAGGTTGATATACTCTCTCTGTTAATGATATCTCTGCAGTGTGACTGATATTACTGAAACATAGTTTATATTACAAAAAAATTTCAAAAAGGAAAAGGATGCACTCACCCAAGCCTTTAACTTGCAGCAATCTTTATTCCGTTTTCATAAAAGTGACAAAGCGGGTAGACGCAGAGGAGCAGCCTCGCAGCGACATAACTGTTTCCTGCACTCCAAGCGCACTTCCTCAGGCTGCCGATCTGCGCCGCGGCCCACAGGTGAGTATTAAATAGACAATCACAGGGTTACTGTGGTAACGTCTAAACAAATAGAGGTAACAGAACAGATCAAAATAACAAACAGACCAGTTATAAAAATGTACTTCGATCGTTGCGATCATTCAGACCAGCTGGCCCTAGGGCTTCTAGTCTGATGATCCAACGTACTTCGCATTGAAGAAACATTTTATGACGATCACCTCCATTTTTTGGACATTCTATTTTATCAAGACCTGCGAATTTCAATACTGATCCATCTCCTTTGTGAACCCTGTTCATGTGTGAAATGAGCCTGGGAGCACCTTTACCTGTTTGTAAAGATCGCAGGTGCTCTCTGAATCGTGTGAACAGGCTCCTAATCATTTACCCTACATAAACGAAGTTACACGGACAGATCAGTAGGTATACAACATTTGAAGTTCTGTATGTAATCAGTAGCTGTACTACATGATGAATGCCTCCAACTGTAAAAGATCTTTTTACCAAATTCTGTGCACAGTAGGATCAACTTTTACAAGCAACATTGCCCCTAGGTGTGCATTCCGTTAACCAACGACTTCTTTTTTCCTCATTCACGTGTGCACTATCTTTAGCGTTTTTCTAAAAATATCTCCTAGTGTCGTGCTTTTTCTGAAGGTGATTAGAGGCTGGTTGCTAGCTACTTTTGCTAGTGTAGGGTCCCTTTGCAACATGAGCCAATTGCTTCTGAACGCAGCATTTATTACTGAATTCATGTTGCTATTGGCAAATGCAAAGGCAAATCGTTTAGTTTCTGAATTTGTTCTTTTCCCCCCCATTTTATTCACTAGTAGAGTAGATCTTTCTATGTTTTCAGCCCTCTCAAAACAGTGCTCAATCATATTTTTTGGATAACCCCTCTGCAAAAAACGATCCTTAAAATCTTTGGGCTTGCTTGTAATAATTATTACTATTGCTGTTAATTCTTTTGAGATGAAGCGCCTGGTTTTAACTCCCCACAGCCGTATGCGGTCCCATATTGCCTAAAACGTGGTGTGAATCCAGCCTCGCACTGCATTTCCCTTACAAAATGATAGCAATAACAGCTGATATGCATACCAGTTGTATTATACAGCCAACACATGCCAACAGCAGCACCATGGATTAGCGATAACTCTTATTCCGGTCATTTAACCCCCTACATGTCACAGTTAAATGCAACCATGGCGTCTAGGTTGATATACTCTCTCTGTTAATGATATCTCTGCAGTGTGACTGATATTACTGGAACATAGTTTATATTACAATTTGGGTATAGTGAAGGCCTCCCCGACTTGTCACTATTGTAGTCACAGTACTGGTATTTTAGAAGAGCTGTTAAAATGTAACATACTTCAGTGTACAATCAATTGGTCACTTGTTCAAGTCTCCAAGAGGGTCTAACAGTAAAGAAAACATTAAAAAAATCCCTCGTATGTGAAATATTATTAACATACTACACATGTAAAAGAAAAAAAAAAAAAGAGTATCAGAAACAAGATGGAATAAAATGTTCCATGGAATAAAAAATGCTTGTATATACCCTCCAAATTTTACCACAAAAAAGATATGTGGCTACGCTGCAGTGGTTGGATGGATAGCATGATGGAATGGTTTTACTGAAATATGTATACCAACCCACTCACTGCCTGACGATGATCCCTATCCTGGATCGAAACGCGTTGCAAATAAAGTAATAATTGTCAAATACCTTGGGAACCAGTGCCTTTTTCAGAGGAACGTGCTTTCATTTTCCTGCCTATCTACCTCCACCGGTCTTACTGACATCATATCGGGAAGTTCCTCGTGGCAGCGATCCCGTCGTTCTCTCTCTCCAGACGCTACTGTAGGTGTTGTGCTCTGAGCGCAACACCTAAGGGTAAGAACCCATCTTTATTTTTACTTCTGGTACTTGTGGTCAATGTCCTTCACTACGGGCGCACCTCTTGTCCTTTTTCCTCTTGTCCTTATATACTAACCCACTTACTGCATCATAGCTACGTTCCCTGAAGACCATGTGACTTATGACATGTTGTCTCTGAACATATGGAATGCTGGGCAAGGTCAGAGACAGCAGTAAAATAAAAAGACTTGCATTACAGCACCTCCAGGTGTGGGTCCAGTGCATATAAATAGAACAAAGCAGCACACAGGGTAATAGAAGCATGTTACACAGCATTATAGCATGGTATCATGTGCACAAAGGCTGAAGAAAATGAGATGTGACTTATGCACTTTATAATTATATAGAGGGAGGGTATAACAGTAGACTATATAGAGTGGGGATATGATCTACATAGAGGGGCCAGCAACAGCAGGGAAGTAAAGTAAACTGTTAGGGCTGGAGTCAGTTAGAGAAGGAGCAGAAACTGCAGGAGTGAAACAGTAGAGAGGTCCAAGGACCTCTGCCTGGCCCACCGGTCCTGGGAGTGTTTGCTTGCCGGTGCCTATTATTGGTAAATATTGGAATTATTGGTAAATACCACACTGTACAATATTGGAATGAACATTTAGGAGCAACACTAGGGGGAGATAAAGGCTATTAATACTTGGAATGAGGTATGTTTTTATTTAAAAAACATTCCATCTGTTTACTTTTAACCCCTTAAAGACAAGGGGTTTTTACGTTTTTGCATTTTCATTTTTTCCTTCTTACTTGGGGGCTTCCGTTTCTAAACAGTACATTTTTCGGTAAAAATAACACCTTCTCTTTATTCTGCAGGTCCATTCGATTAAAAAGATACCCTGATTTTGTCGTACTTCTGGAAAAAATCATAAGTACATGCAGGAAAATTTATACGTTTAAAATTGTCATCTTCTGACCCCTATAACTTTTTTAATTTTCCGCCTATGGGGCGGTATAAGGGCTCATTTTTTGCGCCATGATATGAAGTTTTTAGCATTGATAGGACTTATTGATCGCTTTTTATTTATATTTTCATGATATGAAAAGTGACCAAAAATACACTATTTTGGACTTTGGATTTTTTTTTGCGCGTACGCCATTGACCGTGCGGTTTAATTAGCAATATATTTTTATAATTTGGAAATTTCCGCACGTGGCGATACCACATATGTTGATTTTTATTTACACAGTTTTTTTTTTAAATGGGAAAAGGAGGGGTGATTCAAACTTTTATTAGGGAAGGGGTTAAATGATCTTCATTCACTTTTTTTTTCACTTTTTTTTGCAATGTTATAGCTCCCATAGGGGGCTATAACACGGCACACACTGATCTTTTACATTGATCAATGGTTTCTCATAGGAAACCATTGATCAATGATTCTGCCGCTTGACTGCTCATGCCTGGATCTCAGGCACTGAGCAGTCATTCGGCGATCGGACACCAGGAGACAAGGTAAGGGACCCTCCTGCTGTGTCACAGCTGTTTGTGATGCCGCGATTTCGCCGCAGACATCCCGAACAGCCCCCTGAGCTAACCGGCAATGATTTACTTTCACTTTAGAGGGTCTAAAGGGTTAATAGCTATTAGCCACGGGTCCCGGCCGTTGTAAGAGGCCGAGCCCGACCTGCTATGAACCGTTATAGAAAGGGAGCGGACTCATGATGTACCGGTACGTCATGGGTCCTTAAGGGGATAATTGTGGGTCATAGTCTATTAAAAAATAAAGTAGAAGGCCTTGTATATACCGGTGACATAGTTGATATGCAATATATATATACCATCTTGGCTCCTCCTATTCTTCTGGGATTGTTACCCTAATGTAGTCAAATATGTAGCTCGGCAACCTACTGTACAATTTATCTGTGGATTTCCAGATGCGAAGGGGCAGAGCCTTGATACCCCCTGTTACGCCGAGCGCTCCGGGTCCCCGCTCCTCCCCGGAGCGCTCGCTACACCTCCCTCACTGCAGCGCCCCGCTCGGTTCCACGGACCCGGGGCGCTGCGTTACCACCTCCGGCCGGGATGCGATTCGCGATGCGGGTAGCGCCCGCTCGCGATGCGCACCCCGGCTCCCGTACCTGACTCGCTCCCCGTCAGTTCTGTCCCGGCGCGCGCGGCCCCGCTCCCTAGGGCGCGCGCGCGCCGGGTCTTTGCGATTTAAAGGTCCACTGCACCACTGATTGGTGCAGTGGTTCCAATTAGTGGTTACACCTGTGCACTTCCCTATATCACCTCACTTCCCCTTCACTCCCTCGCCGGATCTTGTTGCCCTAGTGCCAGTGAAAGCGTTCCTTGTGTGTTCCTTGCCTGTGATTCCAGACCTTCTGCCGTTGCCCCTGACTACGATCCTTGCTGCCTGCCCCGACCTTCTGCTACGTCCGACCTTGCTTCTGTCTACTCCCTTGTACCGCGCCTATCTTCAGCAGCCAGAGAGGTTGAGCCGTTGCTAGGGGATACGACCTGGTCACTACCGCCGCAGCAAGACCATCCCGCTTTGCGGCGGGCTCTGGTGAAAACCAGTAGTGACTTAGAACCGATCCTCTAGCACGGTCCACGCCAATCCCTCTCTGGCACAGAGGATCCACCACCTGCCAGCCGGCATCGTGACACCCCCATGCAAAGGCATTAAGTGCTAGTGATCAGTGATATAAGACAGCTGTTCCCTTGCACTGCACAATCTCTGGTGTATTCTTAGGAGATCCATCCCCACACTTCTCTCCCTTGCCTCCTGCTTGTCATTGATAGTATTTTTCTTGTCAGCTCTTACAAGCCTAAAGCTGCATACCATAGGATCTTATGGAAATTCTCCACTCAGCACTCAGAAAGCAGAGTCTGACGGTGTAAATGTAATAACTTTGTAGCTAATTATTATAAGGACTTACATACTCTATTGCTATAGCTTAGAAGAAATATGAGACAGATAGAAACTTTTAAATACATAAAGGGAATCAACACGGTAAAGGAGGAGAGGATATTTAAAAGAAGAAAAACTACCTCAAAAGGACATAGTTTTATATTAGAGGGGCAAAGGTTTAAAAGTAATATCAGGAAGTATTACTTTTATATGAGAAGGGCCAGGGACTAGTATTTAGAATATTGGGCAGACTAGATGGATCCAATGGTTCTTATCTGCCAAATCTTTCTATGTTTCCATGTCAATGTTTATACTTTTGTGTTCCTTTCTATACCTTTCAGCAGTTTCCTTTGCATTGGGGGTAAAAAGAGGGACCAGTAGGGTGGAGCTGTCTAAGAGCTTTCAGGAATAATTTACTAGATTATGATAATTCTGTTATTCACAGAAGTTCACACAGGAGCAACTGACTACTGATGGGTTGCATTCTTCTGATTGAGGTTTTGTGGTTTTGTTTTCCCCATGTGTATTGATATATTGATATCAAGTTGATGACTGGCAGCCAACGTTTCTTCCATTTATATTCAGAATTCATGCTATAAAGCTATGCAACTGAAATCACTTTTTATATGAATTCACATAGCTCCGTATCTGTTTTGCTCATACCTCTGTACTAGCAAGTGTTCATTTTCCCTGATGAATCCTCCAGGTGAATGGAAAAACATGTGGTGCCAAGATTTTAACAACCCTAAACTAGATCCAGTGTTTTTCTCTCCATTATAAGGACATGCACTCTAATATGGGGTAAAACTAAGTTAGACCATAATAACTTTAGTATTGTTATATGATCAAAATGGTTTTATCCCACAGTGATTTGCTTTACAGTACATTTGCACATTTACTAACCATCCCGCGGTTATAAAGGATTTAACATTTGTATTTAGTTTGCAGGCTTTTAGTCTTATTAGGACAGCTTGTTATAATATTATTGATAGTTGTTTCTTAGTTATACCAATTTTTTTTACAGAAGTAACAGTAGAAAATAAACTTATATTTCAGGGCCAACAACGATTTGTGCAGGCGGGGAAGCCCAATAAATATTTAATGTCTATCGTTAATAGCCAGACTATCCCACAAAAAATATGTAGGATTAAAAATGAAAAAGGGGAGGTATCTACAGGAGCAGAGGAGATTGCTAAATAATTCAGAGGATATTTCTCATCCCTCTATAAATCAGAATTGGGTAGGGGAAAAGAGGGAATAGAGGAGTATCTGGGGGAGTTGGATATGCCCCGCCCCACAGAAACAATGAAAGATAGGTTTGGGGAATCAATAACGGTGGAGGAGATTAATAGAGCTCTTGCCCAAACTAAGGGAAATACTACACCTGGGAGCGATGGTCTCCCCTTCGAAGTATATAGGAGGTATGGACAGTGTTTGTTGCCCACATTAGTAAGAGTGTTGGGAGACAGTTTAGAAAAAGGCCAATTACCAAACTCCATGAGGGAATCAATTATCACTCTGATACTGAAGGAGAATAAAGACAAAGAAAAGATGGGGTCTTATAGACCTATCTCTTTATTAAATACAGACACAAAACTATTTGCAAAGGTCCTAGCGATCAGGTTACAGGGGTTATTCAGGATTTGGTCCACGAAGATCAAAGTGGTTTTATACCGGATAGAATGGCCACACACAATATACATAGAGTGATATCCAATATAGAGATTGGCCAATTAGAGGGTAGGGATTCCCACTACACCCTATCTCTTGATGCCACCAAGGCATTTGACAGGGTGGAGTGGGAGTTCCTGTGGCAGGTCTTAGAGGGCTTTGGGAAAAATATAGGAGGTGGGTGCAGTTGTTGTACTCAGATCCCATGGCAAGGGTAAGGGTGGAGGGGAGGTTTTCTGAACAGTTTAAGTTGGCAAGAGGTACAAGGCAGGGGTGCCCTCTCTCCCCCTTGCTATTGCATTGAGCCTGGAGCCTTTGGCTATTAAAATTAGATCTGATGAAGAAATTGAAGGATTCGGAGCAAGGGGGAGAAAGAGGACAAATTGTTACTGTATGCCGATGATATCCTGATATTTTTGAATAGGGAAGTGGATTTAACCAGGGTAATGGAAATTATTAAAAAATATGGAATTTTTTCAGGCCTGGAAATAAGCTGGTTAAAGTCCGTTTTACTGCCCCTAGGGATAAGGGAGGTTGGGCTAAAGCAGAATCTAAGGGTACTAGAAGAAAATGAATCCTTTAAGTATCTGGGAATACAAATATCTTAGAAACTGGAGAAACATTATGATTTAAATTTAAAACGAATTGTTAAAATATTAGAGAAAAAGGTGAAAGTATGGAGTGAAATAAAGATGTCCAGGGTAGATAGGATGACACTGCTTAAAACGATAATTCTACTCAAAATACTGTATGTTTTTAGTTCCTCACCCATCTGGTGTGAAAATAAGCTATTTAGAAAGATAATAGCAGCCTTTAACTTTTTGATATGGGGAAGACGTAGAACTAGAATCAAAATAGAATACCTGTGTGTACCGAAGGGACAAGGGGGATGTCATTCCCGGATGTAAAGAAGTATTCTTTGGCAGCACAACTGTATTTTATTAAGAAATGGAGACGAATAGATTTTTTTTTTCGTATTTACTGAAGGAACACAATGGGGTTTATGGAACAATTTTCCATCTATTGGAATCGGGGAGTTTGAGGGTTGGGGATTGGGGAAAGAGTTTGTTGGTGAAAGGAATAAGGAAAACTTGGGAGACCCTAAAGTTAGAAGTTGGGGTAAAAGGGTTACTGGATTGCGCACAAATTATGAATAATAAGCACTTCGGTGAAGAACTGAATAGTAGAGAATTTAAATATTTAGAATATTTGGGATTACACAAGATTAGGGATATTTGGGAAGATGGAGAATTGGTCATGTGGGAAGTACTAAAAAGAGATAAAAATATGGTTAGAGGGGAATGGTTTGAATACTATAGAATAAGGAATATGCTTTTGCATTCAAATAAAGAAAGGACTGATTATCTCTCCTACAGAAGAGGGCATAAAAGTAATAATGGAAGGGGAAATTAAAAAGAAAACGTTATCTAAAATATACAGTATTTTGAACAACAACTCTAAAGCTGGACATCACCATAATAGTATAAACAAATGGCAGAAGGAAATAAGCCCAATAACAGAAGCTCAGTGGATAAGGATAAATAGAAACGCGGACGAATCCTCATAAATAACAATCACAAAATAATACAATTTAATATCAATCACAGGATTTATTACTCTCCTAAATTTTTGTATGGGATCGGGAGGGCAAGCTCCAGTGCATGCTTGAGATGTGGCCAGAAGGAAGCTGATCTACTCCATATATTTTCGAAATGTACGGTGGTGCGACAATTCTGGACAGAAGTAGTTAATATGATAAAGGAAAAATGGAAGATTAATATAGAATTAACAGCAGTGGTGGCCATATTGGGGGCTGACCTGGAGCTGAGTCTGGATGGATCACACCACAGGAGGGTATTAATAAGCTTATTCTATGCCAGATTGACTATAGTAAGGAATTGGGTATCAACAAATCAGTACAATATGAATGAATGGGGGAATGGGATGCGGAGGGAGAACGGGGATCTTAAAGGGAGGGGGGAGGAGGTGAGAGGGGGAAGTTAAAACTTATGCTTTTAATTTTTTTTTCTTTCTTTATTTTTCTTTTTTTTCTTTTTTCCATAGGGGGGATGGGAGGGAAAATATATTTTGTATGTTTACGGATTAATGATTGTTAAAGTGCAATATAAAAAATAAAAAAAAGAAGTAACAGTAGAAAATACTATCTACATGGTAACATAGTTCATAAGGTTGAAAAAAGACCAAAGTCCATCAAGTTCAACCTATATCCCTAATGAGTCCCTACTGAGTTGATCCAGAGGAAGGCAAAAAACCTTCATACTAGAGGTAAAGATTCCATCCCGACTCCAAATATGGCAGTCAGAATAAATCCCTGGATCAACGTTTTGTCCCTATAAATCTAAAATCCATAACCTTTAATGTTATTACTCTCCAAAAATGCATCCAGACCCCTTTTGAACTCTTTCACAGAGTTCCCCATGACCACCTCCTCAGGCAGAGAATTCCACAGTCTCACTGCTCTTACAGTAAAGAACCCCCATCTGTGCTGGTGTAGAAACCTTCTTTCCTTTTAACGTAGAGGATGCCCCCTTGTTATACAGTTGGATACAGTCCTGGGTATAAATAGATCATGGGAGAGATCACTGTACAGCCCCCTGATATATTTATACATAGTTATTAGGTTTCCCCTAAGCCTTCTTTTTTCTAAACTAAATAACCCTAATTCTGATAATCTGTCTGGGTACTGTAGTCCTCCCATTCCCTGTATTACTCTGGTTGCCCGTCTTTGAACCCTCTCCAGCTCCACTATATCTTTCTTGTACACTGGTGCCCAGTACTGTACACAGTATACTATGTGTGGTCTGACTAGTGATTTGTACAGCGGAAGAATTATTTCCTTGTCGTGGGCATCTATGCCCCTATTGATGCACCCCATGATTTTATTAGCCTTGGCAGCAGCTGCCCGACACTGGTCACTACAGCTAAATTTACTATTAACTGAGACCCCTAAGTCCTTTTCCACATCAGTTGTCCCAAGCATTCTCCCATTTAATACATAATCCCAGCCCGGATTTTTCTTCCCCATGTGCATTACCTTACATTTATCAGTGTTGAACCTCATCTGCCACTTCCCAGCCCAAACCTCCAACCTATCCAGGTATTTAATTTTGGACATACCTAGAAAGAGTGTAAGAGAAGAAGAAATAAGAACACATCTGTTTATGGATCTATAAAAAATGAAAAATTGGCATCCCAAAAGAATGTATCACACCAGGTTTGGCTTGATTGTACAATATATATTGCATTTTTATGGGTGTAATAAAATCTTACACCTAATAAAGAGTTTTTTACTCATCCATGTAGGAGCTAATATCATGGCAATGTTTTATTACTTTGGCATGCAGTGTAGATTTCTAGTTTCGGTCCAAAGCTACTACAAATGTTGTAAACCTTTTGCCCTAGTATTCTCTACACTGTCACTGTAGCGTTCTACAAAGGATAGCTATTCATAATAAGTTACAGAAATGTATTTCCTCACTAAGCGTGGAGGGGACAAATAAAGTAATGAAAAAGTGTATTAATATTTGTAACATATCTACTGCACAGTAAATTACAAAGCCTTACTACTGTCATGTTGACAACAGAAACTAAGTTGTCAAAGGTTAAAGTAACCTGTTAAATGGCATATTTACTCAGCTATCAATATAATTCTTTTCATTATTTCTGACTGAGAAAAATGTTCTATTTACTTACCACAATTAATTTATTTCTAGAACCTTGACAACGTGAACTACTGGTCCTCCAAGACAATGTTTTATAGCACTCCTGTAAGCATATAATGGTGCCAAATTTTAAATGCAATGTAACTGGAGTAATTTTACTTATAGCCTTCAACCATTTGTTCCTATTGTCTAAACATGAATAAATACTGAGCTAATACAATGATAGATGGCAAGACTGGAAAGATGCCAATAGCTGGGTCCCCATCAGACTGACGAATGGGCCATTTTTAGTCCCATTTTTTCTGTCAGATAAAGCACTACCCCAGTGCAAAAACTGATCTTGTTTCTACCCTGTACCTGACACCACACTATTAGTCTCTCCACTTCAATTTACAATTTAAAGTTAAACTTACCCAGTAAGCTAAGAAGTGCTAAAAGTTCTTTTTACAACAACTTTGTAAAAAGTCTAGGTAAGAAACTTACTGCATGTTCCCAGATGCAAAAGCTAGCCATTCAGCCCACATCATAGCATGATTGGTCCATAAAGATGCTACAAGAAAGCTCTAGACTAAATGCCGATAGTTAGTTGTGAGTTAGCCACATTGTTAATTTCACCTGAAACGACTGGTTCAAAAACTATGTTACACTGGAAGCACCTGCACACCAATTGCTGGAGGTGGACTAAAACAGGTAATGAGGATAGACACATAGGGGGAGATTTAACAACACTTGTGCTGAGAAAACGTTGACCAGTTGCTCATACCAACCAAGCTTGCTTCTTTTATTTTTCAGAGGTCTTTTAAAAAATGAAAGAATGGATCTGAATGATTGTTATGGGCAACTGGTCGAGTCTTGCTCTGCACAAGTATTGATGCATCTCCCCCATACTATTTACAGCCATAACCAAATGTTTTGGACTAAAAACCGGATTCTCTTTTTTTGTTAACATCTGGGATGACCATAAATCTACTGCTACAAAAAGTGGAATATTCAGGTTGGTAAGGATCTTGTCACACACTGCGCTCCGGCCGCAAGCACCGGCCGTGAGTGCATGTTCCCTGAATTCCCGACTGCCGGCGGGGCTGGCATTCGCAATGCGGGAAGCGCCCACATGTGAATCCCAGCCTGTAACTCACCATGCTCCACTGCTGCGTCCTGCTCTGTGTCTCAGCTCTGGCACGTGCGTCCCCGTCCCCTAGGGCACGTGTACGCCGGAGCTCTGAAATTTAAAGGGCCAGTACGCCCATAATTAGTTGTTACACCTGACACTACATTATAAAGTCCATGCACCTCTCACACTTCCCTGCCAGATCTTCAGTGCCCCGAGCCTGAGATTAAGCATTCCATATTGCCAGTTGCCTTTCCTGTGTATCCAGACCTTCCGCTACATTATTTGACTTTGCACCTTTGCCGCCTGCTTTAACCTTCTACTACGTTTGACTATGCTACTGCCTTATACTTTGGTACCTCGCCTAGCCCAGCTACCTCTGTGGCACCTTAGACTCTGCTCCCCGATACGGTCCGAGTCATCAGCCACACAGGTTAGTGAATCCACATCCTGCTCTGTAATAGTTCTTGGTGACAACTTTAGAAAAAGTCTGTAAAAAGTTGTGAATCAGAATTTTTGACATCAGAATTCCACTGATGTAAGACACATATTTCAGAAAGGAAAACCACACCTTAAGATCATCCTTTTTAACTGGTGATTTTAAGTTGTGAGACTTCTCAGTACCGGTTGTTGCCATGTGCGCAATCCCCCACTCTCGTTGGCATTGTTCTAGAAAAAAAAACTAGGTAACGTTCCATTTTCACAGCATGTAGGACTCCATAGTTCATCAGGCCATGCTTACAAAGCAGTAGTATAATACAAGAAAGGGACTAAACAAAGTCTCTAGTAGAATACTTTCTGTATATTGAAATCAGACATGGTTTGGGCATCTGGCGATATACCACACAGGTAGTCTACCTAACAAGTGACAACCTGGCCTTAAAGGAGTATTCTTATTTGGCTGATTACCTCTCTTTACTGCTGTCTGCTCACACTTTCAGGATTGCCGGTGGGCAGGCTGGGGTCAGAGGCAGATCATTTGCCTCAGTTTCTGACAGCTCCCAAGCTTAAAGGGGTACTCCGCCCCTAGACATCTTATCCCCTATCTAAAGAATATGGGATAATATGTCTGATCGCAGGGGTCCCCAGCAGAACCCCTCTTCATGAGCTGCACGGAGCGAAGATTACTCAGTAGCTGATGACAGGCGATACAGGGGCCGGGGTATTGTGACATCATGCTCCACTCCCTCAGTGCAAGCCTATGTGAGGGGGGGGGGGGGGTTCCGGCCACCATGCCCCTTCCCATAGACTTGCATTGAGGGGGTGGTGCCGTGATGTCACGATATCCTGGCCCCTGTATCGCCCGCCATCAGTCACAGAGCGATCTTCTCTCTGTGCAGCTCATGAACGGGGGTGCTGCAGGAGAGATCACGGGGGTCCCAGCAGCGATCAGACATATTATCCCGTATCCTTTATATAGGGGATAAGATGTCTAGGGGCGGAGCACCCCTTTAAGTACTATGCCTGCAGCTGTCACTCATGATGAATGGGCTGAAATAAACCCAAGTAAGGAACCTGATATGTGGGAGCTCTGGCCTCTACATAGGGAGTGATATCGCCACTGCTTCTAAAGCAGTGCCTGTGGTTGGGATTCCAGGACACCAGTTGTCGAGAGTAAGATAACAGAAGATAGCTACAGAACCAGGCAGGTTTGTGAAATGAAGCCAATTGCAAACTGGTTTATTCTGTGATGATCTACACAAAAAGACATGATAAAGGAAATGGGAACATCCCTTTAACCCATAAAGGACACAGCCCATTTTGGCCTTAAGGTCACAGCCAATTTTATTTAGCATTTTCGACTTTTTCCTCCTCACCTTCTTAAATCCATAACTCTTTTATATTTCCATTCACAGACCCATAAGAGGACTTGTTTTTTGCGTTTCCAGTTGTACTTTGTAATGACATCACTCATTTGACCCTTAAATGTAAGGTAAACCCCCAAAATGTATTTTTTGTGTAAATAAATTTAAATGAAAATCATAATTTAGCAAATTTGGAGGAGTTTTGTTTTCAAGCTGTACACTTTATGGTAAAAATTAAATTTTCTTTATTCTCTGGTTCAATACGATTACAATTATACCCATGGTTACATACAGTTCTGTTATTGTACTGCTTTTAAAAAATCTCAGTTTTTTTTTTTACAAAATCAGTACGTTTAAAATTGCCCTATTTTGACCACCTCTAATTTTCTTATTTTTCTGTATTCAGGGATGTGTGAGGGCTAATTTTTTGGGCAATGATCTGTAGTTTGTTTTAGTACCACATTTGCTTATATGTGACTTTTTGATGGCTTTTTATAAAAAAAAATTGCAGTTTGATGTAACAAAAAAAACTGAAATTTTGGACTTTCTTTTTTACGTTTATGCCGTAGGGATCATTAACATTATATTTTTATATTTTGGACATTTACAAATGCGACAATACTAAATATGTTTATTATTTATCATTTTTTATATTTTTTTATGCTTTTTGTATTAATATGGGGAAAATGGGTGATTTAAAACTTTATTGGGGAGGTGCTTTTTCAAATTTTTTTCGCTTTTTTTGAAAAATGTTTACATTTATTTTACACTTTTTTAGTCTCCATAGGGGATTATTTATAGCAATCATTAGATTGCTAATACTGTTCAGTGCAATGAATAGGGCATATCACTGATCCGTATTGTCGGCAATCTTCTGCTCTTGTCTGCTGGAAGGCAGATCAGTACAGAAGACCCCAGAAGATGGATGAAGGCAGGTGAGGGGATTTCCATCCACCATCTTGGCTGATCTGATCCCCGCGGCAATGCCGTTGGAAATCAGATGAGCCATTTTAAGTGCCGCACTGCCTCAGATGCCGAGACCTGTATTGATCATGGCATGTGAGGGGTTAGTGGCAGACATCAGCAGACAGCCGCCGGGACCTGCCATGAAGGAAGCGAGCGCAGGAACAGCCGCGCCGTATATGTATGGCGCTGTGCCCGAAGTAATGCTATGCAGCGCCGTACTTTTATGGCACATGTCCTTAAGGGGTTAAACAAACATTGGCCCTGAAGAGTGGAGTGGAGTTTTTGTTTTTTTTTGTTTCCCCAACAGATATTTTTCCATGATATTTACTAATGTTTCCCTTCATTTTGCATCTTTCCCTATGTTTTGCTCTAAGCTGTGGATTTTCCAGAGCTCAAATCCACCACATTTTCTGTGTAAACCTTAGTAAATGTTTTTTTATTTATTTGTCAGGTACACGCTCCTTTTCCCAGTAGTTACGTCCCTTTTTTGGGTTTTCTGAGAAAAATGGAGAGCTGGTCAGGTTTAAAATTTTTTTTGGTAGAAACAATTTGTGGAGCAATGCGCCAAATTCTGGCACACAGCCCGACAAAACAGGTCTGGTAAACAACAGTAAATAAGCGCCATTGTCTTGTGCTTTATCATTGAGGTATGTATTTGCTAGGAAGTAAAAAGCTAGGTAATCTTCCTAATACAAAGTTTCCATAAGCTTTGCTAGGGGTTGAAAAAATAGTGGCAAGAACCATAAAGCTACAGCAAGGTAATACAACATTTCGCATATGAATATAAGTGTCCTCAAAGCTATATTTTACAGGACATATCTACATCATAAATCTAATTTAAAGTTTAGTTGGCTGTTGATGATAGGGGTTCATGAGAGTAGATGCATGAATATCCTCATCCTCGTTCTCGTCATTTTTACTATTAAGCCTACTTTCAGATATTTAGCAAAAGTTTGCCTTTTTTTAAGTTAGAGGTTTAACTTAGCATTTCTTCACAGCTCCTTTTTTATGCTGCAATTTTTCACAGAAGACTAAATTGCCACTACATGCTGCTATTCAATAGTTGTTGCAGCCCTTTCTGCTTTACATTTGCTTATACAGAAACATACAGGCTGAACAGAAATACTATGTAACTGTCAGCAATTTATTTTAACTAATGGAACCATGAAATAGAGCCACCTAATTCTGTCCCCTTACTATATCAGTGTGAACCCAATGATGAATAAATTAATGCTGGATGTGTTCTGCAGCTCCTTCCTACTTCAATATTTTTAATATTACATTTAAAGTCCGCTTTTATAGGTAAATTGTACAATGTATATTGGTGCTATAATCTATAACAATGTTCTTTAAAATATTTCTCTATGCAAAGAATGTAGCACATGGTTTTCACTTTATCTATTCTGTTGTCTGTGAATAAAGTTTATTGTTATTACCATTCTCATTATGGATACATACTGTATAGTAGTCATTGTATCTAGAGATGAGCGAACTTACAGTAACTTCGATTTGTCACGAACTTCTCGGCTCGGCAGTTGATGACTTTTCCTGCATAAATTAGTTCAGCTTTCAGGTGCTCCGGTGGGCTGGAAAAGGTGGATACAGTCCTAGGAGACTCTTTCCTAGGAATGTATCCACCTTTTCCAGCCCACCGGAGCACCTGAAGGCTGAACTAATTTACGCAGGATAAGTCATCAACTGCCGAGCCGAGAAGTTCGTGATGAATCGAATTTACTGTAAGTTCGCTCATCTCTAATTGTATCCTTTGGGTAGATAAAATAAGGGTATGTTTTAATGTATACCTTTCTTTTTCGATTTTAACCCCTTAAGGTGTCAGCCTTTTTTCACCTTAAGGATTAAGGACTCAGCCACTGTCACTTTATGCATTAATAACTCTGGGATGCTTTTACCTTTTATTCTGATTCTGAGACAGTTTTTTTTGTGACATAGTCTACTTTAACATAGGGGTAAATTTTTGTTGTTACCTGCATCCTTTCTTGGTGAAAAATCCCAAAATTTCAGGAAAATGTAAACATGTTTGCATATTTCTAACTTTGAAACTCTGTGCTTATAAGGATAAGGGATAGTCCAAATAAATTATATATTGATTCACAAATACAATATGTCTACTTTATGTTGGAATCCGAAAGTTGATATGTTTTTACTTTTTGAAGACATTAGAGGGCTTCAAAGTATAGCAGCAATTTTCAAACTTTTCACGAAAATTTCAAAATCAGAATTTTTCAAAGACTGATTAAGATTGAAGTGGATTTGAGGGGCCTTTCTGTGAAAAATACCCCATTAATGACCCCATTATAGAAACTACACCCCTCAAAGTATTCAAAATGACATTCAGGAAGTTTGTTAACCCTTTAGGTGTTTCACAAGAATAGCAGCAAATGGGAGGAGAAAAATCCAAATCTGCATTTTTTACACTTACATGTTCTTGTAGCCCCATTTTTTTCATTTTTAAAAGTGTTATATGGAGAAAAAGCCCAAAATGTGTAGCCCAATTTCTCTCGAGTATGGAAATACCTCATATGTTGACATAAAGTGCTCTGCGGGCTCACAACATGGCTCGAGAGGGAAAGAGCAACTGTGGGATTTTTTAAAACAAACTTTTTAAATGTTGCATTTAGGAAGCCCACATGGTGCCAGAACAACAAAATAACCCCTACATGGCCTACTATTTTGGCAACTACACCCCTCAAGGAACATAACAAGGGGTACAGTGAGCCTTAACACCTCACAGGTGTATGATGACTTTCCGTTGAAGTTGGACATGAAAATGGAAAATTAGATTTTTAACACTAATATGATGGTGTTACCCCACATTTTTCATTTTCACAAGGGGTAATAGGAGATAATGGACCAAAAATGTTAAAGCCCAATTTCTCCTGATTAAGAAAACGCCTGATATGTGGACGTTAAGTGCTCTGCTGGCGCACTACAATCCTCAGAAGACAAGGAGCAAAATTTTGCTTTTTGAAAGAGAATTTTGCTGAAATGGTTTTTGGGGGGCATGTTGCATTTAGGAGGCCCCATGTTGCCAAAAACAGCAACAAAAAAAAAACCCACATGGCATACTATTTTGGAAACGACACCCCTCAAGGACTCTGTCAAGGGGTATAGTGAGCTTTAACACCTCACAGGTGTTTGGCGACTTTGTGTTGAAGTTGGACGTGAAAATAAAAAGTTAGATTTTTAACACTAAAATGATGGTGTTACCGCAAATTTTTCTTTTTCACAAGGGGTAATAGGAGAAAATGGACCACAAAATTTGAAGCCCAATTTCTCCCAATTAAGAAAACACCCCATATGTGGAAATTTAGTGCTCTGCTGGTGCACTACAGGTCTCAGAACAGAAGGAGCGCCATTGAATTTTTGGAGAAAGAATTTTGCTGAAATTGAAGTCAGGGGCCATGTGCATTTACAAACCTCCCATAGTGCCAGAACAGCAGAAACCCCCACATGTGACACCATTTTGGAAAATACACCCCTCCAGGAACGTAACAAGGGTTACAGTGAGTACTTACACCTAACAGGTTTTTTGAACAGTGGGCCATAAAAGTGAAAAATTTGATTTTTAACACTAAAATGATGGTGTTACTCCAAATTTTTCATTTTCACAAGAGGTAATAGGAGAAAATGGACCCCAAAATTTGAAGCACAATTTCTCCTGATTAAGAAAATGCCCCATATGTGGACATTAAGGGCTCTGCTGGCGCACTGCAGGTCTCAGAACAGAAGGAGCGCCATTGGACTTTTGGAGAGAGAATTTTGCTGAAATTGAAGTCGGGGGCCATGTGCATTTACAAACCTCCCATGGAGCCAGAACAGCAGAAACCGCGCACACGTGACACCATTTTGGAAAAAAACACCTCTCCAGAAACGTAACAAGGGTTACAGTGAGTACTTACACCCCACAGGTTTTTTGAACAGTGGGTCGTAAAAGTGAAAAATTAGATTTTTTTCACTATAGTGATTGTGAGTGTTACCACAAATGTTTAAATTTCACATGGGGTAATAGGGCAAAAGGCCCTCAAAATTTTTTGTGCAATTTCTTCTGAGAAAGAAAATACCCCATATGTGGATGTAAAGTGCTCTGCGGGCGCACTGCAATGATCAGATTAGAAGGAGCGCCATTGGGCTTTTGGAGTGAAAAGTTTGTTGGAATTGAAGTCGGGGACCAAATGTGAAGGAATTGATTTTTAACACTGAATTGCTGGTATTAGCCACATTATTTTTTTTAGTTTCACAAGTAGTAAGAGGAAAAAATTTCCACAAAATTTGTAGCCCAATTTCTCCAGAATAAGGAAATACCCCATATAAGGTGGAAAAGCACTATACAGGTGCAAAACAGGGCTTAGGAGTAAGACAGCACCGATGAGATTTGAGGCCTAAAGTGGTGCTTTGCACTGCAATGGTTGAGGTTCTGACATAAAATTAAAAAAAAATCCCCAGCAAGTGACCACAATTTTGAAACTACACACCTCACTGGTTTTTTGAACAGTGGGCCGTAAATTGAAAAATTAGATTTTTTTTAACTAAAATGCTGGGGTTACCCAATTTTTTACATTTTCACAAGGGGTAATGGGAGAAATTGGGTTAAAAATTTTGGAGGGCTTTTTCTCCTGACTATGGAAATACATCCACATATGGGGTAACTTGCAGGGCAGGCACACAACAAGGCTCAGACGTCATAGAGGTCTGTTTGCATTTGTGGCCTTTGGCATATCAGTAATTGACGGTTACATACATTCAAAGGAAAATACATAAAAGAAACACCCACATGTGAAACCATTACAGAAAGTACCCCCCCCCCCCCCCCCGAGGAATGGGTATACGGTTAAAGAGGACATTTTGAACGCACGGGTGTTTCCTAAATTTATTTTCCTAGAATGGATGAAGGGTAGCTTTTGAAAACTGCAATTTTTAACCTACCGTATATACACGAGTATAAGCCGAGTTTTTCAGCACGATTTTTCGTGCTGAAAACACCCCCCTCGGCTTATACTCGAGTGAATTCTCCACCCTCAGTGGTCTTCAACCTGCGGACCTCCAGAGGTTTCAAAACTACAACTCCCAGCAAGCCCGGGCAGCCATCGGCTGTCCGGGCTTGCTGGGAGTTGTAGTTTTGAAACCTCTGGAGGTCCGCAGGTTGAAGACCACTGCGGCCTTCGACATCATCCAGCCCCCTCTCACCCCCTTTAGCTCTGTACAGTACTCGCCTCCGCTCGGCGCTGGTCCGGTGCTGCAGGACTGTCCCGGTGAGGAGGTCGTCCAGTGGTATAGTCGTTCCGGGCTGCTATCTTCACCGGGGAGGCCTCTTCTCCGCGCTTCGGGCCTGGCCCCAGAATAGTCACGTTGCCTTGACGACGACGCAGATGTACGTTCATTACCAAAGTCCTTCTGCGTCATCGTCAAGGCAATGCCTCTATTCCGGGCCCGAAGCGCGGAGAAGAGGCGCCCCTGGTGAAGATAGCAGCCCGGAACCACTATCCCACCGGACGACCTCCCCACCGGACAGTCCTGCAGCACCGGACCAGCGCCGAGTGGAGGCGAGTACTGTACAGAACTAAAGGGGGTGAGAGGGGGCTGGATGATGTCGAAGGCCGCAGTGGTCTTCAACCTGCGGACCTCCAGAGGTTTCAAAACTACAACTCCCAGCAAGCCCGGACAGCCGATAGCTGCCCGGGCTTGCTGGGAGTTGTAGTTTTGAAACCTCTGGAGGTCCGCAGGTTGAAGACCACTGAGGGCGGATAGTTCAGAAGAGGATGATGACAAGAGGATGATGACAAGGGGATGATGAAGGGGGGTGGGGATGATGACAAGGGGATGATGAAGGGGGGTGGGGATGATGACAAGGGGATGATGAAGGGGGGTGGGGATGATGACAGGGGGATGATGAAGGGGGGTGGGGATGATGAAAAGGGGATGATGAAGGGGGTGGGGATGATGACAGGGGGATGATGACAAGGGGATGATGAAAGGGGGATGATGACAGGATGATGATGATGAGGGTCTGGATGATGACAGGGGGGATGATGTATTTCCCACCCTAGGCTTATACTCGAGTCAATAACTTTTCCTGGGATTTTGGGGTGAAATTAGGGGCCTCGGCTTATATTCGGGTCGGCTTATACTCGAGTATATACGGTATGCCCTACTTCATCTTTCTGGGAACAACTAACATGTGACTCCGAATTGTCGCCTGGAAATACGACAGAGCTCATGACCGAGCATTTGAGGCCGATGTTTCTTACTGACCTTACAGTTACATACATTCAGAGGAAAATACAAGAAAGGGACAGCCACATGTGAGCCTATTACAAACAGTACACCCCCTAGGGAAGGTGTATAGGGGTGAAGTGGACATTTGGAACAGACGGGTGTTCCCTACATTTATTTTCCAGGAATGGATGAAGTGTAGTATGGGGAAAATGAAAATTGCAATTTTACTACTGAAATGCCAATTATTTTCCCAGAATGATGACCCAGAGCATAGCCAAAAGTAAAAATGATGCCCTCCCCAAACCCTATGCTCTGAATCATCATTCTGGGAATGTGATGTGTGTTGCCGTCCCTTATCTCAAATGCACACCCTGCTCAGGTGGGGAGAGAGAACTACTCATTTGAGGCAACTGTAAACCCACAATGCTGTTGACTCTGTGTCCCATGATCCATTTTTTTCGGGGGAAAAAAATTATTATCAGGGGTATTGGGAAAGCGTTTTTTTTTTTTTTTGGGAGGGGGGTGTTAGTTTTAAAATTTGGAAGACAATGTACTCTGTCCTGGTAGATTGGAGTATCATTCTGGGGAATTAAAATGAGGGAAAAGGATTTAAAATTCATGGAAGTGTGATACTCCCTGAAGCAGTTTTTAATCCAGAGGCCCGGATGATCACATTGAGTGGTGGTGTCCTCCCGAATCCCCTCCTGTGACACACTCTGCATTTTTTCTGGGATCGTCCCTTCTATTCAGTGTGGGGGACCTCACCTGGAAAGTGTTGGCCGGGGACGATCCGGGGAACTGAAGTTCCAGAGGTGCTCTGACCCGCTATTTGGCGGTCACCAAAGATGAGGGCCTTTAGAACTTCCTCTTGGAACTCCAGGAATGTCCCTGTGTTGCCAGCATATGGGGACAGTACTAAAGAGTTATACATGGCAACCTGTACCATGTATAACACATGACCGTAACTTTTTTTTGTACCATGTCCGTGTTTTCCGCATGGCATCATATGGCTTGAGGACTTGATCAGAGACATAAACTCCCCCCCATATACCGATTGTAGTCAAGAATACAATCGGGCTTGAGGACCGGTCCAACGGTACCTCGCACAGGGACAGGGGTGCTGCCATTCCCATGAATTGTGGCAGCATAAGGACATCCCTCTTGTACTTGTAATTGACCAGCAACAGGTTTTCATGGGAAAAGACTCACTTCCGGGGATAGAAGCGTGTAGGGGATGGGGCGGAAGGCCTCTTTGATTCTTCCGGACTGTCCCACAAGCAACTGTGGATCCGGTAGTGAGGGATGTGAAGAGAGGGATACTAGTATAAAAGTTATCCACGTAAAGGTGGTAACTTTTATCTAGCAATGGGTGGAAAAGGCCCCAAATAATTTCCCGCTAACATCCAGAGAGTGGGGGGACATTCAGGGACTTCAATACGCGAATCTTGTCCCTCATACACCATAAACTTCCGAGTGTACCCTGAGGTACTCCTGCAAAGTTTATACATCTTCATGCCATACCGCGCTCGCTTTGTTGGAATGTATTACCGGAATCTAAGTCTCCTCTTAAAGCTGATGAGAGACTCATCAATAGCGACATCCCGCCCAGGGACATAGGCCTCCCAAAATTTGCCTCCGAAGTGGTTGATGACTGGCCGGGGAGACATGCCGCATTTATGAGCATAATCAGAATAATGCATTAATCAGAATAATGCAAACATTTCCAAATGACCTCGAATCGGGGACGTGTCATTGCCATACTGTAGAGCGGGGTCTGGTAGAGGATGTCCCCGCTCCAGTACTGCCTGACACTGAGTTTTTTTTAACTAGGCCCATATGCAGCACAATTTCAAAACCAATTGCCTTCAAGGCATAAAGCACCTCCAGGACTAAGCCCTTTGCTAGGGTTACCCCTTTAAATTTTATCTCTTATGGGGTTACACCAGCATTTTACGTTATAGGGTAACACCAGCATTTTACGTTATGGTGCAACTCCGGCACTTATGTTTATAAAGTAACCCCAGCTCTTTTTGTTATGGGGTGTCACCAGCCTTGTTATTGCGTTGAGGGGTAGCACCAGCTTTATTATGATGTTGTGGGGAAACACCAGCTTTATTATATCATGGGGTGAAGCCAGCATTTTATGGTGTTGGTTAAGTCAACATATTCAGATGGTCAACCAGGCCGTTTCTGTATTCAGGAGGCGTGGTGCGGTTAATACCATGGTCTCAGGTTATTTCCAGCTCTTGATTTCTTAGTATTTGAGGGTTCATGATTGGGGTTGTTGAACTGCTAAGTAGCCATACGGTCTTAATCATGACATATGCTTTAGCAGCACATAAATCTTCATTTTGTTTACGCTATTTCAGCCAATAGTCAGTTACACCCCACTTGGGCCAGGTGGCTCTGTTCAAATGATTCTTAGGAGTCCTGGTTGACTTAATTGCTTCATTACTTTCATGTGGGTCTATTATATTCACATTCCTGATGCACAATTGATGCTAGTCTGCCTCTATCTTTTACAGTTTGCATGCATTCAATCTGATCACATATATTCTGGGGCTTTTTTAGTAATTTCCAGCTACTATGGCAGGTAAGCATTCATACAGGGGAGTAGGCAAATGGTTTTGTTAAATCACAGTCTCATGCACGCTATCGTTTTACAGCCCAGTTGCAGTGGTTACCTTAGCGTTGTCCGGTTCCCCTTTGGAAATCATCACTCCTGCTTATCTTATACGGTATCACTCTGAAGATGAAGATGAGCGGTGACCTTTTGGGGTGAGAATTTAGGTTACAGCACTTTATTTGGGACCTCTATAGTGGCTTATGTATTACCTTATGCTTTCAGGTTAGTTACTGTTATTACCTCGAAGTTTTTAGAAATAAGCAGTCACAGGTTAGAGTTATCATTCAGGGTTCCTGTCACGACTACAGAAGCCAACTATTTTGGTCAATTTGTCATGTGTTTTATACATGTATGTTGCAGGTTAATTGTCATGGTTTTCCTCAGCATTCTATATCATTCCGGTAGCAGAGGCTATCAATACGTCCTGATATATCAAAGTTTATCAGTGTTGCTACACATCTCAGGGTAAGCATGTTAAGGGTTAGCACTGACATCTCGCTCCCCGTGTCATCTACGGAGCTCATCGAATTATGCTATTTTACGCATATCCGGCTCTAATGTATGTCATCTTATGTTGCAGATTAAGCCACAGGTTGTTTCTGTGTTTTTCTTTTGTGCATCTTCAAAGGTCTCATCAGTACTCCTTCGTGATTAAACACTCAGCTTGTCGGCATGTCTCTTTTAGTCCTGTCGTGCCTATGGAACTCGATAATTTGCTCAATGTAATTTATCAGTATCATCTGTTGTTTTTCGCAGGTCTTCACAAGGGCTCTGTGCACGATACATCACATCTCGGGTAGGCTGTCAGTGTCAGACTTTGGAGGCACACATTAGCTAAGTTCACTCGGGTTGTCTTCAATATTACGGTCCCAGCTGAGGTTCCAGTTTGATTTGGTTGTGCACTTCCTTCCATGGTGAGATTCTATCCTTTTTACTCTCATAGTAGCAGCCTTCTTATTGTTGCCTTATCCTTTTTCGCAGCCTTCATTATGTCTCATGCATCAGACATTGAAGAATCGGCCACATTAGCTGAAAATACTACTTGCTTTTCCGACCATGGGAGCATACCATCCCTTCGAAATTGGACAATACCCAAATTGACCTGTGAACTCACAAGGAAAGGCATACCAGCTAATGTCAGAAAGGCTGAGCTCTATAGACTATGGGTATCTGAAACAGCTGGTGTCAAGATAACATATCTAATTCGACTATACAGACCTCACTTACTTAGCTGCATTCCATGCTAAACAATTTGACTGTGTTCATCTCTGACATCCAGACTAGACTGGAATCGATAGAAGCCAGGAATATTGCTACTACAATTGTCCCTGCACTTCCAGCTGCTTCACATGATAGCCCCTCAGGTATCACCTCCATTACTCCCAACACCACACCTGCGCACTTCATACCAGCACATATCAAAAAAGATATACTGGAAAGAAAGGACATCAATCTGGCTTCTCTGCTCATAGCAACACAGGATATCACCAAGAACAAAGTGATAGCGTGTGGGGAAGTTTCGGAAGTGTTGCGCAGTCGAGATGTCAGATTGAATAGAAAACTTTCTGTTACATGCTTGCATTTAGTCTCTACAGAGAAATAATCTGTTCAGTACGGCCAGATAGGAGAGAGGAACTAGATCTCTATCTGTATAAAGTCGTTGATTTAGCACATAAATACGATGGGTCAGCCTTTTATGATTATCACCGTTCATTTTCAGCAAAACCAGCAGCAGCCTTTTTTCAGTTTCAATTTATTACTAAGTGGGCGAAAATAGACACAGAGATCTACGGTAGGCACTTTGCTGGCCTAAAAGCACCTACTTGTTCCCTCTGCAAGTCGATATCGCATACAGCAGACTTGTGTAATAGTGTCAGCACGCCCTCTGAGACTGGTCCATCCAGACAACTCCCACCTTCCACATCAAGTTCCAGTAGGGTTTCAGGCTCATTAGACAAGCTAGGCAGACCAATCAAACATTTAGGTAAATCACAAATATGCAATAATTTGAACTACTCTGCATGTCACTGTAATCAGTGTTGCCTACTCCATGTCTGTGTGAATTGTTTCAGAGCGCACCCGAAAATAGCCTGTCCCCAAAAATCGGCTATGTCCACATGACGTGATCGACACTGATTATTTAGCCTTATGCCTTCAGCCTCACCCAGATGCCCAGTTTGCGCATTTTCATGTCAGGGGCTTCATACAGGGCTTTCATACAGGCCTGGTGGCTTTGCCAGATCAGACATTTGAGTGCAGTAACTTGATATCTGCTCAGAATGATCCCAGCACAGTAGATTCCTTAGTTCAAAGTATGTTCGGTCGGCACTTGGATCGGTGCGGGTGCCAGGGATAAGAGATCCAGTAAGAGTACAAAAGAATCCCGGCACACCAGTCTTTGATGCAAATAATTTTCCTTTTATTAAGGCGTAAGTTTAACGCGTTAAACTTACGCCTTAATAAAAGGAAAATTATTTGCATCAAAGACTGGTGTGCCGGGATTCTTTTGTACTCTGATTCCTTAGTTCAAGCTGAAGTGGACAAGGGATTTCTGATAGGTCCATTTAAAGCACCTCCATTTGATTGTTGGAGAATTAGCCCCATTGGGGTTGTGTCTTGGAAATTCAGAAATAAAAAGCTTCTAATTTATGATCTCCCCGTACCTTATTCATGCCAAGTCCCTAGTCTCAACTCCTTAATTCTGGCAGATCAACTGGCTCCAGAAAGTTAAACAGATTTGTAAATTACTTCTATTAAAAAATCTTAATCCCTTCAGTACTTATGAGCTTCTGAAGTTAAGGTTGTTCTTTTCTGTCTAAGTCCTCTCTGATGACACCTGTCTCGGGAAACACCCAGTTTAGAAGCAAATCCCCATAGCAAACCTCTTCTAAACTGAGCATTTCCCGAGACACGTGTCATCAGAGAGGACTTAGACAGAAAAGAACAACCTTAACTTCAGAAGCTCATAAGTACAGAAAGGATTAAGATTTTTTAATAGAAGTAATTTACAAATCTGTTTAACTTTCTGGAGCCAGTTGATATATATATATATATATATATATATATATATAAAGTTTTTGCCTGGAATACCCCTTTAAACTCCTTCCCATAATGCCCGAACTATGGCAGTGGCATGGGTTAAAATGGAGAGAGTGTTACTATATTGCCACAAAGCTCACATTCGGATCCAGGAGCAGCCCCTGGCTCTTTGACAGATTTGCCCAGGCCTTTCACTAGATTTTGGAAGAACAGTTTGCTTGCCAGCATGTCATCCACTACCTAGATGACTTCCTGGTAATTGAGGGTCCTAACAGACCTTCCAATCTTTCCCCATTACTGACAATTTTTTCTCAGATGGGGGTCCCGGTGTCAGCTGACAAAGTAGAAGGGCCGGCTACCAGTCTTACCTTCCAAGGTATAGTCCTTAATTTTCAGCACATTATTACCGGAAGAGAAGCTTTGTAGAATTAAGGAAGTCATTTCCAATTTCTCCAGCACCCACATCGTCACCAAGAAAGATCTACAATCCTTGTTGGGTATGTTGAACTCCGCCATGCACATTTTCCCTCAAGGTCGTACTTTTATTTCCCATTTGTTAGAGCTTCTCCCGACAGCCCCGCAGCAGGGCAGCCAAATTCACTTAGATCACAATGCCATGGCAGACTTAGTCATGTGGCAAGAGTTTCTTAATACCTGAAACGGCATATCTTTCTTCATTCCAACCGCCGATAGCCAGTCCCCTATAGTATTTTGTGATGCTTCACCTAGTGTTGTCTTTGCGGCTATATTTGGTTCTCACTGGCTAGCAGACAGGTGACCGAAAGCTGTCAGACAGATTCCTGCATTTGACAGAACTTCCGCATTATTTGAAATGTATTCATTGGTCGCTGCGGCCCAAGTCTGGAGCAATCAGTGGTCTAAAACCACGGTCACCTTCCTCTCTGACAATCAAGTGACAGTAGACATACTTTCCAAAGGCAGATCTAAGCCTAGTCATGTAATGTCTTTTGCTAATAAATTAGTACAACTTTCCTTACACGATAATTTTCGTTACATTTGCTTACATATTAGAGGCTCAGTTAATATTGCTGCAGATGCTCTTTCACGGCAACATTTTCCACTGTTTTTCCAGGTCATGCCAGAAGCCAATTGCTTAGGGGCCACAGTTCCCCAGTACACCTCATTAATCATGGATTAATTCACCATCTTAACAGCGCCCGTAAGCTTGTCTCTGCGTCACTATCGAACAACACCTCTAGAATTTACAACACGACCTGGAACACGTTCTTAAGATTTCAGCATACTCACCCACTGGGTGATATGGAATTTATTGAACCTGTACTTGCTTTAATTTGCTTTGCCACACTGAACTTAAATTGTCATACAATATTATTAAAAAGGTACTCCGGCGCTAAGATGCCTGATCGCGGGGGTCCCGCCGCTGGGGCCCCCCGTGATCTTCCACGGGTCTGATTACTGGCGATCCCGGGGACAGAGCATAGTGATGTCATGGCTCCGCCCCCGTGTGACATCACGCTCCGACCCCTCAATGCAAGCCTATGGGAGGGGGCGTGGTAGCTGTCACGTTACTCCAATAGACTTGCATTGAGGGGGCGGAGCGTGACATCACACGGGGGCGGAGCCGTGTTGTCACTATGGTCCGTCCTCATCGTCGAGATGGACTCAGCCTGAGGACCTCCAGCCGCTAAAGGTGGGTGCTGCATGGTAGATCTCGGGGGTCCCCAGCAGCGTGACCCCGGCGATCTGACATCTCATCCCCTATCCTTTGGATAGGGGATAACATGTCTAGGGGCAGAGTACCCCTTTAAATTTTACTTGGCTGGTATCCAGCATTTCTTGGTGTTGGAACATCCTAGCAGGCTTTCTATCTGTTAAGTTCATGTGATAAAAGCAGCTTTACGAGGAGTGTTAAAACAGGACCAAAGCAAGGCTACCATTAGACAACCTATCTCTGGGCAGGTTTTCATGGACTTATCTGACATGCTTACCAGGAATCCGTTTGGTTATTTCTGTAGTATAATATTGAAAGCAGCCATTTATCTTGGTTTTATGGATTCCTTCGGGTTGGGGAATTCACCTGCACTAACAGTAAGGCCAGTTACATTAAGCACAGCAGACTCTCTTGGTGCTTTGATCATTTTGTTCTTTCTCACCAAGTTATCAAGACATCTCAAATGGGTGCCCCCACGTTGATTAGGTATTTCCCTACTACCCATGCTTGGTGTCCTGTACGGGTGCTATGTGATCTGTCCGTAGCTCTACAAAGCAGAAAGACTAATGATCCTTTGTTACCTTTTCCAACAGCAGCATTATCCACATCTCAATTCATCAAGCATGTTCGCATTTTGGTCTCTAATTTAGGTTTGAACCCAGCCAGCATCTTTGGGCAATTTTTCCGAATCGGTGCCGCAACTGCGGCTTCTAAACACATAGTTCCAGCCCACGTGATTAGAAAACTCGGGTGCTGGAGATCTTATTTTTTTAAATAAAAACATACCTAATCCTCAAAAAGAAATGTCCGAAGCTTTTGAACATTTGGTTTTGTGAATGGTTAAATAAAATTCACGTAAAACGTTTACAGTTGTCTGTGATTTTTGCCCACTTAACCCCTTAAGGACTCAGCCCATTTGGTCCTTAAGGACGCAGACAATTTTATTTTTACGTTTTTGTTTTTTCCTCCTCGCCTTCAAAAAATCATAACTCTTTTATATTTTCATCCACAGACTAGTACGAGGGCTTGTTTTTTGCGCGGCCAGTTTTCCGTTGTAATGCCATCACTGACTTTACCATAAAATGTATGGCGCAACCATAAAAATACTACTTGTGTGTGGAAATTAAAAAGAAAAACGCAATTTTGCTAATTTTGGAAGGCTTCCTTTTCACGCCGTACAATTTACGGAACAAATGACATGTGTTCTTTATTCTTTGGGTCCATATAATTAAAATGATACCCATGATAACATACTTTTCTATTACTGTTGCACTTAAAAAAATCGCAAACTTTTTCACCAAATTAGTACGTTTAAAATCCTCCTATTTTGAAGACCTATAACTTTTTCATTTTTCAGTATAAGCGGCGGTATGAGGGCAATTTTTTTGCGCCGTGATCTGTAATTTTATTGATACAATATTTTCTTATATAAAACTTTTAATCAATTTTTTATTAATTTTTTTCAAAATAAAATTTTATTAAAAAAAGCAGCTATTTTGGCCTTTTTTTTTACGTTCACGCCGTTCACTGTACGGTATCATTAGCATTTTCTTTTAATAGTTCAGATATTTACGCACGCGGTGATACCAAATATGTATATAAAATATTTTTAACACTCTTTGGGGGTGAAATAGGGAAAATTGGACAATTTACGTTTTTATTGGGGGAGGTGGTTATTCACATTTTTTTTTACTTTCTTTTTTTACTTTTATTTTTACACTTTAATACTCCCCATAGGGGACTATTTATAGCAATCATTCGATTGCTAATACTGTTCAGTGCTATGCATAGGACATAGCACTGATCAGTGTTATTGGTCATTTTCTACTCTGGTCTGCGGGAAGGCAGATCAGAGCAGAAGATGCCAGGAAGGCAGCAGAGGCAGGTGAGGGGACCTCTGGCTGCAATGCTGGATGATCGGATCACCGTGGCAGCGCTGCGGGTGATCCGATCATCCATTTTAGTGACCACGATGCTGCAGATGCCGTGATCTGTATTGATCACGGCATCTGAAGGGTTAATGGCAGACATCCATTACCGGCGGGTCCCTGGCTTCGATCAGCAGCCTGGACCTGCTGTGCATGATCCGGGCATCGCTTCGATGCTCGCGGTTATGCCTAGGACGTAAATGTACATCCTGGTGCATTAAGTACCAGCTCACCAGGACGTACATTTACGTCCTGCGTCGTTAAGGGGTTAAAACATATTCCCTTCACAGCGGTTATGACACAACACAAGCTGCTTAGTTACATAGTTACATAGTATGGTTGAAAAAAGACATACGTCCATCAAGTTCAACCAGGGAATTGAAGGGAAGGGTGTAAGGGGATAAGGGGAAGGGATGTTGTTATATAATTCTGCATAAGCATTAATGTTATTTTGTTCCAGGAATGTATCTAACCCTGTTTTAAAGCTATTAATTGTTCCTGCTGTGACCAGTTCCTGAGGTAGACTGTTCCAAAAATTAACAGTTCTTATGGTAAAGAAGGCGTGTCGCCCCTTTAGACTAAACATTTTCTTCTCCAGAAGGAGGGAGTGCCCCCTAGTCCTTTGGGGGGGGGGGGGGGTTTAACCTGGAACAGTTTTTCTCCATATTTTTGTATGGGCCATTTATATACTTATAGACGTTTATCATATCCCCCCTTAAATGTCTCTTCTCGAGACTAAACAATTGTAACTCCTTTAATCGTTCCTCATGGCTAAAATGTTCCATGCCCCATATTATTTTAGTCGCACGTCTCTGCATCCTTTCCAGCTCTGCAGTATCCCTTTTATGGACAGGCGACAAAAACTGAACAGCATATTCCAGGTGAGGCCGTACCAATGCTTTATAAAGGGGGAGTATTATGTGCCTGTCCCTTGAGTCCATGCCTCTTTTGATACATGACAATATCCTGCTGGCTTTTGAAGCAGCAGCCTGACATTGCATGCTATTCTGTAGTCTGTGATCTACAAGTACACCCAGATCCTTCTCTACCAGTGACTCTGCCAGTTTTATCCCCCCTAAGACATACGATGCATGCATGTTAATAGTACCCAGATGCATAACGTTACATTTATCCACATTAAACCTCATTTGCCAAGTGGATGCCCAGACACTTAGTCTATCCAAGTCATCTTGTAACTTATGCACATCCTCTATAGACTGTACCGTGCTACAAAGCTTGGTGTCATCTGCAAAGATAGAAACAGAGCTGTTAATACCGTCGTCTATATCATTGATAAATAAATTAAACAACAGCGGGCGCAGTACAGAACCTTGGGGTACACCACTAATAACCGTGGACCAATCAGAGTACGAATTATTGACCACCAGTCTCTGGGTACGATCCATGAGCCAGTGTTCAATCCAGTTACAAACTAAAGTTTCCAAGCCCAAAGACCTTAACTTACCTGTCAGACGACTATTACTATACTGTGAGGGACAGTATCAAATGCTTTAGCAAAATCCAGAAACACTATATCCACAGCCATTCCTCTGTCAAGGCTTCTACTCACATCTTCATAAAAGCAAATTAGATTGGTTTGACAACTTCTATCCTTAGTAAACCCATGCTGGCTATCACTTATAATACAATTATCCCCTATGTATTCCTGTATGTAATCCCTTATAAGTCCTTCAAACAATTTACCCACAATGCACGTTAAACTTACTGGTCTATAATTGCCTGGCGAAGACCTAGAGCTCTTCTTTAAGATTGGTACCACATTCGCCTTGCGCCAGTCCCTTGGCACAATACCAGACACCAGAGAATCTCTAAATATCATGAACAAGGGTACCGATATTACTTAAGTTAGGTTTGGAGTTATTAGGTAGGTTCACACTAAGCTTATCAGATCCTGACCACAAGTGTTAAGGCTAATTACATTCACCTGTGTTTGTGGGAGGGGCCTGTGCTCACATATAACGCGGGCACAGTTAGCATTGGATGTGCTGACACTTTGTAACATATAGTATATTTGAATTAGTAAAGAACTTCTGAAAAGGAACCTGTCACTACTAAATAGAGAACTTTTTTAAAGTTTGATTCTGCCGGTTTGCCGAACTGGTTCTGATTGAACTAGTTCTGCCATAACTAGAGATGAGGGAATTTTTGAAAAATTTGGTTCGGCTGATTTGCAGAATTTTAACATTTTTATTGTTTCTTTTCGAATTTATTCGCAGCAAATCTTTATTAAAAATGGCTATTTCTGGCCTACAGCGAGCCTCAATAGTGGTGTAGAACACTTTGCAGGGAGACCATATGGTGTCAAAATTGAAGAGAATAAATAGATTTTTTATGTAATTTTTATTTTATTTTATTTCATTGATATTTTTTGAGTAACCATTCAGGTGAGCATGGAGCTGGCGGTCCATAAGGTGAGCTACCACCTGTTCCAGCCCCTGCCTCTCAGCGCCCACCCCACGCTGTCTTACTCTTTGTGGAACTGCAAATGTTTCATTTAATCAGTCATGGTTCATTGTTATCGCTCCAAACTGTTTCATTGGATTCTTGTGGTAATTCCACAGCTAATATATGACTTCGGCGACAAAAGGGCATCAGTCTTGAAAAGATTACATCAATTTTTTGAAATTTAAATTTAAGATTCTGATATTTAAATTTAATATTACACTCCCAAGTTTAATGTCCCGGGCCCCTGCATTTATTTTGAATAAATATTGTGGTTACAAAAGACCAAATCTAGCAAGGAGTCACATGTCACATGGTGGCACAATGACAGAGCCTGGAGGTGGCATCAGTATGAAGAGACCATATAGTGGCTAAATGACTGAGACCTGGAGTTGGAGGCAGCATGAAGAGAACATATAGTGGCTGAATGACACAGCTCAGAGGTGGCGGCAGCATGAGGAGAACATATAGTGGCTGAATGACACAGTTTGGAGGTTGGGGCAGCATGAGGAGAACATATAGTGGCTGAATGACACAGCGTGGAGTTGGCAGCAGCTTGAGGAGACCACATAGTGGCTGAATAACAGAGCCTGGAGTTGGTGGCAGCATGAGGAGACCATATAGTGGTTAAATGACACAGCGTGGAGGTGGCGGCAGCATGAAGAGAACATATAGTGGCTGAATGACACAGCGTGGAGGTGGCGGCAGCATTAGGAGAACATATCTCTTTTAAACTCTCGATCTGTGTGCAATAAGCTCACCCAGATTCATGACTTATTTCTCACTAATTCTCTTAATCTGCTGGCTCTCCCAGAAACATGGATACAACCTTCTGACACTGCTTCTCTCGCTGCTTTATCTTATGGTGACCTTCACTTTTCTCATACCCCTAGATCTGACACCAGGCATGGTGGAGGAGTTGGGGTGCTTCTAGCCCCACAATGCACTTTTCAAGTCATACCCCCATTACCCTCACTCACATTTCCCTCTTTTGAGGTCCACACCCTCAGGCTCTTCTGCCCATTGTTTCTCAGAGTGGCGGTCATCTATCGTCCTCCTGGTCCTCCCCAAATGTTCCTGGATCATTTTGCCACCTGGCTCCCTCACTTTCTTTCCTCAGAAACACCTACACTCATCATGGGTGATTTTAATATCCCCATTGATACCCCAATCTCCTCTTCTGCCTCTCGGCTTCTGTCTTTAACCTCCTCCTTTGCCCTTTCACAGCTTACTGACTCTCCCACACACAAGGATGGGAATACACTGGACTTGATCTTTTCTAGACTTTGCCCTGTCTCTAAATTCACTAATTCTCCTTTTGAGTTCTCTGACCACAACCTTCTCTCTTTCTCTATCAGTAACTCCTATCCTCTTCCAGACACTCCAACCATGTACACTTACAGAAACATGTGTGTCATAAACATTAGTCAATTTATAGACATTCTACAATCTTCACCAATCTCTTCTCTCTCCTGCCCTAATCTAGCAGCCAAACATTACCATGACACCCTAAAGCCTACCCTGGATCAAATGGCACCCCCTAAAACACGAACCTCCTGACACAGACTGCAGCAACCCTGGCACACGATAACAACCCGCTTTCTAAGGCGATGCTCTAGGTGTGCTGAACGTCTGTGGAGGAAAACGAGACTTCTTCAGACTATCTGCACTATAAATTCATGCTTAAATCCTATTACTCCGCTCTTCATCTCGCCAAACAAACATATTTTACCTCCCTCATCTCCTCTCTGTCTAACAACCCAAAACGCCTTTTAGACACGTTCAACTCTCTCCTTCGGCCTAAAGTACATACCCTAATCACTGATCTCTGTGCTGAAGACCTGGCCAAATACTTCAAAACTAAAATCGATGACATTCGTGATGAAATCCTCTCCCAGTCCCCTAAAAGATCTGATACAATTCCCAGCCACGTCTCCTCTTCATCACTCTCAGTTTTTGAGCCTGGAACGGAGGATGAGGTTTCCAGGCTCCTCTCCTCCGCCCGCCCCACTAACTGCTCTAGTGACCCCATGCCTTCACACCTCATCCAGTCTCTCTCTCCTGCTATCAGCTGTCACCTAACTAAAATCTTTAACCTCTCCCTCTCTTCTGGGGTCTTTCCCTCCTCCTTCAAACACTCTATCATAACCCCACTATTGAAAAAAACATCTCTGGACTCGTCCTGTGCAGCCAACTATCGACCCATCTCAAATCTTCCCTTTATCTCCAAACTCCTGGAACGCTTGGTCTACTCCCTCCTTATCTGCTATCTCTCCGAGAACTCTCTCCTTGACCCCTTACAGTCTGGTTTCCGCTCCCTTCACTCCACAGTAACGGCCCTTACCAAAGTCACTAACGATTTTCTGACGGCCAAATCAAATGGCAATTTCTCGTTACTGATTCTCTTGGACCTGTCTGCGGCTTTTGACACTGTGGATCACCAACTCCTCCTCAGTAGTCTCCGCTCCATCGGTCTCAAGGACTCTTCTCTCGCCTGGTTTTCCTCCTATCTCTCTGGCTGCTCCTTTAGCATGTCGTTTTCTGGCTCTACTTCTTCTCCTCTTCCCCTTGCTGTCGGGGTTCCCCAGGGATCGGTCCTGGGTCCTCTACTCTTTTCACTCTACACATCCCCCATTGGAAAAACAATCAGTAGATTTGGTTTCCAGTACCACCTCTATGCTGATGACACCCAACTCTATACCTCTTCCTCCAACATCACCCCTGCACTCCTACAGAATACCAGTGACTGTCTCTCTGCTATCTCAGACATCATGTCCTCTTCATATCTGAAACTAAATCTTTCGAAAACAGAACTTCTTGTTTTTTCTCCATCAACTGATACTGTACTTAACCCTGACATTTCCATCTCGGTATGTGGTTCTACCATAACTCCCGGGCAGCAGGCTCGCTGTCTTGGAATTATACTTGACTCTAATCTGTCTTTCACTCCCCATATTCAGTCTCTTTCACATTCTTGTCACCTGCATCTCAAAAACATTTCCAGAATCCGCCCGTTTCTCACCACTGAAACTGCCAAAACTCTCATTATTGCTTTGATTCACTCCCACCTCGACTACTGTAACTCTCTACTAATAGGCCTTCCTTTCTCCAAACTTTCTCCAGTCCAGTCCATCCTTAATGCCGCAGCCAGACTCATCTTCCTCTCCAGCCGCTACACTGACGCCTTCTCCCTGTGCCAGTCACTACACTGGTTACCAATTCAGTCCAGAATACAATACAAATCCTCAGTCTCACACACAAAGTCTCTCCACAATGCTGCACCTCCCTACATCTCCTCTCTCATCTCTGTCTACCATCCTACACATTCTCTCCGATCTGCTAATGATCTCACACTAACATCTTCTATAATCCGAACTTCTCACTCCCGTCTCCAAGACTTCACTTGTGCTGCACCGGTTCTCTGGAATGCTATCCCTCAATCCCTCAGACTCAAAAACAACATCCATAGTTTCAAGCGTGGCCTAAAAATACATCTCTTCAGACAGGCCTATAACATTCTCTAATTGGCCTCAACATATACTCAACATATCCCTACACCTCTTGTTTGAATAGTTATTGTGTAATATTATGTCTGATACTTGTATTTGTTTGCACCCCATAATTGTAAGCGCTGCGGAATCTGTAGGCGCTATATACATAAATAAAATAAAATAAAATAAACATATAGTGGCTGAAGAAAACAGCCTGGAGTTGGAGGCACATGAGGAGACCATATAGTGGCTGTATGACACAGCATCAAGTCAGGTTTGGCTGCCCAGGAGTCCAGCGGATCTTCAAAGTGTGTTGGCAGGGTCATGTCAAGGTATGCCATCACCTGCTCGTTCAGGTCTTGCTCCAGGTCTACCTGTTGCTGATGAGTTGCTTCAATATGCGGGTGAAGAAGGCTACTAATTAGCGACTGTAGACTCAGGTTGGAGCTGGTGCTGCTCCTGCCACCCCACCCCTCCCCAGCAGCCATGGCAGTGGAAGGTGAGCGCAGAGGGCCCCCCAAGTCAGACCTGCAAGAGGATGGACAATGGCGCATATAGGCATCAGCCAACTGACTACGTAGAATGTCTTTGTAGTAGGTCAGCTTGTCCTCCGTCTCAGTGGGGTTAAAAAAGGCCCCCATTTTGTGCCGGTAGCCAGGGTACAATAAGGGGGAGAGCCAGAAGTCCCCCCCGCTGCCAAATGGTGACAATTCGGCTGCCACAACACAAGCAAGTGAGCATGCATTGTGCCATTTGTGCAAGTGACTCGGAGGAACTCCCTGCTTCCATCTCCATTGCATACTGCCACGGTGTGTCTGGGTCCTCTGCTTTGCCTTCCTAATAACCCTCTGGCTTCTCTAGCTCCTCCTGCTCCTCCTCTCCTGTCAGATGACTAGAAAAACCACCCATTTTGTGAAACCTAAACTGTTCTCCACTGTGCCCCTCCCTCTCTTCCTCCTCCAGTTCAGCCCCCACAGGGCTCATGTGGCCGTGAGATGTAGGTACCACGTCATTTGTGCCCTGATTAGTCATTGTTTCCAACACATTTTGTAGTAGATGAAGCAGTGGAATGACATTGTTCATCCCATAAGCATAGCGACTAATAATGTGGCTTCCTCAAAGGGCCTGAGCAAATGGCAGATGTCAAGTATGAGCTGCCACTGGTTGACATTGAAGTTACACAGGGGAGTCCCCCTATCCACTAGGATCATCAAGAAATCGGTGATGTAGTTTCTCTGTTCGTATAGCCGGTCCAACATATGGAGCGTTGCATTCCAACGTGTAGAAAAGTCGCAAATCAGACTATGTTGGGGGATACCGTTCTGACGCTGCAGCTCAAGAAGGGTGTGCCTTGGGGTGTACGAGTGGCTTAAGTGCATGCAAAGTTTCTTCCCATTGTTAGGATGTCTTGCAGATGGGGGGAACACTTCAGGAAACACTTGACAACCATGCAGGGCGCATGTCTCAGGCTTCCTTGTCGCTGCACAGACAAGATGTTCTTCTCATTGTCGGTCACCATGGTTCCCATTTCCAGTTTTTGTGGAGTAAGGCATGATTCAATTTCTTGATGAATTACTTTTAGCAGTTCCTCCCCTATGTGACTCCGTTCACCAAGGCAAACCATGTGACGAACAGTGCGACACCGCCTTGCCCTGCACACATGGTATGCTGAAGAGCCACTGAGACTTGTCTGTTCAGTGGAGGCTGAGGACACGGTGGAGGAAGAGGAGGTGGAGTTGCACACTGTCACAGGACCAACGGCCTGAGAGTGTGGAGTAGGAAGCGGCGTGACCTGTTCAAGTTGTTGTTGTGGCTGTGCAGGGACCACATTCACCCAGTGGGCTGTCTGTAGTTACAGCTCCACATGTTGGTGCTGCCATGCACTTTGGTACACACCGACAGGCTCAAGGACTGGGAGAAATAATAGCACAAGGCATTAAGATGGAGGGGGTGAGGGATAATGGCCAAAGGTGATCAGAGGGTGGTGGGATAATGTCACAAGGGAATTAATATGTAGGGGGTGATGATTATCCCCCCCTCCATATTAATCCCCTTTTGCCATTATTTCCCCCTCCCTCTGGTCACCGTTTGCCATATCCGATAATAATAGCATAAGGGGATTAAGATGGAAGGGGGAATATTGGCACAAGGGGATTAATATTGAGGGGGGGGGGGGGTGATGAATAACCCTCCCCGACCTCCATCTTAATCTCTTGTGCCATTATTCCTCCCTCCCTCTTATCCTTTGCGCCATTTCCTCTCCCCTCTCCATCTTAATCCCCCTGTGCCATTCCCCCCTTCCTCTGATCCCCTTTTGCCATATAGGATAATAATGGCACAAGGGGATCAGAGGTAGGGGGGAATAATGGAACAAGGGGATTAATATTGAGGGGGGGTGGTTGATTATCCCCCCTCTCCATCTTAATCTCCTTGTGCTATTATTCCCCCATCTTAATCCCCTTTGTGCAATTATTCCCCCGCTATCTTAATCCCCTTGTGCTATCATTCTCCCCCTCCCTCTGATTCCCTTTTGCCATATCAGATAATAATGGCACAAGGGGATTAAGATGGGGGTGGGGTGGAACAATGGCAAAAGGGGATCAGAGGAAGGGGGAATAAAGACACAAGGGGATTAAGATGGAGGGAGGAATAATGGCACAAGGGGATAAAGATGGAGGGGGGAATAATGGCACAAGGGTATTAAGTATCGCATTAGTATAAAGGTAAGCACACGCCTTTTGTCTGGGTACCCCTTGCGTGTAAGTTTTGCGTGAATTTACGCGCCAGGGGTACCCGCGGACATACTTTTAGCCTTTGGGGGTACATTCGGCAACAAGGTTGAGAACCACTGCTTTAGACGCCTCTGTCAGCTATTAACACAGGCCCTCAGCTACAAGAATCAGCTGGGGGCTGGCCGGTATGATGCGGGCTTGAGTCACGAGTGCCATACACAGTTAACGGCACAAGTACGTGTATACACGTCCTTGGTATTTAACCAGTTAAAAAGTAGTAAACAAAGTTCCAGCAGATTTGGTTGGAAAATAAACAGTAAGTGAATCGATACATGTCTGACATAAACATATTTATTGTGAGATAAACTAAAAAAGAAATAACATAAGGCCAGACTAGAGTGGTCTGTTTTGCCCCTGTTTCTATGTTTCCTGCCTGATAAATTCATTCAATGTACATTGGTAACTATTGTCTTAAGAACTCTATCAATTTTCTCAGCAATCTGTCCTGTTCTGCACACAGCTTTTCGAATACAAATAATCAGGGCTCTGCATTTTAATGAAAATTCCATAAGAACACTAGCAGTAGTCATGGAGATTTTGTAAACTCTATTTAGCCATGATATGTTGAATAATAACGCTTTTTTTTGTTATGCAGGGAACCCTAGAGACTATTTGTACAGCATATGTATTTATCAACAAAAAGAATAATATTACACCTAGTGAATATAACACTTTGGAATACATCAATAAATAACATTACTACAGATGATATGCCAATATGTAAGGCAGTAATGAATTATTCACTAATAGGGTCTTTTAATATCAGTTTAGTGGAAGGAAACAATGTATTATACCTTGTTTGTCTAAGAAGTAACTTATTGACCTGTATCTTTAACAATTGTAAAGTGACAGCAACTGCAGGCAGTGGCATGGGGAGATTCAAAATGTTGTGCCCCTAAGAATATAAATTGAATTGCAATGTGTACAATGCATGCATCAACACTTAGTATTGTACATGAGCAGAGAGACTGGTTATATGATAAGATGGTTGCTGTAAGTCCAAATTTAATGTTCTCCTATATTCCCAGCTGCGCTCAGAGTTATCTCAGGGGATGCGCCAATCTTTTTTGAGGACCCAAAGGCAGATGCACAGAAATCCCTGGTACTGTATATACATTCCATAACGTGCTAATCTATTGGCAAAGCGCATTATGGAATATATGGACAGGATCAGGTTCTCCTGTTCTGTATGTACTCCTTGCTCCTGCACTTCTTTACGCACAGCCTTCAGAAATCCTGGACAGCTCTAGGTGACAGGGAAAGGAGTAGAGGAAGAGTGCTTTGACTCAGTGGTAAATGGGATTTTTATTATATTTTGGATATTTTGGAGGGGACCGATTGAGGAAATGACTGTACTACTAAGAGTATGGTCTGCACAATGACAGTCTGTACCCCCATATCTTCAACTTCCGCAGCAATGCTGCCAGCTAGAAATGTGCGAACTTTGGAAAAATTTGATTCGGCCTGTTCACCGAATTTTCCGAAAAAATTCATTTCGGGTCGGATTTATTTACGGTGAATCTGTATTAAAAATGGCTATTTCTGGCCTACAAAGAGCCTCAAAAGGGGTGTAGAACAGTTTGCTTTGTTCTAACATGCATATGGAGTGTGCAGTGTTAGTGAAATAATACTGTTATTCAGTAAGACATGCAGATTACAGGCATTGCTATTAGAATCACTGCTGCAGAGCGTCGATGTGGCAGCAGGGAGACCATATGGTGTCAAAATTGGAGAGGATAAAGAGATTTTTTCATGTCATTTTTATTTAATTTAATTAGAATTTATTTAAATGTTTTGAGTACCCATTCTGGTGAGCATCGAGCTGGCGGTCCTCCGCCAGGCAAGATACCATCTGTTCCAGTCCCTGCCTCTCACCGCCCCCCCTGACTATGAATGTGTGAATGTTTCATTTAATCAGTTATGGTTCAATGTTATCACTCCAAGCTGTTTCATTTGATTCTTGTGATAATTCCACAGGTAATAGGACGTAGTCGACCATAAGGCCTCAGTCTTGAAAAGATGACATTTATTTTTTAAATTTAAATTTAAGATTTATATTAGATTCCCAAGTTTAATGTCCCAGTGTTTACTTTGAATTAATACATGGCGGCACAATGACAGAGCCTAAAGGTGGCAGAAGCATGAGGAGACCATAATCTGACAAAATGACACAGCCTGGAATTGGAATTTATGGTAATTTCCCAGGCCCAGCAGCATCACTAAACAATATAGTTGCTGGAGCAGGCGGCAGCATGAGTACACACTAGGGCTTCACAATCCCTAAGATTAAAATAATTTTAAAATTGAAATTGAAGAATAATGTTAGCTAGTGCTATGCTATATAAAATATTTGTAGGCAATGTCCCAGGCCCAGCAGCATCAGTGAACCATATATTGGCTGAAATACACAGCCTGGAGGTGGTGAAAGTATGAGGAGATCATATAGTGTCTGACTGGCACAGCTTGGAGGTTGCTGAAGCATGAGGAGACCATATTGTGTCTGAATGGCACAGCCTGGAGTTGGCTGAAGCATGAGGAGACCATTGAAATTTAAGATTTTGAAATTGAAATTTTAGCTAACACTCCCAAGTTTTAGTGTCCTGGGCCCAGGTGTGTGGGTACAAAGGACCAAATCTAACCAGGAGTCACATGGAGGAGAACATTTAGTGGCTGAATGACACAGCCTGGAGGTGGCATCAGTATGAGGAGACCATGTAGTGGCTGAATGACCGCCTGGAGTTTGGAGCAGCATGATGAGACCATGTAGTGTCTGAATGGCACAGCCTGGAGGTGGCTGAAACATGAGGAGTGACCATATAGTGTCTGAATACACAGACTGGAGGTAGCTGAAGCATGAGGAGACCATATAGTGGCTGAATGACACAACCTGGAGTTTGTGGCAGCAGGAGGAGACCATATAGTGTCTGAATGGCACAGTCTGGAGATGGCTGAAGCATGAGTAGACAATAGGGCTTAACAATCCCTAACATTAAAAGATTAATTTTAAATTGAAATTGAAGATTTATGGTAGCTAGTTAAATCTGGAGATGGCTGAAGCATGAGTAGACAATAGGGCTTCACAATCCCTAAGATTAAAAGATTAATTTTAAATTGAAATTGAAAATTTATGGTAGCTAGTTAAAAAAAAAACATTTTAGGTAATGTCCTAGGCCCAGCTGCATCAGTAAACTATATAGTGGCTGAATGGCACAGCCTGGAGTAGCATCAGGAGTCCTGAAAGTGACCCTAATGCAGAGGAATTTCTGAAACTGGGGACCAACACCTTGATTATGTTTTGCATTATCCATGGCAGCACAATGAGAGAGCCTGGAGGTTGTAGCATCAGCATGAGGAGACCATATGGTGGCACAATGACAGTGCCTGGAGGTGGTAGCATCAGCATGAGGAGACCATACAGCAGCACAATGAGAGAGCCTGGAGGTTGCAGCATCATCATGAGGAGACCATAGAGCAGCACAATGAGAGAGCCTGGAGGTGGTAGCATCAGCATGAGGAGACCATATGGTGGCACAATGACTGAGCCTGGAGGTGTAGCATTAGCATGAGCAGACCATCGAGCAGCAGAATGAGAGAGTCTGGAGGTGGCAGCATCAGCATGAGATGACCATATGGCGGCACCATGAAAGAGCCTGGAGGTGGTAGCATTAGCATGAGGAGACCATAGAGCAGCACAATGACAGAGCCTGGAGGTGGTAGCAGCAGCATGAGGGCCATGCCAACTGAGGGATGAGTCTGAGGAACCCACCTACTGTTAACTGGGGGTGTTAGATGTCACTTGGGAGGAAGTGGATGACCGAGTGAACTGATCAATCACGGCTGCTGGGTTGCTGGTCGCGACACGACTGCTAGCTGACACTGGGAGCTCAGACCTCTTGCTGCGACTCCGGCTGGTGCACACCCCTACTCTGCTGTGACCTCTGCCTGCGCCTGATTAATTTAGGCCTCTGCCACTCCTCTGTGCACATCCTGACACTACTCTGCCTGACATACTTATTGCGTATATGAGGGGAGTACAATACGCTTCACTACGCTTAAAACAGTATTTGTCTAGAACAGCAGCAGGTGTGTACTATTGGCTGTCCTATCACAGTATCTAGGCCCTTGAGAGTTTAACAGGTACACTACTTAGATGTAGTTATGTGGTATGCACTTATGAGGGCAGAAAAATGCACTACAGTACACTTAAAAAACACATTTTAATAAAACACCAGCCAGTGATTACTTTTCCCTGGCCTTTCACAGTATCTAGGCCCTTGAGAGTTTACCAGGTACAAAATAGTACACTACTTAGATGTAGGTATGTGATATGCACTTATGAGGGCAGAAAAATGCACTACAGTACACTTAAAAAAGTATGTGAGGAAAAACACCAGCCAGTGATTACTTTTGGCTGTCCTTTCTCAGTATGTAGGCCCTTGACAGAATAACAGGTACAAAATAGTACACCACTTAGATGTATGCATGTGCTATGCACTTATGAGGGCAGAAAAATGTGCTACAGTACGCTTAAAAAATTATTGGAGTAAAACACCAGCCGGTGGTTACTTTTGGCTGTCCTTTCACAGTATGTAGGCCCTTGACAGATTAACAGGTACAAAATAGTACACCACTTAGATGTAGGTATTTGGTATTCACTCATGAGGGCAGAAAAATGCGATACTGTACGCTTAAAAATACTTATTTTTGCACAACACCAGCAGTACACAGTCACTGTGTACTAAACCCAAAATTGCACTCTCTCACAGACTGTTAGAAATGGACTACTGGGTATTATACTGTCTACAGACTAGTATAACCAGCAGATTTGTTGTGGAAGCTTGTTTAACTGTATGAGGCAACACACAGCTCTCTGCGCCTCTCTGTAATACAATGCTGTAGAAAGGGATTGGGAGTTTAATGGCTGAAGTAAAAATCCTTTTCATTGAAAAAAAAAAAACACTGCTCTCTGTCCACCAGAACACTGATGAGACTAGGAGGTGAAACACTGCTGTAATAAGCTTTTCTGTGTAACACACACACAGGCTGTCCGTCCTACCTCTCTGCAGTGTAATGAATAAAGTGACGAGCCGCAATATGGCTGCCGATTATATAGGGCTGTGACATCACAGGGGTGGCTGGCTGCTGATAGGCTGCATCCAGCATGTGTTTCAGGATCATCTGCCTACCTTCCTTCCCTCCTTCCGAGTGTTCCTTGCCCCATGTACTGACATATGGATCCGCCAGTTTAGATGCCCTGGAGCCTGGACAGCACTAAATGGAGTTTAATTAAGTGATTTGCCCTATAGAATCGAGGCGATATTTGCATTTGCTGCAAATCAAATTCTTCATGAAATTCGTAATTAATTCGCCAGCACTCATAAATCCAATTTTTCAAAGACAACCTCTGGATATGATGCTGAGCATGCGCACTTAACTTTTTCGTTGGACCTGAATGGAATCTGTCCTGTGAAACCCGTGTATGATCTTGCCCACCATGCTGCAGCCCATTTTAAGGGCCTTGGCAATCTTCTTATAGCCTAGGCCATTTTTATGCAGAGCAACAATTCTTTTTTCAGATCCTTAGATATTTCCTTATCATGAGGTGCCATGCTGAACTTCCAGTGACCAATATTTGAGAGTTTGAGAGCAAGAACACCACATTTAAGAGACCTGCTCTTCATTTACACCTGAGACCTTGTAACACTAATGAGTCACATGACATCCGGAAGTAAAAATTGATAATTGCACCCAAATTGGACATTTCCACTTAGGGGTGTACTCACTTTTGTTGCCAAGGTTTAGACATTTATGGCTTTAAGTTGAGTTATTTTAAGGGGACACAACATTAAACACTGTTATACAGGCTGTGCACTTATTACTTTACATTGTAGCAGAATGTTATTTCTTCAGAGTTGTCACATGTAAAGATATAATAAAATATTTACAAAGTACTCGCCAAATTCTATCCCGATGTTCCAGATACGTGCTGGAGATGTGGAGGTGTAGGTGGCACTATGCTTCATGTTTGGCTGACCTGCCCCCCACTTATCTACATACTGGACTCAAGTTATAGATATAATACATCGTATCACATTGATCCAGCTCCCCCCCCCATGCCAGAAGTCATCCTACTCACCATCCTTCCTGCTCACATACCCAAGCATACGGCCAAACTGATATTGTTTCTGTTGCTTGCGGCCAGAACGGTAATTCCAAGACTTTGGAAATCGCAACTTCCCCCATCCATTACCTCTTGGCTCCAAGAATCCTCCCATCTACACAGGATGGAAGAATTGCTAGCCGACTCCAAAAATCAGATAGAAAAATACAACACCGTCTGGCACCCTTGGACACATTTTACATCCTCTAGGGACTATACATCCATGCATCTTTCACTCGGAAACATATGTCCCCCAAGCCCTACAGCACACCCGGTTTCCGGTGCTCCCTCTACCTAAACAGCCCATTTTTCACAAATACCCACCATGCCTCATTGCTTTGCCATATTTTTCTGAAGCGCTCCTGACCCCCTGGGTAAGTCTTACAACCTCTTTCTTATGAACCTAGTAGTCTTCCTCATTCCCATTCCCTTCTGTCCCTTTGGAACCCTTTCCTGTCTCTTCTTCCTCCTTCTTTCTGTCCTCATCTCCTCTTCTTCCCATATGTTGCTTACACCAACCACATTGTTGTTGATTGTACCTACCCTAATCACATAGAAGCTCGGACCATGTGCCTTGAGTTGCCTAATTGATGTTTGAATTGTCGTGTCTTTAACTATTCACTTTAGTGTATTCAACATCCTGTCTTGTTACTGAATACCTGACTTTATATAGTGATGGTACGCATCATATGTGTGTACCCTATCGACAACCGCGTTTCTTACGATGCCTGTTTATTGATGGTGTTTTTGTACTTTACTTGAACTTTGTACTTTGAATAGTATTAATAAAACGTTAATATTTAAAAAAAAAATATTTACAAAGATGTGGAGTGTACTCATGTAAGTGAGATACTGTGTGTATCTATCTTTCTATCTATCTATAGAAACAAAATATGCAGCCCTATCAAACTAAATTAAGGTGTTGCGGGTGCCAGCATCCAGAGAACCGGATCAAGGTTTCTCCTAGATATCCACCCAAAAGACGCAACACTCCAGAGATCCCCCCCAAAAATGTGTATTTATTCCATCATATCAAGTCAGCAAGCAACATTTCTGCTCTCTATGGAGCCATTTTCAAGCTTGAAAATGGCTCCATAGATAGCAGAAATGTTGCTTCCTGACTTGATATGATGGAACAAATACACATTTTTTTTGGATCTCTGGAGTGCTGCGTCTTTTGGATGGATATCTATCTATCTATCTATCTATGCTTGAGAAAGATGAAGTGATTGCACATGGGCTGAAGAAAGACCCAGTTGCTTGCAATTTGGCGTGCTGCTGGACTTCCTTGTGGATGTATCTTCTAGTCTGCAACTGGGACTAGTACTGAGCCTGCTTGCACCCATCAATACATCTGCTCTTGTTTACTGGGGACGTGCTGCTCCTGACGTGGTTTTGCTGTCTATAAATATCCTTTCAATAATTATAGAAAAATAGGAAAAATCTGTGTTTTCCTTATTGTCAGAGTTTCAGATTGTCAACCAGCAAACAAAGCTAAAGAGCTGTCTACCTCTCAATATGCTTTAATGGTAGATGACTGTTAAAATATACATATTGTGGAAAAATATTAATGATTAAGAGACTATTACAGCAATCTGCCACTGAGTTATTTGATGGTAATTGGAATATACTGAATATGACAGAGTATTATACACTCATAACTCAGTAGATATTGTCAGTCAAATCTTTCTGCATTAGTTTGACTACATTCATTCTTCGTTCTGACAAGACTATTCCCAAGAAAATTAAACTGAGCTACAGAAAATATTTTTACCTTTCAAATCATTATTATGTCTCTGAGAATTATTATTACAACTCCCAATTGTAGTTTGAAATTGGTTTCATGTTTATATACAGGTTTCTATTTTACTGTCACATAATGATATAAATGAAAAGTCAAACACGTATTCAACTAGGAGCACACAGCATGCAGAAATGTTTACATCAACTCAGGTTTTGGGGCAGATGCTTAAACATACTATGTTACATTTCTTTGCTTCTTTACTACCCCGTTTCATTAAATGGGATATTTTGAGGTTCAACACTTATCCCCTATACACAGTATTGGAGAAAAGTGTCAGATTGTTGGTAATCTGACTTCTAGGACCTTACATGATATCAAAATTGGGCCCATAATCTGAAATCTAAAAAACTATAAAATATTTTTAAAAACTGGAAAATTTCTTGCATTTTTTTTATGGTGTTCACTGTGTGGTAAAAGTGATGCTTTATTTATTCTGTGGGTTGGTAAGATTATGGCGATACCCATTTTATATAGCTTTTTATGTTCTTTTTCCTTTTTCTGAGCAAAATTATTTTTTCCCTTATTTTGTGTTATCATGTTCCAACAGCCGTAACGTTTTTATTTTTCAACAGATATCATTGAGTGAGGGCTTATTTTTTGCAGGAGAAGCTGTACTTTTTATTGGTGTCATTTCTGCAATACATGCTACCTTTTGATCTTTACAGTACATTTGTACTGCAGCACAGTATGACCTGGTCATCATCTGACCTCCTGCTGCCATAGTAACCAACTGTGATCCCCTGTCAACACTATAGATGCCGTGATCAGGATTGATCACGGCATCTATGGGGTTAATGCTCACGGGACCAGCGCTATTGCGGTCCCGGCAGCTGCAGCCGGTCCCCAGCTGTGATTGACAGCCGGGTCCTGCCGGCGAACTCCTGAGCTGACTGCGGCAGAGCAAGAGAATGCGAGGACGTATGCATACGTCTCATAGCGGGAAGGGGTTAATAAGGCAGCCAGTTGTGCATGTGTGCGGCAGCTCCAGTCATTGTCTATATCGTTTCCAGAGATAGCTTATTTCCCATATGCATTTTAATGTTAGTGCTGTGCTTGTAATTTCAAAGGAAACCTGACTAAATATTGAAAGGATTGTAAAGTTTAGAAAGCTCCATTTGCAGATTCCATGAATTAATAGAGTGCCCCCCCCCCTACATAGGATTTTCATGTATTTAAAAAAGAAATGAAAGCTGTTCCACCCATAGAAGCCCAACATGGCTGTTCATTATACTGGCATCCTAAAGGAATCTGTCACATGACCGGGAAATGCGTTGCATAGCATTGTGGGTAATAAATCTTTGTCCATCCATTTGGAAGTTGTGTAGCACCAGATTAACCCCTACACCTTCTGGAGGATCAAGTTTGAAGTATCTGCATTCTCAAGACAGGCAATCACCTGTAATTAGCAAAACAATTACATATAATGTTGAAAATAACATTACATGAATATTTATGATATATTGACCCTGTAGCTATTGCTTATGTGTCTCTGTGCCGAGATACAATACAGGAAGTGTGGGTGGACAAGCAGGGCTCTGTACACTGAGGACAATCAGGACTCTGTGCAGTGAGGCTCTGGGACATGCTCCCTGCTCACACATCAGAATGATTGACAAACCAGGAGGCTGCACAGAGCCCTGCTTGTCCTGCCCTCACTTCTTGTATTTGATCTCATGACCGAATCAAAAAGGCAATAACTGCAGGGACAGCATTTTTTCACCCAAATATATGCCCGTGTTTTAACCAATGTATATTTAAAATATACATACAGTATGATAGTATTATCTACATTATATAAAATGTTTTTGCTAATGACAGGTACACTTTAAGCACTTGCTGTAGCCACTTCAAACAGCAATTAAATTAATGTGACAAAAGTATTTTAAATAACGATAATAATAATAAACTGTGGAAAACTTTTTTTTTTTTTAATCAACTAGTGCCAAAAAGTTAAACATATTTGTAAATTACTTCTATAAAAAAAATCTTAATCCTCCCAGTACTTTTTAGGGGCTGTACACTACAGAGGAAATGTTTATCTTCTCTTATGTCACGACCACAGTGCTCTCTGCTGACCTCTGCTGTCCAGTTTAGGAACTGTCCAGAGCAGGAGAAAATCCCCATAGCAAAAATATGTTGCTCGGGACAGTTCCTAAAATGGACAGCAGAGTTCAGCAGAGAGCACTGTGGTCGTGACATAAGAGAAATCCAAAAAGATAAACATTTCATCTGTAGTATACAGCCCCTAAAAAGTACTGGAAGGATTAAGATTTTTTTTTTATAGAAGTAATTTACAAATCTGTTTAACTTTTTGGCACCAGTTGATTAAAAAAAAAGTTTTCCATGGCAGTACCCCTTTAAGAGCTACATCCTTTGTAACACATACTTTATCTGTAGAAGATTCTTTAAGCCCAAGGAGGTAAGGGGTTATACTGCTACATAGCCCTATAGTTTTTTATTCATTAAAATCAAACTGGTTGTTGAAATCTGAAGAGCAGTTCTAGACTATCATTAAATTAAAGTGGCTTTACATTTCTCCCATATATATTAATAGCGACCTCTCATTATTAGGACTGGTTGGGGGTCCCGGCCCTGGATTGCACTGATCACACTATTGTAGTCTATATAAAGAACATACCATAAAAGTTAGTAATGAAAAAATTACCATAAAAGAAAAAAGTTTTGATAATCTAGTTCAGTGGAGTACAACAAAACAGCATACAAATGAAATGTTATCAATTAGAAGATATAAATCTAAACAGAAATATTTAAACAGACATATCCTTTAATTAAAATGGGGCTCTAACTTGTTCTATGGCATTATTATGCACTAGGTTTCCTTTTTAATATGCGATGGCAGTGCTTCTGTTTATGTATTATTAATGTATTTTATTAGACCTGCCTCCCAATATGTCACGGAAATATTTATTTATTATTTCATTCAAATTATGCAATTTAATTTATGAAACCAGTTATCCAGCCATTACCATTGCCTAGGGAAAATTCCCTCCTGTAGATTAGTGTGGATTTCTCCTTAATCTGCCTGATTTTGAAAATATCCACATGAAAATAGCTTTACATGGAGATGAAGACATATTGTGAAATTAATAAGCTAATTTTCCTAGAAGTGTATCAGATACATTGTGCAAGTAATTTAGCCAGCCTACCTTCGGAACACTCGTCTTTAGTATAAAATCTGCAATGTATATAGCTAAGTTCCACTTTTTCAGATACTTTATTCAGCCATTTCTAACTCATGCTGGCCTAGAGATTGATGGTTAATAAAGTTATTTAATTCATGTGCCATTTTCATTAAAGCCTACCTGTCAGATTCCACACACAAAAACATAATAATAATAATGTTACTCAGTACATAATCGTGGCCATGTACATCTAATTTTTATGCCTCTATCGCCTATATTTATTATACAAATACCTCTTTTTATAAACTCACAATGTTAGAAATCCTCTCAGAGGAAGGTGTACATCCCTTGTGGTGGTGAGAGGTGATAGGTGTGTCTGCCCATGCAGCCCAAGAATCATCTCTTGTCCACAACACATGGACAAGCCTGATGCTGCTGCAGGACTGGTTAATGCCCCAAAAGGTAAGGTATTTCTTCAATAAATATAAAAAAATTTAAACAACCATCTTATCTTGAGGGCCCATTCACACCTCCTCCGGAGCTCTGCTGCAGAACAGCTTTCTATTTCTTTTAATAGGATTATGCTGCACCATTCACACTACGGAATTTCTGCCGCGGAAAGTCTGCCGCTGACTCTGCCAAAATAATGAACATGTTCATTCTTTTGGCAGAATGCACTCTGAAATGCATTGCTGTCTGTAAAGAGTACCCATTTCCAAGTGGTCATATCACCAGCTTGTTCAGCTGGTGCCCGCTTCAGATGGAATCTCTGTCCAGAATATCTCCCTTAGAAGAGATGTGTGTGAATGAGCCCTTTTATTGCCTTTGGATCCAGGGCGATGCGTTAATAAGGGATAAAATACATTACGCAAATGCAAATACAATGAATGAGATATAAAGGAAATGGCAGGTTGATACAGATAGAGAAAGAGAGGGCCCTACCTGCAATCTGCTTCACTGAAAGCCATGTTCTGCTTTTGACTAATGTACATTATCTGGCTCCATTGTAAACCTTTGTTATGAATGTCAAGCATGCCATCAACCTGACCTTCCCTAAGAAGCCTCCAGTCCTTGGATATCCCAGAAAGACTGTCTTGCAAAAATAATCTAACATACAGGATAATTCTTTCAAAATGTGGTAGTTTCAGTCCAGGACCAGTATCTAAGTCCATTTTGAGGCTTTGGATAAATGTATGTCCTATTCAGTAACTAGGTAGTAACAGAATCACTAATGGGTAAAGACTCAGAGATCTCCTTGTTGTGCTCCACTCACATACTTCATCACCTACAAAAACACTCATTACATTAATAACGATATCTATAACGCAATGAATGTTTAGTATCTGAGACATAAATTTCACTAGAATATCGAGCAATAGCCGATTAGTGTGCGCCGCATGTATCAGACTCTTAAAGTTTTGCAATAAAGAGCAAATATATTTCAAGTTGGTAATGTGAATCTGACAATAAATATTAATTCCAGATTTATTTATTTATGGCTGTAAACATACAATGGAAAATACGAGATTAGCTTTGATCCTACAATTACTATTCTAAATGTGCCATAATGATAGCCTGTCTGCTGATGTCTTTTTTTTTCCTTTTTTTATGCTGCATTCCATTTCAATGCTATGGAACTAATTCAAGCAATTTTTTGGGAGTGGAATTGTGTGTATATGACTAGTATCATAGATCACCATAGCAACACATTAAATGCACCCTCTTTGTGAACTTATTGTGAAATTTCTTAGATGTGAGTACCTTACACTGCATAATGCTGAATAGAGTTGAGCAAACTTTTGAAATGTTCGGTTCGACAGAACTTTTCAAAAAAGTTTAGTTTGTGGCGAATAAGTTCTAGGTGAACCCTCAATGCAATAACTCTCTAAACTTGTATATAACACTGCCTAAGAGTGCTAAAGCCCTGCATAACATCTAGGGTCACCTAGGAATGTCCAAGGATGCACAGATGACAAAGGCACTCACCAGATACTGTGTGACTTCTTCTTTATTATATCCAATGCATTCGTGCAGGTTCAGGTGGTCACAAGCCGCTACGAGTGTAAGATGCCAGTGCGCATTGATTGGTGAAAGCTGTTTCTTTCCATAAGGAACTCCAACAGACCATTTCCTCTGACCTCTCCATTCCAAATAAGTACACTCCCCTTCAAGTAATGTAGAACACAGGAGAGCGGAAAAATAGAACAGTATTGTGCAATACAAATACGTATAAATATATTGTATGTAAAAAATCCAATTACAACATGTTACAGAAAAACTCCCATATCGATTCTGTAATTTAACCCTACATTTTTGTGTTTTCTGCCTAGGGTGCCTCCGGCTGTTGCAAAGCTAAAATTCACTGTAGAAAGATCTCCCTCCCTCCCAGTGCTAGCTTGAAGCAAAGACAGGCTCCCTCTGAACACCTTACTAGTGATGTTATGTCTTGGGCCGCATTGCAACCTGGGAATACCTGAGACTAAAGTAAATTTTTATGCTGTTAAAATAAACATTGGGGCCAAAATCACGGAAGAATTGTGAGACCACCATGAAACACAGGTACAAACAGTATATTATTAACTACACTAACTGTACAGCCCCTGTAGCATAGTCAAATAAAAAAATCCCAGAATATCCCTTTAAATCCAGAAAATACAAGTTAAACACAGGTCAGCCCACTGCACAATGCTTTGCTCAAATTGCTTTGTGTTGTATTGTGATAACTTTTTATGGGCTTGTTCTGTAGTCACACTGCTGGGATTTGCAGTGCAGCAAATGGACACAGTTCTGTAGGTCACTTAGGTCAGCCCACTGCACAATGGGGGGAGAGCTATCAAAACCTGTGCAGAGGAAAAGTTGACCAGTCGCCAATAGCAACCAATCAGCTTGCTTCTTTCATTTTACAAAAGGCCTCTGAAAGAGAAAAAAAAATATCTGATTGGTTGCTATGGGCAACTTGTCAGGTTTTGATAAATCTCCCCCAATGCTTTGCTCAAATTGTTTTCTATTGTAGTGTGACAGCTTTCTGGGATCAGTAGTTCCACAGTGAGTTGTTCTGTGCTCTGCTCAGCTTTATCTTCAAGATAGTGGCCGCAATGCAGTGAATAAGATTTTATCAGTTTCTTAGATTCACCCATATGCTGTCTCCTGATTGGCCTGGGAGCTGTGTGCAAGCAATGATTGGCTAACCTCTGGTCATGTGATCTTGCTTCTAGCAGAAAAGTATTCAGCGCAACCTGACATAATTTCAGTGTTCATCTCAGTGTTCAAAATGCCATGTGTTGCTCATCCCTACCACTACAATATCGATATTGCCAGGGTCGCACGAAGCAAGCCTGACAAAGTTCTATTGTTTACTGTACCTCATTTTAGCAAAAGTTCTGAGTGAGCAAGTCTTTTAATTGTACTGTTGTTTCTGACATTTTCCAGCATTCCATGCTGCCAGAGACAATGGCAGCCCTGATTTATCAATCTGTCTGAGACAGAAACTGGAGTGATTTTTCCAAGCAACCAATCACGGCTCAGCTTTCATTTTACCAGAGCTCCTTAAGATATAAAACATGAGCTGTGATTGGTTGCTTGGGACAGTCACTCCAGTTTCTGTCTCAGACAGATTGATAACTCAGGGCCAATATGCTATAAGTCAGATGGTCTCATGGGGAGCATGGTTATATCCTCACTACTAAAAAGTCTCTGATGAAAATCATTCAATAAGGTTGGGTGTGTCTTAAAGGGGTAGTCCAGTGGTGAAAAACTTATGATAGGGGATCCTTAGGATAGGGGATAAGTTTGAGATCGCGGGGGGTCCGACCGCTGGGGCCCCCCGCGATCTCTCTGTACGGGGGCCAGGCTCTCCAGACAGATTGCCGGTGTCGACCACCGCACGAAGCGGCGGCCGACACGACCCCTCAATACATCGCTATGGCAGAGCCGGAGATTGCCGAAGGCAATTGTCACGATGCCGGCTGGCAGGTAGTGGATCCTCTGTGCCAGAGAGGGATTGGCGTGGACCGTGCTAGTGGATCGGTTCTAAGTCACTACTGGTTTTCACCAGAGCCCGCCGCAAAGCGGGATGGTCTTGCTGCGGCGGTAGTGACCAGGTCGTATCCACTAGCAACGGCTCACCTCTCTGGCTGCTGAAGATAGGCGCGGTACAAGGGAGTAGACAGAAGCAAGGTCGGACGTAGCAGAAGGTCGGGGCAGGCAGCAAGGATCGTAGTCAGGGGCAACGGCAGGAGGTCTGGAACACAGGCTAGGAACACACAAGGAAACGCTTTCACTGGCACGATGGCAACAAGATCCGGCAAGGGAGTACAGGGGAAGTGAGGTGATATAGGGAAGTGCACAGGTGAACACACTAATTGGAATCACTGCGCCAATCAGCGGCGCAGTGGCCCTTTAAATCGCAAAGACCCGGCGCGCGCGCGCCCTAGGGAGCGGGGCCGCGCGCGCCGGGACAGGACCGAGGGAGAGCGAGTCAGGTACGGGAGCCGGGGTGCGCATCGCGAGCGGGCGCTACCCGCATCGCGAATCGCATCCCGGCTGGAAGCGGAATCGCAGCGCCCCGGGTCAGTGGATCTGACCGGAGCGCTGCAGCGGGGAGAGTGTAGCGAGCGCTCCGGGGAGGAGCGGGGACCCGGAGCGCTCGGCGTAACAGTACCCCCCCCCTTGGGTCTCCCCCTCTTCTTAGAGCCTGAGAACCTGAGGAGCAGACTTTTGTCTAGGATGTTGTCCTCAGGTTCCCAGGATCTCTCTTCAGGACCACAACCCTCCCAATCCACTAAAAAAAAAGTTTTCCCTCTGACCTTTTTAGAAGCTAAGATCTCTTTGACAGAGAAGATGTCCGAGGAGCCGGAAACAGGAGTGGGAGGAACAGATTTGGGAGAAAAACGGTTGAGGATGAGTGGTTTAAGAAGAGAAACGTGAAAGGCATTAGGGATACGAAGAGAAGGAGGAAGAAGAAGTTTGTAAGAGACAGGATTAATCTGACACAAAATTTTGAAAGGACCAAGATAGCGTGGTCCCAACTTGTAGCTAGGGACACGGAAGCGGACATATTTAGCGGAGAGCCATACCTTGTCTCCAGGGGAAAAAATGGGAGGGGCTCTTCTTTTCTTATCCGCGAACTTCTTCATGCGTGATGAAGCCTGTAAGAGAGAATTTTGGGTCTCTCTCCATATGATGGAAAGGTCACGAGAAATTTCATCCACAGCGGGCAGACCAGAGGGCAAGGGGGTAGGGAGGGGGGGAAGAGGGTGACGGCCGTACACCACGAAAAATGGGGATTTGGAGGAAGATTCAGAGACTCTGAAGTTATACGAGAATTCGGCCCATGGAAGGAGATCTGCCCAGTCATCCTGGCGGGAGGAAACAAAATGTCGCAAATAATCACCCAAGACCTGGTTAATTCTTTCTACTTGTCCATTGGACTGGGGATGATATGCAGAAGAAAAATTTAATTTAATCTTGAGTTGTTTACAGAGAGCCCTCCAGAATTTAGACACGAATTGGACGCCTCTATCCGAGACGATCTGCGTAGGCAACCCGTGAAGACGAAAAATGTGTACAAAAAATTGTTTAGCCAACTGAGGCGCTGAAGGAAGACCAGGAAGAGGGATGAAATGTGCCATTTTGGAGAATCGATCAACGACCACCCAAATAACAGTGTTGCCACGGGAAGGGGGTAAATCAGTAATAAAATCCATACCAATCAGAGACCAAGGCTGTTCGGGGACAGGCAGGGGATGAAGAAGACCAGCGGGCTTCTGGCGAGGAGTCTTATCCCGGGCACAGATAGTGCAGGCTCGCACAAAGTCCACAACATCCGTCTCCAGAGTCGGCCACCAATAGAAGCGGGAGATGAGTTGCACAGATTTCTTGATGCCCACATGACCTGCGAGATGGGAGGAGTGACCCCATTTGAGGATTCCGAGGCGTTGGCGTGGAGAAACAAAGGTCTTTCCTGGAGGAGTTTGCCTGATGGAGGCTGGAGAAGTGGAGATCAGGCAGTCAGGTGGAATGATGTGTTGCGGAGAGAGTTCAACTTCTGAGGCATCCGAGGAACGAGAGAGAGCATCGGCCCTAATGTTCTTATCGGCAGGCCGAAAGTGAATCTCAAAATTAAATCGGGCAAAGAACAGAGACCACCGGGCCTGGCGAGGATTCAGCCGTTGGGCAGACTGGAGGTAGGAGAGGTTCTTGTGGTCGGTGTAAATAATAACTGGAAATCTTGATCCCTCCAGCAGATGCCTCCATTCCTCAAGTGCTAATTTGATGGCTAGAAGCTCTCGATCCCCGATGGAGTAGTTCCTCTCCGCCGGAGAGAAGGTCCTAGAAAAAAAACCACAAGTGACAGCATGCCCGGAAGAATTTTTTTGTAGAAGAACAGCTCCAGCTCCCACTGAGGAGGCATCAACCTCCAATAGGAAGGGTTTGGAAGGGTCAGGTCTGGAGAGCACGGGAGCCGAAGAAAAGGCAGACTTGAGTCGTTTAAAGGCGTCTTCCGCTTGAGGAGGCCAAGACTTGGGATCGGCATTTTTTTTGGTTAAAGCCACGATAGGAGCCACAACGGCAGAAAAATGTGGAATAAATTGCCTGTAATAATTGGCGAACCCCAAAAAGCGTTGGATAGCACGGAGTCCGGAGGGGCGTGGCCAATCCAAGACGGCAGAGAGTTTGTCTGGATCCATTTGTAGTCCCTGGCCAGAGACCAAATATCCTAGAAAAGGAAGAGATTGGCATTCAAACAGACATTTCTCAATTTTGGCATAGAGTTGATTGTCACGAAGTCTCTGAAGAACCATACGGACATGCTGGCGGTGTTCTTCTAGATTGGCAGAAAAAATTAGGATATCGTCCAGATATACAACAACACAGGAGTATAACAGATCACGAAAAATTTCATTAACAAAGTCTTGGAAGACAGCAGGGGCGTTGCACAGGCCAAAGGGCATGACCAGATACTCAAAGTGTCCATCTCTGGTGTTAAATGCCGTTTTCCACTCATCCCCCTCTCTGATGCGGATGAGGTTATAGGCACCTCTTAAGTCCAGTTTAGTAAAGATGTGGGCACCTTGGAGGCGATCAAAGAGTTCAGAGATGAGGGGTAGGGGGTAGCGGTTCTTAACCGTGATTTTATTAAGACCGCGGTAGTCAATGCAAGGACGTAGGGAGCCATCTTTTTTGGACACAAAGAAAAATCCGGCTCCGGCAGGAGAGGAGGATTTACGGATAAAGCCCTTTTTTAAATTTTCCTGGACGTATTCAGACATGGCAAGAGTCTCTGGGGCAGAGAGAGGATAAATTCTGCCCCGGGGTGGAGTAGTGCCCGGGAGGAGGTCGATAGGACAATCATAAGGCCTGTGAGGAGGTAGAGTCTCAGCTTGTTTTTTGCAGAAAACATCCGCGAAGTCCATATAGGCCTTAGGGAGACCGGTTACTAGAGGAACCACAGAGTCACGGCAAGGGTTACTGGGAACCGGTTTTAGACAGTCCTTGGAACAAGAGGGCCCCCAACTCTTGATCTCCCCAGTGGACCAATCCAGGGTTGGGGAATGAAGTTGAAGCCAGGGAAGTCCAAGGAGAATTTCCGAGGTGCAATTGGGGAGGACCAAAAGTTCAATCCTCTCGTGATGAGATCCGATGCTCATTAGAAGGGGCTCCGTGCGGAAACGTATGGTACAGTCCAATCTTTCATTGTTTACACAATTGATGTAAAGGGGTCTGGCGAGACTGGTCACTGGGATGTTGAACCTGTTGACGAGGGAGGCCAAAATAAAATTTCCTGCAGATCCAGAGTCCAAGAAGGCCACAGTAGAGAAGGAGAAGGCAGAGGCAGACATCCGCACAGGCACAGTAAGACGTGGAGAAGCAGAGTAGACATCAAGGACTGTCTCACCTTTGTGCGGAGTCAGCGTACGTCTTTCCAGGCGGGGAGGACGGATAGGACAATCCCTCAGGAAGTGTTCGGTACTAGCACAGTACAGGCAGAGGTTCTCCATGCGGCGTCGTGTCCTCTCTTGAGGTGTCAGACGAGACCGGTCGACCTGCATAGCCTCCACGGCGGGAGGCACAGGAACGGATTGCAGGGGACCAGAGGAGAGAGGAGCCGAGGAGAAGAAACGCCTCGTGCGAACAGAGTCCATATCTTGGCGGAGCTCCTGACGCCTTTCGGAAAAAGGCATGTCAATGCGAGTGGCTAGGTGAATGAGTTCATGTAGATTAGCAGGAATTTCTCGTGCGGCCAGAACATCTTTAATGTTGCTGGATAGGCCTTTTTTAAAGGTCGCGCAGAGGGCCTCATTATTCCAGGATAATTCTGAAGCAAGAGTACGGAATTGTACGGCATACTCGCCAACGGAAGAATTACCCTGGACCAGGTTCAACAGGGCAGTCTCAGCAGAAGAGGCTCGGGCAGGTTCCTCAAAGACACTTCGGATTTCCGAGAAGAAGGAGTGTACAGAGGCAGTGACGGGGTCATTGCGGTCCCAGAGCGGTGTGGCCCAAAACAGGGCTTTTCCAGACAGAAGGCTGATTACGAAAGCCACCTTAGACCTTTCAGTGGGAAACTGGTCCGACATCATCTCCAGATGCAGGGAACATTGGGAAAGAAAGCCACGGCAAAACTTAGAGTCCCCATCAAATTTATCCGGCAAGGATAGGCGTAGACCAGGAGCGGCCACTCGCTGCGGAGGAGGTGCAGGAGCTGGCGGAGGAGATGACTGCTGAAGCTGTGGTAGTAACTGCTGTAGCATAACGGTCAGTTGAGACAGCTGTTGGCCTTGTTGCGCTATCTGTTGTGACTGCTGGGCGACCACCGTGGTAAGGTCAGCGACAACTGGCAGAGGAACTTCAGCGGGATCCATGGCCGGATCTACTGTCACGATGCCGGCTGGCAGGTAGTGGATCCTCTGTGCCAGAGAGGGATTGGCGTGGACCGTGCTAGTGGATCGGTTCTAAGTCACTACTGGTTTTCACCAGAGCCCGCCGCAAAGCGGGATGGTCTTGCTGCGGCGGTAGTGACCAGGTCGTATCCACTAGCAACGGCTCACCTCTCTGGCTGCTGAAGATAGGCGCGGTACAAGGGAGTAGACAGAAGCAAGGTCGGACGTAGCAGAAGGTCGGGGCAGGCAGCAAGGATCGTAGTCAGGGGCAACGGCAGGAGGTCTGGAACACAGGCTAGGAACACACAAGGAAACGCTTTCACTGGCACGATGGCAACAAGATCCGGCAAGGGAGTGCAGGGGAAGTGAGGTGATATAGGGAAGTGCACAGGTGAACACACTAATTGGAATCACTGCGCCAATCAGCGGCGCAGTGGCCCTTTAAATCGCAAAGACCCGGCGCGCGCGCGCCCTAGGGAGCGGGGCCGCGCGCGCCGGGACAGGACCGAGGGAGAGCGAGTCAGGTACGGGAGCCGGGGTGCGCATCGCGAGCGGGCGCTACCCGCATCGCGAATCGCATCCCGGCTGGAAGCGGAATCGCAGCGCCCCGGGTCAGTGGATCTGACCGGAGCGCTGCAGCGGGGAGAGTGTAGCGAGCGCTCCGGGGAGGAGCGGGGACCCGGAGCGCTCGGCGTAACAGCAATGCTCCGGCTCTGCCATAGAGTTGTATTGAGGGGGCGTGTCGGCCACCGCTTCGTGCGGAGGTCGAAACACCCCCTTCCCGTGGGCTGTCGGGGCCCCGTACAGGAGATCCCAAGGGGCCCCAGTGGTCAGACCCCCCGCGATCTGCAACTTAAGTTGTTCACCACTGGACTACTCCTTTAAATGATAGTAGATTGAGCTCCACCTTAGAATTCTTACAGTCTTGCTTTGTACTGTTTAGGATATCTAAGGACATCTCCAATAAAGATATGTAGGCATAACCTGATCTTTCAGCCTCTCTCTTTCCAAGTTTGGCAATTTTTCTACCAGAATTGCCGGACTATATGAATAAATATATATTTTTGCACTTTTGATTTGAGGAGCTAACCCATTTGGAATCTTGCTCAATAATAACCTTCCAAAAAAGTTTGGCAACCCTGGAGGAGTTTCAGAAGGTTTCGGTGAGAGATGGTCTTCAATATGTAAAACCTCTTTCTCTCACATTATCTTCTCTTAGATGACTTCAGCATACCCCTTCTTGTAGTTTTATACTCTGTTGGTGGCAGCCTTAAAGGGTTATTCCGGGCATGCCGCTGGGACCCCCCACAGTCTCCAAGCAGCAGCTTGCATTCTATGCGTAGCTGCATCTGCAGTTTCGGAAACCGCCGGGCTTCCGAGACGGGGATGTGACATCACGCCATTCCCCCTTCATTCATTTCTATGGGAGGGGGCGTAACGGCCGCAATGCCCCCTCCCATTGACATGATTGGAGGTGGCGTGGCGTGATGTCAAGTCCCCGTCTCGGAAGCCCGGCGGTTTCTGAAACTGCAAAGGCAGCTACGCATAGACTGTGGGCTGCTGCAGGGAGATTGCGGGGGGTCTCAGCAGCGGGCCCCCAGCGATCAGACATCTTATCCCTTATCCTTTCGATGTTCCAAGATGAACCCTATACTTACAGACTGCCTGATGTTTCATTATTTAAGTCCTATAGACTTGAATAGGGCTTCCAGGATGGAACATCAAGCAGTCCGTCTGATGACATGAGTATCAGCGCTAGTCTCTGGCAAAGGGATAGCTTCACCTTTGTCCTGCCACCGGCTGAAATGATGATAACACCTTAAGCCTTAACTTTTGTGAATTCAACATTTTCTCTGTGGAACTATAAACCCTCTTGGGGACTGTAACGGTTTTAGGTTTGTTCTTCCAGTACCATCAAATCTTATGTGTCCATAAGCCCATGGTCCTTAAGGGGTTAACATTTTTAATCCTTACAGTACTTATCAGCTGCTGTATGCTCCACAAGAAGTTCTTTTCTCTTTGACTTTCTTTTTGTCTGACCACAGTGCTCTCTGCTGACACCTCTGTCTAAAGCAGAAGCAAATCCCCATAGCAAACCTATCCTGCTCTGGACAGTTTCTGACATGGACAGAGGCAGAGTGATCAGACAGAAAGGAAATTCAAAAACAAAAGAACTACCTGTGGAGCATACAACAGCTGATAGGTACTGGAATAGATTAAGATTTTTAAATAGAAGTAATTCACAAATCTGTTTAACTTTCTGGCACCAGTTGATTTAAAAAAAAAGTAATAATTCCATCGGAGTACCCCTGTAAGAAACAAATTTGACTGGCAGGACAATCATCTATGTACTGTTGATTACAGTGTTCTGCTATTTCTCAGTAATTCTATCATACTTGTAAGCAGCCGCACCTTATCAAAACACTGGCCTGTTAGGCTTGAGTAAGCAACACTGTATAGAATGGGTTGTTAGATTTACAGCCCAGGAATTTCCTGCTTTGTAGTTGGCAGTGTGTGGAGACAGTTGATGTACTTAGGTAGTGGACTAGAGCTTGTATTCTCCAGTCTTCTGAAACACTGTTTAGCTCTACAGGAGATGGATGAATATCCTGAGTCAAGCAAGGTATGCTTTTTATTACTTTATTACAAGGGACTTCTTAATACTTTTTTAATTGTGTATTTATGGCTGAATATTTATTGGAAATCAATGAATGAACTCCTAAGGATGCTAACATAGTTCTCATCAGGAACAATTTATTGCTGCACTTCGCTCATAGACTTTCCTATTTGTAAACTTTTTAGGAAACTGTTATTGTTCACTTTTCTCTGTTATAAAAGTAAAGGCATTGGGGGACATATATCAAGCTTTTTACACTGCTTTTTGCTGTAAATTATTTGCAGATTTGTCGCACTTTTGACTTTTTGATCAAGTGATTTTGACTAAACTGACTTAGATACACTTATGCATCTTCACTTTGCAATGGAAAGTGATTTATGATATGCAACTTTTCAGAAAAAAAGCAGATTTGTCCCATAACCCTCAATGACACCACAAACATATATCAACCCAGACCTGGCTTACAAAACTGGCTGTAGAAAGACGCACGGGTGAAAAAAGTGTCAAAGAGGGAATTATACAAAGTGATGCACTGAAGTAAAATATTCTAAAACTGTGTACTAGCCCTATATTTATAACAGGCCCCACCATTTGATAAATGTGCATGGACACTCCAACTACACCATCAAAACCAGGGGTTAACATCAGTGCACCTAAACCGACTTTGATAAATCTCCTCCAGTTTCAAAACTTTAGCATTTAGATACATTTAGTTTTAGGATGCAGTTGACATTCAAAATCTCATATTCTTTTAGTTTTGCATAAACTGTATGATATCCCTTGCCTCTGATGAGGATTTGGGTATCAAAGGCCAATGGAAAGCACCTCATTTATATGATAATTACATATAAGCAGTGGCTAGTGATTCACGATTCAAGTCATTTGGTCCTTTGGGACTTGTATGTTTACCAGACAGCAAGTATGTGATTATGTCGTGCTAATTAGTTTCCAGGTGACTGGAAAAATGAGCCTACATTCAATAATTGTATACTCGATAGGTCCATTTCCTAGTAACAAAGTTAATTCTAATTGAATAACTAATCCTCATTGAGTCAAATGAATGTGATTATGTATAAAACACTTCTTTTTGCATAGTTACAAGACACAAATTATGTAAAATCTTCTTTGGTAATTGCTTTGTGTTTGTTTAAAAAAAAAAATAATAATAATAATACACACACACATGTATTTATATATATATATATATATATATATATATATAAATTCTGTATGCAACATATGCCGTACCGTACATGAAATTGAGGATTTCAAGAAATACAGTCAAGTGCACAATGTAATCAGATTTTCAGATTGGCTGATATTTTACAGATGTGCCCCTTGCCATCATCTAAGTCGCAGTAATTTATTTTGATACAACATGGTGTGCTTGGTAGCTAAAAACTACACAGAAGATGGTAAACGGGAGCAAGCCAATCTATTGTCACTATTCACAGTGTTTACGGTTGAAAAAAAAAAGTAACAACAGTGTGGCAGTATATTCCAATGAAATGAGGATAAATGCTATGCTCTCTGTGGGAGAAGTTTATGAATTCTGATCATGCAATCATGGTGACATGAATTATGGCCTTTCCAGATTGGAGAAGAGCTACCCCATCTATGAAAAAAGAATTAATAGCTTTGTATGACAGCTGGGTTCATAGAAGAGGAAGACATCAAGTTCAAATATACTAAATTCTGAATTTCTCTCACATGTAGAACATATACTCTATGGTCTTAGCTGCACATGTTTATTATTATTATTATCATTGTTATTATTTGTATTATGTTTAGTAGCATGGTTTAAAAAAAGAATAAAAAACAGGGATTACTGTAGGCAAGATTACCTTGTAAAGAACTACAATTGCCATGATTCATTTTCCCTCTTGGGGCAGATGTATAATGTGTGAATAAAGTAAAAATTGTTTTGTTGCCCACAGCAACCAATCGGCAAACAACTTTGAGTTTACCACAGCAGGCAATAAATGCCTTATCTCCACTGATTTTATCCTTCAACTCTAAGGAGGGATCCTGTTTCACATGCGGACAAGCAGCTCTAAGAGAAAAAGGACAGCAGAGTTATGTGGTGTGTAAAGGCATTTGGAAAGATATTTGAAACTAAAAGATTTGTTACCCATTTTGTTACCCCTTTTGTTACTCATTTTGTTACCCATAACAACAAACCACAAACCAACTTTCAGAAATAAAAGCTGAACTCTGGTTAATATTATAACAAAGACAGTTTTCATTTAGTCTTTTTGTATAGATTTCCTTCAATGCCAATATGCATAGTTGCCTGCATGTCCTTCTGTTATAAGAAGTAAGGTAATGCTGTAATAAGTGATTGTCATAACACACCACAGCTCTAATGTTCTATTGCTCCTAGAGTTGCTTCTCAGTATGTGAAACACGATCCCTCCTCAGACAAAGATTAAAGAGTAAAAGCAGTGGAGATACAGCATGCATGTATGCATCTTATACATTTATAATACAGTGATGACATAGAGTCAGGAGCTAAGACACAATCAACAGTGATTGTTAACTGCTTTAACATACAGATGGCATTATGGTGCAATGGTTGGGAGCAAACTGCAATTCCATCTGTTTAACCCTTTCTATGTGATTGAACTAGCAATGAGGTCCACGTCTGACCAGAGGTAAGGTCTAATAGGCTGTCTGCTACTATTGTTCTGTGTGTAGTGTATTATGTTAAAAGGGTTATCTAGGAAAAACACAGCTTATTTCTTTCAAAAACAGCTCTACATCTGTCCCCCGGTTGTGTGTGGTATTACAACTTGGCTCCATTTACTTCAATAGAACTGAGCTGCAGGATCACACCCAACCTGGATACAGACAGGGAGTGATTTTTTTAAACAAATTAGCTCAGTTTTTCTATCCCTGGATAACCCCTTTAATGTCTGTGTGGAGATATAGTATATCAAAAAACTGAAAATCACTATTAAAAAAGCTTTCTTATGAGTGTCAACAATACAACAAAATTGCTTTACCAACTTTTCAGCCTGTTTGTCAGTTTTCTATACTTTACTTCCAGATTTCTGCTTTTGTTAACCCATTGTGTCCTGACCTGTTTCTGTGATCTTTATACAGTCTTGCTTACTGTTTTTGACCTTGTTACGCCCCGGCACTTACTGAGAACAGGGAACGCCGTCCAGTTGAGGATCCATTGCATAGGGTAGATACCTAAGTAGGCAGTGAAATGGCTATGGGTGAGGTATAGGCTGCACATAATCCATCCAGTTCTATATCTGAAATAGAATAAATGAGACTGGTAAATGATCACTGGCATCTGACTTTTTTTTTTTTTTTTTAGTTCTAATTCAATAGTGAAAAGAAACTTTAGCAGAGTGACTAGCTATGGGGCAACTCAAACACAGGATGCTTTTGCCTTTATACAAATGTGTTTCTCAGTAATACAATGAGCATTCCCGAAGCTGCTTCCCTGTAATATAAACCTAATTGCTATCTACTAAGCAAGGCTTAAAAGGTGACCCCTACTGCCTCCAATAAAAAGGAAAGAACTGGAAGAGAAAATGCATGTGAAGATAAGGTAGTAAAAAGGACACATATAACAATGACTGTCATTTAAGCAATAATAGAAACACACAGACATATAAAAAATTCCCGCTGTTCTTGTGTTGTATGTGTCCAGATAATCTTGCCGAGAGGTACGGTCAGAAAGGTCACGATTCTCTGTAAGAACTGGGTAACAATGGTTTCAGAGCAATAAGTAAGTTTTAGTACTATAGCGTTCTTAGCATCTTCCTTACAAGAACATACTTTGCTAAGACAGTTGGTACTATTGTAAATGACAAATGAAAAAGGTGAATGCTGCAGAGAAAATAATTAGAGGCAGCTATCAAGCTGGCCGGTGACCTACATGTTAAATACCGCAATTCACTGATTTTCTTAATGCACAATAAAAAATATAATACATTTAAGATATTGTTACAAGTTAAAAAATTTAATCTATTTTAAAAAACTGAAAGGCGTTTTCTCACTTAAAGGGACTTAAATCAGCCTAATTTTGCTTCACCGATGCTGACATACAGTATGTTCCTTTTTTAATCCTTTTCTATTATTTGATTGCAATATTTAAAAAAAAAAATATTTAACATTATTATACGGGTAACCATATTGCCTTAACTTCTGCTCAGCTTTTAACCACATTAAGGGTGCATTCCCATCTGGCGTATACGCAGCATATTTCACGCTGTGCAAAATTTACGGCAGCAGCGGAAAATACGCTGCATATTCCTTTCTCTCTATACACACAGGGCTTTCCGGCAGCAGCCCTATGTGTGCAGTGAGTTTTGGAGGCGGAGTCGCGTGTCACAGTCATGTCAGCACACGGCCCCGCCTATCCAAAGGATAGGGGATAAGATGTTTATTGCGGGGGTCCCGCCGCTGGGGACCCCCGTGATCTCCCTGCTGCACCCGGCATTCGTTTAAAGTGTCGGGTGCAGTGCCGGAGGCTTTTGACATCACGGCTATGTCCTGCTTGTGACATCATGACCACACCCACTCAATGTAAGTCTATGGGAGGGGGCGTGACAGCCATCACGCCCCCTCCCATAAACTTGCATTGGAGGGGCGTGGCCGTGACATCACAAGCAGGGCGTGGCCGTGGCATCACAAGTCTTTGCCCTGCATCGCCAGTCATCTGGCACACAGCGAAGTTTGCTCTGTGCATCAGATGTCTGGTGTGCTGCAGCCGGGATCACAGGGGTCCCCAGCAGTGGGACTCCCACGATCAGACATCTTATCCCCTATCCTTTGGATAGGGGATAACATGTCTAGGGGCAGAGTGCCCCTTTAATTTTAGTGACTAGTGAGAGCCCTCAACCCTCAGGAGGCAACAACCTTCCTGATCTGGCAGTTATATCCAATCCAGGGGTTTAATACAAAAAAAACCTTGTAATTTACTTTCCTGTTAGGAAGATAAGCAGTGGTTATAAAGTACAATTTCTTTAAATGTTGTTTTATTTAAAGTTTTGCCTTAAGTTGGTACATTGTATAAATTGGGCATTATACAGTAATTGGAAGACCTTCACTTAATTGAACATAATACTTTACAATTCCGACCATTCAGTGTGGTGTAAGTTTGAAGATCACATGGCAGCCGAATGGTTGACTACTTTGCAGCTAAATGGCATTGCCTGCAGGAAGAGTAGACATGTAGCCAGTGGCATGCATAACTTTTATGAGAAAACTTTGAAAACATGAAACGCCTTTAATGTAATCTTTTTCAAATAGCGTATGATCCATTTTGCCCGTAGGTGAATTTTCTGAAAGCATGAAAAAACAGAGCACAAGCATTGTTTTGATTTATAGATATATTCTAAATGCACCAGAGCTGATGGTACTGAACATGAAAGTCCCTGTTGAAAGCCTTGGAAACTTCAGTGCCATAACACTACTGCAACTACGCAGCTCATACCATCAGCCACACAAAGGATAGGAAAACATAAAAGAGGAATATATTGTTTTTAGAAGTAAATTGCCTTGTCTTGTGCAAATGCTGCAGCAAATTGCCAGCTAAGATCTATATGGTGAGCTGATCACCTTCAGCCTTTGCATAATAGAAAGGAGTTTAGTTGGCTTTTCCAAGATTAAATATCTGCATGCAGTTTTTTTCCCCACATAAAACTTCAGAATGGTTGGAAATACCTAGAGGCCCAGTTGAGTTTTTCATTGTGCTGCTATACATATGTAACAAGAACTGAATAAATGGTGAATCCATCCAAAAAGAATAAGGCTTTGTTGGTTTCTGCACTTCTAGTCCCCATACGATTTAGCTTGAATTTCATAGTTCTGCTCAGCTTCTGCACACTTTTCGCTTTTGGTCTACATGGAGCACCATTCTCCAGAGCTCACATGTTTCATCAACAAAGAAACATTCCCTAAATGCCCAATTTTCTCTCTTCTCTTCAAACTTGAATGAGTCTCATTTCCCCAGGTCTTTACATATCTATTCCCTCTAGTCATTCATCACATTACATATCATTGCCATTCCATATTAAGCAACCGAAAAGATACTTGATAGAGCACTGCTCCTGAGTATGTAACCTCTCTTCCTCTCTCTCTCTCTCTCTCTCTCTCTCTCATATGTTTTTTTTCTTTATATTCAGTTTATATTCTTTTCTTTGCATTTTTGACATCCCGTGGTTCTAAAAAATCTATTATTTCTAATTAGAAACCATCATCAAGCAAGAAGGCATAAACAAATGTTTTCATATTGATGTTTTTGTGTTTTACTAGACAAAGAGCATAGCTATAGGTGGCCCCTCGGGGATCCTTGTCATGTAACAAGTGAGAAATGTCATGAATGGCCCATGCTGGGTAAGGGGGGCAGTTGCAGACTTTGCTTTGGATCCTACTTCATGCATCTGTCTAGGCATGTAAAAAACTATTCTTGTTGCCATGATGTAAATAACTATGTATATTCATCAAGGCTGTCATCAATGTCATCCAGACATACATACCTGAGTGCCTAGACACACAGGGGGAGATTTATCAAAACATGTGCAGAGGTAAATTTGTCTTGCCCATAGCAACCAATCAGACTGCTTCTTTCATGTTTAAAGAGTCCTGTGAAAAATAAAAGAAGCAATCTGATTCGTTGCTATGGGCAACTGTTTCACTCTTCTTCTATACAGGTTTTGATAAATCTCCCAAAGTCTTTTTATGGTCAGCTCACATTAAACTTTAACGTGGTCATGGCAGGAAACAATCAACCCCAAGTGCAGTTGTGCACCTATGCTGGGGTGGAGGTCCTGCATTTGTGATCCGTTGCTATGGGCGATCCCCAACATAATATGCATACAATGGAGGATGCCTGCAGACGGTCACAAGTACCACAATGGCATCCTACACCAGATAAATATGGATGTGGATGTGTATTACATAATTTAGACATTAAACAGCTACATTAGCGTGGTCTAAAGTGTTAGGAGGTGCTCAACTCCAATATGGTTTCACTCCTGTGGTAGATGCAAACAATGGCATTAGCTAACCCTCAAAACTGATGTAAAATTGAGACATTAGCCAGTATATCCTTATATGAAGGACATACCTGATCCCGCACACCACGCCATGGTTTCTCAAATGGTGCAGGACCTAACACTAACCTACCTGTGCCAGATGAGCAAAGCCAGGAGCCAAATTACAGCAGCCTTAGATCCGACTTGTAGACTGCTCCCCAGGTTACCTCAAGTGTGACTATCACACATACAATGGGAGGGGGGAGAGACAGGCTACAAACCCCACCCTGGTTGGTTCATATATTGCCAGCCTCACAGGTGAAACCTAAATGCTATATTGTGGTCCACAAGTGCTTGTCCTCCACTCCAACGTAGGTGCACAACTGCACTTGGAGTTGAGCACCTCCTATCACTTTAGACCACGCTAATGTACCTTTTTATGGTCAGCCACTCATCATTTCAGTATTGCAGGAATTGCATCAGGTGCATTGAAATATTATTGACTATGGTATACTGTAAGATCTATAAGATGGTAAGATGGATTGAGTGGTAAACAAAAGGAGTGACAAGTCAATTTAACCTCTTAAGCCAATTTTCATTTTTGTGTTTTCATTTTTATCTCTTCGCATTTTAAGAGCTAATGCTTTTTTCCATATGAGTTTTTTTTTTTTTTACGTGGCCAATTGTACTTTGTTATGACACCTTTTATTTTACTGTAAAATGTTCGGCGCAACCAAAATTTTATTCAATGTTGAGTGCATTTTATGTTAAAAATGACATCTTTATTCAGTGGGTCAATACTAGAAGTTGAGCAAATCGAAGTTGACGAACCCGAATTCGTTATGAATTTCGGGAAAAATTTGATTCGCAATGAATACGAATATCGCTGTGATTCTATCGCGCGAATCGCTTCATTAAACTCCATTCTACAGCGTTCCAGGCTATTGGAGACATAGCGTTCCAGGCTATGGCAGATCCACATGTGAGTACATGGGGCAAGGGATTATGGGAGGGCGGGAATGAAGGTAGGCGGGCTGACCCTGAATCCCATGTGAGATGCAGCCTATCAGTGTTCACTGACCCCTGTGATGTAACAGCCCTATATAATCGGCGGCCATTTTGCCTCTCTTCATTTCTCCTATGCACAAGATAGGGAAAGGAAGTGACTGCACGTCTGTGTGCTGATCGCATACAACGGCATTATACAGCATATATGCAGCGGTGACATCAGCATTAGGGAAAGACAGAGGGCACAGTGTTGCTGCAGTTCTGACCGAGAACGATTCTAGCAAAACCTCGTATTCTCCTTACTCCATATAGCAGGCATAGAGGTGCTGCATAGCAGTCACCTGCGTCATAGTTCTCACAGCTATTTTACTTGTATGGAGCATCTAATCTCATCTTTTTTCAGCCCAATTGAGTTTTTTCTGTTGCTCCACAAATTTGATTCTCACAATTGTGTGACAGAGTGCAATTTAGGGTTTAATCCCTGTAAAAAAAAATTCTGTGGTGCTGCCCAGTTGGGTCCTGCTGCTGTTCAGAAATAAGTCATATTAGTGTGGTACCACACGTTATACACCTGCCGGTGTATGATAGAAAAATAAAAGTTTTTCCTGCGTACAAGTACGCTTTTTCAGTGGCCTTATCATTGCAAAGGGCCTACATGCAAGCAAATAGCGTGCCATATACTACCTTTTTTTCTGTCTCTGTGCTAAATTCAGTGTTATACCACACGTTATACACCTGCCGGTGTATGAAAGAAAAGAAAAAGTTTTTCCTGAGTAAAAATACGCTTAACAATGTCATTATCAATGCAAAGGGCCTACATACAAGCAAAAAGCATGCCATATACTACCTTTTTTTCTGTCTCTGTGCTAAATTCAGTGTTATACCACACGTTATACACCTGCCGGTGTATGAAAGAAAAAAAAAGTTTTTCCTGCGTACAAATACGCTTAACAGTGGCCTTATTATTGCAAAGGGTCTACATACAAGCAAATAGCGTACCATATACCACCTTTTTTTTTTGTCTCTGTGCTAAATTCAGTGTTATACCACACGTTATACACCTGCCGGTGTATGAAAGAAAAAAAAAAGGTTTTCCTGCGTACAAATATGCTTAACTGTGCGCTTATCATTGCAAAGGGCCTACATACAACCAAGTAGTGTACTATTTAGTACCTGTATTTCTGTCTCTGTGCTAAATTCAGTGCTATTCCACACATTAATATACACCGGCTGGTGTATACAACAAAAAAAAAGAGTTTTTTTCTGCATATAAATACGCTCAACAGTGCGCTCATCATTGCAAAGGGCATACATAGAACCAAGTGGTGTACTATTTACTACCTGTTATTCTGTCTCTGTGCTAAATTCAGTGCTATTCCACACATTAGTATACACCTGCTGGTGTATTTTAGAAAAAAAGGGTTTTTTCTGCGTAGAAATACGCATACCAGGCATACATACAACAAAGGAGTTTACTATTTAGTAACTGTTATTCTGTCTAGGGCCTATATACTTTGAAAGGACAGCCGTAAGTAATTGCCTGCTGCTGTTCTATACCCTCATAAACGCACTAAGTATGTCAGGCAGGGACGTGCCAGGACGTGCACAGGCAGAGTTGGCAGCAGACTTGGGGAGAGTGGCAGCAGGAGTCGCAGCAATAGGCCTGAGCTCCCGTTGACACCCAGTGGTCGTGTCGTCGACCCATCTCTCCTCGTCAATTGGTTTGCACACTCATCCCCATCATCACAAGCGACATCTGACAACCCCAGTCAAGAGTCGGTGGGTTCCTCAGACACAACCCTCAGTTGGCATGGCCCGGGAGCAGTCCCCGTAATCCCATTGCCTTTGTCCTATGCTGTTCCCTCTCCCAAAGAAGTATCTCATGCTTTGGGTTCAGCTCCACTATTTAGTGAGGACGATGTAATAGAGGGCAGTCAGCAGCTAATGGGCAGCCAATAATGTGAGGAGACATGCGTCCCTTGCTCAGCAAGGCGGCCAAGTAGTGATGCGGAGAGTGACATGGGAGGCGATATTTCAATTGTTCAGGGTCCTGAGGCAGACACTGTTGTGGAACACGAAGAGGACATCAGTGACGTGCACACATCTTTTGATGATGATGAAGCCGATCGCAATTGGGAGCCGGGTGCAGAAGCCAGGGCTTCATTATCATCAGGAGAAGATATTTGCTCTTTGTCTATGAGGCAGCAGAGCGGTAGCACGGTTGGCAATCAGCATGGTGGTGGCAGAAGTGGAAATTCAGGAGCCAAACGTGCCAGGGGGAGACCACCTGCTTCGCGGCAAGCTACCATTCAGGGAGGTATTGGAACAGGGGTTCCTGGAGACGGCGCCAATAACAGTGAAATAGTGCGGACTGCAGGTGGGAAAATCAGCTACTCTGCAGTGTGGTTGTTCTTCATAAAGGACCTTAGCGTAGTCACATGCAAAATCTGTCGGCAGAAAGTGAAGCGTGGCCAGGGTCCCAATCTCGGCACCACGGCCCTGCGTCAACATATGATTCGCCACCATAAAGTGGCCTGGGATAACCGTGGCTCCGATGTAGTGGTCCAGCCTGCCGCATCACCCAGTGGCCATCCGCTCCCTCCGTCATCCAGCCAAGGCTCCACCACCTCAGCCGAAGGGAGGATTGTGTCAAACCCTCCTTCTTGCACTCCTGCTTCTTCCGCTCGTAGTCAGCCATTCCGCCAACAATCGATCGGCGAAGCCATGTCCAAGAGACAACAGTATGCGCCCACTCATCCAACGGCGCAGAAGTTGAATGTGCTCCTGTCCAAGTTGCTGGTGTTGCAGTCCCTCCCTTTCCAACTGGTGGACTCTGCAGCTTTCAGGGAATTGATGGCTTGTGCCGAGCCGAGGTGGAGAGTCCCAAGCCGTCATTTCTTTGCGAAGAAGGCAGTACCAGCCCTGCATAAGTTTGTACAAGAGAAGGTGGGCCAGTCCTTGAGCCTGTCAGTGTGTTCAAAAGGGCACGGCAGCACCGACGTGTCGAGCTGTAACTACGGGCAGGGACAATACATGTCTTTTACGGCCCACTGGGTAAATTTTGTTCCTGCACAGCCACAACAGCAACTTGGACAGGTCACACTGCTTCCTCCTCCACACTCTCGCTCCCAGGCAGTTGGTCCTTTTACAGTGTGTGCCTCCTCCTCCCCCGTGTCCTCGGCCTCCACTGCACATCCAAATCTCGGGGGTCCTTCATCGTACCACGTGTGTAGGGCACATTGATGTCAAGCCGTCCTTCACATGGTTTGCCTTGGCGAACGGAGTCACACAGGGGAGGAACTGGTAAAGTTAGTTAGGGAAGAAAACCGAGTATGGTTTACTCCACAAAATCTGGAAATGGGAACCATGGTGACCGACAATGGGAAGAAAATTTTGGCCGCGCTGCGACAAGGAAGTGTGAACCATTCGCCCTGCATGGCACACGTGTTGAATCTGGTTGTCAAGAAGTTCATCAAGTCTTCAACCCATTTGCAAGATGTCCTGACAATGGCAAGGAAACTGTACATGCACTTCAGCCACTCATACACCGCCAAGCACACTTTGCTTGAGCTGCAGCGTCAGAACGGTATCCCACAACATAGTCTCATTTGTGACGTTGCCACACATTGGAATTCCACCCTCCATATGTTGGACAGACTATACTAACAAAGAAAGCCATCATGGATTTTTTGATGATACAAGCAGATAGGAGTACTCCCCTGTGTAACTTCAATGTGAACGAGTGGCAGCTCATACGTGACACCTGCCGTTTGCTGAGGCCCTTTGAGGAAGCCACATTTTTTGTTAGTCGCTCGAATTACGCCATGAACGACGTAATTCCACTCCTACATTTACTTCAAAAAATGATTGAAAACATGGCTGGTCACGGCAATGGAGACGTTGCGCCTACATCAGAAGACTACATGAGTCCTGTGGGGGATGAACTGGAGGAGGATGATGAGGGGCAGAGCGGAGCACAGTTTACAGTGGATGAGATGGCCGGTGTTTCTGGTCATTGGACAGGAGAGGAGGAGCAGGAGCAGCCAGAGGAGCTGGAGGGTTATTACGAGGGAGGCGAGACAGAGGACCCAGACACACCGTGGCAGTATGCAGTGGAGATGGAGGCAGGTAGTCCCAGTGAGTCACAAATGGCAAGATGCATGCTGAGTGCGTAGTGACCCCCGAATTGTCAAAATTCGTCAGTGCAATGACTTCTGGATCTCCACCTTATTAGACCCTCGCTACCGGCCCAGAGTGGGGGCCTTTTTTACACCCACTGAGAGGGAGGACAAACTGACCTACTTCAGGGAGCTTCTACATAGTCATTTGGCCGATGCCTATCGGCCACATGGTCCATCCACTCGCAGGTCTGACTCGGGGGGCCCTCTGCGCTCACCTTCCACTGCCACGGCTGCTGGGGAGGGGAGGGGTGGCAGGAGCAGTACCGGCTCAATCAGCAGCAGCCTGAGTCTACAGTCGCTGATGAGTAGCTTCCTTCAGCCGCATAGTGAAGCTACTCATCAGCAGCAGGTGGACATGGAGCAGGACCTGAACCAGCAGGTGGTGGCTTACCTCGACATGACCCTGCCAACAACCGTTGAAGATTCGCTGGACTTCTGGGCAGCCAAACTCGATTTAAGGCCGCAACTAGCGCAGTTTGCCCTGGAAAAGCTGTCCTGCCCGGCCAGTAGTGTGCCATCAGAGCGGGTGTTTAGTGTGGCCGGGGCCATAGTCACCCCAAGGCGAACTCGTTTGTCCACTAAAAATGTGGAGAGACTGACGTTTGTCAAGATGAATCAGGGATGGATCAGCCAGGATTTCCAGCCACCAATGACAGATGGGTCTGAGTAGATTGACCGTGCTCCTACAACAAAATTTTCTCTATTGTGGTTGATTATGAAACCCTCTGGGGCAGACCTGGGCATTGTACGTCCCGCTTGCCACATACAGCCCTTTGATCCTTTGATTGTCTCTGACCGGCCCGCGATGATTGGTGGACAACTATGCTGCCTAATCTGGGGGACAACTATGCTCCTAATCTGGGGGACATCTATGCTGCCTAATCTGGGTGACAAATATACTCCTTATCTGGGGGACAACTATGCTCCTAATCTGGAGGACAACTAAACTCCTGATCTGGGGGACATCTATGCTGCCTAATCTGGGGGACAAGTATGCTCCTAATCTGGGGGACATCTATGCTGCCTACTCTGGGGGACAAGTATGCTCCTAATGTGGGGGACATCTATGCTGCCTAATCTGGGTGACATCTATGCTGCCTAATCTGGGGGACAAGTATGCTCCTATTCTGGGGGACATCTATGCTGCCTAATCTGGGGGACATCTATGCTGCCTAATCTGGGTGACATCTATGCTGCCTAATCTGGTGGACATCTATGCTGCCTACTCTGGGGGACAAGTATGCTCCTAATCTGGGGGACATCTATGCTGCCTACTCTGGGGTCAAGTATTCTCCTAATGTGGGGGACATCTATGCTGCCTAATCTGGGGGACAAGTATGCTCCTAATCTGGGGGACATCTATGCTGCCTACTCTGGGGGACAAGTATGCTCCTAATGTGGGGGACATCTATGCTGCCTAATCTGGGGGGCAAGTATGCTCCTAATCTGGGTGACATCTATGCTGCCTAATCTGGGGGACAACTATGCTCCTAATATGGGGAAAACTGATGCTGCTGGCCTTGGGCCTATAATTTTTTGAAGTTTAGCTGTAGCTAAAGACATGCTTAATGCAAATGCAAACATTGATCTTTAAGTGTAAGGGGTTATGAAACCTTCTTGGGTACTGCGAATGACTGCTCCAGATTCATTCTGTGTCTTTCACAAACTACTTGCCTCCCTGGTGCCTCAGGCCTTGGGCCGATCATTTTTTGAAGTTTAGCAGTAGCTAAATACATGCTTAATGCAAATGTAAACATTGATCTTTAAATGTAAGGGGTTATGAAAACCTCTTGGGTACTGCAAATGCATGATCCAGACTCATTCTGTGTCTTTCAGGAACTACTTGCCTCCCTGGTGCCTCTGGCCTTGTACCTTAAATTTTTGTATGTTTAGCAGTAGCTAAATACATGCTTAATGCAAATTTCAACAATGATCGTTAAATTCTCGGCGCTCTGCCAGGGACTTCTCCTAAGCCACGTGTGGGCCGATCCGAGGACCTCACTAACCAACTCACTAACTTATCCAATTGCTTATAGCGACGGGCGGTGTGTGCGAAGGGCAGGGATTTAATCAATGCCAGTTTATGACCCTCACTTACTGGTAATTCCTCGTTTTAAGGTTAAATAATTGCAAACCCAGATCCCTTTCACGAACTGGTTTCAGCGTGCAACACGTACCTGTCCTTGAAAGATAGAGACACGCTAATCCATTCAGTGGAGCGCTAGTGCGGCCCAGGACATCTGAGGCCATAACACACCTGTTATTGCTCGATATCGCAATTGATCGGGCAAGGTAAGGGGTTATTAAAGCCTCTTGGGTACTGCTGAGGCCTACTCCTGACTGCTCCTGGTGCAATGTATGGGGTAATTAAACACTCTTGAGTAGTGTTATTGTTAAATTTACTGATAATTTTATCAGTAATAAAATTGAATTTTGCAGAATGCTAACCATTACACAACGGAACGTTTGTTGCGTATGATTTTTTAATTTAAAAAATATATATATATATGGAGAGGGATTAACTCTGCTTAATCATTTTTGGTGATTAGAATCCTTTTGTGATCTGATCTTTTGGAGACATGTACAAGACGCTTACACACATGTAATAATTTTTTTAACCAAATTTCAAACATTGTGTGGTTTATTATTTTTGAGAAGAATGTCTTTTGGTGGTCCACCGTCCTGCATTATAGAGTCTTCTGAACTGCTGTATATGCGCTTGTTTTAAAAAAACAGGTATTTTGTCAGACAATTTCAATAAAATTTTGCATTTTTTTGGGGTGGATTGTGAAGCTCGGGTGTATACTGGTGTATCAGCCAACTCCAGGCTGTGTCCTTCAGGCAATATATGGGTTCCTGATGCCGCAGAGGTGGGGCCTGGGTCTGTAAATTTCTAATTTTTGGATAGCGGGTGCTACCTATGAGAAATCTTTGTCAAAAATGTCATATATTGTGTTGTTTTTTTTGGGGGGGGGATTGTGAAGTCCTGGTGTGTGGTGTACTAGTGCATCAGCCAACTCCACGCTGTGCCATTCAGCCACTAAATGGTCTCCTCTTGCTGCCAACATGTCCACGCTGTGTCATTCAGCCACTATATGGTGTCCTCATGCTGCAAACACCTCCACACTGTGCCATTCAGCCATTATATGGTGTCCTCATGCTGCCAACACCTCCACGCTGTGCCATTCAGCCACTATATGGTGTCCTCATGCTGCCATCACCTCCACGCTGTGCCATTCAGCCACTATATGGTGTCCTCATGCTGCCATCACCTCCACGCTGTGCCATTCAGCCACTATATGGTGTCCTCATGCTGCCAACACCTCCACGCTGTGCCATTCAGCCACTATATGGTGTCCTCATGCTGCCAACACCTCCACGCTGTGCCATTCAGCCACTATATGGTGTACTCATGCTGCAAACACCTCCACGCTGTGCCATTCAGCCACTATATGGTGTCCTCATGCTGCCAACACCTCCACGCTGTGCCATTCAGCCACTATATGGGGTCCTCATGTTGCCAACACCTCCACGCTGTGCCATTCAGCCACTATATGGTGTCCTCATGTTGCCAACACCTCCACGCTGTGCCATTCAGCCACTATATGGTGTCCTCATGCTGCCAACACCTCCACGCTATGTCATTCAGTCACTATATGGTCACCTGACACTGATGCCACCACCAGGCTCTGTCATTGTGCTGCTGTGCGGCAGTGATTCTAAGAGTGATGCCGGTAACCTGCATGCTATTCTGAATAACAGTATTATTTCACTACCCCAGCACACTCCATATGCGTTTTAGGACACAGCAAAGTGTTCTATACCCCTATAGAGGCTGTATGTAGGCTAGAAATAGCCTTTTTTCATATCGATTCGCCGCAAACAAATTCGTATCGAAACAAACTTTTTCGGAAAATTCGGCGAATCGGCCGAATCGAATTTTTGAAAAGTTCGCTCATCTCTAGTTAATACCATTAAAATAATACCCTTGTTTACATAGATTCTTTTTTATTGTACTGCTTTTAAAAAAGTCAAACTTTTTAAATAATTTAAGTATGTTTAAAATTGCTGTGTGACCCCTCAAATTTTTTTTCTGCATATGCTGCTGTATGAGGGCTGCATTTTTATTGGTGCTCATTTGCATATATTTTACTTACTGATCACTTTTTATAAAAAAAATTCTGGGATACGATGTGACCAAAAATCTGCAATTTTTTACGATTATGCCGTTTGGACATTTTCACAGGCGACAATACCAAATATGTGCTTTTTTTATTTTTGGGGAAAAGGGGTGATTTAAATTTTTACTAGAGGAGACACTTATTTGCTTTTTTTTTAACTTTCTTTACATTTTGGGACTTTAAGGCTGCTTTCACACTATGAATTTCTCCGTTTAGGAACTTCTGTTAGAAGTTCCGTCACTACATGCAGTAATACAGTGTCCTGTCACTGTATAGCGCCCGTAATGAATTACGGGCAAATACGGGTGCAAACGAGCAGTTACAAAACCACATAGGCTGCAATGCAATTTAGTCACGGCCGTCAGGGGTTTTGTAACGGCCGGGTTTCGCAGCTGTAGTGACGGAACTTCTGATGGAAGTTCCTAAACTGAGAAATTCATAGTGTGAAAGCAGCCTAACATGCATTATTCAAATTTCTTTGAACAATGCTGTGTTATTGCATTGCATTTCTGTGTTACTGTGTTATCGGCGATCAACTGATAAAGCCTGGCTTAGCAGGCTCTAATAGCATATCAAACTGTAAGCGGACCTCTGGTGGGCAAACAAGCATATATGGTGGGGTGCCAATCGGTTAGGGCGATAGTCATTACGGTGCTTTAGTGCTATGATTACTATTGAGATGGCTGTTCTCCATCATTGACTGTTAGTGCTTAGCTGCTAATATCAGCCATCACTTACAGTCTACGGTCTCCTGCACTCGCTTCATAGTCGGAATCCTGCTCTGGATGTAAATGTATGTCCTGATGCTTTAAGTACCACTGCACCAGGACGTATATTGACGTTCATTGTCCTTAAAGGTTTTTTTTTTTTTTGGGAAAAACAAAACTTTTTTATCCATTGCCTTCTCTGGTCCCCAGTAGCTGTTGCACCATTGCTCCCAGTAATTCATCAATTTCTTATTCTTCTATGCTGTCCTGACCCCCTTGGAACTTCCCCACTCAGCCAGTAAGTTGGCTCGGTAAACTGTAAATATGAAATGTTCTTTGCTTCTCTTCTGTTTTGCGCTTAGCATCTTTTCACATATTTTATTGAAGGTGTTTATTAGACTTTTACAGTATAGTTTGTATTGACTATGCAACTATGGCAGCAGTTGAAGATACAGTTCATAAATATTGACTTCTTTGTATGCTCTTTTTCATTGACATGTTTGACAGTTTCTGTAGGTTGTTTTGATAGAAGTTGTGCAACTAAAACAACAATATGTAAACGTTTACCCAAAGATTACACACATTTTATATATATAATACTTTGTTGGAACAGGGAATGCTCATTACTTTGCAAAGCAACATGAAAAAGTAATGTTTAGCTGGATGTCAAATGTGCTTAGTTGTTTTCTATTTTTATTTAGTTAAATAAAAAATATCAGACATTTAGAATGCAAACTTATTAGAAACACATTCCAAACATTATAAAAAGTGTAATATATGTGTATAATGTGTCCAAACTACAGTAGAGAAACTAAAAAAATTTCTTCAAAGCAGCCCATGAGTTTTCCATTTTATTTTACCAAATGGCATCATAAAATAATAGCTAGAATCGGATTTCTATAGATTCCAGGAGAGCAGAACATCCCAAGGTGATTGACAGTTGTGGGTCCAGACAGCTGTATGACCGTTACCCCAAGTCCAGATCCAAGAACTTTATTACTTTCGTTTCCATAGACAATGTTTCACTTCCCTTTTGTTGCTCTTGCAGAATCTGATTGGCTACAAGAAGCAATATTAGTAACTCCCCACTGCATGTGGGGAATACACATATACATACACATATAGTTTCAGATGACAATGGTTGAAAAATTCTAGAATAATAGATCATATTTTTGACAGACAAAAGTTTGCATTCGTAAAACAAAAATAGAGAAACAGAAACTTAGCCGCACATCCACCATTTGTGTTTTGATCTACTTGCTGCTCATTATGATTTCTATGAAAAACTAACAGGTGGGGCTTGTACTTTTTAATCAAAATGTATACTAACAACTTGTTAGTTTTTAAAATTATGCTGAGAAGCAAGTAGATCAAATTACAAATGATCAAAATACAAATGGTGGATGTTCAGCTATGTTTCTGTTTCTCTATTTGTGTTTCACAAAGTTTGCATTCATCAAAACAAATGATTAGTTTATCAAAATCTACAAAATGTGTTTGGGCGAAATGGTCAAAATAGGTGTAATGACTCGCTTGTCATTGACCCGAAGGGTTAAACTTTCCTAGGTTCTGGCTTGGTTTGGTTGCTGCGGCTATGCTCTAGCCAATCTGAGACTGTGGACAGCTGACCTATGCTGTGCTCTATCTGATTCTGCATCTGTGTAGCTGGCTATTTAAACCTTCTACAGGTGAAACTTGAAAAAATTGAATATCGTGCAAAGTTCATTTCTTTCAGTAATGCAACTTAAAAGGTGAAACTAATATATGAGAGAGACGTATTACATGCAAAGCAAAATAGTTCAAGTCATAATTGTGAGGATTATGGCTTAAAGCTCATGAAAAACCCAAAGCCCGCCCAATTACTATGATTTTGGGAGCCATGTCATCTGCTAGTGTTGGTCCACTGTGTTATCGTCAATAAGTCCAGGATCAACGTATCCGTCTACCAGGAGATTTTGGAGCACTTCCTGCTTCCTTTCCTTTTAAGTTGTATTAATGAAATACAATGGACTTCTGCAGCTAGCATTCTGTTTGTGATTCAGCTTTATGTTTTTTTACTTTGGCGCTGTATCTCTGGACTTCCCCCTCGCTTTCTGATTTGGTTTCTATTTGCTCCTCGGTTTAGACTTTGGCTTGTGGACTGTGATTTATCTGTTTTTTGTCTGTCTTCACTTGTACTGTTACAGTTAGTCTTCTCTTGTATTCCTCACCATTTCCTTGATGCGTTACCATATACTGTAGTTTATTGTTTTGACCTTGCAGACTCTGCATGTATACAGACAGGGAACATCTGCATGGTTGTGGATCCGTTATTTAGGATGGATACATAATTGGAAGGGAAAGAGGATGTGGGCGAGTTCAGGGCTTCACCTTCTCCCTGCCCAAAGTGATAATAGGCCTTTTTTGGCTAAACCTTATCCTATGTATAAAACCAGCCTATAATATTTAATAGTGTTCAAATCAGGGCTCTAGTTGGGCCAGTCCATTGTTTAGAGAACATCTTCAATTTCCTTGCTTAACCCATTTGCAACCTATGAGATTCCAATCTTTAAGGTGTATAGAGTTGCTAAGAGTTTATGGAGTGGGCTCCTGACTCAAGCCCTCTCCATACCCAACGTTCCCCAGTCATTTTCAGTAGCTGGGAGCCATGCTGATAGATGACAAAACAATCGCTGTTGCCAGCTATTAACACTTTAAATACCACTGTCAAAGTTGTCATCCGCATTTAAATGAATGTTAAAGTAGCCATTGGTGGTGCAGTGAGTTGGATCTCCTGACTACAGTGCTTCTGCAGCCAGGATATCCATTGTGCCAGCAGCCAAAGCTCTTACCTGAACCTCGGTGGCTACCTATCTGCTTCTATTAATAGAGTCTGTCTGTGGCAGGCTCTACCAATAGAGCACAAATTTCATGGATCATTCCATTACATAGGTACTGCATTGATTTGTATGTATCTAATGATGGCTTATACAAGTCCCCTATGGGAACTAATAAAGTGTAAAGAAAAAGAAAATAAAATAAAAAACAATAATGTTATCCCTATATAAATTAACCCCTTCAATAATAACCTTTGAAATAATCCCTTTTTTCCTATTTTCTAAATAAATTTTATAAACAAAAAAAACAATGAATATCTATGGTATTGCATGTGAAAACTTCCAAAATATTACAATATAACATTAATAAAATGTCAATGGAGTAAATGTAAAGAAATACCAAACACCACAATTGCTATTTTTTAATAACGTGACATCCAAGAAAAAATTAAATACAAAGCAATCAAAAAGTCAGAACAATACCACAGTGCCTAAAGAATCAATACAACATGACAGCTTGGTTTAGGATTTTGTTGTAAGAATATTTTCTTCTACAAATGTTACTTATCAGCATTTGTGAGGCATTAAAACAAACCAACAGCTCCATATGTTGTTACATAAGAAACTTATGGTTGTTAAAATATTTTAAAGTGGGTTTTAGTGCTGATCTAATAAAAATGTAATCTTTCGTATTTCTTTTTAACCACTTCTGACAAATAAAGATTTTTTTTTTCGGCACATAGAATTAAGTTGTCTTCTCATAAGTAGAAGTTTTGGATAAAAACTAAATGGAAATCTCCAGCATTAAAAAATGTATCCCCTATCCTAAGGATAAAAATAAGTTTCAGATCGCAGGGCGGATCTGACTGCTGGGACCCCCACAATCTCCCGTACGGGGCCCCGGCAGTCCGCGTGAAGGGGGCTTGTCAAACTCTTGTATTGAGGGGGCATGTCGGCCGCCGCTTCGTATGGTGGTCTACATGCGCTTGCTGACTGGAGAACTGGGGCCCTGTGCGGAAGTTCGTGAAATGTGATCCTTAGGATAGGGGATACATTTTTTAATACTGGACTGCTCCTTTAATGGTCCATTTTTCCAGATGGAAAAGTGAAATCAGACATTCTTGTGCCTCTTAAATATAAAATCATTTAGTTCTATTTATCTAAAGGGAACAGTGACAGTCTACAATGTCTTGTTTAATTCTTGTTCATTTTCTCTCAATCTTTTAAGATATTTGTTTTAACTCCCATTTTTTTCACAATTGTAAGTACTTTTTGTAATTTTTGAGCCTTTTGTCTAATCTTTTGACAAATATTTTAGCCTTTTTTACACTAAAAATTTATAAATTCTTACTTAATGGCTGTTTTGACTAGAACTGAAAAGCATTGTCAAAACATCGAAAAGGGTGTTATGCTAGAAGTTCCAAGACAGAATAAACCTGCAAAACATTTTCTTTCTCCTAGCTTCTAAGACCCATATATTAGTTTTTATATTTCCATATTTAATTAAGTTGTATTAGGAAGTTTTTTTTGTGGGCCAACTTGTACTTTTTATTGGCACAATTTATTTTATCATAAAATGGATTACAAAGCCAGAAAAAATAAACATTTAATAACAATTAAAAAAAAAAAATGGAATTGTGAGATTTTGTTCAGAAGAATATGGTAAAACTGACATGCTAACTTTATTCTATAGATCAGTATGATTCTAATGATACCAAACTTGGAAAATTTATTTTTATGCTTAAAAAAATAGCTTGAAAATAAAAAATATATTCATTGTGTTCTGACCTCTATAACTTTTTATTTATTTTTAGACATCATTGTGGGTAGAAAGTGCATATTTTGGCAAATCTGGCATATTTTGGCACAAGTTTTTTTGGCGGGTTGACAGCTTTAGGTAAAGTTGTGCCAAAAATTAATTACCGTACATTTTTAACAACATGCACAGCTTTTATTTATATGAACCCCATAGGTGGAAATGACAGCTAGTCTGCCAGAATTTTTTTTAAATTTATTTCTCTCAATGTCCCCACATAAGTTATTTTGAATTAAGCTATATCCATGAAGCAGACAACATAGATTGTGACATAATATTTATTTGTATATCAGGCTGTCTTTGACTTTTACGCTATACCTTATACTGTGTTATAATCTTAGAACAGATTGTTTGCTCACCTAAACAAGACCTATTTGTAAAAACATGAAAAAATATTTTGAGCATTTCCGTGTGAATATCTGTCCATAGTACATTAATTACAATTTTTGTTGGTTTTTAAAAGTTCTTATACCCAAATGTTATACTAGAATAATTCCATATTGCCATTAGTTAACATTTTTGTTACTTATTACAGGTTGAGGGCAATGAGAAACTGAAAATTCTTCAGCATGGGGCTTTCACTCAAGCTGTTCCATTTAAGGAAGAAAAATTTCACCGACATGTAAGGTAGGTACAGGACAAACACTGTCATTCAACACTTCATTTTAGTTAATGCTCATGTTATCAACTTTTGTTTTTAAGTTAGACGAGTCTACTACCTTGATTGTACAGTAAATTTGGAAACTGAATGCACTCAAATCTGTAATGTGCTGGAACTTTGCTATTGGAACCACCAATTTTTATTTTTATTGTAGAAATTTTAACTGTAATTCTGTTAAAGGGGTACTCCCTTGGAAAACATTTTTTTTTAAATCAACAGGTACCAGAAAGTTAAACAGCTTTGTAAATTACTTCTAATTAAAAATCTTAATCCTTACAGTAATTATCAGCTGCTGTATACTACAGAGAAAGTTCTTTTCTTTTTAAATTTCCTTTCTGTCTGACTACAGTGCTCTCTGCTGACACCTCTGTCCGTTTTAGGAACTGTCCATAGAACTCGCAAATCCCCATAGCAAACCTATCCGGCACTGAACAGTTCCTAAAATAGACAGAGGTGTCAGCAAAGAGCACTGTGATCAGACAGAAAGGAAATTAAAAAAAAAAAGAACTTCCTGTGGAGTTTATAGCAGCTGATAAGTATTGGAAGGATTAAGATTTTTAAATAGAAGTCATTTACAAATCTGTTTATCATTCTGGCACCAGTTGATAAAAAAAAATGTTTTCCTGGGGAATACCCCTTTAAGGTGCACATACACTGTAGTCAAATCTAATGTGTATAAAGGGGCCGCAGACACCCCACCTAAATATGATGCTTTTAATGCTGCTGGTTGGCAACCACCAGCGTGCCATGTGTCCTGGTTGTTACTAGTGTCAGCCACATCCTCTGTGCCATGTGTCTGCTGTGCTTCCTGGTCTTCCTGCTCTGTGGTGTCTCCTTCTGCTTTTCCTCCTCTGTCCTCTAGGGTCCGCATGCAAGCACTGGCTGAATCTTATAGAGACAGAGTGCATTCACTAATGCATCCTCCTCCAATCCCTGCCTGACACTCCCTATAGAAACCTCCTCTACTCTTCATTGTATGATGCCTTAGCAAGGTTGTGTAGTCTGCATTGCTAGGTCTCTGAAGCCTGTCTGCCTGCTGATCCTGTGTTCCTGATCCTGCCTGTCTACTGGACTTTGCCTTTGTCTCTTCCCCTCATACCTTTTGTGTATTTACTTGGACTGTTGACTGTGTTTCTGCCTGCTGGCAACTTGTTCCAGCCAGTTTGCACCAGTCTTACAGCATCTGTTCTGCTAATAAATACCTTATCAGCTCTGCTGCATCTGACGCTATCTTTCGTGTCAGTTTGCTCCTTCTGCCTGCATGGCTGACTGCCACTTGTGCCACAGTAGTTCCACACCCGTTGGTGTTAAAATGTTGGGTAAGAAAAGAGTTGCGCATGTTGGATTTCAATTGGCTGACCAGTGGATTTTCCATTTTCTCTCTTTTTAAAACACAAGAACATTCAGCCATGCCAAACTTTTATGTATGTGGGGAGTTTGGATTACAGATCATGAAGGTATATGGACACCTTTATGTGCCAAAAGCTTTTAGATAACTGAAATATGAACAGACACAGGGAAACAGTTTTACCTGTTAACCCGATAACGACCATGGACGGGTATAGACGTCCAAGTTGGCGGCCGTTCCCGCACCTGGACGTCTATACTCGTCCATTATTCTCGTGGGTGCTGCCCAGTGCACCCACAAGATCGCGGCAGGGACTCGGCTGTATCACACAGCCGGGACCCTGCTGCACTGCCAGGACCGAAGTAAACTTCGGTCCCGGCAGTTTTAACCCTTACAGCCGCGGTCGGAAATGACCGCGGGCTGTAAGTGTTATGACAGAGGGAGGGGGCTCCCTCTGTCTCCTCTGCAGCACCCCGCATCGCAATCGCGGGGTGCTGTGTGTAATACGCGGCTGGCCGGGGCCTGCCGCACTGCCGGGAGTGAAGTTCACTTCACTCCCGACAGTTTAACCCTTACAGCCGCGGTCAGAAGTGACCGCGCGCTGTAAGGAGTTCTGACAGAGGGAGGGGGCTCCCTCTGTCTCTCCTGCAGCACCCCGGAGCATCACGGGGTGCTGCTGCATACCTGGGCAGCCGGGGGTCCTACAAAGACCCCCAGGTCTGCCCTGGATATTGCCTGAAAGGACTTGCCAGAGGCACGTCCTAATATGCTGCCTGCTAGTGAAAATTGGCAGGCAGCATATAACTGCAATGCTTTGGAATACTAAGTATTCCAAAGCATTAAAAAGTGTAAAAATAAATAAATAAATAAAATAAAAGTGTAAAAATAAATAAAAATGTAATAAAAGTGTAAAAAAATATTAAAATTAAAAAATATTAAAAATACATTTATTAAATGAATCTAATAAAAAAAATGCATAATGTGTAGGATCGCATTGGCAGATATTCGCAGCATGTAATATGCTGCGGATGTCCACCATGTGATCCTACACATTATGCAGCAGTCACGGTAATGAGCTCCCTGCTGTGGCTGGGTAGCTTTGTGTGTCCACTCATAGCGGCGGATTTTCTCGCCAGCAGTCATGAGCGGACACACTGAGCTACCCAGCCGCAGCAGTGATAGAGATATTCGCCATGAGCGGGTGCTTATTCCCACAACATGGTGGATATATATCCATCAGGAGCCTTAACTGTCACAGACAGACGTGTTATACTGCCAGCCGACCAAGGACCAATCAGAGAGGTCCCTGGTCCAGCCAATAACTGGTAGGGGTGCGGTATATAAATGTGGTCACTTGTGGGGGTGGGGGTACTGTTCTGCCCTGAAAGCCAAATGGAGTCCTACCACGCGGCCAAGGAACCATATATGGCCAAAGCGGGGGTATTTAGGAACATGGGACAAGCAGCTAAATAAAACATAGGGTGCATTTCTTTCAATATCAGAAGTGATGTACAAAAAATATGCCCCCCAAATGATGCATTTGTGAAAAATTGCAAATTTCGAATTTTTAACACTGACTTTGTAATAATTCCTGCCAAAAAACTATGGTGTTAAAATACTCACTGTACCCTCTAGCGAATACTCTGAGGGGTCTAGTTTTTAAAATGGGGTCATTTGGGGGGTGTTCCTATGTTCTACTACCTTTTAATTTCAGCAAACCTTGCATAGCACATAAAAAAAGATGTACTTTTCAAATTTTCAAAATTTTCAAAACTTCAAGTTAAATTGTAAGGCTTCTAACTAGTTTAAAATGTTAATTAAAAACAAAAAAATGACGTCAAAATAAAGCAGACATCTGAAAGTATAAGTTTCATAAACTATTTGGATTTTTAAAAAAAACTACAAATGATATTGGCTTACTTTTACTATGTACATGAAGGACAACTTGTGACAAAAAAATAATGTCAGAATTATCGTGATTGGCAAAACGTTACCAGAGTTATTCTCTAATAAAGACAGACATCCCCGATTTGAAAAAACAGGCCTGGTCTTTCAGGGGCGTACAGGTTTATTTGCATTGGTCCTTAAGGGGTTAAGGACCTGTTAAGGACCAACGGCATACCTGTACGTCCTGGATCCTTTCCCTTTCTATAACGCAGCGTGGCCCCGCATCATAGCGGGTCAGGCCCGGCCTCTAACAATGGCCAGGACCCATGGTTAATAGCTATTAACCCTTTAGACGCGGCATTCAAAGTTGATTGCCTCATCTAAAGTGAAACCAAACTACCCCCGGCTAGCTCAGGGGGCTGTTCGGGACCGCCACGATGAAATCACGGCGTCCCAAACAGCAGTAGGACACGAGGAGGGTCCCCTTACCTGCCTCCTGGTGTCCAATTGCCAAATGACTGCTCAGTGCCTGAGATTCAGGCATGAGCAGTCAAGCGGCAGAATCATCAATCAATGTTATCCTATGAGAAACCATTGATCAATGTAAAAGATCAGTGATAGCAGTGTTATAGCCCCCTATGGTTGACTGCCATCCCTCATTCCTGGTCCCTTATCTTAGTTTGTTTTATGATGGCCAGAGTGCCTGACTTCAAAGGAGGTATTAAACAGATAGACAGACTCCCCCCAATAAAACTGTAATACACAATAACAAATACACGGTCCGAATGAACCCTCACCCATGTCTTAGATTATACATTATACACAAATACAATTATAATACACACGCCTTGGGCCTGCAACCATGGAAAGAAATTTGTAGGGAATTAAAACCCACAAAGAAAACTTCACAACACTTTCAGGAAATCAGGGCCATTGTCTAATCACACATTCAAGCACGCCACTTTATCATAGTAGTACACAAATAGGTGGGAAATTGTAAAAAAAAAAAAAAGTTTTGCAAACATAAATTGTATGTTATTGAGCATCATTCCACAATGGTCATATACCTCGACATAACATGCCTACCAGAGGATAGCCTGGCACAAACATCCTTACCGCCAGAGGACATGGCAAGGGAGTTGTTTCCTCTACCCTGCTCCAACTTTTTTTTTAACCAAAAACAGCAATTACTATACCACTAAGGATTTCATATTCTTAAAGGGGTATTCCAGCCCTAATACATCTCATCCCCTATCCAAAGGATAGGTCCCGCTGCTGGGGACCCCAGCAATCTGTCATTACGTACCCACCTTTTTGAGCTCTTTGCAGCGCTGGAGGCTCAGAGTGGGACCACGGGGCCGGAGTTTTGTGACGTCACTCCCCACCCCCTCAATGCAAGTCTAGGGAGTGGGTGTGACGCTTCACACTCGGAGCCTTAAGCGCTGCAGAGGGATGACAAAGGTGAGTACGGAATGACAGATTGCGGGGGGTACCCAGAGGCGGGGTCATACATCTTATCCCCTATCCTTTGGATAGCGGATAAGATGTATTAGGGCCGGAGTACCCCTTTAAGTTTCCAATTATACAGACTGACTGACGCAAAAACTCTATGCAATATTTATTTTACAACAATTAATGCTACAAAGAATGGCAAACCAGAATTTATGATCAAACATTGTGTGTGCAAAAAGCAAAAGTGACACGCTGTTGCAGCTTTCAAGATCTAAAGAATTTAGTGGATCCCGTAGAAATATCTATTGCTTCTTCCAATACCTCCATGTGCTTATTAACACCGACAGGCATCTAAAAATGTATATGTTTTGGACCATTTTTTTTAAGCACACAAATTTCACTAGGGCAATGTTTTTTTTAAACAAGCTATTAGTCACCATGGGTAACCACATGTTACCATAACTTTGACATGACTTTAACCCCTTAAGGACATGCTCCGTAAATGTATGGCGCTGCTTAGCGCTACTTAGCGCACAGCGCCGTACATTAATGGCCCGGCGGTGACATGTGCACAGGAGCTGCACTCGCTTCATTCGCAGCGGGTCCCGGCGGCTGTCAGCAGCCGTGGACCCGCCGGTAATGGCGGACATCAGCAATCACGCTGATGTCTCCCATTAACCTCTCAGATGCTGTGATGAAATCAGTGCAGCATTTAAAATGGCTGATCTGATAGTCCGCAGCACTGCCGCAGGGATCAGATCAGCGAAGATGGCGGACAGAGGTCCCGTCACCTGTCTCCGTTCGTCTCCCGGGGTCTTCAGCACTGATCTGCCTTCCAGCAGACCAGAGCAGAAGATCGTCGATAATACTGATCAGTGCTATGCCCTATGCATAGTACTGAACCGTATTAGCAATCTAATGATTGCTATAAATAGTCCCCTGTGGGGACTAAAAAAGTGTAAAATAAATGTCAATAAAAGTTTTCAAAAAAAAAGTGAAAAAAATGTGAAAAAGCCACTCCCCCAATAAAGTTTTGAATCACCCATTTTCCTCATATAAATACAAAAAAACATAAAAAGTTACAAAAAATCTACATATTCAGTATTATCGCATGCATAAATGTCCGAACTATAAAAAATTATGTTAATGATCCTCTATGACGAACTGCGTAAACATTAAAAAAAAATCCATGATTTCAGTTTTTTTGTCACATCAAACTGCAAAAAAAAAAAAATACAAATAAATCAAAAAGTCACATATATGCAAAACTTGGTACTAAAACAAACTACAGATCATGGCGCAAAAAAACTAGCCCTCACACATCCCTGAATACAGAAAATTAAGAAAGTTAGAGGTGGTCAAAATAGGGCAATTTTAAATGTACTGATTTTGTAAAAAAAAAGTTTGAGATTTGACCCAGAGAATAAAGAAAACATTTACCGTATTTATCGGCGTATAACACGCACTTTTTAGGCTAAAATTTTTAGCCTAAAGTCTATGTGCGTGTTATACTCCGATACACTCCCAGGAAAGGCAGGGGGAGAGAGGCCGTCGCTGCCCGCTTCTCTCCCCCTGCCTTTCTGGGGTCTAGAGCCCTGCTGCCGTCCCTTCTCTCCCCCTAGCTATCGGCGCCACTGCCCGTTCTGTCCCCCTGACTATCGGTGCCGGCGCCCCATTGCCGGCACCGATAGCCGGGGGGAGAGAAGCGGCGCCGACAGCCAGGGGGAGAGAAGGGGCAGCGGCACCCATTGCCGGCGCCGCTGCCCCGTTGCCTCCCCCCATCCCCGGTGGCATAATTACCTGGGTCGGATCCGCGCTGCTTTAGGCCTCCGGCGTGCGTCCCCTGCGTCGTTGCTATGCACGGCGCGGCGCACTGACGTCATGCGCCGCGCCGTGCAGCGCATAGCAACGACGCAGGGGACGCACGCCGGAGGCCTGCAGCAGCGCGGACCCGACCCAGGTAATTATGCCACCGGGGATGGGGGGAGGCAACGGGGCAGCGGCGCTGTCAATCGGTGCCGCTGCCCCTTCTCTCCCCCTGGCTATCGGCGCCGGCAATGGGGCGCCTCCACCGATAGTCAGGGGGACAGAACGGGCAGCGGCGCCGATAGCTAGGGGGAGTGAAGGGCCGGCAGCAGGGCTCTAGACCCCAGGAAAGCGGGCAGCGGGCAGCGACGGCCTCTCTCCTCCTGCCTTTCCTGGGGGTATATCGGGGTATACACGCGCACACACGCACCCTCATCTTACCATGGATATTTGGGTAAAAAACTTTTTTACCCAAATATCCTTGGTAAAATGAGGGTGCGTGTTATAGGCCGGTGCGTGGTATACCCCGATAAATACGGTAATTTTAATCATAAAGTATACAGCGTGAAACCCCCCCCCCCCCCCCAAAAAAAAATTTCCCTTACACAAAAATGTTTTTTGTGTGTTTACCATACATTTTAGGGTAAAATTTGTGATGTCATTGCAAAGTACAACTGGTTATTAAAAAACAAGCCCTCATATGGGTCTGTGAATGGAAATATAAAAGAGTTATGGATTTTAGAAGGCGAGGAGAAAAAAACAAAAACGCAAAAATAAAATTGGTTGTGTCCTTAAAGTCAAAATGGGCTGTGTCCTTAAGGGATTAACGGAGCCTTAAAAACTGTTCAAAAGTACTTGGATACAGTGCTTGGTGATAGAACAGTGTTATGCTTCTTTCACACTGTATGTTAGGCTCCGTTACAAACGGACATTAATGGCTCCTTTTTTTTCTTTCTACTTTATCTGCCAGAGGGGTGTTCCAGGAAAAAACTTTTTTTTTTATATTTAGGCTCCAAAAAGTTAACCAGATTTGTAAATTACTTCTATTAAAAAATCTTAATCCTTTTAATAATTATCAGCTGCTGAAGTTGAGTTGTTCTTTTTTATAATTAGCAGCTTCTGAAGTTGAGTTGTTCTTTTTTATATCAACTGGCTCCAAGAAGTTAAACAGATTTTAAAATTACTTCTATTAAAAAATCTTAATCCTTCTAATAATTATCAGCTGCTGAAGTTGAGTTGTTCTTTTCTGTCTGGCAACAGTGCTCTCTGCTGACATCTCTGCTTGTCTCAGGAACTGCATAGAGTAGAAGAGGTTTGCTATGGGGATTTGCTTCTATTCTGGACAGTTCCCGAGACAGGTGTCATCAGAGAGCACTTAGACAGAAAAGAACAACTCAACTTCAGCAGCTCATAAATTCTGAAAGGATTAAGATTTTTGAATATAGTAATTTACAAATCTGAGATAAATGGAAATGTGTGTGCAGCTCAAAAACTTGTACCCGAGGTTAAATTGTGGTTGACAAATCGGTCCCCACCGACTGAGTAAAATAAATTTAGAAACAAAATTTCAACCACCCCTCAAGGATAGCACCCTACTGGGTGCACAGTGAAAAAATGGTTTGAAGACAGTTTGTTTGAACAATGCAAAAAGATATTTATTAAAATACAATTATAAAATTATTCAATTAAAAAGCATTTGAACAGAGCAATATTGAATATAGTTGATTACCATAGGGCCCTAGTAGTATATATTCATAGTAATATATGAGGCACTGCAGATGTAAATAATGGCCGACTATCTGGATTGCACTGTTAAACCGGCAATTTGTATATCTGGTTGTAAAGTATTTTGTGTGGATTGGACTAAAAATGCCTGTAGTCTCTATGGAGATGAATAATGCTCACCGTGTGCGCTGGTCCCGTACTGTGATGGGCCGAAAATGATGGGAGTAGCAGTTCTACTTCACAAGCAGAGCGTTGATTTCGGCTTGGTTTGGGAGCGGTGATATAGCAGATGGCTCCCACGCCTGAGGTCCATAGATTTACAAATCTGTTTAACTTTCTGGAGCCAGTTGATGTATGCAAAAAAGTTTTTATACTGGATAACCCCTTTAACATCCGTTATTGTAACTGAGCCTAATGGGAGTTATAACGGGCAAAGAGGATCCCATTCTCTTGAATGGGATTCCTCTAATGTCCGTTATAACTATCGTTATTGCGGCCGAAGATAGCGGGAGAAAAAGATGTGTCATGCACAAATTTTTCTCCCGCTATCTTCCTAACAGATGTCACATAACGAACGAAAATGTTAGTGTGAAAGGAGCTTAATACAAGGCTACTTTAAGGTCCCTTAAAGAATGAGTTTCAGGGGTACTCAGGTGGAAATTTTTTTTTATATCAATTGGTGCCAGAAAGTTATACAGATTTGTAAATTGCTTCTATTAAAAAATTCTTAATCCTTCCAGTATTTATCAGCTGCTGTATGCTACAGAGGAAGTTCAGAGGAAGTCTTTTTGAATTTCCATTCTGTCTGACCACAGTGCTCTCTGCTGACACCTCTGTCCATGTCAGGAACTGTCCAGAGCAGGATAGGTTTCCTATGGGGATTTTCTCCTGCCCTGGACAGTTCCTGACTTGGGCAGAGGTGTCAGCAGAGAGCACTGTGGTCAGACAGAAAAGAAATTCAAAAAGAAAATAACTTCCTCTGTAGTATACAGCAGCTGATAAGTACTGTAAGGATTAAGCTTTTTAAATAGAAGTAAGTTACAAATATGTTTAACTTTCTGGCATCAGTTGATATAAAAAAAATGTTTTCAATCGGAGTACCCCTTTAAGTGACAGTACAATCTGGCACTGTGATTCAGCCTCATACACTTGAGTGGGATTGAGCTGCAGTACCAGGCACTGACACATACCAATGACTCAATAAGCAATGGTGCCCCATTGTGTTGTTGATCAAGAAGGTCTAACTTTTGAGACCACACATTTATATTCTACGATACGGCATCAATTTGGTTTAAAATCCTTTTAAACCTCTGAATATTGTATTTTCTGGTGCCGCACTTTGTGTAGACTGCTCAGGTTTAATTTGTAGTTCCTTTACAATGGTCGGCAAGTAACGTGTGATGCATTTTACTTTTTTATTTATTGTTTGAGTCCTGCTGTACTCAAAATGTTCTGCAACACTCCTTTTTGTTCTCGCTGACATTAACCATTGCTATTACACAGCTTGTAACTCCTTTAGTTTCCTTGGTGAAGTATCTCAGAACTGCACATCGTGTTTGCCAAGATTTCTTTTCTTCCAGCCAACATAAACCCAGTAATTACATGAACAAAGTTAAAAAGAGTAATAATAATAGTAGGTAATAATATTGAAATAAATGTACTACAACAGTACAAATGTATTTGAGCCATTGTGTATGCAAGTCAATTTTTAATTTTGTATTAAAAAGTAATGAACAAAAGGAATGAAAAAGCATGAGAATGAATAAGTGAATGAGAGCGTGTAGGAATGTCAGAAGTGAGTGATCAGAACAATGGTTGATTGTAAAGCTTCCCGGCAGGTTACGGAAGGTTCTAAGGTGACTATACGGGAATAGGGAGTACTGGGTGCTATAATTTCAGAATAATAAAACAAAGCATGTATGAGGTATTTAATTTGGAAACCCATTATCCTAAGAGAACAGTACAACCATAAGAAGAAAGGGTAAATAGCTGCTTGATAGCAGCATAGACTAAAGAGACTATTACTACATGGTATAAAATCTCATGGTCACCGAGGAGCTCTGCCGAACAATGTAACAAGGTTGGGAATTGCAGGAACATGCAGGAATTAAGTGAAAACATAAGAAGGGTTATTTGAATGATAGCGCTGGAAATAATAATAAATTCACTGTGGAACACTGGGTCTCCTGTGTCGCACATCCCATTTGTGGCATACGGTTTTACAAATCAAATTTGGCACAAGTGTAACAAGTATATTTTCTCTGCGTACATTTGCATTAAGTGAATGTCCATGGATCACTTTTAGTAATTTTAGCAAGTAATTATAACTAGAAATAAGTTTCATTGTGAAAAGTATATAATTTATTTTTTATTTTTATTTTTTACAATTTTGGAGGTACCGCAAGGGCCCTGTGGTGCTATGTGTGACCGGATCTAATGAGGGGGATGTGATGTATTGTCTATCTTTCATATTTATTTTATCAGTTATACTTATTTTCTCACTTCCATTTTTTTGCTATTGTTTTGTTCAGGGTTTATTTTTTTGAATCTCATTTACAACTAATTTAAGGGTAAATTTAGAAATTTATAAAACAAAAGAAGTATGGTATGAATACCTCCATTACTGTTTTAATATTATTATTTTTTAGATATTTTATTTGGCTTCAAATAGGTCTTGGTTTAGATGAGAATTCTGGAAAATAGCAAATGGTTGCAGACTGAATTTTTAAAGAGCATATCTGAAGAAATGCACTCTGAATGGGAATTAGCTACTTGCATTGTATTGTAAACATAGAAGCTGCAAAAAAGAAGCAGTTCCAAACTATTAATCAATGGGTACCAGTTACATTGAACATGCAGACTGCTGTCTCACTGCTTTCCCTGTTTCTTTCCCTGGATAAAATGCTCTCCTGGTCTTCCTCATCATGACATCCACAGAACACCCTGCAACCAATCAATGGCCTCAGCGGTAGTCAGCATCAGACTATTGAGGCCAGTGATTCAATATCATCTGGAGGGTGCATCATTTAGGGAAGTAAACAGCGACAGCACTGAGGACTGGAGTGACATTGCTGGACTCAGAAAGTGGATTACAGTATTGCGTACCATAATTTGCTTATTAAACCCTCTAGCAGGCTTTCATTTTTGTAATTTATCTCAAATTACCCTTTTTAAATAAATGTGTCATCAGACTTCCCCCACATAGAATGACCTCTGCATAGGTCACAGAGCATGCTCATAGAATGATCTGAATAGGGCCTGGACCAGACCATTGTGCCTATGTTCATGCCGGTTGCTGAAAAGCATATCTCTGAATACTGTTAAAACAGCTCATGGCGGCCTCTATAATAGTACACAAAAGGAAAAAAATATATGATTCTAAAATAGAAACAGATTGTAAAAAAAAAAAAACGATTATAATGTTCCAATATCTGCGGTTAATCAGTATTTAAATGTCATTTATTTTAGACACCAAAATTCGGTGTATTTAGGTGCATCAAAATGTCACATTTATTTGGCATTCGGATGCCAATTTAGATTTGGAGTTGCCCACAGGAAAAGGCACTCTTGTCAAAGACTTGAGTCCCTGCTCCTCCACAGTAGACTATACGTCTGGATGCACAGTTCCCAGACCAGGAATAAAGTGGAAGCTGCAGTGCACAGAGCATCACTACTAATATCTGGGCCACTCAGAGTAAACAAACATTTACAAAATAAATCTGAAACTAATCACAAAAAAGTTTGGATTTTCACAAATTAGATTTTTTTTTGCGTGAAATTTAGACCAAAATTGCTTCATGCTGGATAGTTGTGCTTGTCTCTAATCAGAATAGCTGCTACACTAAAATTCTGATGTATAAGCCAAATAATAAAGCATGCAGGATCAGACTAGGGGAGAAAATGTAAAGGACTAAAGCTTCATCAAATGGACAGTCCTGTTAATTCTATTCTTCATCGATCTCCAGAATTCCCAAGATGAAGTGGTCTTCAAAAAGGCTTTGGAACAGCCTTGTTTAACATTATTTCTCATGTTTGTATAACCAGCAACTAACAGTACCTGTGTGACAAAGGGTACTTACAAGCTGCTTTGATGCTGTTTTTGATACAGTGTTGGAAGCCAATGCAAAAAGTCAGGTCAAGTTACTCCTGGTTCTGGCCTCGAAAACTGCATAAAAACAATCATAATGGCACATGTGAAAGCACCCTCACACTTTCATTGAGATGCTTTGAAAAATCCCCACCATAATCTCTCTTGACACGCCAGTATATTACTGCGTATAGTTACAAACTGAAACATACTGTAGCTATGAGCTCGGCTTTTTTGTTCAGTGTCTTGTCAACATAGTTAAAAAATGTAGCTGCCTGGTAATTGTCACGATGCCGGCTGGCAGGTGGTGGATCCTCTGTGCCAGAGAGGGATTGGCGTGGACCGTGCTAGAGGATCGGTTCTAAGTCACTACTGGTTTTCACCAGAGCCCGCCGCAAAGCGGGATGGTCTTGCTGCGGCGGTAGTGACCAGGTCGTATCCCCTAGCAACGGCTCAACCTCTCTGGCTGCTGAAGAAAGGCGCGGTACAAGGGAGTAGACAGAAGCAAGGTCGGACGTAGCAGAAGGTCGGGGCAGGCAGCAAGGATCGTAGTCAGGGGCAACGGCAGAAGGTCTGGAATCACAGGCAAGGAACACACAAGGAAACGCTTTCACTGGCACTAGGGCAACAAGATCCGGCGAGGGAGTGAAGGGGAAGTGAGGTGATATAGGGAAGTGCACAGGTGTAAACACTAATTGGAACCACTGCACCAATCAGCGGTGCAGTGGCCCTTTAAATCGCAAAGACCCGGCGCGCGCGCGCCCTAGGGAGCGGGGCCGCGCGCGCCGGGACAGAACTGACGGGGAGCGAGTCAGGTACGGGAGCCGGGGTGCGCATCGCGAGCGGGCGCTACCCGCATCGCGAATCGCATCCCGGCCGGAGGTGGTAACGCAGCGCCCCGGGTCCGTGGAACCGACCGGGGCGCTGCAGTGAGGGAAGTGTAGCGAGCGCTCCGGGGAGGAGCGGGGACCCGGAGCGCTCGGCGTAACAGTACCCCCCCCCTTGGGTCTCCCCCTCTTCTTGGGGCCTGAGAACCTGAGGATCAGACTTTTGTCCAGGATATTGTCCTCAGGTTCCCAGGACCTCTCTTCTGGACCACAACCCTCCCAATCCACTAAAAAAAAAGTTTTTCCTCTGACCTTTTTTGAGGCTAAGATCTCTTTGACAGAGAAGATGTCCGAGGAGCCGGAAACAGGAGTGGGAGGAACAGATTTAGGAGAAAAACGGTTGAGGATGAGAGGTTTAAGAAGAGAGACGTGAAAGGCATTAGGGATACGAAGAGAAGGAGGAAGAAGAAGTTTGTAAGAGACAGGATTAATTTGACACAAAACTTTAAAAGGACCAAGATAGCGTGGTCCCAACTTATAGCTCGGGACACGGAAACGGACATATTTAGCGGAGAGCCATACCTTGTCTCCAGGGGAAAAAATGGGAGGAGCTCTTCTTTTCTTATCTGCGAATCTCTTCATGCGAGAAGAAGCCTGTAAGAGAGAATTTTGGGTCTCTTTCCATATGGTGGAAAGATCACGAGAAATTTCATCCACAGCGGGCAGACCAGAGGGCAAGGGGGTAGGGAGGGGGGGAAGAGGGTGACGGCCGTACACCACGAAAAACGGAGATTTGGAGGAAGATTCAGAGATTCTGAAATTATACGAGAATTCGGCCCAAGGTAGAAGATCTGCCCAGTCATCCTGGCGGGAGGAAACAAAATGTCGTAAATAGTCACCCAAGATCTGGTTAATTCTCTCTACTTGTCCATTGGATTGAGGATGGTATGCAGAAGAAAAATTTAATTTAATCTTGAGTTGTTTACAGAGAGCCCTCCAGAATTTAGACACAAATTGGACGCCTCTATCCGAGACGATCTGTGTAGGCAACCCGTGAAGACGAAAAATGTGTACAAAAAATTGTTTAGCCAACTGAGGCGCTGAAGGAAGACCAGGAAGAGGGATGAAATGTGCCATTTTGGAGAATCGATCAACGACCACCCAAATAACAGTGTTGCCATGGGATGGGGGTAAGTCAGTAATAAAATCCATACCAATCAGAGACCAAGGTTGTTCGGGGACAGGTAGAGGATGAAGAAAACCAGCGGGCTTCTGGCGAGGAGTCTTATCCCGGGCACAGATAGTGCAGGCTCGCACAAAGTCCACCACATCAGTCTCTAGAGTCGGCCACCAATAGAAGCGAGAGATGAGTTGCACAGATTTCTTAATGCCCGCATGACCTGCGAGATGGGAGGAGTGACCCCATTTGAGGATCCCAAGGCGTTGGCGTGGAGAAACAAAGGTCTTTCCTGGAGGGGTTTGCCTGATGGAGGCTGGAGAAGTGGAAATCAGGCAGTCAGGAGGAATGATGTGTTGAGGAGAGAGTTCAATTTCAGAGGCATCTGAGGAACGAGAGAGAGCATCGGCCCTAATGTTCTTATCAGCAGGCCGAAAGTGAATTTCAAAATTAAATCGGGCAAAGAACAGAGACCACCTGGCCTGACGAGGATTCAGCCGTTGGGCAGACTGGAGGTAGGAGAGGTTCTTGTGATCGGTGTAAATAATAACTGGAAATCTTGATCCCTCCAGCAGATGCCTCCATTCCTCAAGTGCTAATTTAATGGCTAGAAGCTCTCGATCCCCGATGGAGTAGTTCCTCTCCGCCGGAGAGAAGGTCCTGGAAAAAAAACCACAAGTAACAGCATGCCCGGAAGAGTTTTTTTGTAGAAGGACCGCTCCAGCTCCCACTGAGGAGGCATCAACCTCCAATAGGAAGGGTTTAGATGGGTCAGGTCTGGAGAGCACGGGAGCCGAAGAAAAGGCAGACTTGAGTCGTTTAAAGGCGTCTTCCGCTTGAGGAGGCCAAGACTTGGGATCGGCATTTTTTTTTGTTAAAGCCACAATAGGAGCCACAATGGTAGAAAAATGTGGAATAAATTGCCTGTAATAATTGGCGAACCCCAAAAAACGTTGGATGGCACGGAGTCCGGAGGGGCGTGGCCAATCTAAGACGGCAGAGAGTTTATCTGGGTCCATTTGTAGTCCCTGGCCAGAGACCAAGTATCCTAGAAAAGGAAGAGATTGGCATTCAAACAGACATTTCTCTATTTTGGCATAGAGTTGATTATCACGAAGTCTCTGAAGAACCATACGGACATGCTGGCGGTGTTCTTCAAGATTGGCAGAAAAAATCAGGATATCGTCCAGATATACAACAACACAGGAGTATAGGAGATCACGAAAAATTTCATTAACAAAGTCTTGGAAGACGGCAGGGGCGTTGCATAGACCAAAGGGCATGACCAGATACTCAAAGTGTCCATCTCTGGTGTTAAATGCCGTTTTCCATTCATCCCCCTCTCTGATGCGGATGAGATTATAAGCACCTCTTAAGTCCAGTTTAGTAAAAATATGGGCACCTTGGAGACGATCAAAGAGTTCAGAGATGAGGGGTAGGGGGTAGCGGTTCTTAACCGTGATTTTATTAAGACCGCGGTAGTCAATGCAAGGACGTAGAGAGCCATCTTTTTTGGACACAAAGAAAAATCCGGCTCCGGCAGGAGAGGAGGATTTACGGATAAAGCCCTTTTTTAAATTTTCTTGGACGTATTCAGACATGGCAAGAGTCTCTGGGACGGACAGAGGATAGATTCTGCCCCGGGGTGGAGTAGTGCCCGGGAGGAGGTCAATGGGACAATCATAAGGCCTGTGAGGAGGTAGAGTCTCAGCTTGTTTTTTGCAAAAAACGTCCGCAAAGTCCATATAGGCCTTAGGGAGACCGGTTACATGAGGAAGCACAGGGACACGGCAAGGTTTACTGGGAACCGGTTTTAAGCAGTCCTTGGAACAAGAGGGCCCCCAACTCTTGATCTCCCCAGTGGACCAATCCAGGATTGGGGAATGGAGTTGAAGCCAGGGAAGTCCAAGAAGGATTTCAGAAGTGCAATTGGGGAGGACCAACAGTTCAATCCTCTCATGATGAGATCCGATGCACATTAGAAGGGGCTCCGTGCGGAAACGTATAGTACAGTCCAATCTTTCATTGTTTACACAATTAATGTAGAGGGGTCTGGCGAGACTGGTCACCGGGATGTTGAACCTGTTGACGAGAGAGGCCAAGATAAAATTTCCTGCAGATCCAGAGTCCAAGAAGGCCACAGCAGAGAAGGAGAAGGCAGAGGCAGACATCCGCACAGGCACAGTAAGACGTGGAGAAGCAGAGTAGACATCAAGGACTGTCTCACCTTTGTGCGGAGTCAGCGGACGTCTTTCCAGGCGGGGAGGACGGATAGGACAATCCCTCAGGAAGTGTTCGGTACTAGCACAGTACAGGCAGAGATTCTCCATGCGGCGTCGTGTCCTCTCTTGGGGTGTCAGGCGAGACCGGTCGACCTGCATAGCCTCCACGGCGGGAGGCACAGGAACAGGTTGCAGGGGACCAGAGGAGAGAGGAGCCGGGGAGAAGAAACGCCTCGTGCGAACAGAGTCCATATCCTGGCGGAGCTCCTGACGCCGTTCGGAAAAACGCATGTCAATGCGAGTGGCAAGATGGATGAGTTCATGTAAGTTAGCAGGGATTTCTCGTGCGGCCAGAACATCTTTAATGTTGCTGGATAGGCCTTTTTTAAAGGTCGCGCAGAGTGCCTCATTATTCCAGGATAATTCTGAAGCAAGGGTACGGAACTGTACGGCATACTCGCCAACGGAAGAATTACCCTGGACCAGGTTCAACAGGGCAGTCTCAGCAGAAGAGGCTCGGGCAGGTTCCTCAAAGACACTTCGAATTTCCGAGAAGAAGGAGTGTACAGAGGCAGTGACGGGGTCATTGCGGTCCCAGAGCGGTGTGGCCCAAGCCAGGGCTTTTCCAGACAGCAGGCTGACTACGAAAGCCACTTTAGACCTTTCGGTGGGGAACTGGTCCGACATCATCTCCAAGTGTAATGAACATTGGGAAAGAAAGCCACGGCAAAACTTAGAGTCCCCATCAAATTTATCCGGCAAGGATAGTCGTATTCCAGAAGCGGCCACTCGCTGCGGAGGAGGTACAGGAGCTGGCGGAGGAGATGATTGCTGGAGCTGTGGTAGTAACTGTTGTAGCATAACAGTCAGTTGAGACAGCTGTTGGCCTTGTTGCGCAATCTGTTGTGACTGCTGGGCGACCACCGTGGTGAGGTCAGCGACAACTGGCAGAGGAACTTCAGCGGGATCCATGGCCGGATCTACTGTCACGATGCCGGCTGGCAGGTGGTGGATCCTCTGTGCCAGAGAGGGATTGGCGTGGACCGTGCTAGAGGATCGGTTCTAAGTCACTACTGGTTTTCACCAGAGCCCGCCGCAAAGCGGGATGGTCTTGCTGCGGCGGTAGTGACCAGGTCGTATCCCCTAGCAACGGCTCAACCTCTCTGGCTGCTGAAGAAAGGCGCGGTACAAGGGAGTAGACAGAAGCAAGGTCGGACGTAGCAGAAGGTCGGGGCAGGCAGCAAGGATCGTAGTCAGGGGCAACGGCAGAAGGTCTGGAATCACAGGCAAGGAACACACAAGGAAACGCTTTCACTGGCACTAGGGCAACAAGATCCGGCGAGGGAGTGAAGGGGAAGTGAGGTGATATAGGGAAGTGCACAGGTGTAAACACTAATTGGAACCACTGCACCAATCAGCGGTGCAGTGGCCCTTTAAATCGCAAAGACCCGGCGCGCGCGCGCCCTAGGGAGCGGGGCCGCGCGCGCCGGGACAGAACTGACGGGGAGCGAGTCAGGTACGGGAGCCGGGGTGCGCATCGCGAGCGGGCGCTACCCGCATCGCGAATCGCATCCCGGCCGGAGGTGGTAACGCAGCGCCCCGGGTCCGTGGAACCGACCGGGGCGCTGCAGTGAGGGAAGTGTAGCGAGCGCTCCGGGGAGGAGCGGGGACCCGGAGCGCTCGGCGTAACAGTAATGTTTCACCAGCTACTATTAATGTACTGTATATTTGTTTTTTGTAGCATAAAGACTCTGTCTATGACATATCTGATAAGAGTTTGTAAACAGTTTGGTATTTACACTTAACAGTTAAAGAGTGACATGTCTGTAGACATCGACCTAAAAGTATATCGTTCTTCAATCATACTTTGATCCTGTTTGCTTTAAAAATCTGTAAAACAAAGAGTGAATTTTTAAAGATGCCTCGCATTCAATCACAAAAATGATCGTACAAACCTGTAAATGTATAAATGTATTGCATGTATATGATTTTACAGATGGCCATAGACATTACTATGTAAATGTGTAGCTTAGATATACTGTGTATATGTGTAGCTTAGATATACTATGTATATGTGTAGCTTAGGCTGCATTAACATCTCGTTTTTAGCAATACGGTTGCCGTATCCGGTTTCATTGAAAAAAACGTATCGCAAACCGTGTATATAGACATTTTATTGTAAACAGTATGCCAACCGTAGCATCAGGTTGTGTACGTTTTGCATCATTTACGGGTTTATACGGTTTTTAACGGTACACCAAACCATAGTCTACTAAAGTTTTGTGTCCCGCTTAAAAACCGTATAAACCCGTTACATCCGGTTTGCACAATACTGTTTTTCATCTTTTTTTTTTTCAATTTTTTTGGGGTAATTCAATAAAAAAGAAGAACTTTATTTAAAATGTTGACAAACATAAAACTGTATCCTTTTTTTTCAAGGAAAACTTATTAAAATTGTATGCAAACGGACATCCGTTTTCAAACCGTATATGGTTTAAAAACGTGAGGAGGCATATACGGTTGCATACATTTCGGTCCGGTTTGGAGACATACGTTTTTTTTACAGAAACGAGATGCGACAACCGTATTGCAAAAACGAGATGTGACTGCAGCCTTAAATATACTATATCTAATAGAAAAGCTAGATTATCTACTATATCTAATGATTAAACTATGTATAGAATCTATCTTCAATTGTGCAGCTGAATCGATTCCACATTTAGAAGAGATCACCGCACAAACATCTAGGGGCATATTGTCTTATGCCACATAAAAACACTAGGGGGAGATTTATCAAAACCTGTCCAGAGGAAAAGTTGCTGACTTGCCCATAGCAACCAATCAGATCACTTCTTTCATCTCTGTAAAGGCCTCTTAAAAATGAAAGAAGCGATCTGATTGGTTGCTATGGGCAACTCAGCAACTTTTCCTCTGGACAGGTTTTGATAAATCTCCCCCTAGTGTTTTTATGTGGCATAAGACAATATGCTCCTCAATGTACTATAATGGTTGCTATCTCTAAATTAAACTGATGTATAAACACCCATACTTTTTAGTTTTACTCCATATCCTTAAAGTTATACATCAACCAAATAGTATAACTTACCCAGTCACTCATATGCAAACTTGCACAAACATAAATTGTAATATTCCTATGCACTAAATATTATTTATGTGATCTACACTAGCATAACATTCTAGGGCTAGGTCTATAGAGAACAATATGTACTAAACAGGAGGACAGTCTATTTAAATGTTTAGATGTCATTGTTAAAGTTGATATCGTCTTTTTAAATAGTCATAGTCCACGTCATTGGTGGTCTGGGATGGGGGAGCAAAGATTTTTTAAATATCAAAAATCTATTATCTTTTTAAAAGTAGTAAAACATATAGATAATGTCAGTTTTACCACACATGACAAATGGCGTAAGAATTGGAAAAATAGAAAGTTATGGCTCTTTTGTAAATATGTACCTTAAAAAAATAAAAGTTTCTTATTCAAAAGCTGCCTTTAAACTGTATAATGCAGTGGTGACATACTGGTGTGTTTGGCTTTTGTCATGGAGTAGGTATTACAAAAAAAATTTATAATAATAAAAATAGGTTTAACAAAAAAAATCTTAACACTATCTTTTTTGAATGGAAAGCATTACAATTTTGTTATTGGTAATCTGTGACCACACACCCCTCCTTCCCTAAAATATTGAAATGATCTGACATCAACTTGTGTATTTTTTTTCATATGCACTTGAATTGCGCAGCAGTAAGCCCACATCCAGTCTAAGTGGTGTCTCATAATACTTTCATTAGATACATGGGCTAGGAGAAATACTACAGCAGGACACTTAACTGCTTCATTCATCTTAACTACAATACATAAATGTCCCATAAAAGGAAGTTAACATTTCTTTCTGAACTGTTAATGTAGCTGCTCTTATTCATTATTGGGCCAGTCGTAGTCCAAGAGGTTAAAATGGCCCATCATTTGCAAGTTATATGTTGGCAGATATAGCTTTAAAGGGGTACTACGGTGTAAAACAACATTTTTAAAATCAACTGGTGCCACAAAGTTAAACATATTTTTAAATTATTCCAATTTAGGAACTTAATCCTTCCAGTATTTATCAGCAGCTGTATGCCCCACAGGAAGTTGTATTTATTTTTGAATTTCTTTTCAGTCTGACCACAGTGCTCTCTGCAGACACCTCTGTCCGTATCAGGAACTGTCCAGAGCAGGAGAGGTTGACTATGGGGATTTACTTGTACTCTGGACAGTTCCTGACATGGACAGAGGTTTCAACAGAGAGCACTGTGGTCAGACTGATAAGAATTCCAGAAAGAAATACAACTTCCTCTGAAGCATACAGCAGCTGATAAATACTGGGAGGATTACGATTTTTTAATAGGAGTAATTGAAAAGTGGGCATTTTTGCAAGGTATTATAAGTATTCAACAGATTTGAAAGTGCAGACAAACTGTGGTGCAAATAAGAGGTGCATGCTACACCATATTAAAAATTAACCCCAAAAACAGAAGGCATCTACAACAAAATGAAAAAACAAACAAACCCCACAATCTTTATTAGAGAACCATCGAATAAAAGGCATGGATTAAATACACAAAAAGAATATGATAGAAACATGATAAACGTGTAGTACACAGTGCAGAAGGCAATGTATATATTGGCAAGGGGAGCAAAATGAGTCAGTATAACAACAGGACTGTGAAATAAATATACTGGGGACCAAATAAATACTGCAAGGAAAAGTAAACACAACAAAGAGGAGTCAACTGACCAGAGCTACCAAAAGAACTGAGGAAATAAAAGAATACAAACAATTGCTAGTCAAGTATAGCAATGCAGACCCACTGCATACATACACCAACATACGTTTCACTATCTAGTCGCTTTGTCAGAAAGTTTAGTGTAAAAAGTGTAGACAGATGTACTCTGGCTTGTTGTAGTTTTCTAATAATTTAACATGACTATTCTAACTTGTAGACAGCTTTCTGGTTTATCTAATGCATCAGATTTTACATAGTCTGTGCACTACTTTTGATCAGACCCAATTTGCAAGGCAAATATCAACATTTTATTATACAGATGCTAGTTAGTTTGGTGGGAATTTTTCAATGTTTGTATGCACACATTTTTGTTAAGAAACTCGTCAATACACCCCTTTGTATTGTTCCCCTGATCCTCAAAAAGGAGTGTAAAGTCTGTTCATGCTAGTATTTGTAGTTTTACAACATCTGGAGGGCCACAATTTGGAGATCACTGTGCAGTGGTCTCTAAACTGTGGCCCTTCAGATCTAGCAAAACTACAACTCCCAGCATGCCCAAACAGCAAACAGCTGTCTCAGCATGCTGGGAGTTGTAGTTGCGTACCTTCAGCTGTTGCATAACTAAATCACCCAGCATGTCCTTCAGCGATCAGTACATGCTGGGAGTTGTAGTTTTGCAACAGCTGGAGGCACACTGGTTGGAAAATAATGAGTTAGGTAACAGAACCTAACTGAAGGTTTTCCAACCAGTGTGCCTCCAGCTGTTGCAAAAGTACAACTCCCAGCAAGCACGGTCTGTCAGTGCATGCTGGAAGTTGTAGTTTTGAAACAGCTGGAGGTTTGCCCCCCCCCCCAATGTGAACGTACAGGTTACAATCACATGGGCGGGTTTACAGTGAATTTCCTGCTTCAAGTTTGAGCTGTGGCAAATTTTCCTGTGGCAAAACTCCTACCGGGAAACTCACCGTAGGCCCCCGCCAGTGCGAATGTACCCTAAAAATACTACTGTACACTAACACAAAATAAAGGCTAAAACACTACATATACTCCCCTTACACTGCCCCCCCCCCCCAATAAAAATGAAAACGTATCATATGACAGTATTTCCAAAATGGAGCCTCCAGCTGTTACAAAATAACAACTCCCAGCATTTCCGAACAGCCACTGACTGTCCAGGCATGCTGGGAGTTTAGCAACAGCAGGAGGCACCCTGTTTGGGAATCACTGGCATAGAATACCCCTATATCCACTCCTATGCAACCCCTAATGTAGTCCTCAAATGCTCATTGCGCTTTCTCACTTCAGAGCCCTGTCGTATTTCAAGGAAACAGTTTAGGGCCACATATGGGGTATTTCCGTACTCGGGGGCAATTGCACTACAAGTTGTCCCATACTTTTTGTTTTATCAAGCAATAAAAGGAACAAATACCCCCAAAATTTGTAACACAATTTCTCCTGAGTACGGAACTACCCCATATGTGGGTGTAAAATGCTCTACGACGCACAATAAGGCTCAGGAGTGAGAGCGCACTTTGTATATTTGAGGCCTAAATTGTTGATTTGTACATGGGTGGCTGATTTTACAGTGGTTCTGACATAAATGAAAAATAAATACCCACGTGTGACCCCATTTCGGAAACTTCGCCCCTCACGGAATGTAATAAGGGGTTTTCATTAAAGTTGGATGGGAAAATGAAAAAAAGATTTTTTTTTAACTAAAATGCTTCTGTTACCCTAAATTTTCCATTTTCATGAGGGAAAATAGGAAAAAAGCCCCACAAAATTTGTAACCCCATTTCTTCTGAGTAGGAACATACCCCATATGTGGATGTAAAGTGCTCTGCGGGCAAACTACAATGCTCAGAAGAGAAGGAGCGCTATTGGGCTTTTAGAGAGATATTTTTTCTGGAATTGAAGGCCACATGATTTTACAAAGCCCCCATAGTACCAGAACAATGTGACCCCATTTTGGAAACTACACCCCTCACGTAATGTAATAAGGGGTGCAGTGAGCACTTACACTCCACAGGTGTATGACAGATTTTTGGAACAGTGATACGTGAAAATTAAAAATGTAAAGGGGTACTCCGCCCCTCTACATCTTATCCCCTATCCAAAGGATAGGGGATAAGATGTCTGATCACGAGGGTCCTGCCACTGGGGACCCCTGTGATCTTGATTGCAGCACCCCGCTGTCATTACTGCACAGAGCAAACTCACTCTGTGCCTAATGACGGGTGATACAGGGGCCGATGCAATGTGATGTCATGGCTCCACCCCTTGAGACGTCACGGCCCACCCCCTTGATACAAGTCTATGTAAGGGGTTGTGGCGGCTGTCACGCCCCCTCCAATAGACTTGCATTAAACGGGCAGGCTGTGACGTCACGAGGGGCAGAGCCAGGACATCACGATGCTCCGGCCCCTGTAGTGCCTGTCATTACGCACAGAGCAAGTTTTCTCTGTGCAGTAATGATAGCGGGGTGCTGCAGCCAAGTTCCCGGGCTATAGAGATAAGATGTCTAGGGGCGGAGTACCCCTTAAAGTTGAAAATGGACTTGGTCCTTGAGGGGTTAAAATAAATAAATAAATCACTTCAGATCGGTGGCTGCTGAAAAATCAGTGGTTGTGCCAACTCTTGTACACAAAAAAGGATTTAAACCTATTGACAAATACCCTTTATTTAATAACCACACTGTGCGCTTATGCTTTTACTTTCACTTTTAGATGTAGCGATCAACTTTGATCGCCGCGTTTAAAAGTGAAAGTAAAAGCATCCCGGCAGCTCAGTCGGGCTGATCGGGACATCGCGATAAAATCGCGATGTCCCGATCAGCTAGGATGCAGCAGGAGGGTGCCTTACCTGCCTCCTGTGCGTCTGAAAGGCGATTGATTTCTGCAAGCCTGAAATCCATCAACTGCCGATAACACTGATCAATGCAAAGCTATGGCTTTGCAGTGATCTGTGTAAAAGATCAGTGTGTGCAGTGTTATAGCCCCCTATGGGAGCTATAACACTGCAAAAAAAGTGAATAAAGATCATTTAACCCCTTCCCTTTAAAAAAAAGTTTGAATCACCCCCCTTTTCCCATAAAAAAACTGTGTAAATAAAAAAAATAAACATATGAATAATAAAAATAAACATATGTGGCATCGCCGCGCGCGTAAATGTCCGAACAATAAAAAAAATTGCGTATTTTTGGTCACTTTTTATAACATAAAAAAATTAATAAAAAGCGATCAAAAAGTCCGATCAAAACAAAAATGGTACCGATTAAAACTTCATATCACTGCGCAACATGGAACAACAAAAAAGTTATAGGGGTCAGAAGAGGACAATTTTAAACGTATACATTTTCCTGCATGTAGTTATGATTTTTTTCCAAAGTAATAAAAAATCAAACCTATAACCTATAACCTATAAGTAGGATATCATTTTAATCGTAAGGACCTATAGAATAAAGATGAGTTGTCATTTTTTATGAAAAATGTACTGCGCAGAAACAGAAGCCCCCAAAATTTACAAAATGGCGTTTTTACTTCCATTTTGTCGCACAATGATTTTTTTTCCGTTTCACCATAGATTTTTGGGTAAAATGACTGATGTCATTACAAAGAAGAATTGGTGGCGCAAAAAATAAGCCATCATATGGATTTTTAGGTGCAAATTGAAAAGGTTATGATTCTTAAAATGTAAGGAGGAAAAACGAAAGTGCAAAAACAGAAAAACGCTATGTCCTAGGGGTTATATAGGAAAAACATTTCTTTATATATATCATTATATATCATTCTGGCTCCAGAAAGTTAAACTGATTTTTATAAATTACTTCTATGCAAAAATCTTAATCCTTTCAGTACTTATGAGCTGCTGAAGTTGAGTTTTTCTCTTCTGTGCTCCCTAATGACATGTGTCTCGGGAACTGTCCATAGTAGAAGCGACTCCCCATAGCAAACCAGTTCCAGAGACAAGCAGAGATGTCACCACAGAACACTGTTGTCAGACAGAAAAGAACAACTCAGCTTCAGCAGCTGATAATTATTGGTAGGATTAAGATTTTTTAATAGAAATAATTTACAAATCTGTAGACAATAGAATAAAGATACCGCTCGATCCTCGTGTCCTAGCCTCTGTGCTGCAGACCGGTAGGGTGGCGTTCCCTTCCACGTGTAAACAGTAGACAATAGAAGGCATCCAGCACCAAGAAGGCAGGTAAAATTGTACTTTATTAGAGGTACAGAAAATAACAAAACAGCATACACGGAATATAGTGCCTACGCGTTTCGGGCCAGTGTGCCCTTAGTCATGGCATAAAACATAAAAACACTGTGACCCTTTTATAGCAGAACACATTATGGTCACATGATCGTAACTGCAATGTGTTGGATCATCTTAAAAATGCGGCATAGAGTTAATCACAGGATTCTAAAAACGTTCTACATAAACATAAGCGGTATCCAATATATTGATATAAGAATACATACAAACACCAAGTACAGAAACACTGAAATATAAATAGACCATAATAAATAATTTATATTAATCTTTATTTTACTAATTTGATTTTTAGTATGTTAGTATGAGGTCTTGTCTCAGATTTAACCCATACGGTTCCCTCGTGCCCAACATGAACATCCAAAATGATTCTCTGTTCAAAATAATTCTCCTCATATCTCCTCCTCTCATAGGTCTTTTGATTTTCTCTATACCCATAACCTGCAAGGTGCTTAGGTTGCCTCCATTAGCATCCCTGAAGTGCTTGGACAACGCAGAAATATTACTATTAACCCCTTAAGGACTCAGGGTTTTTCCGTTTTTGCGCTTTCGTTTTTCCTCCTTACCTTTTAAAAATCATAACCCTCTCAATTTTCCACCTAAAAATCCATATTATGGCTTATTTTTTGTGTCGCCAATTCTAATTTGCAGTGACATTAGTCATTTTACCCAAAAATGCACGGCAAAACGGAAAAAAAAATCATTGTGCGACAAAATCGAAAAAAAAAACGCCATTTTGTAACTTTTGGGGGCTTCCGTTTCTACGCAGTGCATATTTCGGTAAAAATTACACCTTATCATTATTTTGTAGGTCCATATGGTTAAAATGATACCCTACTTATATAGGTTTGATTTTGACTTCTGGAAAAAATCATAACTACATGCAGGAAAATTTATACGTTTAAAAATGTCATCTTCTGACCCCTATAACTTTTTTTATTTTTCCACGTACAGGGCGGTATGAGGACTCATTTTTTGCGCCGTGATCTGAAGTTTTTATCGGTAGGATTTTTATTTTGATCGGACTTTTTGATCACTTTTTATTCATTTTTTAATGGTATAAAAAGTGACCAAAATACTTTTTTTGGACTTTGGAATTTTTTTGCGCGTACGCCATTGACCGTACAGCTTATTTAATGATATATTTTTATAGTTCGGACATTTACGCACGCGGTGATACCACATATGTTTATTTATTTATTTTTTTACACTGTTTTATTTTTTTTATGGGAAAAGGGGGGTGATTCAAACTTTTATTAGGGAAGGGGTTAAATGACCTTTATTAACACTTTTTTTTACATTTTTTTTGCAGTGTTATAGGTCCCATAGGGACCTATAACACTGCACACACTGATCTCTCATGCTGATCACTGGTGTGTATTAACACGCCTGTGATCAGCATTATCGGCGCTTGACTGCTCCTGCCTGGATCTCAGGCACGGAGCAGTCATTCGCCGATCGGACACCGGGGAGGCAGGTAAGGGCCCTCCCGGTGTCCGATCAGCTGTTCGGGACGCCGCGATTTCACCGCGGCGGTCCCGAACAGCCCGAATGAGCAGCCGGGTCACTTTCAGTTTTACTTTAGAAGCGGCGGTCAGCTTTGACCGCCGCTTCTAAAGGGTTAATACCGCACATCGCCGCGATCGGCGATGTGTGGTATTAGCCGCGTGCCCCGGCCATTGATTAGCGCCGGGACCGACGCGATATGATGCGGGATCACGGCGCGATCCCGCTTCATATCGCGGGAGCCGGCGCAGGACGTAAATATACGTCCTGCGTCGTTAAGGGGTTAAATGATAATATATTTTGGCATCTGATATATGCCATCCGAGTCTTCAGGGTGTTCATGGTGCAACCTACATATTGGCATTGACAGGATATGCAAGATGCTAAATAGACAAACATTTTTGTGCTGCAATTGACGTAATCTTTCAAAAAAATATTTTGATGTTAGAATATGATATAAATTCTTTGCTTATATGCATGTAACTGCAGGTGATGCAAATATTGTGCCCACACTTCCAGTTACCTGCATGTAGCAATCAATCTGTGCCACTATGTTTTTTATCACTATTGTGGAACATGCTGGGGGAAAGAATGGATCCCAATGAGGGACCTTTTTTAGACACCATTTTAAAATTATCCTGTAACAAATTATACAAGACACTATCTTGGTGTAGTATAGGTAAATTCTTTTTGATGATGTTACTAATTTTATGGAATTGTTTGCTGTACTGTGTAATAAAATAGGGGGGGATGAGAACTGTCCTCTTTTGTATGTTGTTTCCTATTTCTAGTACTATGTATTATGAAGTCCTGTCTATTTAAACTGGATGCTCTAGTTCTAGCCTTATTAAGTGTTTGTGTATGGTACCCTCTATCACACAATCTATCGAAAAGGAAATCCGATTCCTGAATGAATGCTTCATGCTTGCTACAATTGCGTCTTAACCTACACCATTCCCCGTAGGGAATGTTACGGAGAACATGTTGCGGGTGACATGATGTTGCCTGTAAAATTGAATTTCCTGCATTCTCTTTTCTATAGGGAGCTACGACGATCTCATTATTTTCCACAGAGAAGCATACATCCAAAAAGGAGATACTTCCCTGTGAAAAAGTGGAGGTAAACGAAAGATTTTAATTATTCTGATTAATGTATTGGACAAAATCCTTAAACTCCAGCTCTGATCCTCTCCACACAAAAATGAGATCGTCTATAAATCTCCCCATCCATTTAATCTGCTGTTGGTATGGATTGTTGCTTGAAAAGATCACCTCCTCCTCCCACTGGCTCATATAGATGTTAGCAAAAGACGGGGAATATTTTGCCCCCATCGAGGCTCCCCTGGTTTGAAGAAAAAACTGTCCATTGAACATAAAATAATTAATTTTTAACAGAAATTCTGTGGCCATTAAAATGAATTCCTTCAAACCAAGGGAGTAACGACTATATGAATCCATGTGTCTTGCCAATGCTCTTAAACCCTCTGCCCAAGGGATGGATGAATAAAGGGAAACCACATCGCATGTAGCCCATGCAGGTTATGGGTATAGAGAAAATCAAAAGACCCATGAGAGGAGGAGATATGAGGAGAATTATTTTGAACAGAGAATCATTTTGGATGTTCATGTTGGGCACGAGGGAACCGTATGGGTTAAATCTGAGACAAGACCTCATACTAACATACTAAAAATCAAATTAGTAAAATAAAGATTAACCCCTACCGGTGGTACTTAACGCACCAGGACGTACATTTACGTCCTAAGCATAACCGCGGGCATCGGAGCGATGCCCGTGTCATGCGCGGCTGATCCCGGCTGCTGATCGCAGCCAGGGACCCGCCGGCAATAACCCCGCCATTAACCCCTCAGGTGCCGGGATCAATACAGATCCCGGCATCTGCGGCAGTGCGCGATTTGAATGAATGATCGGATCGCCCGCAGCGCTGCTGCGGGGATCCGATCATTCATAACGCCGCACGGAGGTCCCCTCTCCTTCCTCCGTGCGGCTCCCGGCGTCTCCTGCTCTGGTCTGTGATCGAGCAGACCAGAGCAGAAGATCGCCGATAACACTGATCTGTTCTATGTCCTATACATAGAACAGATCAGTATTAGCAATCATGGTATTGCTATGAATAGTCCCCTATGGGGACTATTCTAGTGTAAAAAAAAATGTAAAAAAATGTAAAAGTAAAAGTTAAAAATCCCCTCCCTCAATAAAAAAGTAAAACGTCCGTTTTTTCCTATTTTACCCCCAAAAAGCGTAAATTTTTTTATAGACATATTTGGTATCGCCGCGTGCGTAACTGCCCGAACTATTAAAATAAAATGTTAATGATCCCGTACGGTTAACAGCGTGAACGAAAAAAAAAAAAAAAGTCCAAAATTCCTACTTTTTTAATACATTTTATTAAAAAAAAAATTATAAAAAATGTATTAAAAGTTTTTTATATGCAAATGTGGTATAAAAAAAAGTACAGATCATGGCGCAAAAAATGAGCCCCCATACCGCCGCTTGTACTGAAAAATAAAAAAGTTATAGGTCATCAAAATAAAGGGATTATAAACGTACTAATTTGGTTAAAAAGTTTGTGATTTTTTTTAAGCGCAACAATAATATAAAAGTATGTAATAATGGGTATCATTTCAATCATATTGACCCTCAGAATAAAGAACACACGTCATTTTTACCATAAATTGTACGGCGTGAAAACGAAACCTTCCAAAATTAGCAAAATTGAGTTTTTCGTTTTAATTTCCCCACAAAAAAAGTGTTTTTTGGTTGTGCCATACATTTTATGATATAATGAGTTATGTCATTACAAAGGACAACTGGTCGCGCAAAAAACAAGCCCTCATATTAGTCTGTGGATGAAAATATAAAAGAGTTATGATTTTTAGAAGGCGAGGAGGAAAAAATGAAAACGTAAAAATTAAATTGTCTGAGTCCTTAAGGGGTTCATATAAATTATTTATTATGGTCTATTTATATTTCAGTGTTTCTGTGCTTGGTGTTTGTATGCATTCTTATATCAATATATTGGATACCACTTATGTTTATGTAGAACGTTTTTAGAATCCTGTGATTAACTCCATGCCGCATTTTTAAGATGATCCAACACACTGCAGTTACGATCATGTGACCATAATGTGTTCTGCTATAAAAGGGTCACAGTGTTGTTATGTTTTATGCCATGACTAAGGGCACACCGGCCCGAAACGCGTAGGCACTATACTCCGTGTATGCTGTTTTGTTATTTTCTGTACCTCTAATAAAGTACTATTTTACCTGCCTTCTTGGTGCTGGAAGCCTTCTATTGTCTATAATTTACAAATCTGGTTAAGTTTCTGGAGCCAGTTGATGTAGGAAAAAAATAATAATTCCTGGAATACCCCTTTAACATCTAGTATCCATTTTGTGCACTGATTATTTTTACCTTTTTCAATAAAAGACTCCAAGCAGTTGCTCTCCTTGTCTTCCCCTAAAAACATGCCTGGTGTTTCTATCCTGCAGTTTTAAAAAGTTTTTTTTTCCTCCATAAGTTTTTGCTAAACTCTTACCACTTTATCTCACATGACAATCTTTGTGTAAAAAGTAGATTTATTTTTAACGTGACGATTTCTGTCTATACTTTTATCACCAGACAATCTCCATTAACATTATGATGAAGCACTTTTCGGCAGAAAATTATCTTTGTGTTCATTTCTTTGCAGAAAAGCTTAACATGGGTGGTCAACTTACAAAGCAAAATCTCTCCTAGGAATATTTTTTTTTTAATGCTTAGTTAGATTCATAGATATGATACAGAACAAAGAAGTATATAATGGGAATCCTATACAAGAGATTGATTTGTTTCATAGTAAAACTGAAACCCATCTAAGTGACAATATAACAAAGACATCCTGTAGTCAATGCCACCAAGAAATGTGAACTTTTTTTATTTTTCCACGTACAGGGCGGTATGAGGACTCATTTTTTGCGCCGTGATCTGAAGTTTTTATCGGTAGGATTTTTATTTTGATCGGACTTTTTGATCACTTTTTATTCATTTTTTAATGGTATAAAAAGTGACCAAAAATGCACTTTTTTTGACTTTGGAATTTTTTTGCGCGTACGCCATTGACTGTGCAGTTTAATTAATTATATATTTTTATAGTTTGGACATTTACGCACGTGGCGATACCACATATGTTTATTTTTTTTTACACTGTTTTATTTTTTTTATGGGAAAAGGGGGGTGATTCAAACTTTTATAAGGGGTTAAATGACCTTTATTAACACTTTTTTTTTACATTTTTTTTTGCAGTGTTATAGGTCCCATAGGGACCTATAACACTGCACACACTGATCTTTTACACAGATCACAGGCGTGTATTAACACGCCTGTGATCAGTGCTATCGGCGCTTGACTGCTCCTGCCTGGATCTCAGGCACGGAGCAGTCATTCGCCGATCGGACACCGAGGAGGCAGGTAGGGGCCCTCCCGGTGTCCTGTCAGCTATTCGGGACGCCGCGGCGGTCCCGAACAGCCCGACTGAGCAGCCGGGTCACTTTCACTTTCACTTTAGAAGCGGCGGTCAGCTTCTAAAGGGTTAATATCGCACATCGCCGCGATCGGTGATGTGTGGTATTAGCCGCGGGTCCCGGCTGTTGATGAGCGCCGGGACCGACGCTATATGATCAGCCGGTGCAGTACGTAAATATACGTCCTGCGTCGTTAAGGGGTTAAGGACCACAGGGTTTTTTCATTTTTGCACTTTCGTTTTTTCCTCCTCACCTTCTAAAAATCAACACTTTAAATTTTTCACCTACAAACTCATATGAATTTTTTTTGCACCACCATTTTTACATGGTAATGGCATCAATAATTTTTCCACTAAATCTACGGCGAAACTATAAAAAATTATTTGTGGGGCTAAATTGAAAGAAAAAAAAAGGCATTTTGTAACTTTTTTGGGGCTACCATTTTCACACAGCGCACTTTTAGGTAAAAATTATTACTTAGGTCCATACGATTAAAATGATACCCAACTTAAATAGGTTTGATTTTGTTTTACTTCTGTTAAAAAATTATCATTTTATGCAGGAAAATTTGTAGGTTTAAAATTTTCTCTTCTGACCCCTATCACTTTTTTTTCCCCCTATACTGGGCTATATGAGCGCTAATTTTTTGCACCATGATCTGAAGATTTCATCAGCACCATTTTTGTTTTGATGGGACATTTTGATGCTGTTTAATTAATATTATATTTTATAGTTCTGACATTTACGCATGCGGCGATACCACATATGTCATTTTTATATGGGATTGGGGAAAAGGGTGATGTTTTAAACTTTTAATAAGGAAGGGGTTAATGTGTGTTTTTTTTAAACTTTTATTAAACTTTACTTTACACTTTATTAGTCCCCTTAGGCGACTTTTAGGAGGAATAATTAGATCTAGAGGGTTAACAGCCGGCCGCGGCGATTGCCGCATGTCGGCTATTAACGCTGGCCCTCAGCTACAAGAATCAGCTGAGGGTCGGCCAGTATGGTGGTATGGCGATCATTATACACAGAGTAAGTTTTATCAATCATTAAAGGGGTATTCCAGTCCAAAACTTTTTTTATATATCAACTGGCTCCGGAAAGTTAAACAGATTTGTAAATTACTTCTATTAAAAAAATGTTAATCCTTCCAATAGTTATTAGCTTCTGAAGTTGAGTGGTTGTTTTCTGTCTAACTGCTTAATGATGATGTCACATCTCGGGAGCTGTGCAGTTCCTATGGGGATATTCTCCCATCATGCACAGCTCCCGGGACGTGACATCATCATTGAGCAGTTAGACAGAAAACTTCAGAAGCTAATAACTATTGGAAGGATTAAGATTATTTAATAGAAGTAATTTACAAATCTGTTTAACTTTCCGGAGCCAGTTGATATATAAAAAAAAGTTTTTACCTGGAATACCCCTTTAAAATCCTCTGGTTTCCTTGATTTGTACACTGTTCCTTCTATTAAATGTGATATATCTTCCTTGGTTACTTTTATTAGGGGATGTTTGCTGTTTTTTATGGAATGTTCATGTTGAATTTTAAATGTGCATTTCACCTCCTAAAAGTTTAAGAAGCAATGTCAATTGAGGTTGCAGCTTGACACATTGCTGTCAGGTTGTTCTTATTTTCCGCCTTGAAAGAACAGAAATGTAACTTCAACTGCTGGAAAAGGGTTTTTACGTATTCAAATACAAATAGAGTTATTCACATGAAGTGACAGAAATAGATGTTTTTTAGGACAAGGTGCCTCCACTGATCTACCTCCTCACAAAGTTATAATAATGGACATACATTATTTTTCTATGTTAAAAATGTTGGCTGTGTGTACGAAATAAAAGCATGTCTAATATTCGGTATCACAAAAATACCTTGTGGTTGTCTGGGTTTTAGAAAAAAAAAAGAAAATGAAGGCAGAGGTAGACTGGTCCCTTATGTATTTGGGTCCTTTCTAAGAGCATACTCTGAAAGTCAGGGAGGGACAAACAGCCCACTTTAAAATGCACTGCAAGTTAAAAATGAAAGACTTTTTTTTCTTATATGGTGCAGCACAGGCTTTATTAGAGAATACTGTAGGTACTCTTGTGTATACCTATCTTAGTTGATGTGAGTTGATGTGACATGCATTGGTTATGTGCCATCTTGATTTCTATTTCCCCCCTGATATGGTTTCCTAATACAGCCTTCATTTTCCCATAATGCCTCTGGCTCTGCAGAGTCTTGGTGAAGGAGTGTTGTCACACTGCACCTTTCTTATAGTTACAGTTTTACATAGTTTGTAAGGCTAAAAAAAGACAAGAGTCCTTCAAGTTTAACCTAAAACCCTACTGTGTTAATTCAGAGAAAGGCAAATAAACCCCATAAAGAAATGACTATTGACCAAAATAGAGGAAAAATTCCTTACTAACTAAAGTAAATCCCTAAATCAAAGTTCGATCCTCACAAACCTAATATTCATAATCTGTAATAATATATTTACCCAGAAAAACATCAATGGCCCCCCTGAACTTGTTTATTGAGTCAGCCATCACAACATCATGAGGTGGAAAGTTCCAATTACATTCAGTTACATAAGTACAACAAGTTAGATAGATTAATGAAAATATAATACTCTACAGTGTGAGTAAGTGTAGAAAAGTTAAATGTGATACAGGTTAGCCAATGTCTTTTCTCTACGTTGCTCCATGTTACTGTAGCCCTCAGCAACACAGTGTAAGGCTGTATCATATAGAATCTTCTCATGGCACATGAAGACAGGCAACTGTAGGAGTCTTATCAAATCAAAGGGTAGTTACAGACAGGCCCTCCTCATTAGATCACATTGTTTTGTGATTCAGAATTGCTAGATTTTCTAATACTATCTCATCCTGTTTTTATCAAACGCTAGATCCCTAAATGTGCTAACCATATGAAGTTACCAAGCAGTCATTTATCCATATACTCCACAACAGAGAGCGTAAGATAGAGTATTTACATGTAGCAAATAGGTTAGAGATGAGTGAATCGAAGCTGAACCCGAATTCCTTACGAATTTCATGAAAAATTTGATTTGCAACAAATGCGAATATCGTCGCAAGAATCTATCGCACAAATCGCTTCATTAAACTCCATTTAGTGCTGTCCAGGCACCAGGGCATCTAAAATGGCAGATCCACAAGTCAGTACATGGGGCAAGGAACGCTGGGAAGGTGGAAAGACATGGTGGGAAGGCGGGTAGGTGGGATGACCCTGAATCACATGCAGGATGCAGCCTATCAGCAGCCAGTCACCCCTGAGATGTCACAGCCCTATATAATCGGCAGCCATATTGTATCTCGTCACTTCATTCATTACACTGCAGAGAGATAGGATGGACAGCCTGAGTGCGTGTTACACAGAAAAGCTTATTACAGCAGCTTTTCACCTCCTAGTCACTTCAGCGTTCTGGAGGACAGAGAGCAGTGCTTTTTTTTTCACTGGAATTTTTTTTTACCTCAGCCATCAACCTACCAGTCAATTTCTACAGCATTGTATTACAGAGAGGGGCAGATAGCTGTGTGTTGCCTCATACATTTCAACAAGCTGCCTCAACTTCATAAACCGTAGCAGAGGAGGCAGGAATAATTTTTCTGTGCAATTCTGTGTCTTTGTTCCACAACAAATCAGCTGGTTATACTAGTCTGTAGACGATATAATACCCAGTAGTCCATTCCTAATAGTCTGTGAGAGAGTGCAATTTTGGGTTTAGTACACAGCGACTGTGTACTGCTGGTGTTGTGCAAAAATACGTATTTTTAAGCCTACTGTAGTGGTGTAGTATTTTGTACCTGTTAATCTGTCAAGGGCCTATAAACTGTAAAAGGACAGCCAGAAGTAATCACTGGCTGGTGTTTTACTCCAATACATTTTTTAAGCGTACTGTAGTGCATTTTTCTGCCCTCATAAGTGCATACCACAGACCTACATCTAAGTGGTGTACTATGTTGTACCTGTTAATCTGTCAAGGGCCTACATACTGTGAAAAGACAGCCAAAATTAATCACTTGCCGTTTTATTCCTCCAATACGTTTTTTAAGAGTACTGTGGCGCATTTTTCTGCCCTCATAAGTGCATACCACATATGTATATCTAAGTTGTGTATTATTTTGTACCTGTTAATCTGTAAAGGGCCTAGATACTGTGAAAGTCCAGGCAAAAGTACTCAGTGTTACGCCGAGCGCTCCGGGTCCCTGCTCCTCCCCGGAGCGCTTGCGGCATTCTCCTCTCTGCAGCGCCCCCGGTCAGACCCGCTGACCGGGAGCGCTGCACTGACACGACCGACGGGGATGCGATTCGCATAGCAGGACGCGCCCGCTAGCGAATCGCATCCCAAGCCACTTACCTGTCCCGGTCCCCGGCTGTCACGTTCTGGCGCGCTCGGCTCCACACTCTAGGGCGCGCGCGCTCCAGCTCTCTAGGATTTAGAGGGCCAGTGCACCAATGATTGGTGCCTGGCCGAATCAGTCTAATTAGCTTCCACCTGCTCCCTGCTCATATAATCTCACTTCCCCTTCCCAGCATGGCCGGATCTTGTTGCCTTGTGCCAGAGAAAATGTTTTGTGTATGTCCCAAGCCTGTGTTCCGATCCTTGCTGCCTGCCCTGACCTTCTGCTACGTCCGACCTTGCTCTTGCCTTGTCCTTTTGTACCGCGCCTGTCTCAGCAGTCAGAGAGGTTGAGCCGTTACCGGTGGATACGACCTGGTTGCTACCGCCGCAGCAAGACCATCCCACTTTGCGGTGGGCTCTGGTGAATACCAGTAGCAACTTAGAACCAGTCCACCGGTACGGTCCACGCCAATCCCTCTCTGACACAGAGGATCCACCTCCAGCCTGCCGAATCCTGACAGTAGATCCGGCCATGGATCCCGCTGAGGTGCCGCTGCCAAGTCTCGCTGACCTACCCACGGTGGTCGCCCAGCAATCCCAACAAATCGCCCAACAAGGACAGCAGCTGTCGCAGCTACAGCAGCAACCATCTCCTCCGCCAGCTCCTGCACCTCCTCCACAGCGAGTGCCCGCTCCTAGCCTCCGCTTGTCTCTGCCGGACAAATTTGATGGGGACTCTAATCTTTGCCGTGGTTTCCTGTCTCAATGTTCCCTACATTTGGAGATGTTGTCGGACCAATTTCCCACAGAACGGTCTAAGGTGGCTTTCGTAGTTAGTCTTCTGTCTGGAAAGGCCTTGTCTTGGGCCACACCGCTCTGGGACCGCAATGATCCTGCCACAGCCACAGTCCAGTCCTTCTTTGCTGAAGTCCGTAGAGTCTTCAAGGAGCCAGCCTGGGCCTCCTCTGCCGAGACTGCTTTGCTGAACCTAGTCCAAGGAACTTCTTCCGTAGGCGAATACGCCATCCAGTTTCGTACCCTTGCCTCAGAGCTAGCCCGGAACAATGAGGCCCTCTGCGTGACCTTCAAGAAAGGCTTATCCAGCAACATCAAAGATGTACTGGCCGCACGAGAAATTCCAGCTAACCTGTCTGAACTTATCCTTTTGGCCACCCACATCGACAAGCGTTTTTCTGTAAGACACCAGGAGCTCCGCCAGGAAAAGGACCTTGATCTCTGGGCACCTCTCTCCCAGTATCCTTTGCAATCTACCCCGGTGCCTCCCGCCGAGGAGGCTATGCAAGTGGATCGGTCTCGTCTGACCCATGAAGAGAGGTCTCGTCGCAGAGATAAAAACTTATGCCTGCACTGTGCTATTACTGAACATTTCCTAGTGGACTGCCATATTCGTCCTCTGCATCTGGGAAACGCATGCACGCACCCTGTTCAAATGGGAGTGGCGTCCCTTGGTGTGAATTATGTCTCACTGTGCCTGTGCGAATTTCTCCTTCTGCCAACTCCTCCTTCTCAGCTGTGGCCTTCTTGGACTCTGGTTCTGCGGGAAATTTTATTCTGGCCTCTTTTGTTAATTGGTTCTGCATTCCTGTGACCCGTCTCGTCAAGCCGCTCTACATTTCTTCGGTCAACGGAGTAAAATTGGACTGCACTGTGCGTTACCGCACAGAACCCCTGCTTATGAGCATTGGACTGCATCACGAGAAAATTGAATTTTTTGTTCTGCCCAACTGCACCTCTGAAGGCCTCCTCAGTCTGCCATGGCTCCAACGTCATTCTCCCACCCTTGACTGGACCACCGGGGAGATCAAGAATTGGGGTCCTGCTTGTTACAAACGATGCCTCACATCTGCTCCCACTTGTCTAACTCCTGAGCTTCCACCCATACCGGTCCCTCCCAAGGCTTACCAGGATATTCTCGGCAAAAACAAGTTGGGATTTTGCCTCCTTATAGCCCCCTTCCTGGGTACACTCAGCCCCGTGACAAACTTCACCCTCTTCCCCTCCTCCCCATTCCCACTTCTTCTGGATTGCCTGCCGCTGATGTAGCTACCCAGGACTTCTCTTTTTTCCGGAAGGAAACTCAAGAGTCACCCCCAATGTTCTCATCTCATTTTAAGGGATAAGCAGACAAAAAGAGGGGGAGACCTAAGGGGGGGGGGTTCTGTTACGCCGAGCGCTTCGGGTCCCTGCTCCTGCCCGGAGCGCTCGCGGCATTCTCCTCTCTGCAGTGCCCCGGTCAGACCCGTTGACCGGGAGCGCTGCACTGACACGGCAGACGGGGATGCGATTCGCATAGCGGGACGCGCCCGCTCGCGAATCGCATCCCAAGCCACTTACCTGTCCCGGTCCCCGGCTGTCACATTCTGGCGCGAGCGGCTCCTCTCTCTAGGGCGCGCGCGCCAGCTCTTTAAGATTTAAAGGGCCAGTGCACCAATGATTGGTGCCTGGCCCAATCAGTCTAATTAGCCTCCACCTGCTCCCTGCTCATATAACCTCACTTCCCCTTCCCAGCATGGCCGGATCTTGTTGCCTTGTGCCAGGGAAAGCGTTTTGTGTATGTCCCAAGCCTGTGTTCCAGACCTTCTGCTGTTGCCCCTGACTACGACCCTTGCTGCCTGCCCTGACCTTCTGCTACGTCCGACCTTGCTCTTGCCTTGTCCTTTTGTACCGCGCCTGTCTCAGCAGTCAGAGAGGTTGAGCCGTTACCGGTGGATACGACCTGGTTGCTACCGCCGCAGCAAAACCATCCCGCTTTGCGGCGGGCTCTGGTGAATACCAGTAGCAACTTAGAACCGGTCCACCGGTACGGTCCACGCCAATCCCTCTCTGACACAAAGGATCCACCTCCAGCCTGCCGAATCCTGACACACAGGCTGGTGTTTTTACTTAGATACTTTTTTAAGTGTACTGTAGCACATTTTTCTGCCTTCTTAAGTGCATACCACATACATACATCTAAGTAGTGTACTATTTTATACCTGGTAAACTCTCAAGGGCTTAGATACTGTGAAAGGCCAGGGAAAAGTTATCACCGGCTGGTGTTTTACTAAAATACGTTTTTTTAAGTGTACTGTAGCACATGTTTCTGTTTATTGTACTATGAAATTACAGACAATGGTATACAACTGCTGCTGTTCTAGACAAATACTGTTTTAAGTGTAGTGAAGCGTATTGTACTCCACTCATATACGCAATAAGTATGTCCGGCAGAGTACTGCCAGGATGTGCACAGAGGAGTGGCAGAGGCCTAAATTCATCAGGTGCAGGCAGAGGTCCCAGCAGAGTAGGGGTGTGTACCAGCCTGAGTTGCAGCGAGAGGTCTGCGTTCTCGGTGTCAGCTAGCAGTTGTGTCGTGACCAGCAACCCATCAGCCGTGATTGATCGGTTCACTCGGTCATCCACTTCAAGTGACATTCAACAGTCGGTGGGCTCCTCGGACTCAACCCTCAGTTGGCAAGGCCCTCATGCTGCTGCTTCCACCTCCAGGCTCTATCATTGTGCTTCTCTGTGGTCTCCTCATGCTAATGCTACGACCTCCAGGCTCTGTAATTGTGCTGCTCTATGGTCTCCTCATTCTGATGCTGCAACCTCCAGTCAGCTCTCATTCTGCTCGATGGTCTCCTCATGCTCATGCTACCACCTCCACGCTCTGTCATTGTGCGACCATATGGTCTCCTCATGCTGATGCTACCACATCCAGGCTCTGTCATTCTGCCACCATATGGTCTCCTCATGCTGATGCTGCCTCCTCCAGGCTCTCTAATTGTGCTGCTCTATGGTCTCCTCTTGCTGATGCTGACACCTCCAGGCTCTCTCATTGTGCTGCTCTATGGTTTCCTCATGCTGATGCTACCACCTACAGGCACTGTCATTGTGCCGCCATATGGTCTCCTCATGCTGATGCTGCCACCTCCATGCTCTCTAATTGTGCTGCTATGGATACTGCAAAACATAATTAAGGAGCTGGTCCCCAGTTTCAGAAATTCCTCTCCATTAGGGTCACTTTCAGGACTCCTGATGCTGCCACCTCCAGGCTGTCTCATTCAGCCAATATATGGTCTCCTCATGCTTCAGCCAACTCCAGGCTGTGCCATTCAGCCACTATATGGTCTCCTCATGCTGCAGCCACCTCCAGGCTGTACCATTAAGACACTATATGGTCTCCTCATGCCGCCACAAACTCCAGGCTGTGCCATTCAGCAACTATATGGTCTCCTCATGCTTCAGCCACCTCCAGGTTGTACCATTCATATCCAGTAGAGATGATAGGGCATCTTTTAAAAGATTTTTAGGAAGTCCTTTAGTGTGGCTGAAATGGAAAACAAAGTAGATTAAAAACCTGTATAATAAATAATCACTGGGTTTATATGTTCTTCGTTGACAGGGGCATGTATAGGCACATGATCTTAGAAGGATTTTCTAGGCAAAAGTATAAATTTATTAAAACATAACCAAAAAAAGAGTACAGAAACAATGTTAATGTCACGATGCCGGCTGGCAGGAGGTGGATCCTCTGTGCCAGAGAGGGATTGGCGTGGACCGTGCTAGTGGACCAGTTCTAAGTCACTACTGGTTTTCACCAGAGCCCGCCGCAAAGCGGGATGGTCTTGCTGCGGCGGTAGTGACCAGATCGTATCCACTAGCAACGGCTCAACCTCTCTGACTGCTGAAGATAGGCGCGGTACAAGGGAGTAGACAGAAGCAAGGTCGGACGTAGCAGAAGGTCGGGGCAGGCAGCAAGGATCGTAGTCAGGGGCAACGGCAGGAGGTCTGGAACACAGGCTAGGAACACACAAGGAAACGCTTTCAGTGGCACAATGGCAACAAGATCCGGCGAGGGAGTGCAGGGGAAGTGAGGTATAAACAGGGAGTGCACAGGTGAACACACTAATTAGAACCACTGCGCCAATCAGCGGCGCAGTGGCCCTTTAAATCGCAGAGACCCGGCGCGCGCGCGCCCTAGGGAACGGGGCCGCGCGCGCCGGGACAGGACCGACGGAGAGCGAGTCAGGTACGGGAGCCGGGGTGCGCATCGCGAGCGGGCGCCACCCGCTTCGCGAATCGCATCCCGGCTGGAGGCGGTATCGCAGCGCACCGGGTCAGTGGATCTGACCGGAGCGCTGCAGTAGCGAGAGTGTAGCGAGCGCTCCGGGGAGGAGCGGGGACCCGGAGCGCTCGGCGTAACAGTACCCCCCCCTTGGGTCTCCCCCTCTTCTTAGAGCCTGAGAACCTGAGGAGCAGACTTTTGTCTAGGATATTGTCCTCAGGTTCCCAGGATCTCTCTTCAGGCCCACAACCCTCCCAATCGACTAAAAAAAAGGTTTTCCCTCTGACCTTCTTGGAGGCCAGTATCTCCTTTACGGAGAAGATGTCCGAGGAGCCGGAAACAGGAGTGGGAGAAACAAGTTTGGGAGAGAAACGGTTGATGACGAGTGGTTTAAGAAGAGAAACGTGAAAGGCATTAGGAATACGAAGAGAAGGAGGGAGAAGAAGTTTGTAAGAGACAGGATTAATCTGGCACAAAATTTTGAAAGGACCAAGATAGCGTGGTCCCAATTTGTAGCTAGGGACACGGAAGTGGACATATTTAGCGGAGAGCCATACCTTGTCTCCAGGAGAAAAAATGGGGGAAGCTCTTCTTTTCTTATCAGCAAACTTCTTCATGCGTGATGAAGCCTGTAAGAGAGAATTTTGGGTCTCTTTCCATATGGTGGAAAGATCACGAGATATTTCATCCACAGCGGGCAAACCAGAGGGCAAGGGAGTAGGGAGGGGGGGAAGAGGGTGACGGCCGTACACCACGAAAAATGGGGATTTGGAGGAAGATTCAGAGACTCTGAAGTTATACGAGAATTCGGCCCATGGTAGAAGATCTGCCCAGTCATCCTGGCGGGAGGAAACAAAATGCCGTAAATAATCACCCAGGACCTGGTTAATTCTTTCTACTTGCCCATTGGATTGAGGATGATATGCAGAAGAAAAGTTTAATTTAATCTTGAGTTGTTTACAGAGAGCCCTCCAGAATTTTGACACGAATTGGACGCCTCTATCCGAGACGATCTGCGTGGGCAACCCGTGAAGACGAAAAATGTGTACAAAAAATTGTTTTGCCAACTGAGGCGCTGAAGGAAGACCAGGAAGAGGGATGAAATGTGCCATCTTGGAGAATCGATCAACGACCACCCAAACAACAGTGTTGCCACGGGATGGGGGTAAGTCTGTAATAAAGTCCATACCAATCAGAGACCAAGGCTGTTCGGGGACAGGCAGAGGATGAAGAAGACCAGCGGGCTTCTGGCGAGGAGTCTTATCCCGGGCACAGACAGTGCAGGCTCGCACAAAATCCACAACATCCGTCTCCAGAGTCGGCCACCAATAGAAACGAGAGATGAGTTGCAAGGATTTCTTGATGCCCGCATGACCTGCGAGATGGGAGGAGTAACCCCATTTGAGGATTCCGAGGCGTTGGCGTGGAGAGACGAAGGTCTTCCCTGGAGGAGTTTGCCTGATGGAGGCTGGAGAAGTGGAGATCAGGCAGTCAGGAGGAATGATGTGTTGCGGAGAGAGCTCTACTTCCGAGGCATCCGAGGAACGAGAGAGAGCATCGGCCCTAATGTTCTTATCGGCAGGCCGAAAGTGAATTTCAAAATTAAATCGGGCAAAGAACAGAGACCACCTGGCCTGGCGAGGATTCAGCCGTTGGGCAGACTGGAGATAGGAGAGGTTCTTGTGATCGGTGTAAATAATAACTGGAAATCTTGATCCCTCCAGCAGATGCCTCCATTCCTCAAGTGCTAATTTAATGGCTAGAAGCTCTCGATCCCCGATGGAGTAGTTCCTCTCCGCCGGAGAGAAGGTCCTAGAAAAAAAACCACAAGTAACAGCATGCCCGGAAGAATTTTTTTGTAGAAGGACCGCTCCAGCTCCTACTGAGGAGGCATCAACCTCCAATAGGAAGGGTTTAGATGGGTCAGGTCTGGAGAGCACGGGAGCCGAAGAAAAGGCAGACTTGAGCTGTTTAAAGGCGTCTTCCGCTTGAGGAGGCCATGACTTAGGATTGGCATTCTTTTTGGTCAAAGCCACGATAGGAGCCACAATGGTGGAAAAATGTGGAATAAATTGTCTGTAATAATTAGCGAACCCCAAAAAACGTTGGATAGCACGGAGTCCGGAGGGGCGTGGCCAATCTAAGACGGCAGAGAGTTTGTCTGGATCCATTTGTAGTCCCTGGCCAGAGACCAAGTATCCTAGGAAAGGAAGAGATTGACATTCAAACAGACATTTCTCCATTTTGGCATAAAGTTGATTGTCACGAAGTCTCTGAAGAACCATGCGGACATGCTGGCGGTGTTCTTCTAGATTGGCAGAAAAAATCAGGATATCGTCCAGATATACAACAACACAGGAATATAAGAGATCACGAAAAATTTCGTTAACAAAGTCTTGGAAGACGGCAGGGGCGTTGCACAGGCCAAAGGGCATGACCAGATACTCAAAGTGTCCATCTCTAGTGTTAAATGCCGTTTTCCATTCATCCCCCTCTCTGATGCGGATGAGATTATAAGCACCTCTTAAGTCCAGTTTGGTAAAGATGTGGGCACCTTGGAGGCGATCAAAGAGTTCAGAGATGAGAGGTAGGGGGTAGCGGTTCTTTACCGTGATTTTATTAAGACCGCGGTAGTCAATGCAAGGACGTAGGGAGCCATCTTTTTTGGACACAAAGAAAAATCCGACTCCGGCAGGAGAGGAGGATTTGCGGATAAAGCCCTTTTTTAAATTTTCCTGGATGTACTCAGACATAGCAAGAGTCTCTGGGGCAGAGAGAGGATAAATTCTGCCCCGGGGTGGAGTAGTGCCCGGGAGGAGGTCAATAGGACAGTCATAAGGCCTGTGAGGAGGTAGAGTCTCAGCTTGTTTTTTGCAAAAAACATCCGCAAAGTCCATATAGACCTTAGGGAGACCGGTTACAGGGGGAACCACAGAGTCACGGCAAGGAGTACTGGGAACCGGTTTAAGGCAGTCCTTGAAACAAGAGGGGCCCCAACTCTTGATCTCCCCAGTGGACCAATCCAGGGTTGGGGAATGGTGTTGAAGCCAGGGTAGTCCAAGGAGAATTTCGGAAGTGCAATTGGAGAGGACCAAAAACTCAATTTTCTCGTGATGAGGTCCGATGCACATTAGGAGGGGCTCTGTGCGGAAACGTATGGTACAGTCCAATCTTTCATTGTTAACACAATTGATGTAGAGGGGTCTGGCGAGACTGGTCACCGGAATGTTGAACCTGTTGACGAGAGAGGCCAAAATAAAATTTCCTGCAGATCCGGAATCCAAGAAGGCCATAGTAGAGAAGGAGAAGGTAGAGGCAGATATCCGCACAGACACAGTAAGACGTGGAGAAGCAGAGTTGACATCAAGGACTGTCTCACCTTTGTGCGGAGTCAGCGTACGTCTTTCCAGGCGGGGAGGACGGATAGGACAATCCTTCAGGAAGTGTTCGGTACCGGCACAGTACAGGCAGAGATTCTCCATGCGGCGTCGTGTCCTCTCTTGAGGTGTCAGGCGAGACCGGTCGACCTGCATAGCCTCCACGGCGGGAGGCACAGGAACGGATTGCAGGGGACCAGAGGAGAGAGGAGCCGGGGAGAAAAAACGCCTCGTGCGAACAAAGTCCATATCCTGGCGGAGCTCCTGACGCCTTTCGGAAAAACGCATGTCAATGCGAGTGGCTAGATGAATGAGTTCATGTAGGTTAGCAGGAATTTCTCGTGCGGCCAGAACATCTTTAATGTTGCTGGATAGGCCTTTTTTAAAGGTCGCGCAGAGGGCCTCATTATTCCAGGATAGTTCTGAAGCAAGAGTACGGAATTGTACGGCGTACTCGCCAACGGAAGAATTACCCTGGACCAGGTTCAACAGGGCAGTCTCAGCAGAAGAGGCTCGGGCAGGTTCCTCAAAGACACTTCGAATTTCCGAGAAGAAGGAGTGTACAGAGGCAGTGACGGGGTCATTGCGGTCCCAGAGCGGTGTGGCCCATGACAGAGCTTTTCCAGACAGAAGGCTGACTACGAAAGCCACCTTAGACCTTTCAGTAGGAAACTGGTCCGACATCATCTCCAAGTGCAGGGAACATTGAGAAAGAAAGCCACGGCAAAATTTAGAGTCCCCATCAAATTTATCCGGCAAGGATAGTCGTAGGCCTGAAGCGGCCACTCGCTGCGGAGGAGGTGCAGGAGCTGGCGGAGGAGATGATTGCTGAAGCTGTGGTAGTAGCTGCTGTAGCATCACGGTCAGTTGAGACAGCTGGTGGCCTTGTTGCGCTATCTGTTGTGACTGCTGGGCGACCACCGTGGTGAGGTCGGCGACAACTGGCAGAGGAACTTCAGCGGGATCCATGGCCGGATCTACTGTCACGATGCCGGCTGGCAGGAGGTGGATCCTCTGTGCCAGAGAGGGATTGGCGTGGACCGTGCTAGTGGACCGGTTCTAAGTCACTACTGGTTTTCACCAGAGCCCGCCGCAAAGCGGGATGGTCTTGCTGCGGCGGTAGTGACCAGGTCGTATCCACTAGCAACGGCTCAACCTCTCTGACTGCTGAAGATAGGCGCGGTACAAGGGAGTAGACAGAAGCAAGGTCGGATGTAGCAGAAGGTCGGGGCAGGCAGCAAGGATCGTAGTCAGGGGCAACGGCAGGAGGTCTGGAACACAGGCTAGGAACACACAAGGAAACGCTTTCACTGGCACAATGGCAACAAGATCCGGCGAGGGAGTGCAGGGGAAGTGAGGTATAAATAGGGAGTGCACAGGTGAACACACTAATTAGAACCACTGCGCCAATCAGCGGCGCAGTGGCCCTTTAAATCGCAGAGACCCGGCGCGCGCGCGCCCTAGGGAGCGGGGCCGCGCGCGCCGGGACAGGACCGACGGAGAGCGAGTCAGGTACGGGAGCCGGGGTGCGCATCGCGAGCGGGCGCCACCCGCATCGCGAATCGCATCCCGGCTGGAGGCGGTATCGCAGCGCACCGGGTCAGTGGATCTGACCGGAGCGCTGCAGTAGCGAGAGTGTAGCGAGCGCTCCGGGGAGGAGCGGGGACCCGGAGCGCTCGGCGTAACAGTTAATCTCCATAATAGCATATTGTCACCACCAACAACAAAAAGAGTGATGATGAACGCACTAGTGCTGATCTGGAGATCACGGGGTCCCAGTGGCCAGACCCCCACAATCACACAGGTTTGCATGGGGGATAACATGTGTAGGGGTGGAGTACCTCTTTAAACCCCTGCAATGAAGGAAACAAGGTATACAAGCTTCTGCCAGAAGATGTAGACCTGTTGGCTAGTCCACCAAATGTGGAGCATGGACCCTAATTCAGAGCAACTCCTGAAGCAGAGAAATGAAACTAATGGGTAAATGGCATGTAATTTTGCTAGAACATAATAAGATCTATGGAGAATTTTTAGGACGTCTCTACAAGGCACACTTGCCAGCTACCCTTACTTAACTGTGTACAACATGAATTCCAGGACAATAAAGGTGGTGTCACCTCAAGATTGTTTTCCTACCTGTGTCATGAATGGCAATTTCTTGTCCTTAGGAGGCTTGTTAAATGCTGAATATAAGAGGGAGAGAGAACCAGTTTGTAGGGGAGAATAGATGGCAAAATCCAAGAAGGTAGAGTCAATTAAAATATTTGGGGGACTAAGAAGTGTAAAAAGGAGAATACCTGAATGAGTCTTAACCTACTTATCAATTATATATAAAATTGTCATGTTATTTAACCTGAGTGATATTCATAGATACATACTTTCAGGCATACATACTATTAGACAGTGACAGAAATGGTCATCAGGGATCATTATATTTCCCCAAGGTACTTCTCATATGTGGATGCCAGGTTTTAGGAAGCACATATCTCATCCAAGGAAAGCTGGGTGAGATATGGGAAATTCAAAAACTCCCCTTAAACATCCCTGGTGAGACTTAGCTTGCTAGGGACTTTGTTAAGTCCTGTTGTCGCGCCTGGATTTTTATGGGATAAAATACAAGCGTGATAGTGGGGCTCTTCTTGGGCCAGTCTAGTTTTTCAGACTAGTCCAGATCAACATTGGTGCTAAGGACAACTCGCCACTGAGTTTTAAAACTAGGTGAAAGTCATCTGCACCTAAATCCTTATCAAATTTCTCCCAGGGAGGTTGTTGTTATAGAATTCCTTGGGAATGTCAGAAATTTGCTTTGATACCTTGTGTACAGTCTTTAAAGTTGTAATTTCTTTAATTACTTCTACTAGTACTATATGTACTTTCCTAACTACTCTTGAGTGTCTTCAGAGTACAGTGTGCAATGATGCCTTATTAATGCCATCATCTTCTATTTTGTTTATTAGAAATTGTGTAAATGGATTATTAAAATAAGAAAACAAGGGTCTGCTTTCCTATGCAATATAACCATGCCTATGCAATATAACCTGCCTGAACCATGAGCCAATGGGGATGCCCACCGACCTAAATAGATACATCTGTCCCCATACACAAATGGAGGGATCTATTAATCAAGGCTTATGGTACTTGAAACAGCTGGTGGGAACTGCCCTATTGACTAGGGGTGTAGAAAGTATGATAGTGATTAGAGATGAGCGAACTTTTGAAAAATTCGATTCAGCCGATTCACCGAATTTTCCTAAAAATTTATTTTTGGGTTGAATTTATTTGCGGCTTATCTGTATTAAAAATGGCTATTTCTGGCCTACAGAGAGTCTCAATGGGGGGGGGGGGGGGGGGGAGGGGTAGAACAGTTTGCTTTGTTCTAACAGGCATAGGGAGTGTGCTGTGTTAGTGAAATAATACTGTTATTCAGTATGACATGCAGATTACAGGCATTGCTATTAGAATCACTGCGGCAGAGCATCGATGTGGCAGCAGGGAGACCATATGGTGTCAAAATTTAAAAAGATAAATACATTTTCATCATGTCATTTTTATTTAATTTAATAAAAATGTATTAAAAAAAATTAAGTATCCATTCTAGTGAGAATCGAGCTGGCGGTCCTCCACCAGGTGAGATACCACCTGTTCCAGCCCCTGCCTCTCAGCACCCCCCTGACTATGAAAGTGCAAATGTTTCATTTAATCAGTTATGGTTCATTGTTATCGCACCAAGCTGTTTCATTGGATTCTTGTGATAATTCCACAGGTAATATGATGTAGCCGACCATAGGGCCTTAGTCTTGAAAAGATTACATAGATTTTTTTTAATTAAAATGTAAGATTTATATTAGATTCCAAAGTTTAATGTCCCGGTGTTTACTTTGAATTAATACTGTATGACTACAAAACCCAATCTTACAAGTAATCACGTCGCGGCACAATGACAGAGCCTAAAGGTGGCAGCAGCATGAGGAGACCATAATCTCGCAGAAAGACACAGCCTGGAATTGGAATTTAAGCTAATGCTGAATGACAAAGCCTGGAGCAGGCGGCAGCATGAGTAGACACTAGGACTTCACAAGCCCTAAGATTAAAAGATACATTTTAAAATTGAAATTGAAGAATTATGTTAACTAGTGCTACCATAAAATATTTGCAGGTAATGTCCCAGGCCAGCAGCATCAGTAAACCATATATTGGCTGAATGACAAAGCCTGGAGTTGGCAGAAGCATGAGGAGACCATTGAAATTTAAGATTTTGAAATTGAAATTTAAGATTTTGAAATTGAAATTTTAGCTAACACTCCCAAGTTTTAGTGTCCTTGGCCCCGGCATGTGGGTTCAAAGGACCAAATCTAACAAGGAGTCACATTTCACATGGCGGCACAATGACAGAGCCTGGAGTAGGCATCATTATAAGGAGACCATATAGTGGCTGAATGGCACAGCCTGGAGTTTGTGGCAGCATGAGGAGACCATATAGGGTCTGAATGGCACAGCCTGGAGGTGACTGAAGCATGAGGAGACCATATAGTGGCTGAATTGCACAGTCTGGAGGTGGCTGAGGCATGAGGAGACCATATAGTGGCTAAATGGCACATCCTAGAGTTTGTGGCAGTGTGAGGAGACCATATAGTGACAGAGCCTAAAGGTGGCAGCAGCATGAGGAGACCATAATCTCGCAGAAAGACACAGCCTGGAATTGGAATTTAAGCTAATGCTGAATGACAAAGCCTGGAGCAGGCGGCAGCATGAGTAGACACTAGGACTTCACAAGCCCTAAGATTAAAAGATAAATTTTAAAATTGAAATTGAAGAATTATGTTAACTAGTGCTACCATAAAATATTTGCAGGTAATGTCCCAGGCCCAGCAGCATCAGTAAACCATATATTGGCTGAATGACAAAGCCTGGAGTTGGCAGAAGCATGAGGAGACCATTGAAATTTAAGATTTTGAAATTGAAATTTAAGATTTTGAAATTGAAATTTTAGCTAACACTCCCAAGTTTTAGTGTCCTTGGCCCCGGCATGTGGGTTCAAAGGACCAAATCTAACAAGGAGTCACATTTCACATGGCGGCACAATGACAGAGCCTGGAGTAGGCATCATTATAAGGAGACCATATAGTGGCTGAATGGCACAGCCTGGAGTTTGTGGCAGCATGAGGAGACCATATAGGGTCTGAATGGCACAGCCTGGAGGTGACTGAAGCATGAGGAGACCATATAGTGGCTGAATTGCACAGTCTGGAGGTGGCTGAGGCATGAGGAGACCATATAGTGGCTAAATGGCACATCCTAGAGTTTGTGGCAGTGTGAGGAGACCATATAGTGTCAGAATGGAACAGCCTGAAGGTGGCTGAAGAAACATCAGGAGTCCTGAAAGTGACCCGGCGATGGAGTGGTGTGGTGGGTGGCAATACTAGTACCCAGTGATGAAGGTGGGTGAAAAAAGGTCTGATGCGGAGGAATGTTTGTAACTGGGGAGCAGCGCCTTAAATCTGTTTGGCACTAACCATATTTGTGAATTGTTGGTGTGGCACCATGGTCAATCTACTCTGATGCATCAGGCATTGGTGGGTGGAAATCCTGGCTGATTCATGCCTGATTAATCTTCACAAAGGTTAGTCTCTCCACATTTTTTGTGGACAGACGACTTCTCCTTGGGGCGACTATGGCTCCTGTCCTGATGGCACACTATTGGCTGGGCAGGACAGCATTTCCAGGGCACACTCTGCTATTTGTGGCCACAAATCAAGTTTGTCAAGGTATGCCACCACCTGCTGGTTCAGGTCCTGCTACAGGTCTACCTGCTGCTGAGGAGTTGCTTTACTATGCGGGGGAAGAAAGGTACTCATCAGCGACTGTAGACTCAGGCTGCTGATCGAGCTGGTACTGCTCCTGTCACCCCACGCCTCCCCTCTCCAGCAGCCATGGCAGTGGAAGGTGAGCGCAGGGATCCCCTCGATTCAGACCTGCGAGAGGATGGACGATGGTGCCAATAGGCAACGGCCAACTGACTATGTAGGATGCCTCTGTAGTAGGTCAGTTTGTCCTCTCTCATTAAGTGTAAAAAAGGCCCCTATTTTGTGGTGTTACAGAGGGTCCATATGGTGTAGAGCCAGAAGTAATCCTGCTGCCGAATGGTGACAATTCGGCTGTCACTACGCAAGCGAGCGTGCATCGTGACATTTATGCAAGTGACTCGGAGGGACTCCATCTCCACTGCATACTGCCACGGTGTGTCTGGGTCCCCTGTCTCGCCTTCTTCATAACCCTCTGGCTCCTCTGGCTGCTCCTGCTCCTCCTCTCTTGTCAGATTACTAGAAAAACCACCCATTTTGCAAAACCTAAACTGTGCTCCACTGTGCCGCTCCTCCTCCTCCTCTAGTTGAGCTGCCGCAGGGCTCATGTGGCAGTGAGATGTATGCACCACGTCTCCAGTGCCCTGATCCGCCATTGTTTCCAATACGTGTTGTAAGAAATTAAGCAGTGGAATGATGTCGTTCATCCCGTAATCCTAGCGATTTACTAATAATGTGGCTTCCTCAAAGGGCCTGAGCAAATGGCAGGTGTCACATATGAGCTGCCACTGGTTCACATTGAAGTTACACAGAGGAGTACCTCTATCCGCTTGGATCATCAAGAAATCGGTGATGGCTTTTCTCTGTTCCTACAGTCAGTCCAACATATGGAGGGTGGAATTCCAACGTGTGGCAACGTCACAAATCAGACTATGTTGGGGCCACCGTTCCTGACGCTGCAGCTCAAGGTGGGTGTGCTCTGCGGTCTAAAAGTGGCTGAAGTGCATGCAAAGTTTCCTTCCCATTGTTAGGATGTCTTGCAAATGGGGGGAACATTTTAGGAACCACTTCACAACCATATTGAAGATGGCGCATGACTCATCCTTGCCAGTCGCAGCGCATGCAAGATGTTTTTCCTGTTGTCAGTCAACATGGTTCTCATTTCCAGTTTTCGTGGAGTAAGCCATGCTCTGATTTCTTTGCAAATGACTTTTAGCAGTTTCTCCCCTGTGTGACTTCGTTCACCAAGGCAAACCATGTGAAGAACAGCATGACACCGCTGTGCCCTGCACACATGGTATGCTGAAGGGCCACTGAGACTTTTCTGGGCAGTGGAGGCTCAGCGGAGTCGCACACTGTAACAGGACCAACATCCCGAGAGCATGGAGGAGGAAGCAGCGTGACCTTTCCAAGTTGGTGTTGAGGCTGTGAAGGAACCACATTCACCCAGTGAGCCGTAAAGGACATGTTTTGTCCCTGACCATCGTTGCAGCTCCAGACATCAGTGCTGCCGTGCCCTTTGGTACACACTTACAGGCTCAAGGACTGACCCACCTTCTCCTCCACAAACGTGTACAGGACTGGTACTGCTTTCTTCGCAAAGAAATGACAGCTTGGCACTCTCCACCTCGGCTCGGCACAAGCCATCAGTTCTCTGAAAGGTGCAGAGTCCACTACTTGAAAAGGGAGGGACTGCAGCACCAGCAATTTGGACAGGAGCACATTCAGCTTCTGCGCTGTTGGATGAGTGGGCCATACTGTTGTCTCTTGGACTTGGCTTCGCCGATGGATTGTATGCGTAAGGACTGACTAAAAGTAGGACAAAGCTCCCTTCGGCTGAGGTGGACCACTACCTAGGAGCCACGGTTCTCCCAGGCCGCTTTTTGGTGGCGCAGCATATGTTAATGCAGGGCCGTGGTGCCAAAATTGAGACCCTGGCCACGCTTCACCTTCTGTCGACATATCTTGCATGTGGCTATGTTAACTTCCTCCGGATGCTTGATGAAAAACTGCCACCCTGCCAAGTAGCTGATTTTCCCACTAACAGTCCACACTAATTGACTGCTACGGCTGCCGTCTCCAGGAACTTCTGTTCCACTACCTCCCAGGAATGTAGGCTGCCGTGAAGCAGGTGGTCTCCCCTGGGCATGTTTGGCTCCAGAATTTCCACTTCTGCCACCATTGTGACTGCCAACCATGCTACCATCTGGCTGGTTCAGCTGCTGCCTCACAGGCAACCTGCAACTCTCTTCTCCTGATGATGATGAAGCCCCTACTGCACCCAGCTCCCAATTGCGATTGGCTTCATCATCATCATCGTGTCATCGTTGTGTCTGCATGTCACTGATGTGTTCCTCAGCAGTGTCTGCTTCAGGACCCTGAACGCTGGCAACACCATCTGAGGAACCCCCCGACTGTTTACTGGGGGTATCAGATGTCACTTGGGATGAAGTGGATGACCGTGTTAACCAATTGATGACTGCAGATGGGTTGCTGGTCAATACACGACCGATAGCTGATACTGGGAGCTCAGGCCTCTTGCTGCGACTCCTGCTGCCACTTGCCCCTAGTCTGCTGCGACCTCTGCCTGATGAATTTAGGCCTCTTCCACTCCTCTGTGCACGTCCTGGCACTTCTCTGCCTGACATACTTAGTGCATATATGAGGGTAGTACAATATGCTTCACTATGCTTAAAACAGTATTTGGATAGAACAGCAGCAGCTGTGTACTTTTGGCTGGACTTTCACAGTATTTAGGCCCTTGACAGATTAACAGCTACAAAATAGTACACTACGTAGATGTAGGTCTGTGGTATGCACTTATGAGGGCAGAAAAATGCTCTACAGTAAGCTTAAAAAAAGCACTGGGGTAAAACACCAGATTAAAAGGTACAAAAAAAAGTACACTACTTAGATGTACATATGTGGTATGCACTTATGAGGGGAAAAAAATGAGCTACAGTACACTTAAAAAAGTATCTGAGTACACCAACCGGTGAGCACTTTTGCCTGGACTTTCACAGTATCTAGGTCCTTGACAGATTAACAGGTACAAAATAGTACACTATTTATATATAGGTATGTGGTATGCACTTATGAGTCCAAAAAATGCTCTACAGTACACTTATAAAAGCACTGGGGTAAAACACCGGCCAGTGATTACTTATTCCTAGACTTTCACAGTATCTTGGCGCTTGACAGATTAACAGGTACAAAATAATACACTACTTAGATGTACGTATGTGGTATGCACTTATGAGGGAAGAAAAATGTGCTACAGTACACTTTAAAAAGTATATGAGTAGAACACCAGCCGGTGAGTACTTTTGCCTGGACTTTCACAGTATCTAGGCACTTGACAGATTAGCAGGTACAAAATAGTTTTATACTTAGATGTAGATATGTGGTATGCACTTATGAGGGCAGAAAATGCGCTACAGTACGCTTAAAAATACATATTTTTGCACAACACCAGCAGTACACAGTAGCTGTGTACTAATCCCAAAATTGCACTCTCTCACAGACTATTAGGAATGGACTGCTGGGTATTATACCATCTACAGACTAGTATAAACAGCAGATTTGTTGTGGAACAAAGACACAGAATTGTGCTGAAAAATTATTTCTGCCTCCTCTGCTAAGGTTTATGAAGTTGAGGCAGCTTGTTGAAATGTATGAGGCAACACACAGCTATCTGCCCCTCTCTGTAATACAATGCTGTAGAAAGTGACTGGGAGTTTAATGGCTGCAGTAAAAAAAAAATGTCAGTGAAAAAAAGCACTGCTCTCTGTCCACCAAAACGCTGATGGGACTAGGAGGTGAAACACTGCTGTAATAAGCTTTTCTGTGTAACACACACACAGGCTGTCCTTCCTATCTCTGCAGAGTAATATGGTTGCCGATTATGTAGGGCTGTTACATCACAGGGGTGACTGGCTGCATCCTGCATGTGATTCAGGGTCAGCCCACCTACCTACCTTCCGCCTTGCCTTCCTGCCTTCCCAGCGTTCCTTGCCCCATGTACTGACATGTGGATCCGCCATTTTAGATGCCCTGGAACCTGGACGGCACTAAATGGAGTTTAATGAAGCAATTTGTGCCATAGAATCCCGACGATAATCACGTTAGTTGCTAATCGGATTTTTCAAGAAATTCGTAACGAGTTCGGGTTCGTCAGCTTCGATTCGCTCATCTCTACAAGTGATGAATTGTTCCCTTTGAAACAGGTCTGTTTCAAGTCAGCGGGGCAATGATGGAATACCATCACTTCCCCATTGGCGTTGATTTTGACTACTGGACTTCATTTTTTTAGTAGTTATTTAATGCTTATAATAGTGTAATACTCTTTTTATAACTATTACTTACTTGCAATTATAACTTCTACTAGTCATTTTTATTTATTTATTTCACTTAGTCTATAGAAGTTGAAAAGGCAACTGGAAAAAGTTAGAATTTTTCCCATATGCCCTTCAGTCCCCTTTCAACTTTTCCTTTCGGCTTTGGGATGATAAGTACAAGGCAGCAGTGACTGTACTACTCCCTTTTATAAAAATAGATTTGCGCAATTACCCAAGAAACTTGAGCGCACAGGAAAAGTTTGTGAAACTACCGTCTAAATTTCCTTTTGGGTCTTGCATGACTGTATTAGTCTGTTCACACAATCAATTGTGTTAGAAACTAAATCCAAGTGTCTAGTGTACCATGAACTGAAAGTTTCTTTCAACACACACTGCAGTAGTGGCTTGGCGTTTCTCCAAGCTCATAAACTTGGTATGCGATCAAAAGGTTGTGACATAGCTCCAGAAGATTAATAATTCTCGCTTTAGAAGAAACAAACAAAGCCACAAGACAAATGAATATGCTTCTATTTTGTAGTGTGTGACCTGAGGAGGCATAAACAAGCTGTTCCAAACTTGACTTTGCTCCTATTACTTTACATAAATCTACATTTGCATTTCATTTTGCCATTCCTTCATTTTCTTAATTAGACCTTAATGAAATCTTCTAATGTGAGAAAGCTGATGATGTGCTCGCTCCTCTTGGAATGTTGGGGGATCCGCTCTCTTCTGATGGATTTTATTAAAGAGGAACTTCGATGCATACCTAATGAAACAATTCTTGAGCCGCAGTTGCCATAGAGATTATTTGTGCAGACTGGACAAAAATCTTTGCTACAGTAGAAGAGAATTATTATACCCATGGGTATGCAATAGCATCTCATCAAACAGTTTATGAGCTACAAGTCTTTATGACAATAAAAGCTAAACATAGAAAAATAAACTTTGGGACAAGTTTCTAAAAAAACATAAATAAATAAATAAAGAGCCTATGTCTATTAAAATAACTTTTCCAATTGTTATTTTTTATAAACACATTGTTTCTGTATGAGCATAACAAATTGGATTCATTGTTTTGAATAGAAAGATTTTCTGCTATTCATTTTAGATCTGGACTTTTCTATCCTCCCCCCATAATTCCTGGTCTTCCTCTGTTCATTTGTTTAATTTTTAATTGAGCTTTATTAAAACCATATAATCTCTCAGCATCGGTGAAAAGAGAACTACATCCAACATGTCATGTTTAAATATTTGATGGAGGCTTATTGTTGTTGTTACGCCTAGCGCTCCGGGTCCCCGCTCCTCCCCGGAGCGCTCACGGCGTCCTTCTCCCTGCAGCGCCCCGGTCAGTCCCGCTGACCGGGAGCGCTGCACTGTTTTGGCCGTTGGGGATGCGATTCGCACAGCGGGACGCGCCCGCTCGCGAATCGCATCCCAGGTCACTTACACGTCCCGGTCCCCTGCTGTCATGTGCTGGCGCGCGCGGCTCCGCTCTCTAGGGCGCGCGCGCGCCAGCTCTCTGAGACTTAAAGGGCCAGTGCACCAATGATTGGTGCCTGGCCCAATTAGCTTAATTGGCTCCCACCTGCTCCCTGCCTTTATCTAGTCTCCTCCCTTGCACTCCCCGGCCGGATCTTGTTGCCTTGTGCCAGTGAAAGCGTTTAGTGTGTCCAAAGCCTGTGTACCTGAACTTCTGCTACCCATCCTGACTACGAACCTTGCCGCCTGCCCCCGACCTTCTGCTACGTCTGACCTTGCTTCTGCCTACTCCCTTGTACCGCGCCTATCTTCAGCAGCCAGAGAGGTGAGCCGTTGCTAGTGGATACGACCTGGTCACTACCGCCGCAGCAAGACCATCCCGCTTTGCGGCGGGCTCTGGTGAAAACCAGTAGTGGCTTAGAACCGGTCCACTAGCACGGTCCACGCCAATCCCTCTCTGGCACAGAGGATCCACTACCTGGAAGCCGAATCGTGACAGTAGATCCGGCCATGGATCCCGCTGAGGTGCCGCTGCCAAGTCTCGCTGATCTTCCCACGGTGGTCGCTCAGCAATCGCAGCAGATTGCCCAACAAGGACAGCAGCTGTCGCAGTTGACCGCCATGTTACAGCAAATTCTGCCTCTGCTACAGCAGCAACCATCTCCTCCGCCAGCTCCTGCACCTCCTCCGCAGCGAGTGGCCGCTCCTAACCTCCGCTTGTCCCTGCCGGACAAATTTGATGGGGACTCCAGACTCTGCCGTGGATTTTTGTCTCAGTGTTCCCTGCATATGGAGATGTTGTCAGACTTGTTTCCTACAGAACGGTCTAAGGTGGCATTCGTAGTAAGTCTTCTTTCTGGAAAGGCCTTGTCTTGGGCCACACCGCTCTGGGACCGCAATGATCCTGCCACAGCCACAGTCCAGTCCTTCTTTGCTGAAGTCCGAAGTGTCTTTGAGGAACCTGCCCGAGCCTCTTCTGCTGAGACTGCCTTGCTGAACCTGGTCCAGGGTAATTCTTCCGTTGGCGAGTACGCCATACAATTCCGTACTTTTGCTTCTGAACTATCCTGGAATAATGAGGCTCTCTGCGCGACCTTTAAAAAAGGCCTATCCAGTCGCATCAAGGATGTGCTGGCCGCACGAGAGATTCCTGCCAACCTCCAAGAACTCATCCATTTGGCTACCCGCATTGACATGCGTTTTTCTGAGCGACACCAAGAGCTCCGCCAGGGAAAAGACTTAGATCTCTGGGCACCTCTCCCACAGCATCCTTTGCAGTCTTCGCCTGGGCCTCCCGCCGAGGAGGCCATGCAAGTGGATCGGTCTCGCCTGACCCAGGAAGAGAGGAATCGCCGTAGAGAAGAAAATCTCTGTCTGTACTGTGCCAGTACTGAGCATTTCTTGGTGGATTGCCCTATCCGTCCTCCACGCCTGGGAAACGCACGCACGCACCCAGCTCACGTGGGTGTGGCATCTTTTGCTTCTAAGTCTTCTTCTCCACGTCTCACGGTGCCCGTGCGGATTTCCTCTACAGCCAACTCCTCCATCTCAGCCGTGGCCTGCTTGGACTCTGGTGCCTCCGGGAATTTTATGTTGGAGTCCTTTGTTAATAGATTCAGCATCCCGGTGACCCGTCTCGTCAAACCGCTCTACATTTCCGCGGTCAACGGAGCCAGATTGGACTGCACCGTGCGTTACCGCACAGAACCCCTCCTGATGTCTATCGGACCCCACCACGAAAAGATTGAGTTCTTCATTCTCCCCAACTGTACCTCTGAGGTCCTCCTCGGTCTGCCTTGGCTCCGGCTTCATTCCCCCACCATTGATTGGACCACCGGGGAGATCAGGAACTGGGACTCTGCCTTCCACAGGAAGTGTCTCTCCCCCCCTCCCAGTCCCATCAGGCAAGCCTCTGTGCCTCCCCATGGCCCCCGTCCTGGTGTCACACTGCCCCGTGCCAGGCCTCGCCCTCTGCCCTCCCTCCCCATCCCCACTCCTGCTGTACTGCCTGCCGTTGAGGAAACCCTCCATTCTTTCCCGGTGTCCTCATCCCAGGGGAGGCAGTTACCGGACAAAGAGAAGGGGAGACCTAAGGGGGGGGGTACTGTTACGCCTAGCGCTCCGGGTCCCCGCTCCTCCCCGGAGCGCTCACGGCGTCCTTCTCCCTGCAGCGCCCCGGTCAGTCCCGCTGACCGGGAGCGCTGCACTGTTTTGGCCGTTGGGGATGCGATTCGCACAGCGGGACGCGCCCGCTCGCGAATCGCATCCCAGGTCACTTACACGTCCCGGTCCCCTGCTGTCATGTGCTGGCGCGCGCGGCTCCGCTCTCTAGGGCGCGCGCGCGCCAGCTCTCTGAGACTTAAAGGGCCAGTGCACCAATGATTGGTGCCTGGCCCAATTAGCTTAATTGGCTCCCACCTGCTCCCTGCCTTTATCTAGTCTCCTCCCTTGCACTCCCCGGCCGGATCTTGTTGCCTTGTGCCAGTGAAAGCGTTTAGTGTGTCCAAAGCCTGTGTACCTGAACTTCTGCTACCCATCCTGACTACGAACCTTGCCGCCTGCCCCCGACCTTCTGCTACGTCTGACCTTGCTTCTGCCTACTCCCTTGTACCGCGCCTATCTTCAGCAGCCAGAGAGGTGAGCCGTTGCTAGTGGATACGACCTGGTCACTACCGCCGCAGCAAGACCATCCCGCTTTGCGGCGGGCTCTGGTGAAAACCAGTAGTGGCTTAGAACCGGTCCACTAGCACGGTCCACGCCAATCCCTCTCTGGCACAGAGGATCCACTACCTGGAAGCCGAATCGTGACAGTTGTTATGTGTTCGTTTTCTTTTTTTATTTATTTTTATTAAGTCTGGATTTTAAAAACTATAGTTAATTAACAATTTTATTTGAAATTTCCAACTGGGAAGTAAATACAGATGTGTTTGGATTTGTTCACACCCCCGTATAGTGTACAGAACGACACGTTATAGAGCACCATGTAATCAGTCTTTACTTTCAACTGATTTGCTGTCTACAGTGTTTCCGTGCGCCTTCACAATATATTGCAGCTCAGACAGAATCAAGTCAAAATGTTCAGGCGAAAGAAAAAAGAGAATTTCTCACCTCCAAAATGGATTAGATCAGCTGTTTCAATTATTCCGGAGAGGGAGAGAGACAGTGACCGACTGACTTGCACATCCTCAAAAAAAAAAAATGATATCTAGTCCTGTGAGGATGCCATATGCTCTGTGTTTTGAGGCAAGCTGCCTACAGTATAGTGCAATTACAAACAGACTGGAGGCTACACTAAAATTTGATGAAAAAATGCCAGCAGAGAACAATGTTTCAGGGTTTTCTTAATTACTAATGGAGACAAACTGCTAAATTTTAGTTATTTATCACAACTTAAGTTGGTTAAAATGCTAATTCCTGCATCCTTTCTCCGGCAAAGGGACATATGCATAGTTACGAAACAATTACATTTTGTTATGACTGGGATTATTCCCGCTGGCCGATCAGTCGTTAAGAATCTTCCAAATCTTTGCCATAGCTTTAAATAATACATCTATTAGTGGTGTGCCATCATATCCTGCTGCTTAAGATGTATCTGATAAATTGAACATTTACTCCAGTCTAGACATAATATTGCCTGCCAGGCACTTGCAATATTGACAATTATGTTGTCATTTTGCAAATTACACCTAGCTAAACTATATACATGGAGGGGCATTGCACTTTTCTCCGGCTGATGCAGACTGTATAATAAGGCTATGCCTGCAGGCAAGAAAAAATGGAAATTTGTCAACAATGTCTTACCCTTATGGCTCTTTATGTAATATTTAACAGATCATAAGACCCCTACCTAGTATTCCTATAAATCTATAAATGTTATAGGCAATTCCATATAAGTGAAAAAAAATTAAAAAAGGAACAACAATACTTTTTTACTTTTACTAAATATACCTACAGGGGTTGTGTTAATTTTTCATAAGACTGCTCTCTAATAGCTAGCAACTCTTTGCCAATAACATCCCCCCAAAAATTAGCTTATGATCTATGGGGTTGCAATCCTGGCTCGGTGTGTGGGACTTCTCTGGAAGAAAGAGTCAGTGATGTCACAGGTCATGTGATCCCCAAGTAAAGCAGAGAATGACCACATTATTTCAGAGTGTAAGTTATTTATTTTTTATTTAAACTGAGCTGCAAGTGGGAGGGGTACAGTATTGGACCTATCTACAGTTTGGGGACCTTACTGTTTGGGGTGCACTATTACTGTGGGGGCTATTATTACTGTTTGGGGCACTAGGCTGGGGAGTTTGTGTAGAAGTGTAGATATTCAGAAAAAGAGAGGAGCCCAAGATGTTTTCAAGCAAATGCTACAGACGCAAGTTATGGCTGATAGGTCATGCTATTCTGGGCCAGATGGAGAAAAAAAATAAAAGTAAATGACCCTGACCACTGAATGCAACTTTACTTTAAAGGGGTACTCCGGCCCTAATACATCTTATCCCCTATCCAAAGGATAGGGGATAAGATGTCTGAATGTGGGGGTCCCGCTGCTGGGGACACCCACAATCTGTCATTCAGTACCCACCTTTGCAAGCCCTCCATAGCGTTGGAGGCTCTGAGTGGGCAGCATGACGGCCACGGGGCTGGAGTATTGTGATGTCACGACTCCGCCCTCATGTGATGTCACGCCCCCCCCCCTGAATGCAAGTCTATGGGTGTTAGATAGGGGATAAGATGTATTAAGGCCAGAGTACCCCTTTAATAACATATAGTACCACTATGCGTATATGGGTGTTGGACGGGGGGAAATGTTAGTCTGTGTACAGTGTGTTTTATTTTGAAACAGTATGGCAGTAATGTGTGGTCTTGATGTGGTGGTATTATTCAGTAACAGAATGGTACTGTTATTCAGTCACCATGTGGTGGTTATGATGTGGCAGTATTATTTGGTAAAAGAATATTATCCAGTCACTATGTAGTGGTAATAAGGGATGATAGCATTGCTGTATTATTTGTTCCTTTTATATTGATAATATTGGCTTTGGTATATTGGGATTTGTTCAGTAAAAGTGTGGTGATCATATTTGTTGCTTGTATGCTGGTATTTTTTGTTATTTGTATGACTATTATTTTGAGGTATACAATATTGAGTGCGGTACTCATGGTAATGCTAGGTTTTGTAGTGCGGGGCAGTAGTAGTCCCTTTTAAATGTAGATGGTAATGTCACATGGCTGTGTGGTATACCTAACCTGAGGTCTCCCAGTGAGCCCAACAATGCTTTTATAAAAACAGTCTTTCCTGTAGTGTTGCAGGAATGATAAATGTGGACACTTGTATAATGTGAAATTAACTTTATACTTTAATAAACATTCTGTGAAAATCCAATTACAACAAAGTCTTTTTAGCACAGAGTAGTGGTTTACACTTTTTTTTGCTGAGTACTTGACCGCTGTCCGTTTAATATTTTCTTTACTAGCAGGAAAGTCTCTAATGTGGTTGAAGCATGTATAAGTTGTACTGGAACAGTCCAATTAAATGCTTTTTCATTTGATGGGCCTACACAGGTTGGCTTACTGTGGTGCAGATACTTGTACTTTTCAAAAAATTCTAAAGAACATGAAAAATGTGGCACTCACCAGTTTAGATTCAATGCTTTATAAAATTCCCCCAAAAATGGGTAACATACTGTCAGATGCATTTTAGGAGACCAACAGCTGTTTAGCTCTATGCGATTCTTCCCGCTCACAACATACACCACTCCCACCAGCAATGGCTTAACACATTGTTACCAGTAAACTTGAAGTAAACAATCATGCGTTTCTTAGAGGTATGTTACATTCCCACATCATTTTTAAAAACAGTAAGAAATTGCAAACCATTAAAAGACGGGAATGAGGTATTACAACGATATACTCATACTGTTTCTACTGTTTAGGCACAAAGGATTGTACTTGACTGTGGACAGTGAGCTTGGGCTTGTAGTGTCAGCATTATGTCTTTAGTTTTGGAGTGTAGATTTACTTTTGCTCACAGGTTTGTGGCACAATACCCTTTTTACAGGGCATATTCTGAAGAACGTACAGTGGGGCAAAAAAGTATTAAGTCAGCCACCAATTGTGCAAGTTCTCCCACTTAAAAAGATGAGAGAGGCCTGTAATTTTCATCATAGGTATACCTCAACTATGAGAGACATAATAAGTAAAAAATAAATCCATAAAATCCCATTTTTAAATAATTTAAAATAATTTAAATAATTCATTTGCAAATGATGGTGGAAAATAAGTATTTGGTCAATAACAAAAATCTCAATACGGTGTTATATACCCTTTGTTGACAATGGCAGAGGTCAAATGTTTTCACACACTGTTGCTGGTATTTTGGCCCATTCCTCCATGCAGATCTCCTCTAGAGCAGTGATGTTTTGGGCTGTTGCTGGGCAACACAGACTTTAGACTCCCTCCAAAGGTTTTCTATGGGGTTAAGATCTGAAGACTGACTAGGCCACTTCAGGACATTGAAATGCTTCTTAAGAAGCCACTCCTTCGTTGCCTTGGCTGTGTGTTTGGGATCATTGTCATGCTGAAAGACCCAGCAATGTTTCATCTTCAATGCCCTTGCTGATGGAAGGAGGTTTTCACTAAAAATCTCACGATATATGGCCCCATTAATTTTTTCTTTTACACGGATCAGTCTTCCTGGACCCTTAGCAGAAAAACAGCCCCAAAGAATAATGTTTCCACCCCCCCATAATTCACAGTAGGTATGGTGTTCTTTGGATGCAACTCAGCATTCTTTCTCCTCCAAACATGACGAGTTTAGATTTTGTCAAAAAGTTCTACTTTGGTTTTATCTGACCATATTACATTCTCCCAATACTCACCTGGATTATCCAAATGCTCTCTAGCAAACTTCAGATGGTCCCGGACATGTACTGGTTTAAGCAAGGGGACACATCTGGCACTGCATGACTTGAGTCCCTGGTGGCGTAGTGTGTTACTGATGGTAGCCTTTGTTACTTTGGTCCCAGCTCTCTGCAGGTCATTCATTAGGTCACCCCGTGTGGTTCTGGGATTTTTGCTCACTGTTCTTGCGATAATTTTGACACCACGGGGTGAGATCTTGCGTGGAGCCCCAGATCGAGGGAGATTATCAGTGGTCTTGTATGTCTTCCATTTTCTAATAATTGCTCCCACAGTTGATTTCTTCACACCAAGCTGCTTGCCTATTGCAGATTTGGTCTTCCCAGCACGGTGTAGGTCTACAAATTTGTTTCTAGTGTCCTTTGACAGCTGTTTGGTCTTGGCCATAGGGGAGTTTGGAGTGTGACTGTTTGAGGTTGTGGACAGGTGTCTTTTATACTGATAACAAGTTCAAACAGGTACCATTAATACAGGTAACGAGTGGAAGACATAGTAGACTCGTACAGTTACAGGTCTGTGAGAGCAAGAAATCTTGCTTGTTTGTATGTGACCAAATGCTTATTTACCACCATAATTTGCAAATACATTCTTTAAAAATCAGACAATGTGTATGGTTTTATTTTTTTCATTATGTCTCTCATAGTTGAGGTATACCAATGATAAAAAATACAGGCCTCTCTCATCTTTTTAAGTGGAGAACGTGCTCAATTGGTGGCTGACTAAATAGTTTTTTGCCCCACTGTATGTGATGTGTTGTTAGCCACACAGCACTAACTCTCACCAAAGATCACTAAAGAGATTAGTGTACACATATGAGTTCTTGTTCAGCCTTTTCCTCCAGTTAGACACTCCTTCTTGAATATGAAAGCTTAACACATGATGCCTCCATAGTGTGGATTGGAGGAGACCATTTGTGCAAAATCCTGACAGAAAATATATTGAGGGTAAAAAAAACATTTTAAGTAAAACATGAGTCTGAGATCCCATCTGTGGTAAAATACACCCTGACTTTAACTACAAGATAAAGTCCAGCAGCCATGCATTGGCAGTGGTTTATTGAAGTTACAGTATATTCCCCTCTTAGGTGTACTTCCTGTAGCTACTGATTAATTTTAACGATTGAGTGATGGCTGCAGATAACATATAACCTAGTGTATTGTGTTGTACTGCAGCTGTAGCTCTATAGTTTATATCAATTACTGCTGTCACCAAAACCTTCCATGCAGGATAGGCCTCATTCCTTTCCATTAGTAATAACCGAGGAACATCAAAATACAGTTACTATATTGCATGTCACCGGTGATGTTTCCTTTGATCGGCATTGTTCCCCAGTTCTCTTCTACATCCAAGACTTTTTTTTCCCCCTTCTCCTTGCTAAACACCTTTGGCCCCTTCCTTCTGATGATGTCCCCAGCCTCTATAGCAACACAAATACATTCATATACTTACCCTTAAACAAATCAAGACCCAGACCTGACCCCATAGGAAAACACAGAACCTATACCCAACACCTTTAAAAAAATACTTCAGACCTGAAGCTGACCCCTTACAAATGTAGCCCAAAATTCAGACCCCACTCTAGGGATGCATCTCCAGTGTCTGTCTGATTAGCCCCTACAGAGCTCATAGCCTCCACTGAGGTCACATTAGGCCCTACAGGTCATATCAGAGGTGTATGTGGCTTCTAACTAGGGATGATATTACTTCGGTAGGAGCAGATATTTAGCCACCACAGAAGTCATATCAGTTGTAGTCAATCAAGCACCTAGTCCAAAAAAGTCAACTCATTTACTTTGATGCCTGGTTACAAAAACATGTCTGTAATACATCTGTGTGAAATTGGACTGACTCCATTTACTGCATCCTCCCTACTATGAATTATTTAAAGGGTTTTGGAACACTCATGTTTCAGTAGACTGGAACACTGATGATAGTGGATCCGCTGGACCTGTGTGGTAGAATACTCGGACCTTACCAGAGAGAGGAGTCTAAGGTGCCGGTGGTTATCACCAGAGCCCGCTGCAAAGCGGGATGCACTTGCTGCGGCAGGCGGCACCCAGGTCACTACCCCTGGCACGGCTCGACCACACAGGTGGCTGAGGAGATTCGAGGCACAGGTGGTAGAAGGCAACTCGTGGTCAGAATAGCAGAAGGGCTGGCGGCACAGTAGCATAGTCAGGAGCATAGCAAGTGGTCAGTAGGCAGGCGGCAAAGGAGCAAGGTCAGGTCATGGAGCAAAGGGTATGATACACGGCAAGGCAACTCTAAGTAACGCTTTCTCTCAGGCACTAGGGCAACTAACATCTGGCAGAGAAGTGTGGGAGGTGGAGGAATTTATAAATGAGCCACAGATGTTACTTCACTAATGGCCGCACTGGCCCTTTAAATCCTAAAGCTCCAGTGCATGCGTGCCCTAGGGGACGGAGACACGTGCGCCGGAGCAGAGAGGCCGAGGCAGGAGAAGCACCAGGTGAGTGGCAGGCTGGGAATCCCAGCCCTGCTGGCAGCAGCAGGTAATGTGACCATGCGCTCACAGCCAGCGTGTGCGGGTGGAGCACATAACATAACAGTACCCCCCCTTTGGACTCCCCCTCCTTTTACGATTCAGAAAACTCCTGAGAAGGTCACGGTCCAGGATATTTTCCTCAGGCTCCCAAGATCTCTCCTCAGGACCGTAACCCCCCCAGTCAACCAAGAATTTTTGTTTACGTCTCACGGTTTTAGTGGCAAGAATCTCTTTAACTTTGTAGACATCAGAAGAGCCGGAGACAGATGTGGGGACAAGATTCTTTTGAAAAAAACGGTTTATGACAAGAGGCTTGAGGAGAGAGACATGGAAGGAATTGGGAATACGTAACGTAACAGGTAGATGGAGTTTGTAGGAGACAGGATACATTTTTTGTAGAATTTGGAAGGGACCAAAGTAGCGAGGACCAAACTTGTAACAGGGTATCTTGAAGCGGATGTACTTGCATGAAAGCCACACCATGTCACAGGAGAGAAGGACAGAGGAGGTCTTCTGCTTTTATCAGCTTGTACCTTCCTGCGTGAAGAAGCCTGGGATAACAACTGTCAGCTCTGTTGCCAGATGGTGGAGAAGTCACAGACCAGCTCATCAACAGCAGGCACCCCGGAGGAGACTGGGAGAGGAAGAGGAGAACGGAGATGGAGTCCGTAGACAACAAAAAAGGGAGAGGACCCTGTGGACTCGGATTCCTTATGATTACATAAGAATTCAGCCCAGGGGAGAAGGTCGACCCAATCATCTTGGCGAGCTGAAACAAAATGCCGAAAATAAGTCTAAACAATTTGATTAACCCTCTCCACCTGACCGTTGGACTGAGGGTGGTAGGCCGAGAAGAAGTCCAGATTGATGTACAGATGGTTACAAAGGGCTCGCCAAAACTTAGAGACAAACTGCACACTCCGATCCGAAATGATATGCTGAGCAAGACCATGTAAATGAAAGACATGCAACAAGAAGTATTTCACCAGCTGTGGGGCAGAAGGAGGACCTGGTAGAGGAATAAAATGAGCCATATTGGAAAACAGATCTACAACGACCCAGATGACAGTGTTATTATGAGATGGTGGCAAATCGGTGATGAAATCCATGGCGATATGGGACCAGTGAGTCTCCGGAATGGGTAAAGGCTGTAAGAGTCCTGTAGGTCTCGGTTGAGGAGCACAGCACTATACAGCAGTACAATCCGGGAAGCCACACCATTTCCCTAAAGAGGCTCTGCTCTGTCACACCTACCAGGAGCGGCTACGTTACATAAAGGACCTCATTGTGATTGATCTTCCTCTTCATCTGTTCTGTATAACCGACAAAGGCCTCTGTGTTCTTGGCTCTTTTCCTGCGTAGTATACTGCATAGAAGGACTTTCCTATCTGGTTAATGGTTAAAAAGGAACATGCGTTGATTAGTTTATTTACTAGCAGGAAAGTCTCTGATGTGGTTGAAGCACATATAAGTGATACTGGAACGGTCCAATTAGATCATTGTATACCAAACACGGTCCTCAAGCACCCCCAACAGGTCATGTTTTCTGGATTTCCTTAGTCTTTCACAGGTGATATAACTTTGGTTATCCCTGATTCACTGACCGTAATTATATCACCTGTAAAAGACTAAGGAAATCTAGAAAACATGACCTGTTGGGGGGGTGCTTGAGGACCGCGTTTGGGAAACACTGAATTAGATGCTGTTATGTCCCATCCCCACACCTTTTTAAAAACAGTACAACATTGCAAACCATTAAAAGACATGAATTAATTATTACAAGGATATGCATATACTGTTTCTAATGTTTAGGGCCAAAAGACTGTACTTGACTGTGGACAGTGAGCTTGGGCTAGAAGTGCCAGCTTTATGTCTTTAGTTTTGGAATGTACATTTACCTTTGCTCACAGGTTTGTGGCAGTCTCAGGTTTGTACAGGGCGTATGCTGAAAAACTTATGTGATGAGTTGATAGCCACACAGCACTAACTCTCCTCACTGGGGGGGGGGGGGGGACGTTTATCAAAGCATTTAGTAGTTTTTTTTTGTTTCAAATTGTCGCAAAAAGTCGCACGTGCGACTACGCTCTTTTTTCTGCGACTTTTTGCATGTTCAGCGTCCTAAGCAAAAAATAAAAATCTTGCTTACCAAAGCAAAAAGTGATTTTTGACTTGCAGTGTTCAGAGATTTATCAAGTGCGAAAGTCGCAAAAAAGTCGCATTGCATGAAAAAACCTACTAAATTTACTTCAGCTCAGACATGGAGCAGAAAAAGCCACTACCTAAGCAAAAAAAGAAAAAGTGCTTAGTGAACGAAATTTATCAACAGGCTGAAAGCAGGTGATAAATAAGTCGCACATAAGCAAAATAATAGTAAGAAAAAAATAACTAAAAAAGGAATACATAAGCAAACATTGATAAATGTCCCCCTAAGAGATTAGTGTACACATATGAGTCCTTGTTCAGACTTCTTCTCCAGGTAGATGCTCCTTCATGGATCTGGAAACTTGGAGCATGACATCCCCACAATGTGGATTGGAGGAGACCATTTGTGCAAAACCCTGTTAACTCTGTACAGTGTCATGATCACTGCGCATGGGACTTAAAGCAGGCTCGACTTAAATACTATGCAGGACACTGAAGAGGCTTGAATGTATCCTAGGATGTACAGTCAAACTTGGCATGCTCTCTTGTATGGCTTGAACTTAATTGGATCTAGGACACCCACTCTAGACTGGTTATGTGTCTGCTTAGTAGAAGCAGGGCTGAGAAAGATGTTACTCAGGAAAAAAAACAATTAAAGAGGAAAAAAGACCAAAGGATCAAGGTGCTGCTTCATCCAAATTACTCCAAAGATGCAAAATGGTATAATAACAAAGGAACTTTATTAGTATATCAAAATACAGGATTATGACACATTTCGGGCTGGCCTGCCTCTTCCTCAGATAATCTCTGAGGAAGGGGCAAGCCAACCCCGAAATGTGTCATAACCCTGTATTTTGATATACTAATAAAGTTCCTTGGTTATTACACCATATTGCATCTTTGGAGTAATTTGGATGAAGCAGCGCCTTGATCCTTTGGTCTTTTCCCTCTTCTATTGTTCAAGTTAACTCAAATAAAGAAATGGAGCTATTTTCACAAAATTACAAAGTAATTTTATTATATAATTTTATTTATTATAACAATTTGTGACATGCAATATAAATAGTATTAAAACAAAAAGGAATTCACAACAAAGGCGGCAGCCTGGGACATATATACTGTATATATAATAGGCATAAATAGCCAAATTTATGAAGAGCAGTGTGGATACAGAAATGTTATTGCAATATAAGGCTGAGTCCAAAAAACAAAGCCAGGCAACCTGTTAATACAAATGCAATTAAATATCAGCAACTATATATTACATTTTATGCAGAGTTGCATATTGGCTATACAAAGTGCAAGTGCAATGTGCAAAGTTAAAGAAAAGGAATACTAAGCACACCGCTGCTGAATGCCATGCCTCCCAGGATGCTGCGACCCCAAAACATGTTTCAGTCCAAAGACCTTCGTCTAGACGAAGGTCTTTGGACTGAAACACGTGTTGGGGGTGCGGTATCCTGGGACGCACGTTATTATTATCCAATTATTTCTGTATGTTAAGGAATAAGAGTATTAGATGGGGGGAACAGGAAATACAGATTTTTAAAATTCCTTGGAACAAATAATAAATCCGACGCCCAAAAGGGGGTTAAGTGTGGACATGATGATGAAATATGGAGAAAAGTCCCTTTATTGCCACAATCTCTCCAACAGACAGAAGAAGAGTGATGGGTAGCTTTAAAAGCATGTATCCATTCCTCATTTGAGAATTTAATGCAAAGAATTGTATAGATTCATGGGCAAATATGTAATATTTTTATAAATAATTTATGAAAATTTCCTTTCTGTCTGACCACAGTGCTATGTGCTGACACCTCTGTCCATTTTAGGAACTGTCCAGAGCAGAATAGGTTTGCTATTTTCTCCTACTCTGGACAGTTCCTAATATGGACAGAGGTGTCAGCAGAGAGCACTGTGGTCAGACAGAAAGGAAATTCAAAAAGAAAATAACTTCCTGTGGAGGATATAGCAGCTGATAAGTACTGGAAGGATTAAGATTTTTTAATAGAAGTCATTTACAAATATATAGATAAAAAAGGGGGATTTGGAGTGGCTCTTTGTCCTCACCGTAACCAACAGCAACCCGGGCTACCCAAAAAAATCACCTATACCCAAGGTGAATGAAAATGATAATATTTTACAAGAAAGAATTGGGGCTCAGGGTAAATGATGTATGGACACAACTGGCTAAATAGGTTAAATGATGATATTTATTATTTATAGTAATCAAATTTTTAGTAAGACGTGGTAAGTACCGTGACTTACAGGGCCCTTGTAGAGCAACGGCCCTCCCTACAAAAGTATAGTATAATATAGATAAAAATGCGAATAAGAAATAAATCATGAATATAAAATATTATTTAAAACATAATAGTACTATTGAGACCACTCAAAAAATTATGGATATCCAACAAAGGTCCTCTTTAGAGTTTGGACCTCTTTTAGATGTTAGTATCTAATAGCAACCCATGGGGCTATTTATAACAATATAACCACAGTCTATTGAGTCTTTTGATAAATAGTTGAATAGGTTTGTATCCAGTTCGTTAAAGCATATCAGTGTAGCGCTGTTATATCCCTTGGTAACAGAGTTAATATATCACTTTGTAGCAGAATTGTAATAATTGCTGGCAATTGTAACAGTTAGTAGAATGATACAGTTATGCTCACCGCCCCGGTGAGGATGCTGTTGCTCTTTGGGGATACTGCGATCCCTCCTGCGGTCTCTCCTGCGGCTTTTATGGATTGTTGGAGATACTGCGATCTCTCCTGCACTTTCTCCTTTGCGCTTTACTGGAACGAACTCTGTTATCTCTCTCACTGCGGGAGAGGATACTGTTGGAGGACTCTGCCGTCTCCTATGGTGAAGGTGCTGTGACTGGCAGTGGGCTCCGAATGTTGTAGCTCCAGCGCTTCTATTCAGAGTAGCGGTCGCGTCCTCGTGGCTACAAGGCGCGCGTACGTGGCTGGTAACTGACTGGGTGAGACACCTATCGATGCGGGACTCACAAAGGTATATGTAGGTGGTCTCAATAGTCGTATTGGAGGGGCTGGACGCGTTTCAAGACCATACTCAGTCTTTTCCTCAGCAGCAATATAAATTATGTGTAGTGTTCTGTCTCAAACTTAAATTTATATATGTTAAACTCCTCCTCTACTTAATTCGTCACTTCCAGTGTAAATAAATACAAAGTAGTAACGGAGTGGTGAATGGGAATCGTAGTAAACATATTGGCGGTGATAATATAGCCATAAAAAGATCGTACTATATTATAATATTCCAAGGTGCTTGAATATATAAAATTAAGAAGAATGTGACTATGTGCACTAAAACATAAAACATATTTTCTTGCTTTAAATGATAAATAGATGTAAATATAATAAAAATATAATAGTGAGTCTGGATAAATGTGCAAATTATAAAATGTTCCAAATAGAGAACTATAAATATTACAGAGGAAAAATGTAAATATATAAATATGAAAAAATATATATACATGATAATGGGAGCACAATAGATTTAAATTGGGACAGATTGTACTATTATAAATAGTGAATAAAATATTCCTATAGACCTTATACAGTATCTTATAAAATTCAATATATTATATTATAAATTAAGATAGCATGTATATAAGTAAATAAATAGATAAAATGTATAAAAGTAAATAAATAGATAAATAATAGGACTGTATTATGTGCTTGAGAATTTTAATTGTGTATGTAATGTATAGATAATGTGAACAAAAGGACATATGAAGAAATCAGCATATGGGGCTCAAACATGCAAAACTCAGTTTAACATATTATCAAATACTTCATTAAAAATAAAAAAATAAAATTTCTTATACATTTTTAAATAAATTATTTAAAAAACCTTCTTTAAAAAACTGACTATACTGAAACTGCAGAGTAACGATGATGTTGTGGGGAGGGCCCAATGAAGGGTCCGTCGTGGTGCTGATAACACAGCCAGACACACTACGGACCGTCAAAAGGAACCCCCCCTATTGTAGTACTATTCCAAAAAGCCAAACAGTTCAATATCGTTATTCAGGCCTTTGGGGGCCATCGCTCCAAATTCAAAAAATTTTCGGGACTCAGCTCTAGACATCTTGCTAATAAAATGACCACCTCGCCAGTCTGGTTTGATTCTTTGAAGGGCTTCAAATTTTAGGTTGTTGGGGTTGCCTTGGTGGAAAAGTTTAAAATGTGCCGACAAGGGATGTTTATCATTTTGTTTTTTGATGTTATATCTATGTTTCAGAATGCGTGTTTTCAAAGCACGGGAAGTACGTCCCACGTACTGTTTGTTACATGGACATTGAATTAAATATATAACGCCCTTGCTGGCACAATTTAAAAATCTTTTATAATAAGATTAAAATCATTAGCTGTAGATTTTACCACGGTTGTTCTTTTTTCAAAATTAGTGACTTTACAGTTCGGGCAATGCCCACACCTAAAAAAAAACTTCAAATCAACCAGAGTGGATTCCGAATGTGTGTGGGGTTTATTCTGACGAACTGTCGGAGCTATTTTAATTCCTAAATTAGGGGCTCGGGTATAGACTATGGGTGGTCTAACTGGAATTAGGTCTCCTATTGTTTTATCTTGCTGGATCAATGGCCAATATCTCCTTAAAATTGTTTCAATTCTACGGTATTGGGTGTTAAAGGGAATAATTAATTTGGCACTGTCTGAGATATCATTTGTACTTGGTTCTGGATTTTTCGGTTGAAAGAAGGTAGTTCTGTCTATATTACGTATTTTTTCCAAAGATTGTTCTATTTTGTTAAGTGGATATTGTTTTTCTAAAAATTGTTGGGTAAGTCCTTTGGCCTCAATTTCAAACTGTTCATTGGCAGTACAATTTCGTTTCAGCCTACGAAATTGGCTGGTCGGTACATTTGTAAGCCAACGAGGGAGATGGCAACTATCGTGTAGAATGAAGCCATTTTTTGCAACAGGTTTCCTGAATGTGCTACAGATCAGGTTATCATCTTTCGCAGTAATACATAAATCTAAAAACTCTACAGATGTTGTACTAATATGGGGCGTGAAATTAAGATTCAAATTATTGTGATTAAGCGATGTTATAAAGTTATCTAATTCTACTTTAGATCCTCGCCAGATAAAAAACACATCGTCGATGTACCTATGCCATGACACCAGACTCGCCCCCAGCTGTGGGTCAATGGTGGTGTTTTCCCAATCTGCCAAAAACAGATTTGCATAGCTGTGGGCGAATTTGGTGCCCATGGCAGTTCCATTAGTCTGTAAATAAAAATTGGATTCAAACGAAAAATAATTGTGTTAAAGAATAAAAAGAATTCCATCCAAAATAAATTGAATTTGGTCTGGAAATAACTCTGGTGTAGATGTAAGAGTTTTCTGTATGGTGGTAATTCCTTGTTGGTGGTTAATGACAGTATAAAGGGAGCTAACGTCTAAAGTTCCCAAGATCCACGAAGGATCCCACTTGATTGCCTCTACAATTTGTATAATTTGGGTTGTGTCCCTGAGATATGACCTTGTCCTTTTAACATAAGGTTGAAGAAACCTATCTAAATATTGTGACAAATTGGCTGTTATTGAGCCTATCCCTGATACTATTGGGCGGCCTGGAGGTCTGGTGGGGTCCTTGTGGATCTTGGGAATAGTATAGAATACTGGGAGTCATTTAGGTGTCCCTGTAATATATTCGAACTCCTGTTTAGATAGGATCCCCTGGTCCTTGGCTGTGGAACACAATGTTAGTAATTCTTCAAAAAATCTTGAAGTAGGTTCTCCCTTAAATTTTAAATAAGTATTAGCATCGCTCAATTGGGTTAGACAGTCTGCAACATAAATAGATGTGTCCATCACCACTATCCCTCCCCCCTTGTCCGCAGGTCTAATGGTGATGGACAGATCTTCCTGGAGTTGTTTGATTGCTTTAATTTCACCTTGTGTCAAATTACTCCAATTATTTTTTATTTTTTTTATTTTCCTTAAATCATTTTCTACGGCCTTTTTAAAAAGATAGCATGTCTGAACTAATTTCTTGATAGGGGACGAAATTGGATTTATTCTTCAAAGTGGTATGTGTGTAGGATAAACTATTAATTGGGGTGGGAGGTATAGGATTTTTTAAAAAGTATTTTTTTTAAACTTAGTTTTCGTATGTACTGTTGTAATCCGATGTATACCCCAAATTTGTCTAGGGGTTGACTAGGTGCATATTTGGGTCCTTTATTAAGTAGATTACATTGGTGAGAGCTAAGATTGAATATTGCACTGTCCGGCTCCTTTATGTTTTGCTCACTTTCGTTTTGGGAATGCTGATTTCTTCTATGATATCCTCGACGAATTCTCTTTTTCTGTTTGGTGTTGGTGGTATGGATGTGTTTATTGGTGTTGGATGAATCTGTGCCACCGTTTCCACCGTTTTGAAAATTCTGCGTGGTTCTAGTGACTGTGGGGGAATTAGAGTGGGTGGTTGATCTATCAATGGGTTGGTTGGGTGATAGTGTGTGGTCTGATAATTTTGTGTTGTGTTGTATTTTGGATACCGTGGTTTGTAAGGTGCATATGGTCTGGATTGTCTCCAATTCAAGTGTGGGGAATGGGGGTGTCGGGGGCTGTGTGTATAAGGGTAAGAGTTGTGATAATTTTGAGGTGGATAAGTTTTGTGATTGTATCGTGGTCTGTAGTTGGTTGTGGGTGGATACTTTTGTTGTGATGAATTGTGTGTTGGGGGAGTTCCCCCTAAAAAACGATTATTTGTAGATAGTGCTGAATATTTGTTTGATGTGGGTACATTATATGTGATGTCTGGTGTTATAGTGTTGTTCGAATTATTAGTGATGTTATCCTCTAAATGTTGTTTAGCATTCCAAAGTCTCTTTTTTGTTTTTTTATTGATAATCTCGTTTTCAACTGAGTCTAATTTTTTAATAAGACAGTCCTGATATTTATTGAATTCTGTAGTTTTTCAAATGAGTCAATTGTTGTCCGTATTGTAGCGATCTTAATATCTATCTCATTAAGTATTTCTTGGCGTCTTTCTACTACTAGTTTAGTGGCTTCTATTGATACCTGTTTAAAAAATGTGTCCCATTTAACTGTAAATGTGTCACTATTTAAATCACCTGCTGGTGTTTTATATACCGTTAATCCCTTTGGTATATTCTCAGTGTCTATCATATGTGTTAGGGTCTTTATTTCCCATTTTTGTTTCAAATTTTTAATTAAATAATATTCAAGTTCTCTAAATGTATCAGATGCTATTTTAGAAGGTTGAATTGTTTCTGTTTGATTCCCTGGTTTAATAGTAGAGTCAGAAAACTGATAAGTATCGACATTTGATTGTTTAATGGCCAAATGTGTCCAAATATCCATGGTTCGTCAGAATAAACCCTACACACATTCGAAATCCACTCTGGTTGATTTGAAGTTTTTTTTTAGGTGTGGGCATTGCCCGAACTGTAAAGTCACTAATTTTGAAAAAAGAACAACCGTGGTAAAATCTACAACTAATGATTTTAATCTTATTATAAAAGATTTTTTAAATTGTGCCAGCAAGGGCGTTATATTTTTAATTCAATGTCCATGTAACAAACAGTACGTGGGACGTACTTCCCGTGCTTTGAAAACACGCATTCTGGAACATAGATATAACATCAAAAAACAAAATGATAAACATCCCTTGTCGGCACATTTTAAACTTTTCCACCAAGGCAACCCCAACAACCTAAAATTTGAAGCCCTTCAAAGAATCAAACCAGACTGGCGAGGTGGTCATTTTATTAGCAAGATGTCTAGAGCTGAGTCCCGAAAATTTTTTGAATTTGGATCGATGGCCCCCAAAGGCCTGAATAACGATATTGAACTGTTTGGCTTTTTGGAATAGTACTACAATAGTAGGGGTTCCTTTTGACGGTCCGTAGTGTGTCTGGCTGTGTTATCAGCACCACGACGGACCCTTCATTGGGCCCTCCCCACGACATCATCGTTACTCTGCAGTTTCAGTATAGTCAGTTTTTTAAAGAAGGTTTTTTAAATAATGTATTTAAAAATGTATAAGAATTTTTTTTTCATTTTTAATGAAGTATTTGATAATATGTTAAACTGAGTTTTGCATGTTTGAGCCCCATATGCTGATTTCTTCATATGTCCTTTTGTTCACATTATCTATACATTACATACACAATTAAAATTCTCAAGCACATAATACAGTCCTATTATTTATCTATTTATTTACTTTTATACATTTTATCTATTTATTTACTTATATACATGCTATCTTAATTTATAATATAATATATTGAATTTTATAAGATACTGTATAAGGTCTACAGGAATATTTTATTCACTACTTATAATAGTACAATCTTTCCCAATTTAAATCTATTGTGCTCCCATTATCATGTATATATATTTTTTCATATTTATATATTTATATTTTTCCTCTGTAATATTTATAGTTCTCTATTTGGAACATTTTATAATTTGCACATTTATCCAGACTCACTATTATATTTTTATTATATTTACATCTATTTATCATTTAAAGCAAGAAAATATGTTTTATGTTTTAGTGCACATAGGTCACATTCTTCTTAATTTTATATATTCAAGCACCTTGGAATATTATAATATAGTACGATCTTTTTATGGCTATATTATCACCGCCAATATGTTTACTACGATTCCCATTCACCACTCCATTACTACTTTGTATTTATTTACACTGGAAGTGACGAATCAAGTAGAGGAGGAGTTTAACATATATAAATTTTAGTTTGAGACGGAACACTACACATAATTTATATTGCTGCTGAGGAAAAGACTGAGTACGAGCTTGAAACGCGTCCAGCCCCTCCAATATGACTATTGAGACCACCTACATATACCTTTGTGAGTCCCGCATTGATAGGTGTCTCGCCCGGTCAGTTGCCAGCCACGTACGCACGCCTTGTAGCCACGAGGACGCGACCGCTACTCTGAATAGAAGCGCTGGAGCTACAATATTCGGAGCCCACCGCCAGTCGCGGCACCTTCACCATAGGAGACGGCAGAGTCCTCCAACAGTATCCTCTCCCGCAGTGAGAGAGATAACAGAGTTCGTTCCAGTAAAGCGCAAAGGAGAAAGTGCAGGAGAGATCGCAGTATCTCCAACCATCCATAAAAGCCGCAGAAGAGACCGCAGGAGGGATCGCAGTATCCCCAAAGAGCAACAGCATCCTGACAAGTACCGGTACCGGGGCGGTGAGCATAACTGTATCATTCTACTAACTGTTACAATTGCCGGCAATTATTACAATTCTGCTACCAAGTGATATATTAACTCTGTTACCAAGGGATATAACAGCGCTACACTGATATGCTTTAACGAACTGGATACAAACCTATTCAACTATTTATCAAAAGACTCAATAGACTGTGGTTATATTGTTATAAATAGCCCCATGGGTTGCTATTAGATACTAACATCTAAAAGAGGTCCAAACTCTAAAGAGGACCTTTGTTGGATATCCATAATTTTTTGAGTGGTCTCAATAGTACTATTATGTTTTAAATAATATTTTATATTCATGATTTATTTCTTATTCACATTTTTATCTATATTATACTATACTTTTGTAGGGAGTGCCGTGGCTCTACAAGGGCCCTGTAAGTCACGGTACTTACCACGTCTTACTAATAATTTGATTACTATAAATAATAAATATCATCATTTAACCTATTTAGCCAGTTGTGTCCATACATCATTTACCCTGAGCCCCAATTCTTCATTTACAAATATGTTTAACATTCTGGCACCAGTTGATCAAAAAAAAAAAAAAAAAACGTTTTCCAGTGGAGTACCCCTTTAAAACATTATTAGTAAGTGGAAAATAACACAATCAGTGAAGTGATCGGCTGATCACCAAGCATTCAGCTTTTGTGAACCTCAGCTATGAATTTCCAGTTCAAAAGACGCCTTGTCTAGGCAGACATGTTCCCAGCAATCACCTCTGAAGGGTAAATTTGACATTAAATTATGACAGTTCAAATAAATGTCCCTCTGTGCAATGTATGTATGCAGTGGGTGTAACAGTGCCAACCCTGTAAAATGTCCATATGCCCTTATGAATGTCCATATGCTCTGTACCTTGTGTGCCCGCTTCCACTGTATGAAGCCTGCTTAGGAGCTGAGCGCGCTTCACACCCAGTGGGTCCCAGTTGCAGGTGTGAAGCATGCTCATGACGGATAAAACCGGATATCTAGCCTCTTAGATGACACGATCAAAGTTGATCATCCAAATGAGGGGAATTTACTTCCAGGCTAGCTCAGTGGGCCAATCAGGACCACCGCTACGAAATCAAGTTGTCCTGATCAGCTGCTAGGATGGGCAGAGGGTCCCTACCTACCTTATTCTTATTGGATCGGGGCTCTTGCTGTGCAGGAAGCCATGGCAGGATGCACTAATGGAGCGCTGATAACACTGATCAATGCTCTGCTATTGCACAGTATTGTTCAGTGTTTACAATCTATGGGGACTTAAAAAATAGTGAAATAATTAAAATGTTAATATATAATTAGACACAAAGGTCCCTTAGGATAGTAATTTTTACTGTACTGTACATTTCTAGTTAACTGTCCTTTCTAATGCCATTATCATAAAATCCTCTATTAAAAACATTGCATACTAAATAAAAACCACTAGAGTTTATTATTCTACACAAATATCAATTTTATTCCAATAAAAATATTAACAACACATTGTTTAAAATATTACAGGCAGGAATTCTCATATAATTCGAGGCCAGAAGACACTTAAATAGTTACCGTATATCCCGGCGTATAAGACAACTTTTTAACCCCGAATTTTCTTCTGAAAAGTCGGGGGTCGTCTTATACGCCGGGTATTGAGGTCCGGGATAGGAAAACTTCTGATTATCTGCCCAGGCCGGCTCCCGTGTGTGGCTGCAGGCGGGGGCCGGCCAGAGCAAGTAAAAACTAATACAGTATACTAAAAACCAGGGTGCCTTCAGCTGTTGTGAAACTTCAACTCCCAGCAATCAAAAGGCTGTCCGGGCATGCTGGGAGTTGTAGTTTTACAACAGCTGGAGGCCCCCTGGTTTTTAGTATACAGTATTAGTTTTTAGCCGCCCTGGCCGGCCCCCGCCTGCAGCCATACACGGGAGCCGGCCCGGGCAGATATTCATAGGTATTCCTATGCCGGACATCCCTGTGTCCCGAAAAATCTTTTTGGGACATAAGGATGTCCGCCGGTCACTTACCATTCCCCGGCGTCCTCCTGCGATCCTCCTTCGGTCCTCCTGTGGTCCGGTCCTCCGTCTCTATGGTTGTATGCACTGGATGTCAGTGACGTCACGTGCCTACAACCATAGAGGCAGAGGAGCGCAGGACCAGGAGGACGCGCGCCGACCGGGGCCTGGTGAGTGACCGGCCGTGCTATCTTAAGTGATCTGGTCACCGCTCCCCGGTCCCGAAACCTACTGCTATGGTCCATAAGCCATAGCAGTAGATGGTGACCCGGGCTGGAGGAGTGGTGATCGGAACACTGTGGGGGCAGACCAGTACAGACATACAGCCTGCAGCCATACACTGTATATGGCTGGAAATTGTATGTCTGTTGGGGGGAGCAGCCAATCGAATGTGGGGGGAGCTGCCTACTATTGTGGGGGAACTGCTGACCTAATGTGGGGGGAGCTGCCTACAAATGTGGGGGGAGCTGCCTACTATTGTGGGGGGAGCTGCCTACAAATGTGGGGGGAGCGGCCTACTATTGTGGGGGAACTGCTGACCTAATGTGGGGGGAGCTGCCTAAAAATGTAGGGGGAGCTGCCTACAAATGTGGGGGAGCTGCCTACTATTGTGGGGGAGCTGCCTACTAATGTGGGGTAACTGCTGACCTAATGTGGGGTAACTCCCGACCTATTGTGGGGGAGCTGCCTACTATTGTGGTGGAACTGCTTACCTAATGTGGGGGAACTGACGACCTAATGTGGGGGAGCTGGCAATCTAATGTGGGGGAGCTGGCAATCTAATGTGGGGGAACTGGCAACCTAATGTGGGGGAACTGGCAACTTAATGTGGGGGAACTGCCAATTTAATGTGGGGGGAACTATACTGCCTACCTAATGTGGGGGGAACTATACTGCCTACCTAATGTGGGGGAACATGATGCCTACCTAATGTGGGGGGAAATACAAGGTACCGTACATCACGGTAGGAGTGGTAGTCTTATATGGCGAGTATATCCCAAACTCTATATTTTAACTGTAAAAGTTGGGGGTCATCTTATACGCCAAGTCGTCTTATACGCCGGCATATATGGTATACTCACCATAGTCACAGTGTAAAATGGATATAGCTCATACAGTGCATAACAATATTAAAGTGCGTATCAATAGTAGATTCCTTTCCTACTACCACTGATCTGCCACTTGCTCCTAAAGAAATCACATGCTATTCATGAGCCAATACAAGTCTCAGAGAGTGAGTTCATAGTCATGGAAATCAGGTATGCTGGACTAATAACCATATGTATGAGTACTGTAATTTCCAATTTTATAAAGTATTAAGTATCTTACCCATTTATATAACAGTGTGCGCTCGCCACCGCTACCCCTACAGGTGTTTTGGCTCCTTCCTCAGGGACACACTACTTGTTTGTCTTCTGCTCCCTTATATACTAATCTGCCTGTATTCTACTTCCGGAACCCCACTTGCATTTCCGCCCACCTCTCGGCAACCACATGACCCGGCGCACATCCCGTGAGATGCAGAAGAATCTCACCCAAGTCCGTTTGCATCACTGTATCCCTGCACATGCCCAGACAATAACATTGTACGACATGCGCAGTATACTAATAGCCACCGCAGACATGAGCGCCTGCACTATGTTGATCTGCTGCAGCATGAACTGGGGATGTGCCGTATTTCCAAATATGTTAGGTACTTTAATGTGAGCAACTGATCACTACCCTAAATGAATTAATGTGTACAATATAATATATTAATATATCCCAATATTAATAAAGTGACCTGGGCAAAAATAGATAAAATATCACAGTGCATATCTTATTAAAATTTTTTATTTACTGTGGTGCCTGATAATGCATGTCATTTTCCACAACTCTAATATTTCTTATTATATTCAGTATCGTTTCCATTAAAGACATTCATTGGTTTTTCTATAAGTAAATACTATACTTAGCTATTATTGCTATTTCCCCTCTATTTTTGGAAAAAAATCTGCTTACCAGACCTCACATTACACCAACATTTAATTCTTATAAAGTGCATACTCCAAATCATCATATACATATCTTTATCATGATTGTGATACAAAAATAATTTCACATATTCATGTAAAAAGGGTAAACATTATGACAGTGCTACATATTATATATAATTATAACAAGAAATATATTAACTCTCAATCACAATCAAAGTGACAAAGTGTTCAAAAAGTGCAAAATTATGAACCAGTTGTAACACTCAAGTTTCAGTAGACTGGAACACTAATGATAGTGGATCTGTTGGATCTGTGTGGAAGATGACCCGGACCATACCAGGAAGCAGAGTCTAACGTGCTGCTGGTTTTCACCAGAGCCCGCCGCAAAGTGGGATGGTCTTGCTACGGTAGGCGGCACCCAAGTCACTACCCCTGGCACGGCTCAACCACACAGGAGGCCAAGGAGATTCGAGGCACAGGTGAGATAAGGCAACTCGTGGTCAGGATAGCAGAAGGTCAGGGCAGGAGGCACAGTAGTAGGCAGGCGGCAAAGGAGCAAGGTCAGGTCACGGAGCAAAGGTATGATACACGTCAAGGCAATACACAGGAATGCTTTCTCTAAGGCTCTAGGGCAACAAAGATCTGGCAGGGAAATCTGGGAGGTGGAGGAATTTATCAATGATCCACAGGTGTTACTTCACTAATGAACACACTGGCCCTTTAAATCTTAAAGCTCTGGCACGCGCGTCCAGGGGACGGGGACACGCACATCGGAGCAGTAAGGCAGAGGCGGGGGGCAGAATAAGCACAAGGTGAGTGATGGGTTGGGATTCGCATGCGGGACCCCCGGCAGCAGCAGGTAACGGGTCCATGCACTCACGGCCAACATGTGCGGCCGGAGTGCATAACGTAGCACCAGTACTGAACATATATTACTGCAAAAATAAATTGTGTGTAAAAACTACCCTTAGATCTATTTGCCCTACTTCTATTCACCCATAATACCATAATCACTCCCCTATAGCTGGTCAGCTTCTAGTGGGCTTGTCTTCTTTCTCTCTATCCATTCCATACAGACATGCAGGCATGGTATATTGTGGAGTCCCAAATATTCCTACTATAATAAATAAAAAGACAAAACAAATTAAAATCAAGGCAGACTAGAAATTGTAACTTTTTTTTTACAAAACTTAAGCAAAACTTAGTTGCTCATTAAGGCTAGCTGGGGCCATTGTATCTAGTGTAACAATCCATTGGGCTTCTTTACAAGCCAGAATCTTCTTCACATCTCCTCCCCTGATGCCACAATGAACTACTTCAATCCCTCTCATCTGGAATGACCTAGGATCAGATTTGTGCATTAATTTAAAGTTGTAACGGCTGGTGGTGTGCATCCGCTCTACCTGCGCGGATGATGGTGTGAGCTGCACCAGAGAGCGGAGTCTAAGGTCACAACCCCTGGCACTCCTCGTCCATAAAGGCAGCCGAGGTGATGTAAGGGATAGAAAGAAGAGGCGAACTCAGAGTTGGGGACAAGCAGGAAGGTTAGGGCTGGCGGAAAGGAACTGTGGTCAGGAAAAGTAGCAAGAGAACTGGTACACGGAATAGCAGATAACACAGGGGAAGCTTTCTCTATGACATCAGGGCACAAAGATCCGGCAGGGAACAGGAGGAAGTGTGGGGTTAAATAGGGTCAGTTCCAGACAAGCAGCAAGCAATGGGGCACTGGCCCTTTAAATCTCTGAGAACCGGCGCACACGTGCCCTAGGAGGCAGGTAGAATGGAGGAATGGAGGAAGCAGGAAGACGGCGGGGAAGGTGAGAAGCAGCGGACTGCGCTCTTTCGCATGGCAGGAAGTCGGGCGGGGAAAGTGCCCATGGCAGCGGCGCTACTCGTAGCAAAAGTGTTTTGGTATTGTTTTTAATGAGTCAATGTCAAATATTTCCTTTATGTCTCTGATGCGTTCTCTGGCCGTGGCCCCGCGTTATAGAATGGGAGCGGACTCATGACGTACTGGTACGTCATGGGTCCTTAAGGGGTTAAAATGCCTTTTTCCACTTGCAGGTCTGAATGAATCTGTACGTACCATGTTTGGACATGCACGTCACCACAAGGGTAGCATCCTACTCTAGGCTTACTGCTCCCAAAGTGGCTCTTTATCTTTGCTACATAATGGCTATGTGCAAGTGAATCTTTTAAATTTTTATCTCTTCTAACTGTTATCGGTACATTTTCTGAGATTAGAGGAATGAATACTGGGTCAGTTTTCAATACTCCCCAGTGTTTATTAATCACTGATGTCATGCTGTCCCATTGACAATTGTAGGTTGAAATGCATCTAGTTGTATTGTCAGCAGTTTTTTTTTATTATTCATTTTGCTTACCAAGAGATCTTTTCTTTTAGTGTGTTTTGCACGATGATATGCTTTCTTTAAGGATCATCTGCTATAGCCTCTCTGCATAAATATTTCGGTAAGGTCTTTACTCTGGGATTCAAAGGCTTGTGTAGTGGAACATATTCTTTTCATTCTTAAAAATTGGCCTGTAGGCACTGTAGGAATTGTTAAATATGGATGGGCTTAACTGGCATGTAACAATGAGTTTGTGGACGTGGATTTACGATATACATCTGTTTACGGTATACATCTGTTCATTGTGGCATCAGGGGAGGAGATGTGATGAAGAGTCTGGCTCGTAAAGAAGCCCAATGGATTGTTACACTAGATACAATGGCCCCAGCTAGCCTTAATGAACAACTAAGTTTTTCTTCATTTTTGTAAATAAGTTACAATTTCTAGTTTGCCTTGATTTTAGTTTGTTTTGTCTTTTTATTTATTATAGTAGGAATATTTGAGACTCCCCAATTTATCATACCTGCATGTCTGTAAGGAATTGATAGAGAGAGAAAAGTCAAGCCCACTAGAAGCTGACCAGAAATAGGGAAGTGATATGATGGGGGAATAGAAGCAGGGCAAACAGATCTAAGGGTAGTTTTTACACACAATTTATTTTTGCAGTGGTGTATGTTCTGTACTGGCTAATAATTTTGCACTTTTTGAGCACTTTGTCACTTTAATTGTGATTGAGAGGTAATATATTTATTTTCATAATTATATTTAATATGTAGCACTGTCATAATGTTTACACTTTTTACATGAATATGTGAAATTATTTTTGTATCACAATCATGATAAAGATATGTCTATGATGATTTGGAGTATGCACTTTATAAGAATTAAATGTTGGTGTAATGTGAGGTCTAGTAAGCAGGTCATTTTTCCAAAATTAAAGGAGAAACAGCTCCTTAATGGAAATGCTAATGACAAAATGACAAAATCTTTCATAAAAAATGATCAAATCAATCCCAGAAAAAGAAAAAGGTAAGGCGGGCGGTAGAGGAATATTTTAGGCATACTATTTTTTGTACAAAAAATATCATTTTTTTAAGTAATAAAATAAAACCTATATAAATTGGATATCATTGTAATCTTATGGATCTATACAGTAAAAATAATGTATAATTTTTACACAGCTTCTTTAACCTGTCCAGGACCAAGGGCATACAGGTATGCTCTGATGTCCTGATACTTAAGAATCGAGGGTATACCTGTATGCCCTGGTCCCATGTATGGGGTTTAAACTGTTTTCACGAGCAGAGAATGAGTTAAACCCAATGGATCCTAGTTGCTACGGGCAGCCAGTACATACGGTTATTGCCGGGCACTGCCAATCAGGCCGATGCCCTGCACTAACCCTTTGGATAATGCAATCAAAGTTGATCACAGCGCCTAAGTGCTTGGTTAATGGTGCCAGTTAGCCCAGTGGAGCTGATTAGGACATCCGTGGTGAACTTGCGGGTCCCGATCAGCTGACTGGATGATGGGAGGGTCCTCACCTGCCTCCTTGTCATCCGTTTGGCAATCTGCTGCTCCAAGCCTGCTCAGCAGGTTAGAGCAGCAGAGTGCTGAGAACACTGATCAATGCTATGCTGTGGCATAATTGAAAGCATTATGATTTTTAGAAGGGGAGGAGAAAAAAACGAAAGTGCAAAAATGAAAATTGGCCTGGTCCTTAAGATCAAAATGGGCCTTAAGGGGTTAAAGTGCTCATTATGATGACATTGTTGTTTCATCATAGATTTTGGAGTAGAATTAATGATGTAGTTACAATGTAAAATTGGTACTGCACAAAACTGGCCCTCAAATGAGTCTGTAAGTGAAAAATGTAAAGTGTTATAACTATTAGAAGACAAGGAGGGGAAAAAAAGAAAGCGCTAAAATAGAAAATCCCTGCGTAAGGATCAAAACCCAAAGGCTATAAAAATGAATTGCAATTCATTGACAGTACCAGCACAATATTTCCCACATGACTTGATTTTTGATCCTATTTTATTTTTTTTTTTTTTTTTGTCAAAAAGCAAGAGAAAAGCCTTCAGGGAGGAGTAATAGACTTGATGAATCTTTTTAAGATCTATTTTTAGTTGTGGCTACAAAAAGAACTTTCTCAAAATGCAACATATACAGATGTGCTTAATAAACCACAAACAGTAGGGGTAATATGTTTGTGTGTAAACATTTCCTGCTTTTAATTCAGTCTCTTGTGATTTTCAAGAGTAAAGGAAAGATTAAAGTTAAAGGAGAGAACATCGCACTAACACGACTTTGTACAATCATTCAATAATAATAATAGTGTCGTTAACCTCCATAGATATAATTTAAACATCTTTGTATAGCAAGTGTGACAAATATATGACATTTTTATTTTAAATGCGTTTTTAGTTTTCGGAAAATATAATTTTTCTATTAATTTTTATAGAAGAAAGGTTTACTTCTCCCTAGCCAACCAGCAGTATGATTAGGGAGGAATTATAGCTGGTCACTTAATAAGTTTAATTAGTTGTACGGCCCTTTTATAGAAAGCTGAGGCCATAATAGTGTCTATTCCTTCATCCAAAAAGTCCCCAACTCCTTATTTTCTTAAGAGTCCTACTCTCCCTTTCATCACTCAAGCCCCATCATCAAATGATCCCCCTCATGACAGTAGTTCCATTGTACATTTAGGGCCCAAGAGATTTTCTTTGGACACCAGCTGATTTGTTGCTGTTAATGTGTGTATGGGGAAAAAATCTTAGTGATAACATTCACACTAAGTGCCATTATTGCTTAAGCATTCAGGATATATAATGCTAACAAAAGTATAATGTTAGTATTAATCCCTTAAGGACGCAGCTCATTTTCACCTTACGGACGCAGGCCTTTATTGCAAATCTGACCACTGTCACTTTAAGCATTAATAACTCTGGGATGCTTTTACTTTTCATTCTGATTCAGAGACCGTTTTTTCATGACATATTCTACTTTATGTTAGTGGTAAAATTTCGTCGATAGTTGCATCATTTCTTGGTGAAAAATTCCAAAGTTTGATGAAACATTTGAAAATTTTGAATTTTTTTAACATTGAAACTCTCTGCTTATAAGGAAAATGGACATTCCAAATAAATTATATATTGATTCACATATACAATATGTCTACTTTATGATTGCATACTTTGGAAGACATCAGAGAGCTTCAAGGTATAGCAGCAATTTTCAAATTTCAAACAAAATTTTCAAAATCAGAATTTTTCAGGGACCAGTTCAGTTTGGAAGTGTATTTGAGGGGCCTTCATATTAGAAATACCCCATAAATGACCCCATTATAAAAACTGCACCCCTCAAAGTATTCAAAATGACATTCAGTAAGTGTGTTAACCCTTTAAGTGTTTCACAGGAATAGCAGCAAAGTGAAGGAGAAAATTCTAAATCTTAATTTTTTGCACTAGCATGTTCTTGTAGACCCAGTTTTTGAATTTTTATAAGGGGTAAAAGGAGAAAAATCTTCCTAAAATTTGTAACCCAATTTCTCTCGAGTAAGGAAATATCTTAGATGTGTATGGGAAGTGTTCGGCGAGCGCAGTAGAGCGCTCAGAAGGGAAGGAGCGACAATGGGATTTTGGAGAGTGAGTCTTTCTGAAATGGTTTTTGGGGGGCCTGTCACATTTAGGAAGCCCCTAAGGTGCAAGAACAGCAAGAAAACCCCCACATGATATACTATTTTGGAAACTACACCTCTCAGGGAACATAACAAGGGGTCCAGTGAGCCTTAGCACCCCACAGGTGTTTGATGACTTTTCGTTAAAGTTGGACGTGTAAATTTTACATTTCTACAAGGGGTAATAGGAGAAAATGCCCCCAAAATTTGTAACCCCATCTCTTCTGAGTATGGAAATACCCCATGTGTGGACATTAAGTGCACTGCGGGCGCACTACAATGCTCAGAAGAGAAGGAGTCACATTTGGCTTTTGGAAAGCAAATTTTGCTGAAATGGTTTTTGGGGGCATGTCACATTTAGGAAGCCCCTATGGTGCCAGAACAGCAAAAAAAAACACATGGCATACTATTTTGGAAACTACACTCCTCAAGGAACGTAACAAGGGGTACAGTGAGCCTTAACACCCCACAGGTGTTTGACGACTTTTAGTTAAAGTTGGATATGTAAATGAATTTTTATTTTTTTTCAATAAAAAGCATTTTTTTCCCCAAATTGTGCATTTCTACAAGGGGTAATAGGAGAAAATGCTCCCCAAAATTTGTAACCCCATTTCTTCTGAGTATGGAAATACCCCATGTGTGGACATCAAGTACTCTGCTGGCCAACTACAATGCTCAGAAGAGAAGGAGCGCCATTGAGCTTATGGATAGAGAATTTGGTTGGAATAGAAGTCGGGGCCATGTGCATTTATAAAGCCCCCCGTGGTGCCAGAACAGAGGACCACCCCACATGTGACCGCATTTTGGAAACTAAACCCCCCACAGAATTTAATAAGTGGTGCAGTGAGCATTTACACACCACTGGCGTTTGACAGATGTTTGGAACAGTGGGCTGTGCAAGTGAAAAATTTTATATTTCATTTTCACGGACCACTGTTCCAAAAATCTGTCAGACACCTGTGGGGCGTAAATGCTGACTGTACCCCTTATTATATTCCATGAGGAGTGTTGTTTCCAAAATGAGGTCACATGTGGGGGGGGGGTCCATTGTTTTGGCACCATGGGGGCTTTGTAAACACACGTGGCCTTCAATTCCAGACAATTTTTTTCTTCAAAATCCTAATGGTGCTCCTTCTCTTCTGAGCATTGGAGTGCGCCAGCAGAGCACTTTACATCCACATATGGGGTATGTTCTTACTCAGAAGAAATGGGGTTACAAATTTTGGAGGGGCTTTTTTCCTATTTTCCCTTTTGAAAATTAAAAATTTTGTTTTTTTGTAAATACATTTTTTTTTTTTCATTTTCCCATCCAACTTTAACGAAAAATTTCAAACAGCTGTGGGGTGTTTAGGCTCACTATACCCCTTGTTAAGTTCCGGGAGGGGTATAGTTTCCAAAATGGGGTCACATGTGGGTATTATTTTTTTGCCTTTATGTTAGAACCGCTGTAAAATCAGCCACCCCTGTGCAAATCATCAATTTAGGCCTCAAATGTACATAGTGTGCTCTTACTACTGAGCCTTGTACATTCACATATGGGGTATTTCTGTACTCAGGAGAAATTGCATTACAAATTTTGTGGGTCTTTTTTTCCTTTTACCTCTTGTGAAAATAAAAGGTATGGGGCAACACCAGAGTGTTAGTGTAAAATGTATTAATTTTTTTACACTAACCGGCTGATGTACACCCCAACTTTTCCTTTTCATAAGGGGTAAAAAGAGAAAAAGACCCCCAAAATTTGTAACTCAATTTCTCCCGAGTACCCCATATGTGGCCCTAAACTGTCTCCTTGAAATACGACAGGGCTCCGAAGTGAGAGAGCACCATGCGCATTTGAGGACTAAAATTGCATAGGGGTGGACATAGGGATATTCTACGCCAGTGATTCCAAACAGGGTGTCTCCAGCTGTTGCTAAACACCCAGTATGCCTGGACAGTCAGTGGCTGACCAGAAATGCTGGGAGTTGTTGTTTTGCAACAGCTGGAGGCTCCATTTTGGAAACACTGCCGTACAATATGTTTTTTATTTTTATTGGGGGGACAGTGTAAGGGGTGTATATGTTGTGTTTTACCCTTTATTATGTGTTAGTGTAGTGTAGTGTAGTGTTTGTAGGGTACATTCTCACTGACAGGCTTACAGTGAGTTTCCTGTTAGGAGTTTGCGCTGCGGCACAAAATTTGCCACAGCTCAAACTTGAAGCAGGAAACTTACTGTAAATCTGCCTGTGTGAATGCACCCTGTACATTCACATGGGGGGCAAACCTCCAGCTGTTGCAAAACTACTTTTGCAACAGCTGGAGGCACACTGGTTGGAAAACCTTCAGTTAGGTTCTGTTACCTAACTCAGTATTTTCCAACCAGGGTGCCTCCAGCTGTTGAAAAACTACAACTCCCAGAATGTACTGATTTCCGAAGGGCATGCTGGTAGATGTTGTTATGCGACAGCTGGAGGTATGCAACTACAACTCCCAGCATGCCGAGACAGCTGTGTGCTGTTTGGGCATGCTGGGATTTGCAGTTTTGTAACATCTGGAGGGCTACAGTTTACAGACACTGCACAGTGATCTCCAAACTGTGGCCCTCCAGATGTTGCAAAACTAAAAATCCTAGCATGCCCAGACAGCAAACTGCTGTGAGAGCATGCTGGGAGTTGTAGTTTTGCAAGATTTGGAGGGCCACAGTTTAGAGACCACTGCACAGTGATCTCCAAACTGTAGCCCTCTAAATCTTGCAAAACTACAAATCCCAGCATGCCCAAACGGCTGTCTGGGCATGCTGGGAGTTGTTGTTTTGCAACATCTGGAGGGCTACAGCTTAGAGACCACTCTATAGTGGTCTCCAAACTTTAGCCCCCCCAGATGTTGCTAGGCAACTACTCATCGGCTTCCGTAGTCTTCACCAGGGAGCAGTACGAGGGAGCTGCACATCATCGCCGCCCGCCACCACCGGTCAGGTAAGGGACCTCCACCCCCACCACCGCCGGTCACGCTACAGTTCCCGCGTTCTGCCCAGATTATCGTTGGTGGGCAGAACGGGGGAACTGAACTTTAACCCCCCGCCCCCGATCTGCTATTGGTCGTCGCATCTTGACTACCAATAGCAGAGATAAGATGGGTGGCACTCCTGCCACCTAACTCCTATCCCTTCAGGGGGACCGTGGGTGTCTTGGACACCCCCGATCCCCCTGATTTTCCAGGTCACCTGGTCACCGGACATCAGTATGACCCGGATCCGCCAAAAATCGCCGGTCTGAATTGACCAGCGATTTCTGGAGATCGCCGACATGGGGGGGTCTCAGAACCCCCTTGGGCACATGCACGGGATGCCTGCTGATAGATAGTTTTCTATGGGGACTTGCTCCTACTCTGGACAGTTCCTCAAATGGACAGATATGTCAGCAGAGAGCACTGTGGTCAAGCAGAAAGGAAATTCAAAAAGAAAAGAACTTCCTATGGATCATAACAGCAGATTATAAGTACTGGAATGATTAAGATTTTAATTTACAAATTAGTTAGACTTTTTGACACCAGTTTATTAAAAAGTTTTCCAGTGGAGTACCCCTTTAAGCACAACTCCCCCCACAGGTTCTAACTTGCATGTGCCCCCTTGTGCCACCATACTATTTATATTCCCCCTTGTGCCACTCTATTATTAGCCCCTCCTTTATTTGTGTCCCCCTTTTTTTCTATCCCCTTTTGTACTTCTATACTATTTAGAAACAAAAAAATGTTAATGGTTTTGCTAGTTTTCTGCTCCATGGTAGAATTCAACTGTGTATGCATCCTGAAGACATAGACACAGTGGAAAGCAACCACTGCCCAGGGACAGAAAGCATGTGCCCCAGACCCCTTGGTTGGCCCTCTCTTTAGCTGTGAGTCTTAGTTTCGGTCACATCCTCTCCGACTGTGATAATTACGATCCTTGTACCCTTTAAATAAGTGCTATCTTTCTGAGACAACCTCTTCAAATACAATATATTTTGATAACAGGGGGTTGAGGGGGTGGAAGTCTGCTGGGATTTCCCCCCTAGAGTATCTTCTGTGCTCCCATAGAAATTGATGGTGCGTGTGCCATTACTCTGGGACTCTGGCGACAGTCACACTGTAATGTTTTAAATGGATTAAAGATATAAGACTTGAAATTGATACTGGACTTTTCTGGATGACCACCACATTGTTTACAGAGTGCCTGTATGTTGGCGATGCTGTTAGGGGGATTGAAAATACAATATTATAAATCAATGGTCCCATTCATTAAGTGAAAACATAACATGCATTATTTATAATGTATTTTCACATATATATAGTCTAGTAATTTCCCATGCTCTAGTCATGTTGTTCACTCCAATGCAGAAAAATGTAATGTTCATGCTTTTGATGCTGACAGTATTTAATGGAAAACATTACTTATGTTTAAGTCTTTTGACTCTAGAAATCTAATAACAGAACTAACTTGACACAGTGGTAGATCTATGTATTTATCATTGACATATCTGGGCAACTTCTAAGACTGCTCTGTTAAAAAAACATCCCCACACATTAATGGGGTTAATGCAGTGGCCCGTGTCAGACTGCTTGAGAGGCTGTGTCATCTTTGTTTAACCTTTGTGCCTTATGTGCCAGAAGCCTAAATTTATTAATTTTCTGAGAGCTGTAAAATACGAAGATTGGGCTGTTTGGTGAGAAACAATATCATCTTCAATAAGACAAGGGCAACCAAGGTTGGTTTGTGTAATCTATTGTGTCACGATATGTGACATGAAATTACTCTATTTTTTCATAAAGTATTCAATATACTGCAGATGTTCTCTAAACACATCTGAGCGTATATAAGAACAGCATATTTAGTTATATGTGTAAAATGTTTTACAAGTGGTGCTTATCTGACAGGATTTAACAAAAAAAGTAAACAGCTACTTGGTTTCACCCCTGTGGTCTCTATGGTATTCTCCAATGTCTAAATTTTGATCTTAAAAGAATTTAGCAGTTTTTTAAAAATATCATAATTGTGGGTCTACACATTACCATTTAATCTGCTTTTTACAACTGGCATACTGACCAACTACTGGGCTCCCAACAATCAGCTGTAATCTGTAGATTAACCCAGAAGCTAGAACACACTAAACCCCTTAAAGGAGATGTTCGGCGTAGACTTTTTCTATTCCATCCTGCCCGGGCTGCAAAAAACTACAAAACAAACTTTCACTTACCTCCGCAACAGCTGATCGGTCTGCTGAGCTGTCTGCTTCCTACTTCCTTTAGCCCGATACGTCACTCAGCGCTTCAGCCTATCACCGGCCGTGTGACATACCGGGCTAAAGGAAGTAGGAAGTAAACAGTGCGGCCGACTGATCAGCTGTTGCTGGAGCTCCGAGAGAACATATGGAGGTAAGTGAAAGTTTATTTTGTATTTTTTTGCAGCCCGGGCAGGACGGAATAGAAAAAGTCTGCACCGGACATCTCTTTTAAGGACCAAGACCATTTTCACCTTAAGGACCAGAGCGTTATTGGCAAATCTGACCACTGTCACTTTAAGCATTAATAACTCTGGGATGCTTTCACTTTTCATTCTGATTCCGAGATTGTTTTTTCGTGACATATTCTACTTCATAACATAGTGGTAAATTTTTGGCGTTGCTTGCATCCTTTCTTGGTGAAAAATCCCCAAATTTGATGAAAAATTTTAACATTTTGCATTTTTTTTTTTTACTTTGAAACTCTCTGCTTATAAGGAAATTAGACATACCAAATAAATCATATCTTTATTCACATATACAATATGTCTACTTTATATTTGCATTATAAAGTTGACGTGTTTTTACTTTTGGAAGACATCAGAGGGCTTAAAATTTCAGCAGCAATTTTCCAATTTTTCACAAAATTTTCAAAATCGGAATTTTTAAGGGACCAGTTCAGTTTTGAAGTGGATTTCAGGGGGTCTTCATATTAGAAATACCCCATAAATGATGCCATTATAAAAACTGCACCCCCCAAAGTATTCAAAATGACAGAAAGTGTGTTAACCATTTAGGTGTTTCACAGGAATAACAGCAAGGTGAAGGAGAAAATTCAAAATCTTCATTTTTTACACTCGCATTAAGTAAATGGAGAAAAAGCCCCACAAAATTTGTAACCCAATTTCTCTCAAGTAAGGAAATACCTCATATGTGTATGTTAAGTGCTCTGCATGTGCAATACAACGCTCAGAAGGGAAGGAGCGACAATGGGATTTTGGAGAGTGAATTTTTCTGAAATGGTTTTTGGGAGGCATGTCACATTTAGGAAGCCCGTATGGTGCCAGAACAGCAAAAAAAACAACACATGGCATACTATTTTGGAAAGGAAACCCCTCAAGAAACGTAAAAAGGGGTACAATGAGCCTTAACACCCCACAGGTGTTTCATGACTTTTCGTTAAAGTTGGATGTATAGATTTTTTTTTCACTAAAATGCTGGTTTTCCCCCAAATTTTACATTTTTACAAGGGGTAATAGGAGAAAATGCCCCCCAAAATTTGTAACCCCATCTCTCCTGAGTATGGAAATACCCCATGTGTGGACGTCACGTGCTCTGCGGGCGAACTACAATGCTCAGAAGAGAAGGAGTCAAATTTGGCTTTTGGAAAGCAAATTTTGCTGAAATGGTTTTGAAGGGGCATGTTGCATTTAGGAAGCCCCTATGGTGCCAGAACAGCAACCACCCCCACCCACGGCATACTATTTTGGAAACTACACCCCTCAAGGAACATAACAAGGGGTACAGTAAGCCCCCCCTGAAATGGTTTGGGGGGGGTGCATGACGCATTTAGGAAACCCCTATGGTGCCAGAACAGCAAATAAAATCCCACTATTTTGGAAATTACACCCCTCAAAGAACGTAACCATGGGAACAGTGAGCCTTAACACCACACAGGTGTTTAATAAATGTTCATTAAAGAGAGATGTGAAAAGGAAAAATTTTATTTTTTACACTAAAATGCTGGGGTTATCCCAAATTTTTCATTTTCACAAGTGGTAATAGGAGAAAAATAACTGTTTGTAAATACATTTCTTTGGAATAAGTACATACCTCATATCTGGACAAAAAAAACAACTCTGCTGGTACACACCAGGTCTCGGAAGAGCCGGAACGCAGTCAGTGGGCTTGAGCATTTGCATAGCTGCTTATGGAGCCAGAACAGCGGGACCCCCCCTCAAGAAGCATTACATGGGGTACACTAGGTTAGTAAAGCGGGGTACGGTGGGCCGTAAAATTATAAAATAGGTTTTGTTCTCAGAATGATGACTCAGAGCATAGCCAAAACTTAAAAATATGCCCACCCCAAACCCTATGCTCTGAATCATCATTCTGGGAAAGTGATGTGTGTTGCCTTCCCTAACCTGCGCACCCCGCTCAGGTGGAGAGAGAGCGCTGCACATTTGATGCAACATAAAAATATCCCCGATGATAGTGACTCAGTGACCCATGACTCAGAGAAAAAAATATCCCCAGAGGTCTTATCATGCCGCATCATCAGTGTAATGCAGGCATTTCCGAATGGCCTTGAATCGTCCTCGTGCCATGGCAATATTGCAGAGTGGGGTCTGGTAGAGGATGTGTGTGTGTGTGGGGGGGGGGGGGTTGGTTGCTCAGTGTGTAGTGTATGTTGTGTTACGTGTTTGGTGTAACTTATGTATAACGGTGTGTGATCACACACCGTTATAAAAAAAATGCTGTGGTCAAAAAAATAAATAAAGGAGGGCCAAATGCATTGCCCTGAAGCCCTAATACCCCTAATTGGGCCCGGGTTGCGCTGGACGGACCCTCGAGGACCTATTAGGGGGTCAGGGGGAGGGGGGATTTTTTAAAAACTTTTAAAAAATGTTTTCTTTTTTTTTTACCCTGCACTATACAGCAGCACTTCAGCCCTGAGGAGCTCAGATCTTCACAGAGGGGTGTCCCTGGATACTTCTCACAGCTCTTCCTGTTGACTGAATGCGGTGGGCGAGCAGAGTTGAGAGAAGGGGACATTAACCCCTCCTCTGCCGACTGCTATTGGTCCGACCAATAGCAGCGCTCCTGGGGAGGTGACTGGATCGCCAACTCCCCCTAGCTACAGGAGGTGATTGGCGGTGTATAGTACACCACCGATCACCTTCTAATTCTGGGTCATCGGGTCACATGTGACCCGTATGACCGAAATCGACGCAAATCACCAGGGGATGTCTGCTGAACGATTTCAGCAGGCATCCCAGTCCGGTCCCCACCCGGCGTGCGGCGGGGACCGAAATTACCATGGGCATACAGGCCCGTTTTGGCCTTAAGGACCAGGCAAATCTTATTTTTACATTTTCATTTTTTCTTCCTCGCCTTCTAAAAATCATAACTCTTTCATATTTCCACCCACAGACCCATATGAGGGCTTGTTTATTGCGTGGCCAATTTTTCCTTTGTAATGATATCACTCATTTTACCATAAAATGTATGACGAAACCAAAAAATATTATTTGTGTGGGGAAATTGCAAAGAAAACTGCAATTTTGCAGATTTTGGAAGGTTTTGTTTTCAGGCTGTACACTTTACAGTAAAAAATACATGTTTTCTTTGTTCTGTAGGTCGATACAATTAAAATGATACCATGGTTACTTGCTTTTCTACTATTGTAATGCTTTAAAAAAAATCTACATTTTTTTTAAACAAAATTTATATGCTTAAAATCATTCTATTTTAACCACCTATAATTTTCTCACTTTTCCATATACACGGCTGTATGAGGTCTGATATTTTTGTGCTGTGATCTGTAGTTTTTATTGGTACAACTTTAGATATACGTACATTTTTAATTAATTTTAATACATTTTTGGGACTTTTTTTTAATGTTTACGCCATTCACCGTACGGGATAAATAACGATATCGGACAGATGTGTTTATTAATTATTTTTTTAACGCTTTATGGGGTAAAATGGGAAAAAGGGGCGATTTACATTTTTATTGGGGCAGGGGCTTTTTCAAATGTTTTAAAAACTTTTTTACTATTTTTTTTACACTTTTATAGTCTCCATAGACTATTTATAGCAATCATTTGATTGCTAATACTGTTCAGTTCTATCATAGGCATAGCACTGACCAGAGCGGTGCTTGTCGGAACCCTCCCCTGCATGATGTAAGCACTGCTCTGATGCTCGCATCATGTAAAGGGCGTGAATGTACCAACGCATCAGGACATACATTTACATCCATTGTCCTTAAGAGGATAAAGGGAACGAGTCATCATAAAATCTATTGTTTCAATGAAGTTTTTATGTTAGTGTGCAGAAGTTTGTGCAGCTCGACAGATAGACTATGGGATAGGTTAACTTTAAGCACGCAATACCCAAGGTGCTATAATTAAGACAAACTAGTACTGTGAAGAAAAAACTGTCCTCAATGCTCTCTATAGGGATATGCTGAGACACAAGGAGACTAGTGATACTGATAATGGTGTTGTAGTAATGGTGCAGTGATAAATGAATCTAAAAATATAGATATAGATATAAATGAGAATTTGGGAAGGGCAGGGGGGGGGCATTCAATGAAAGTGGGGAAAAGAGGTAAAGAGAGTGAATAGTGTGGTAGCCTGGGGATGTAGGGTAAATGGGGTGTAGCTGTGCGGTAACTAAATGGTGCTTGTTTAACCCTTATCACTCGTGACGCCAGGGTGAGGGCTCCTCTGTAAACGCTTGTCCTATCGCCACCCGTCCCAAGAACGATAGGGAGGTATAATAAATGATTGTCCACAACCGGAGGTTTTCAGAAAACTGTCGGAACCTTTACTGCAGCTTTTATGCAACATTAAACAGGAACAGTCTTTGTACAAGAGTCTATTTGGAGTTTGACAGTTGGTTGGGACCTCGTGAGTTTCTAGTGCTTAGAAACGGAATAAGTGCTGTTGAGCTGGATTTAGGGGATTTAGTTTAGGCCCAGCAGTCACACTAGCTTTAGTGGGGATTGATATTGTAATTCACGATTAGATTCAGGCTGAGGCTGGCAGGCTTCAGGCCTAAGCTTGTCTTTGTAAGTAACACAGAAATCTCTCTCTGATTGTCCGGCACCCAAGAGAGCGATAATTGGTTGCAGCTCCCTTATATGGGCAGGGGCTGGCCTTAAGCTCACTGGTCTATACCATCTGTCATTCACTTTACAAGGAATTATGGTCTAACCATGTGACCACACATGAGACCTCCAAAGGTCCTTCAACACACCTTACTAGAATTAACATGAGTCATGTGACCTAAGGTCCTGCGACACTACATAGCTAATTAAATATACAATTATTTATACATATAAACATCACAGAATTGCATAAGAAAGAGGCGACTAGGGGCTATCCCACCAGGAGGATGCTACTGGAACAAAGTAATTCTGACTTTGGGGACCACCACACAAGGTACGGTATACAATACGATACCGGGACACCACAATAGAAAATAAAGATATGAAGTAAAGTGGTAAAAAAGAATGATCTGACCACTAATTCGCATTTCAAATTTTTATCGCGAATAACGCAAATTCGCGAATATTGCGAATATATTCCCTATATATTCGACATTACGAATATTCACTTTTTTCCGCATATGCGCATATTCGCAAATGTGAATATTCGCATATGTGCATATTCGCATATGTTAATATTCGCATATTCTTTCTTTTCACTTGTGGGCCAATTAGAATGATGCAAATACACTTGTCAGAGGTTATCAACAACATCTCTAGAAACCAATAGTAAAGTTGCCCACCCCCTCACTGTTTTATTCCTCGAATACTCTAATATGCGAATATTCACATATGAGAATATGTGAATATTCGCATATGCGAATAAAATGAATATGTGAAATTCGTGAATATAGGATGAATATTCGTCTACATATTCCTGAAATATCGCAAATTTGAATATGGGCAATGCCGCTCATCACTACTGACAGCTACTACATGTGATTGATGGAATATACAATTTATTTATATTTATAGTGGATAGGGATATTGCAGAGTCCTTGAGATTCCCTTCTACATAAAACAATAAAATGGTAAAAAAAAAGGTATATAGGTAGTAAAAACAATAATGATACAAAGTATTACAATCCCCTGTTGTCCAAATTGTGTAAAAGTCCTTCATATATATATATACATATATATATATATATATATATATATATATATATATATATATATCTGCACAATGATGTCTGTTCCTATGAGGAAAAACAGTGGCAAAAATGGCAAAAATATAACCACTCCTTTAAAGGGGTTATCCAGGAAAAAAACTTTTTTATATATATCAACTGGCTCCAGAAAGCTAAACAGATTAGTAAATTACTTCTATTAAAAAATCTTAATCCTTTTAGTACTTATGAGCCTCTGAAGTTTAGGTTGTTCTTTTCTGTCTAAGTAATCTCTGATGACACGTGTCTCGGGAACCGCCCTGTTTAGAAGAGGTTTGCTATGGGAATTTGCTTCTAAACTGGGCGTTTCCCGAGACACGTGTCATAAGATTTTTTTATAGAAGTAATTTACAAATCTGTTTAACTTTCTGGAACCAGTTGATATATATATAAAAAAAAAGTTTTTTTTCCTGGAATACCCCTTTAAATCAAACAATCCAGGCAGGATAAAAAAACATGCACAGGACTCACCACCCATTTTTTATGTTAAACATATTTTTGAAAATTTTAAAGTGTCTCCTCCTCCTTATCATCCCAGACAGGATAACAGTGAAATGAGACACCAGTATATACATAAGACAATACCAGGTCATGCACAGTAGATGATGGTCAAACTCAGGTAACACCTCCAACCCCTACACACAATGACCTGTGCACAGATCACAGAGCATTCCTAGAAATTTCTCCCATTAAAAAAACAAAAGGGTCTTTTCCAATCTATTGTGCATATGTTCGAGGCTTGGCTGTAAAAATATCTCTAAATATTGTTCAAACAGCTCAGGCAAGATGACTGCCCCAAGAATGACTAAGGGTTAAAAGGTGGAAAGTGACATGAAGACGTTTTAACATCCTATCATACCTGGACAATAAAAATGAATGCTTATGCAAATGATTTCATATCTCTTCATTTTTAGACTTCACCATTTATTTTTTCATTTCTTCTACTCAATATCTGAAGCTGACAGCTGATGCTTGACATTACAAGTAGTCAGTTCTTATACTGAAATCATCTTCAGCCATCATTGTCTGCATTGGACTTTGGTAATATAATATAATAGGTTGAATAGTGTGCCATTCTTGAATGAGTTATCCTTTTCAATATTGCTGCAAAGAATCTGTTGTAAAATGTCTTAAGGCACAATAGCATAACTTGCAGCAAGTATCAGTATTAGCAAACTGTTTCAAAATGCTAGCAAAATGACTTTAACCCCTTAAGGATTTAGCCCTTTTTCACCTTAATGACTCGGCCGTTTTTTGCAATTCTGACCACTGTCACTTTAAACATTAATAACTCTGGAATGCTTTTACTTATCATTCAGATTGTTTTTTCGTGACTTATTCTACTTTAACATAGTGGTAAATTTTTGTGGTAAATTGCATCCTTTCTTGGTGGAAAATACCCAAATTTTATGAGAAAAATGAAAATTTAGCATTTTTCTAACTTTGAAGCACTCTGCTTGTAAGGAAAATGGATATCCAAAATCATTTTTTGGGGGTTCACATATACAATATGTCTACTTTATGTTTGCATCATAAAATTTATGAGTTTTTACTTTTGGAAGACATCAGAGGACTTCAAAGTTCATCAGCAATTTTCACATTTTTCACAACATTTTCAAACTCACTATTTTTCAGTGACCAGTTCAGTTTTGAAGTGGATTTGAAGGGTCTTCATATTAGAAATACCCCACAAATGACCACATTATAAAAACTGCACCCTCCAAAGTATTCAAAATGACATTCAGTAAGTGTTTTAACCCTTTAACTGTTTCACAGGAATAGCAGCAAAGTGAAGGAGAAAATTCAAAATCTTCATTATTTACACTCGCATGTTCTTGTAGACCCAATTTTTGAATTTTTGCAAGGGGTAAAAAGAAGAAAATTTTTACTTGCATTTGAAACCCAATTTCTCTCGAGTAAGGACATACCTCATATGTCTATGTTAATTGTTCGGCGGGCGCAGTAGAGGGCTCAGAAGGTGACATGGTTTTTTGGGGGCATGTCACCGTTAGGAAGCCCTATGGTGCCAGAACAGCAAAAAAAAAAAAAACACATGTCATACCATTTTGGAAACTAGACCCCTCAAGGAACATAACAAGGGGTAAAGTGAACCTTAATACCCCACAGGTGATTCACGATTTTTGCATATGTAAAAAAAAAAAAATTACCTAAAATGCTTGGTTTCCCAAAATTTTGACATTTAAAAAAAGGGTAATAGCAGAAAATAACTCCCAAAATTTGAAGCCCAATTTCTCCCGATTCAGAAAACACCCCATATGGGGGTGAAAAGTGCTCTGCTGGCGCACTACAGGTCTCAGAAGAGAAGGAGTCACATTTGCCTTTTAGAAAGCTAATTTTGCTCTGGGGGCATGCCGCATTTAGGAAGCCCCTATGGTGCCAGAACAGCAAAAAAAAAAAAAAACACATGGCATACTGTTTTGGAAACTAGACCCCTCGGGGAACGTAACAAGGGGTAAAGTGAACCTTAATACCCCACAGGTGTTTCACGACTTTTGCATATGTAAAAAAAAAAAAAAATTCCCTAAAATGTTTGTTTTCCCAAAAATTTTACATTTTTAAAAAGGGTAATAGCAGAAAATACCCTCCAACATTTGAAGCCCAATTTCCCCCGATTCAGAAAACATCCCATATGGGGATGAAAAGTGCTCTGCTGGCGCACTACAGGTCTCAGAACAGAAGGAGTCACATTTGGCTTTTCAAAAGCAAATTTTGCTCTGGGGGCATGCCGCATTTAGGAAGCCCCTATGGTGCCAGAACAGCAAAAAAAAAAAAAAAACGCACATGGCATACCATTTTGGAAACTAGACCCCTCAGGGAACGTAACAAGGGGTAATGTGAACCTTAATTCGCCACAGGTGTTTCACGACTTTTGCATATGTTAAAAAAAATTTTTTTTACCTAAAATGCTTGGTTTCCCAAAAATTTTACATTTTTAAAAAGGGTAATAGCAGAAAATACCCCCCAAAATTTGTAACACAATTTCTCCCGAGTACGGCGATACCCCATATGTGACCCTAAACTGTCGCCTTGAAATACGACAGGGCTCCAAAGCGAAAGAGCGCTATGCGCATTTGAGGCCTAAATTAGGAACTTGCATAGGGGTGGACATAGGGGTATTCTACGCCAGTGATTCCCAAACAGGGTTCTCTAGCTGTTGTAAAACTCCCAGCATGCCTGGACAGTTGGTGGCTGCCTGGCAATACTGGGAGTAGTTGTTTTGCAATAGCTGGAGGCTCCGTTTTGGAAACAGTGGCGTGCCAGACGTTTTTTCATTTTTATTGGGAGTGGAGGGGGGCTGTGTAGGGGTATGTGCATATGTAGTGTTTTTTATTGTGTGTTAGTGTAGTGTAGTGTTTTTAGGGTACAGTCACATGGGCGGGGGTTCACAGTAGTTTCTCGCTGGCAGTTTTAGCTGCGGCAGAAAATTTGCTGCAGTTCAAACTTGCAGCCGGATACTTACTGTATACCTCCGCCCATGTGAGTGTACCCTGTAGCATAACAAGGGGTAAAGTGGGGGGGGAAGGAGAAACATCCAGCTGTTGCAAAACTACAACTCACTGCGTTCTCATACGTCATAAGTCCTTAAGGACTCTGAAATGAAGACGTATCAGAACGTCATGAGTCCTTAAGGGGTTAAAGGGGTACTCCGGTAGAAACCTTTTTTTTTTAATCAACTAGTGCCAAAAAGGTAAACAGATTTGTAAATTACTTCTATTAAAAAATCTTAATCCTTCCAGTACTTATTAACTGCTGAATACTACAGCAGGAAATTGTTTTCTTTTTGGAACACAGAGTTCTCTGCTGATTCACGAGCACAGTGCTCTCTGCTGACATCTCTGTCCATTTTAAGAACTGTCCAGAGTAAGAGAAAATCAAATAGCAAACATATGCTTCTCTGGACAGTTCCTAAAATTGACAGAGATGTCAGCAGAGAGCACTGTGCTCATGATGTCAGCAGAGAGCACTGTGTTCCAAAAAGAAAATAATTTCCTCTGTAGCATTCAACAGCTAATAAGTACTGGAAGGATTGAGATTTTTTAATAGAAGTAATTTACTAATATGTTTAACTTTCTGGCACCAGTTGACCCCTTAACGACGAGCGCCGTAAATGTACGTCCTGGTGACGTGGTACTTAACGCACCAGGACGTACATTTACGTCCTAAGCATAACCGCGGGCATCGGAGCGATGCCCGGATTATGCGCGGCAGGTCCCGGCTGTTGATCGCAGCCAGGGACCCGCCGGTAACCCCTCAGATGCCGTGATCAATACAGATGACGGCATCTGCAGCATCGCGGTCACTTAATTGGATGATCCGATCATCCAGCACGGCAGACGGAGGTCCCCTCACCTTGCTCCGCTGCCTTGCTCCGCTGCCTGACCAGAGCAGAAGATGACCGATAATGCTGATCAGTGCTGTGTCCTATACATAGCACTGAACAGGATTAGCAATCGAATGATTGCTATAAATAGTCCTTAAAGTGTAAAAATAAAATTTGAAAAACCCCCTCCCCCAATGACAACGTAAATTGCCCCATTTTCCCTATTTCACCCCCAAAAAGTGTTAAAAAAATATTTTATATACATATTTGGTATCGCCATGTGCGTAAATATCTGAACTATTAAAATAAAATGTTAATGATACCGTACGGTGAACGGTGTAAACGTAAAATAAAAAGTCCAAAATAGCAGTTTTTTTTATAACATTTTATTCCTAAAAAAATTTATTAAAAATGTATTTTAAGTTTTATATAAGCAAATATGGTATTAATAAAAAGTACAGATCACGGCACAAAAAATTAGCCCTCATACCGCCGCTTATACGGAAAAATGAAAAAGTTATAGGTCTTCAAAATAGGGGGATCTTAAACGTACTAATTTGGTTAACAAGTTTGTGATTTTTTTAAGCACAACACTAATAGAAGAGTAGGTTATCACGGGTATCATTTTAATCGTATTGACCCAAAGAACAAAGAACACATGTAATTTTTACCATAAATTGTACGACGTGAAAACTAAACCTTCCAAAATTTGCAAAATTGCAGTTTTCTTTTTAATTTCCCCACACAAATAGTATTTTTTTTGGTTGCGCCATACATTTTATGGTAAAGTGAGTGATGGCATTACAACGGACAACTGGTCGCGCAAAAAACAAGCCCTCATACTAATCTGTGGATGAAAATATAAAAGAGTTATTATTTTTTGAAGGCGATGAGGAAAAAATTAAACCGTAAAAATAAAATTTTCTGCGTCCTTAAGGCCAAAATGGGCTTCGTCCTTAAGGGGTTAAGTGATATACTGGGTTTTTGTTACTATTATTCTCAATTTTTGCTGAATAGCTCCAGATATAGAATGCAGGTTTGTGTTTTGATTTCATTGAAGAGAAGCATTAAAGAGTGGTCTCTGGATTTGTTTTACTGGCACTTAAAAAATTAAGGATAGAAAGAGACAAATGTGTCTATGTTTCTATAAGTCTCCAGTAGGTTATTAAAGTGCAAGAAAAATACTCACTCTTTCAACTCAACCTTTTTTTAAAGGGGTGGTCCAGTGAAAAACAACAGGATAGGAGATAAGTGTCTGATTGCCCAGAATGGGACCTGACTTTCTCAGAGGAGCTTGTAATGTAATTGGCACATGCTCTATTCATTCTCTATAGAAGCACACTCTGGCATCTGCTCACGGGTCCCTCTGCGATCAGACACTTTCCATCATCCATTTTCCTCCCTCCCACACATCAGCCACCCCACCCATTGAAATATAAATGAGCTGCATCCATTCAAAAGATCAGTGTTTTCTAACCAGGGTGCCTACAGCTGTTGTAAAAATACAATTAGTTGCAGATTGATCTTTCTCCCAGCGATCGCTCCACCCATTGAAGCAGACAGGCTCCCTGTCATCAGCTGACTAGTGATGTCAGGTCTCAGCCCAACAGAAATAGATTCATAATTGTACAGACCTCACAGCTTAAATTTCATAGTGTACCTGTCATGCATGGAAAGGTAAGCAGTAAGGCCCTAAACTTACCAGCAGCCCCTGTCCCTTCCTATTGCATATCCACCTTGTGCGATGGATTTACAACCCACAAAGACTGTCCCTGCCTGACTAAGTGCTGGGAGTGTCCTGTCAAAATAGTAAACTACAGAAAACTCAGTCACAGGTCAGGGGATAGTCAGGAATACAAAAGGGTAATACACACTATACAAAACTCAGTGGAGATACACAAACATACAGGATTATCAACAAGCCAAGTCGGTACCAAGAGGACAGATATGAGCCAAGATGAGAACCAGATAGAATATCCAAAGACAAAAGCCAGGGTTACAAAATTCCAGATAATCAAGAGGAAATACAAAAAGCAGGACAGAGATGCAAGCTACAGAAACAGAATTCTTTCCCTGGCAAGACGCACTAGCCTACACACAATGTATCTGATAACTAAGATGGCTAGGTCAGGGTGTAACCACAGCAACCTAACACAAGTTAACCCAGAACCTAGAAAAGTTTAACCCTTTGGACCAAACTGGGATGAGTCATTACAGCATCTAGTTTGGCTCAATGTTGACACAGAGTGTACTCTGACAATTCACATTCTCGGAGGAACTGTATGAGAAACCAATGAAGGAAAAGCTTTCAAGGTCAGCTGTCTTTTTAGATACCTGTTGAGAGTTTTTTTTCTTCTAATCTCTATGACAGATATTTATCAACCGATTTACCCGAGTTTTTTCGCATTTAAATTGTCGCAAAAAATTTGCAATTGCGCCACTGTCTTTTTTCGTGCGACAATCTGCTACGAGAGCGAGAAAATCATTTTTTCTCCAAATCGGCGTACATAATCGTTTTTACAATTTTGACTTTCCATAGTCAGAAATTTATCAACATTCGCAAAAAAAGACGCTAAGGCTTTAAAAACCTACTAAATATACTCCAGCCGAACCTTGGCTTAACTAACAGAAACTGGCTATTGTTTTAGCTTAGGTGAGAAAAAACTCCCGCTTTTGCTTACCTGCGAAAAATTTATTAACGCCGTGCAACAATATAGTAAATTTGTCGCACGTAAGCAGAATGGAAGTGAAAGAAAACAAACAAAAAAATAGCACACCTAAGCAAACTTTCATAAATGCCCCTCTATATCTATTTATACATGGCAAACAATATTCAAAGGTGGACATTTTTCTCGAAGCCTAACTTCCAAAATCTTGCAATGTATCTTCCAAGTCTTTACTTCAGTAAACATTACATCCATAATCTTGTTTTAGTGTCCATCCCCCTTGTTCTTTTTTGTTCTCCTAATACTGAAGGTACTATTTGAATACTAAAATTGTGATCATGCAAACATAATTTAATGTCCGTTTATTTTTTTTTTTGTGTTTTTAGGTCTTGGGGTCTATTCAGACATTAGTTTTTGTCTGAACAATTTGTTATTCTCCCTGGCTGGGGAATAGTTAATGTTTTTGTTCAATTGCAGCTCAGGAATGGCTTTAAAATCCTAGCTCTGCTGCACTCTGGTGGCTGGTGACCATGTCTGCTTAATCATGCACCTTGTATTTATCTTGTAATATTTCTATGATATAACCATGGTTAATAGTCGTGTTTAATAAAGATTTTAGTCTGTTGTACATTTATCATTTTTTATGATATTGTATGTCCGTTCTGCTTTAGCCTTGTTTCTTAGTCCGTGTTCACACTGTGAGAATCCTGACCTGTGTCCCTTCACGTTGTGGAGTTTGATTTTCTTGTATCCGTTTTTATACGGTTCATGATTGCTGATCTTTAGAGTTTACAGTTCCAGCACCGATCATAGAATACATGATTACTGATCTAGTGTTTCCTCTGTGCTTTACCATTGGGCTATAGTGTCCTCTGTGCTTACTCACTGCTCTGTGTCCTCTGAACCTAGTCCTTATGTAGTGTTTGTGTATTATATTTCTGTTTCCTTCTAGGCCAGTATCCTGTTCACACAGTGGAGTGTGCCGCTGGCTAGAAGTCTATCTGGAGTTATTATTGCTGTCTACTCCTTTTGTGGAATGGGGTGTCCAGTGTGTTTCTGTTCTGTGTCCCAGTGTTCTATGTTCCTGATCAGTTAAGTGTTTAACATTCAGTTCTTCTGTTCATCTGGTTTCTGCTGTATGTATGTCTTGTTCATTTATTCATTTCTGCCGTTTATCTGGATTCCGGTTTTTGAACAGTTTGTTAGTACACTATCTTCTGCCCTGTTTGTGTATTTATATTATGTCTGGTTTTGGTAGTTATTCCATTATGTTTCTGGCCTGTGACTGACTACGTAAATTATTATTTGTTTTACACCCACTGCACTTTAGCGCAATTAGGGACTGGCATCGTGGTTGTCAATCCACTGTTTAGGGCGGATGGGCAAGTAGGCAGGGAGAGTGTTATTTGGGATAGCTTATTGGTTGGTCATGACACATAAAGCTAGTGGTTGCAAAGGCAATATACATTTTCTTGCAACTTGTGTAGAAACATTAAAACCTTTTGAAAGCAGATAGATTAACCCCTTAAAGACACAGCCTGTTTTGGCCTTGTGGACACAACAACATTTTTTATACTTCACATGTGTCACTTTATGTATTAATCATTTTGGGATGCTTTAACCTGTCCTAGTGATTCTGAGATAGTTTTTTTCGTTACATATTCAACTTCTTATAAGTGGTAATACTTGCAACATTTCTGTAACGTCCAGCGCTCCGTTACAGAGCGCGCATGCAAATCCCAGCCCTTCACTCACCTCTACTGTCCAGTCCATCCTTCCTCAGCGGGGGCACGCTTCCTAGGGCGCGTGCCAGAGCTCTCTGATTTAAAGGGCCAGTGCGCCCGTAATTTTGACATACACCTGCACCTTTATTATAAGTGCCAGCACCTCCCACAAACCTCTGCCGGATTTTTGTTGCCATTGTGCCCTAGTGAAAGTTTTCCTGTGTCTTGCCTCGCCCGTTCCTGATCCCTCTGTTCTGTTACCAGTCCTTACTCCCCTGCCGCCTGCCTTTGACCTCCTGTCACGTTCCTTTCCATGCACCTGTGCCGCCAGCCCTGACCTTCTGCTATTCTGACCCCAACTAGCTGTATCCCTCCTTTGCCTCGAACCTCCTCAGCCGCCTGTGTGGTCGAGTCATGCCAGGGGTAGCGACCTGGGTACCGCCTGCCACAGCAAGACAATCCCAGTTTGCGGCAGGCTCTGGTGAAAACCAGTGGCACCTTATACTCCACTCCCTGACACAGCCCACATCATCCACCACACAGGTCCAGCGGATACACTACTAACCTGAGTGCTACAGCCTACTGCCTTGAGTCTTACAATTTCTTTGTAAAAAAAACAATAATATTTTTTTAATAAAAAAAAAAATTTCCTTTTTTTTAATGTAAAATTCAATGCCTTTAAGGGAGAGTCATGTTACATAAATGAAATATATTTTTTCACATTTACAATTTTTCTTTATCAATTACAATCAATGTGTTGCTTAAAACACTAAAGTAAAGGGGAAAAAGCCCCACAATTTGTTATACAATTGAGTATAAACATATGTGGATGTAACATGCCACCATTGAATTAACATGTAATCTATAAAAAAAAAACTAAAAACTTTATTTCTGTGAGGCCCAGTTGTCAAATCAGATTCCTGGATGGCACACACACGAAAACCGTGGTTCATAATTTTCCGGGACTGGTGTCCCGACAGGGTCACTTGTATTAGAGTCTTCCTCTGGCATTGTCTGTGGCACCTTTTTGGGAGCATCCAGTGATGATGATGAGGAGGAGAAAGAAAAGAGGAATGTAGGATCTTTCTCTTCCCCCTTATTGGCTATATCTATTGTAGCGGCAATAAGAACAAAAAAAAGGGATTAAAAAAAAGGTTAAAAAAAACTTTTTAGAATTTTTTTTTAAAAACAAAAACGATTTTTCGTAGCACACTGCAACCCCCCTCCCCCATAATGTTTCAATGTGTAACTGATCAGCATGCAGATAACAATACACAGGAGATGATTTGGCCACATAGTACAGGACAGTTGCTGGTGCTGTGGGCAGAAAAAAACTCACAAAAAAGTTTAAAAAAAACTAACAAAACAATAAAAACCATTCTGTACTTTACAAAAAGGCTGATCAGTGATAGCTAGCCACAGTGGTGGTACGAACAGGAATCCTCCACTAAAAAAGAAAATACAATAAAATCCTCTTGCCCTAGTAGAAGAGACAGGAGGGAGACACAGAAGGCTGGCACAGAGAATTACTCAGCCACATAGCACAGACTTACAGCTGCTACTGGCAGGGACACTAGCAGACATGAACAGAGGCTGCTGCACAAATAGGCACCTCATGGGTACCCAGGTCAGCTTGATGTTGATGGGTGCTGTCTAGTACAGAACCAACCATAATCACCTTCTGGGTTGCCAAGTCTCTAAAGCACCAGCCAAACACAGTGATACCAATTAGTGAGGGAGCACAGTTTCCCCCAAGGTGAAAAGTAAACCCTCTTGTTAAGAACAGCAGCCATCTTAGTTGAAACGTGTTCAGTAACTGTCATGATACACCATTACTGCAAGTAGCAGGCATCCATTCCATAACTGTATGTCTAATGTCATTAATGGGTTAAAGTCCCTCAACCCTTAATGACAACCCATATGTGTTTTTACGGTACTCATTATAGGGTTTAGCTCAAGATTAAAATGTATCACCTATCCACAGGATTGGTGATAACTGATAAGTATCTGATAAGCAGGGGTCTGATTGCTGGAACCACCATGATCTTGAGTAAATGGAGTAGCATTATGCACACTCACCCGCTGCTCTGTACACTGGCTATGAGACTGTTGGAGATAGCATCCGCATAACTTTTAATCTTCAGATAACTCATCTGAGACACTTTATTGTGCATCATCATAGAAAATAGGGCAATGCAAAATAAAGTGCAGATGCTTGTCAGGACAATGGTCAAAGGGCTCTATCTAGGGGTTAAAAAAAAAACGTACAACTATCTATAACTAAAACCCTGTTGATCACCCATATGTGCTCCAAAAGAGTAGCTGCATGGAGAATTATGCAGTTCATTAATAGTGTTGCTCGCGAATATTCGCATTAATAGTGTTGCTCACGAATATCGCATATTTGCGAATATTCGCGAATATAGCACTATATATTCATAATTACGAATATTCGTTTTTAAATGTTAAAAAAAAAAAAAAAATTCACAGTACACATCACAGTGATCATCCCTCTCTGCTTTCAGCCTGTGTGGTGTAAAGAAGGCTCTAATACTACTGTGTGAGACTGGCGTGCGAATTTTCGCATATGCGAATTTCCGTTTATGCTAATTTTGAATATGCTAATTTTCGCAGATGGTAATTTTCGCATACGCTAATATCCGCATATGCAAAAATAAAATGAAAATATTGCGAATATGCGAATATTCGCGAATATATGACGAATATTCGCCCATATATTCGCGAATATTCGCGAATTCGAATATGGCCTATGCCGCTCAACACTATTCATTAACAGGAGACAGCCAGGCCATCTAGAGCTTTTCCAAACTCTGTATATACAGCTCTCAATAAGCATTAGTGGATATATTAGTGCTGCTCTCACTATTGATTCCTGTTAACTGACAGACCTGGTTGATAACTAGACCCTGCACAGCCATGACTGAAACAACGGGCACTCAGGAGAGGTTTTTATTTCTGTAACAGGGTCTACTATGACTGCTACAATAATATGGAACATTTATATTGTTAACAAATTATTATGCCCCACTAAGTTCTTTTCTGACCATCTGAGAAAAAGTTTAAGGGAATCGTTTAACCCTTTTATGATGCATGGAATACAATCCCTAGATTGATATATCTCTCCTTATCTCCAAACAGAGAGATCTATGAAAGCTGATGGGGCAACCTCTTTAACATGTTGTTCAGGAAGCATGAAAATAATGATAGGTTCCCTTCAAAGCACATATGAATAATATGTATAATGGGGGAGATTTATCAAAATTTAGAAAAAGTTGCGGAGTTGCCCATAGCAACCAAATAGGGATTGCTTCTTTTACTATTGAAAAGGCTTCTGAACAATGAAAGAATCAATCTGATTGGTTCAATCTGATTGGTTGCTATGGGCAACTCAGCAACTTTTCCTCTGGACAGGTTGATAATTCTTCCCAAATAGGTATACTAAAAAATATCAACCAACTTAAAAACCTTAATTATGTTCATACATTGGGGGAGATTTATCAAAACCTGTGCAGAGGAAAAGTTGTCCATAGCAACCAATCAGATTGCTTCTTTCACTTTTGAAAAGGCCTCTGAGAAATAAAAGAAGCACTCCTCCCCTGGTCGGAATTTATTTCGTCTAGCGACTTTGAAACCCTTCACCTGGGAGATTAGGTTCTCCTGGTAATTTCTACATGGTCTTTCAAAACCTGAGGTAGATCTTGAGTTGCCCGGGGGTCATCGAAGCCGTTCGTGCCACACGGTATTTATAATTCTCCTACTAGACCTGTACCCTCTATCGTTCCTCACCCCCTCTCATGCCCTCTCCCCTCCCCTCCCCCTCCTCCTCATCTCACACTTTCTCCTCTACCTTTTACTCTCAACCTTTCCTTTTCTTTTTCTTATTTTTCTTACTTATCTCTTTGCATTTGCATTAGTATTAAATCTGCCATGGAAGAGCCCACTGTATACGACTACGTACCTCATCCCGAGTTTACAAATCGGTAACCCCTCCATCCGACCCCTCCATGGGTTCTCACTTAGTTAATATAGTATGTGGTCGTCTACGCATCTGCCTGATCACCCCTCTGAGTTCCTGCAGATTACAGAGAAGATAGGCGTTGGAGCGCCGTTCCAACTAGTTACACATTATAGTTTTGTTTATTAGTTACATTGATATACAGCTGTATCTGATGTTTCTGCCTTCTAGATACTTATGGGGATTCCTCCTTTTTGAGAAATGAGCAGACGTTATAATGACAGTGTTCCGACTGATGTTTTCAACTAGTGCTTGAATGTATACTCTTATTAAAACTTCAATAAAACATTACTTTGAAAAAAAAAAAAAAAAGAAGCACTCCTCATATCCCGTCCTCATATCCCAACCTTATATCCTGTCCTCATATCCCGACCTCATATCCCGTCCTCATATCCCATCATCATATCTCGACCTCATATCCTGACCTCCTATCCCGTCCTCATATCTTGACCTCATATCCCGTCCTCATATCTCAACCTCATATCCGGTCCTCATATCGCAACCTCACATCCCGTCCGCATATCCCATCATCATATTTTGTCCTCATATCCTGACCTATTATCCCGTCCTCATATCTCGTCCTCATATCCGGATCTCCTATCCCATCCTCCTATCTCGACCTCATATCCTGACCTCATATCCCGTCTTCATATCCAACAAAATACAATCTCCCGGAGGCTCTGGGGCAAATAATAGAAAAACAAACTGAGTGAGAAAGAACCCTCAGATAATATCCCCAATCTAGGAAACCCCCACCTTAGTATAAAATAGTGAATCAACTTTATTATACTCTGTAGAGTGTATAACCCAAATAATAGCAAACTTGTTTAAAAACACAGTGTGCTGCCAATATTGTGCAGCTGCACTAATAGTTATATATGGGACTGCATGTAGCTCCCTTTATTCATATGTGACACGCTGTGGGCATATCCATATTTTAACAGCGGTCACAGAGGAGATGCATCTATAGATAAGCATATACTTTAGCATATGTATGGTTCAGCACACTGCTAGTTAAAATAGCATGATTAGCCTGTCTGACGTTTCTCCGATGAAACCGGCTTTTTCAAGGACACGGTGTAGGTGAGGATTAATTTAGCTATCATATCTTTTTTTTTACATATATGTAATATGTGTACCTGGTATTATTGAAATATTTCCAGCCATACAGAATTTATGTGGTAACATATACTTCCCATTGATTTGCATGGGACTTTAAACAAAAACCCCAACACTCACAAATGGGGGTAGTTAAGGGTTAAATTAACTATCCTATATTTTAAGTGACATATAAGTAACATGTGACCAAGTATTATCGATATATCTCCAGCCGTTTGGAAGTTATGCATTAACATATATTTCCCATAGACTTGTATGGGACTTTGAACAAAAACCCTGTCCCTGGCAAATGGGGATGAGTAAGGGTTAAATTTCCTATCCTATGTTTGTTGTTGACATATAACTAACATGTGTCAAGTTTCATGTTAATATCTTTAGCCATTTGAACGTGATGTTGGAACATACACACACACACATTGGCCCATATTTACTAAGAGTGTTGTATAGGTTTATTTGTGGGGTTTAATTCCCTTCTATTTTTTTTCCATGGTATTTACTAAGGTTTCCCTACATTTTCAACTTTCCCTACATGTTACTTTTTTTTCCACATTCTCTGATCTGTAGGGTTTTCCTCAGCTGAAGTCCACCACATTATCTGTGGAAACCTTAGTAAATATGTTATATTTTTGTGAAAATGTTAGGAACACGCCCCTTTTTGGTGACCATGCCCACTTTTCCCGATGGGCACGCCCCTTTTTTGGGTTAACTTAGTAAATTGGAGAGTTAGTCAAGTTTTTTTCAATTCTGGCGCAAATTCTGACAGACAAAATGGCAAAATGGCAAAAAATTTCAAAAATTCTATCATCACATTCTCATTGTGATGTGGAAAGATTTTTATTTTAGTTTAGTTCAGGGGTATACCATGTAAAAAAGTTAAAGAGTCTGAAAACTTTTTGAATGGATTGTACATATCATATATCAGTATCTATTCTGTTCGGTTATTTATGTTCTTCATATGGTAACTTAAAACAGTTTGTATTTAATTGTTTATACTTCACTGTACAGTGAAGCAAATATTGACAATCTTTGCTCGTTCTTTCATTCTTCCAATTTGTTTTGACACTTTCCGTTTTTTCTTTTTATCTGGACAATTGCTGAAATGAAGTGTTTTGATTCTAGTCAGTCACCTTACAATAAAGTCATTTCGAATTCTTATAAAGTTTTTTTTCTTGTGTATCGGCTCCGATATAATAACTTGTCTTTCAAATGTTATTGCCTTGCACAACAAAAAAGGGTGTGTGTGTGTGCGGAAAGTAACCTCTGATAGCTACAGTTAATAAGGAAGAATGTTCAATCAAAAAAGCAGCTGTTCAAGTGACATATATGTCAATTATCAGGCTGTCTCCGGCTCACTTATGACTGCTTCTAAAAATTCATTTCCAATTTCTTCCTGTCTACAGATGAAAGTCTTCAAATCAGCATTTTGTCAGAAGAAGTACAATGTCTACCCTGTGTTCTACCAATAAAGGGCTTATTTGAAAAGTTTATTTCTTCAACAAAATGTTGTCATTTCAAGTATGGGGTTAGTCAAGGGGTTAGCAAACACCATAACATTTTTTTTACGTATAACTGATAATTGTATAAAACAACAAAAGGAGTAATACTCACCTTACCAATACCCTGCCACTCCAGTACTGACAGGTCCTTGGTTCCCTGCCGGTCTCTGTTCAGCCTGTTCTAGTCTTAAACAACCAGTACCTGAATATGGGCAGAATGGGAAGTTGGCTAGAAATTTATATTCTGCTCAAGTAGAAGTGTCTGATAATTTAGAATATTTGTTTGTACTGTAGAAGAAAATATCAGGTTCTGGCAAACTAAATATTAGTAAAACATACACTTAGACATTTTTGGATTAACAGCTGTGATTGTATTTAAGTATTTGTATACGGAGAAGCACAGTGTGGTTGGCTGGTGTTAGCAGTCTCATTTAATGCTTTAAGTTTCAATTAGGTTTATTAATGTATCATATTAGCATGAATGTTTCTTTGTGATGAAATGGGAACAATTGCTTCTTTTAGGTAAAGGTCTGTGGATGTGCGATTAATCAGATTGAAATGACAGTGCCGACGACTGATGCCATGCTTCGTTATCACAATGATTGATTTAAGGCTCTGCTGCTGGGTGGAAAAATATCAGCTAATAACTGCAGTACCAAAGCTCCAGATGTCATTGATAGCACAAATCATTCTTTCACATTCCACATTATTTGCCTCATTTGCAAGGATGCGGACATCGAAAATTATCTGTTGGATTGTGAAATTATAGCATGAATACGACACCCATATTTAGCCACCGAGCACATTTCACCACTCAGAAGTTGCAAATTACTGTTCAAGGACTTAGATTTCTCTTTTTACATAGCACTTCATTATAAATGGACTTTTGTGCATTTTTTTCACACTGTTTATAAATTTTAATAAAGGGTTTAATCCATCTTCTGGGTTTAGTAGTGCACATATTAAATCACATTCTGCACAAATTTATTAAAGTACACTATCCTAAATCCTGTACTTTCCAATTTATTTAGATGCATGGGTTGGCATGTGTTTTAGGATACATATTACGACCATAATGTGTTCTAAAAAAAAAAACCACTGTGGCAATCCCATCCTATGTTTCCATTTTGAAAATGAGAATATAGTTAACATAGGGTATTTGTAAACTGATGAAAGGCATGGACATTTAGGTCAACATATTTTTTATTCCTTAAGGACACAGCTCATTTTAGCCTTAAATGGGCACTGTCAGATACAACAACTTTTGATATGTTGCAATTACTTTCATTAGAAAATTTTCAGTATTTCATACTGAAAAAGCCAGTCAAACAACTGTCCCCCTTGCCTGATTGGACACATACTAGTCCTGCTGTGTCCATGCATCATCACCAATGTCGTGGACACACTTCCTTGATTGACAGCTGTGAGCGCAGTGCTCACAGCTGGAGAAAAAATACTCCCACTGTCAGCTGGTGTTCCGCTACTGTCAGTGAGGACAAGCTGGGAGTTTTGCTAATGCTAGGGGAGATGTGAGCAAACAGCATAGTGAGGGAGGGGGCGGAGACCTGCACAGTGAGGCCACGCCCCCTCCCTTTGGGAGGAATTCAGACTAGTGAGCTAAATTAAAAGTGTAATAAAAATAAATAAAGGTGCTAGACACATAAAAATTTGATGTGCATGGTCAGAATTTGGTACTGAGTGATATATAAAAAAAATGTTTTGTTGTTGGATCTGACAGGTACGCTTTAACCCCTTAAGGACCAAGGACGTACCGGTACGTCCTTGGTCCTGCTCTTCTGATATAACGCGGGGTTACACAGTAACCCCGCGTCATATCATGGCGGGCCCGGCGTCATAGTGAAGCCGGGACCTGCCTCTAATAGCGCGCAGCGCCGATCGCGGCGCCGCGCGCTATTAACCCTTTAGCCGCGCGCTCAGAGCTGAGCCGCGCGGCTAAAAGTGAAAGTGAAAGTTCCCGACTAGCTCAGTCGAGCTGTTCGGGATAGCCGCGGCTAATCGCGGCATCCCGAACAGCTGACAAGACAGCGGGAGGGCCCCTTCCTGCCTCCTCGCTGTCCGATCGCCGAATGACTGCTCAGTGCCTGAGATCCAGGCATGAGCAGTCATGCGGCAGAATCGTTGATCACTGGTTTCTTATGAGAAACCAGTGATCAACATAGAAGATCAGTGTGTGCAGTGTTATAGGTACCTATGGGACCTATAACATTGCAAAAAAAAAGTGAAAAAAAAAAGTGAATAAAGATCATTTAACTCCTCCCCTATTAAAAGTTTGAATCACTCCCCTTTTCCAATAAAAAAAAAACACAGTGTAAATAAAAATAAAAATAAACATATGTGGTATCACCGCATGCGGAAATGTCCGAATTATAAAAATATATCATTAATTAAACCGCTCGGTAAATGGCGTGCGCGCAAAAAAATTCCAAAGTCCAAAATAGTGCATTTTTGGTCACTTTTTATATCATTTAAAAATGAATAAAAAGTCCTATCAATGCAAAAATGGTAACGTTAAAAACTTCAGATCACGGCGCAAAAAATGAGCCCTCATACCGCCCCATACACGGAAAAATAAAAAAGTTATAGGGGTCAGAAGATGACAATTTTAAACGTATTAATTTTCCTGCATGTAGTTATGATTTTTTCCAGAAGTCCGACAAAATCAAACCTATATAAGTAGGGTATCATTTTAATCGTATGGACCTACAGAATACATATCAGGTGTCATTTTTACCGAAAAATGTACTACGTAGAAACGGAAGCCCCCAAAATTTACAAAACAGCGTTTTTTTTCAATTTTGTCGCACAATGATTTTTTTTCCTGCTTCACCATAGATTTTTGGGCAAAATGACTGACGTTATTACAAAGTAGAATTGGTGGCGCAAAAAATAAGCCATCATATGGATTTTTAGGTGTAAATTTGAAAGAGTTATGATTTTTTAAAGGCAAGGAGCAAAAAACGAAAATGCAAAAACGGAAAAACCTCCGGTCCTTAAGGGGTTAAGGACACAGACAATTCTATTGTTGCATTTTCGTTTTTTCCTCCTCTCCTTCTAAAAATCAAAACTCTTTTATATTTCCCTCCACAGACCCACGTGAGGGTTTGTTTTTTGCGTGACCAATTGTACTTTGTAATTACACCAATCATTTTACCATAAAATGTACAGCAAACCCCCAAAAATATTTTTTGTGTGAGGAAATTGAAAAGGAGGATTGAAATTGAAAAGGAGAATAAAATGATACCCATGATTACATACTTTTCTATTATTGTACTGTGTGTGCAATGATAACAACAAAGATTATGATGTGATGAAAAGTGGACATGCAAATGTTTCCTATAAATAGTGAACGGGAGCTCAAAATAATTAGCTCTGGTTAGGGGTCCCCCAGAAGACACTATGGTGGAGAGTCATTAAAAAAACTTCTGAGGTGGAAAAGTTGACCAGTTACCCACAGCAACATATCAGGTCGCTTCATTCATTTTTGAAAAGGCCTCTGAAAAATAAACAAAGCAATCTGATTGGTTGCTATGGGCAACTGGTCAACTTTTCCTTATTATGCCTTGCCTACTTATGTGTTATGTACATTACTTACAGCGTTTCACATGGGCTCAGGTTTTTACTCACTAAATAACATCCCATTTTTTATTACTGTTGATTATTTCTTACAGACTAGATGATCCAGGTCTTTGAAAGCTTTTATAACCAGTCTATTTTTCTACTGGATGACCATAGGGTCCCCTATACCTATGCATGCTACTGTGTCCAGAGGTTTTCAAGAGCTGATAAAAATGTTGCTTTAGCTATGGCTAGAGGAAAATGATCTTGTGCGGGTTAAATGCTATTACTACAATCCTATTCCATCTTTATTGTTCCCTAGCGGCAAATTAGAAGTTTTTTTTAAGTAAAAATGTGGCTTGAAATTTAACCTCCAAAAGTGACCTACTATAACTTTGTTTTACATCATTGTCCAGAATGCATGTTATCCAGCAGTCCCTTTTGCCAAGGATGAACATGTGTGGTTGATACTTTCTGTAGTAGACTGTGTATTAAGACTTTTCATGCATAATTGTTGTGTTATTACTGAACAGGGGGGGGGGGGGGGGGGGGGGGGGGGGGGGGGGGCATGTGCACTTAGCCCTATCCACTTCCTAAGAATAAGCATCTCCTTGCTTCTCCTTATACACTGCTCAGCTGTGAGTACTATAAAGTATATAAGGGGATATTTATCAAGTTTTTTTTTAATAGTAAGATTATATTTGTTGCCCATAGCTACCAATCACAGCTTATATTTATACTAATAATGCTCTGGTAAAACAAAAGCTGAGGTTTGGTTTTTAAAGGCAACAAAGATAATTTTGCTGCAAGGAAGATTGATAATTCTTCTGCATAGTCTTTTATGGTGGGGGGGAGGGGGGCATTATCTTCTCACAGGGTAGTAGGCTAAGAAAACTATTACATTTAACTATTTCATTTATACAAAAGTGCAGACATTGCACAATAACATGACTCCTCATGCAAGTGCTGTTCTCAATGGCAATAACAGTACACAATGCAGGGAATTTATAAAACCAGCACATATGGCTTCAGGCTTTAAAAACAAGCTTTTTTTTTATTTTTAGTAATTTCCCCTCCAGCAATGCACAGGAATTTTCAAGGGAAGTAGTGGAGTAGCCCTTTAAATTTATTACATGTGAACCCAGCCTTTGGCTACATTCACATACAAATTTTAGAGCCTCATTTTGCACCTAAAAAAAGTATAAGAAGCAAAAATATGGCTTAAAATAAGAATCAAAAACCAATGTGAGAACATAGCCTTATTCTTCACATTATTATATAACATTATACATAGTGTTGACTTGTGAACTTTCATCTTGGGTAGAACATTGTTCAGCAACTGAAATCAAGTTTGCAATTCACTAATGTCTTTACAGAATCCTTACAGTTGTTAAATGCTGACTTTAAGAAACATATAGGAAAAAATGTAGAAAAGGCCACACTGTCAGACCTCTTAATTAAATTTACTAGACATTTACTGGTGGTTGGAACAGTGAGGTAGATAAAGAAGAATATTGGACTGAGATAAGGAAAAGAACAAGAAGGGAATATGTTCAGGAAGAAATCGGTAATGTTCCTATCACAGAAATGAGAAAGAAATGAGGTTAAGTTTTGATAACTTGGTTGATGGCTGTTACGAGTTGACTCATTAATCCAGTGTAATATTTGCGTAAGAAATCAGCCTGACTGGAGGAAGACGCAGATATTCGGCAGTATCTCTGTCTTGTAAGGGATCATTACTTAGGACTGTGATTTCAGGGTTTATAATGTTATAGTTGCTTTAATTGTACTTTGGAAATGATTGTTAAGGTTGAAGAAAATACATTCTCATTCTGGTTGCTACTTACTTTCCTATTATCACAATATAAGAATTAGACTATGTGCACCTTTGTACTGCTTATGTTCACACAGCAAGCTGCATAAGCTGAAGAATTTAATATTTTTTTTAATAAAGACCTATGGAGAAAATGTTTTTTTGGTTTTTTTTTAAGTAAACAAGTAAAACAAAAAGCTTCTAAAGAGGTACCATAACCTTTAAAAGAGTATTTATTTTAAAGGTATGTTCACACTGAGTAAAATGGGCAGAATTTCCAAGTGTAGAATTGCACATTGGTAATTCGTGCTGTGAACACTACCATTGGTGTGAATGGGTCTTCTGCGGACCTGTTCACACTGCGGAATTTAAGCGGTGGGGAATTTTGCCGCTGAAATTGATCAGCGAAAAGAATGATACTGTTTGTTGTAAACACTATAGCACTATAGATCTTAGAAATGTTTAGTGTTGAAGACCACTATAGCAGAAGCATTGTGTGAATTTTGTTGTTGACCTTGTCAAATATTTACTGCACATTTCATCCTTTGCATTGCAAAAGGTAAAATTGTGACTGCAAATCTATAATTCTGCAACAAAATAAAATTTTATGAATCCTTTTATTTTAAAACAAAATATAAAATGTTAGGATTTTTTTTATATGTTGCTGGGACCGCAATCACAATAGAAATTAACAACACAACTTACCTATCTCGCTCCATTTTTGGGAGGTTTTGTGCATATCAGTGTTCGGGTTTAAAATGGCTGTCCAGGATTAGAAAAACACAGCTGTTTTTTTCCCAAAAACAGCACCACACCTGTACTCAGATTGGGTGTTGTATTGTAGCTCAGTTCTATTGACGTGAATGCCAACTTATATTACTACACACAACCTAAGGATGGGTGGGATACTGTTTTAGAAAAAATTGGTGCTGTTTTTTAGTCCTGGGTAACACCTTGTCCTGTAAATGATAATTCAGTCAATGGGAGATATGCATATGCAGTATTAGAGTACAGTGTCTCAAGAAGACCACACAGATTGCAATATGGGACCTTACTGTTGACGCATAACAGATCATGTAATACTGTTTCTTGCCATACATGTAAAGTTGCTATATGGATTTGGCTTTACAGCTTTTTCTTATACGTTTGTGATTTGTGACAAAACTTTATGGGACTGAAGTGCCATGCTACTGAAAAGCAAACAAAAAAAAGGAAAATTCATTGTATGTTGGGTGAAGTACTGAGCTTTCAATTTTAGCCTGTAGACTCAGATTCATCTATTCTTTGTCTGTTAAAAATTTTATAGGTAAACAACCTGAAATATTTTCTCAAAAAATATTTATTTTTCTTTACAGTGATTCAATTGCAAACAACTATAGCCCTGCAGCCAGAGACTTCTCAACACATTCTGTATACAAACTTAGTACCATCAACGGTAAGATTCTTTCAGGACTACAAAATACATATTTATTTTTCTTTGTGTGTGTGTGTGTGTATATACATATACTGTATGTACTTATGCATAGTATACATGACAAAAGAAAAATTTCATCTTGGCCTTAATTCACAGTGGAAAATAGAATGATAAAGAAAAGAAAGAAAGAAAAGATTATTACATTCTAGTAAAAAGAGTAGAGAAGAGAAGTACAAAGATTTAATAGCTTCATTATTAAACACTTAATCTTGAAGTCACGCTTAATTTTTTTAGTTATTAATTCATGTAGAGAATGTTCGTTAGCTTATTTTTAAATTTAGCATAGTATATTTAAAAGTTTGTAAATTGCATTCTATAAAGCTGTTGTGTACAAGAAGTATTACATAAGATCGTATCTTCAAGACTTGTGACCTTTTTTAAGGAAATATTTGGAAATACAGAAGCTGTTCAACATTCTTATAAGAGCTAAGGCATAAAGGGGTACTCTGATAATTCTTAAAAAAAACAAAAAACTTCCTGGATCTGTGGCCAATGGCATTACAATTTTCCCAGTCCTCTTCTCTTCCTCCTTGGTGGGCAATGCTTTGAAATTTTTTAGCATGGCTTGCTTCAGACTGCTGGGTAAACGCCAGCTATGCTCCAAATCTCGACCCTACTATTTTTGAAAACAGGCCAGAGACAAAGCATGCAATGCATATATCTCAGCGCTACGTGATCCTGTCTCCTTCAGGCCAGATCTTGTGAGTGTAGATCATTTCATAAGGGGATGTGGCTAGCACAGTTGACATGGCTGAGGGGCCTGGCTTATCATGGAGACGTAGCAGCTAATGAGACCCCCAGCCACAGAATTAATCCCATGGTCTCAGTCTCTGCAGGGAGCCGGGTGGACCAGGGGGTGCAGTTATGGGTTGTTAGGGCGAGGTGGGGTAAGCAAGAGATGGAATGGATGCCTGAAGGGGAAATGTTTAGCACCCCTGGATGTAGGTGAAAGTGGGAAGAAGGAGCATCTAATATATGTGTGTTAGAATAGTAATACAAATGTATAAAATGAACAGATGGAAAGCAGTTTTCCCTTTTAATTGTGGAAAATAATGGAATCAATTATATGCACTTAAAAACCCTGACATTAACTATACCACCTAAAAGGTGACGCAGAAGAAGACTAGAGAAAGGTAAGATGTGCCAGATTTTCAAACAGCCTATAACACAGTTAAAAATTCTGGTAAAAACTATCAAGTTTTTGAATATCCCACCCCTCCCCCCCACACACAGACACACACAAAAACACATTGGCCCTCATTTACTAACATGATTACTACTCTTTTTCTCGGGTTTTGCGCCTAAATTCTATTGCACAGACCATGCGACAGAATGTGCGACAGAAAAAACCCGACAGAATCAAAATCCCTCAGAGTGAAAAAAAAAAACTACAAAATGGATGGGGTTTTCGGGAAAAGGGGCGTTTTCCCTACATTTCATCTAAAATCACTCGTCTTTTCTGAAAACCACTCTGAAAATCATGCAAATTTTCTGGGAAGAAAACCCTACACTTTAAAGCATGTCTAAAATTTCTGAAAGCGAAGTAAATTAGTAAAAACCATGGGAAAAAAAAGGTCGGAACAGCAAATAAAACAACAAAACCTACACTTCACTCTTACTCTAAAAAGAATTGGAAACTGTCTAATTTGTTTGTGTCAAACAGAGCAAGTTTATTAAATATGGCAAAATAACAAACAAATCAAGGCATTCCATATTGCTGAGATGCAACTAAGCCATAGAGAACTAGAGTAATACAAAATGCATCAAACAGCAAACAAATACAACCAGAACATGTATCATAGACTAGCCAAAAGAAAGTGCAAGGTAAATTTGGAGGCAAAGAGCAATGGCCATCTTGGAACCGATTCTGGAACCGTCTTGGAACCGATTAATATTGTAACTTGAGGGACCACTGTAATAACATTATATGCATATTTGTAATATACATTGTTTAAACATGTTTTATATTTTTGAGTGATAAAATGCTGCCCTGCAGCAGAGACCACATACAGGAAATTTGGGCAGGGCAAGCAGGGCTCTGTACAGGCTCCTGGGTTGTCAATCAGCCTGCTGAGTGAGCCAGGAACATGTCACACAGCCTCAGTGCACAGAGCCCTACTTGTCCTCACTGCACAGAGCCCTGCTTGTCCTCAGTGCACAGAGCCCTGCTTGTCCTTAGTGTACAGAGCCCTGCTTGTCCTCAGTGTACAAAGCCCTGCTTGTCCTCAGTGTACAGAGCCCTGCTGTCCTCACTGTACAGAGCCCTGCTTGTCCTCAGTGCACAGAGCCCTGCTTGTCCACAGTGCACAGAGCCCTGCTTGTCCTCAATGTACAGAGCCCTGCTTGTCGTCAGTGTACAGAGCCCTGTTTGTCCTCACTGCACAGAGCCCTGCTTGTCCTCAGTGTACAGAGCCCTGCTTGTCCTAACTGCACAAAGCCTTGATTTTCCTCAGCGTACAGGGCCCTGCTTGTCAACCCACACTTCCTGTATTTTGTCTGTACACAAGCCAGCATTTTTTTCACCCAAAAATATATGCATTTTTAACCAATGTATATTACAAATATATATATATATATATATATATATATATATATATATATATATATTTCATAAAAATCAATGCAGCAATATTTAACCAAAGATGCGTGGTGCCAGAGCCCCGACCAGATCACAGTCCAACCAATAAACGAGATTTTTTTCCATCACGTCCCAAGAAACAAGCGACGTTTCCGCTCTTCAATGGAGCTTTTTTCAAGCATGCTTGAAAAAAGCTCCATTGAGGAGCTGAAACATCACTTGTTTTTTGGGACATAATGGAATAAATACCCAGTTTTTTCAACATCTTTTGGAGTGCAGTGCCATTTCTCATTTATATATATATATATATATATATATATATATATATATATATATAGTAAATTTGAGTAGCCGTATTAGTCCAGTGATGCTGATGCAAATCAAAAAATGTTGCAGTATCTTGTAATACCTTTTTTATTTTGGACTAGCAGAATACATACATATATATATATATATATATATATATATATATATATAAAATGTTAACATTTACATCATGTAAAAAACTTTTTCAAAAGACAGGTACACTTTAAAGGGGTACTCCGCCCCTAGACATCTTATCCCCTATGCAAAGGTTAGGGGATAAGATTTCTGATTGCAGGGGGAGCAGTCTCTGGGACCCCCCGCAGTCTACGGCCCGACACCTCAAAGTTCTGAACATTTATATTCAGAGCACCAGTTTCAGGCGGCCATGGTCATGACACGTTCCCTCCATTCATATCTTGGTGACGTCAGGACCACTGTTGCCCTTAACATAAATGTTCAGAACACCAGGGGTTCCATCGGCCAGACCCCTCATGAGCAGACATCTTATCCCCTATCCTTTGGATAGGGAATAAGATGTCTAGGGGCAGTGTACTCTTTAAGTTTTTAGTTCCTCTTGTACGACATCTATTTAGACAATACTTTATGTTTCTGTTTATGTTCTTTTAGAGTAGTTGCAAATATTTTACTACTGTACATATGAGATGTAATGGGGGGTGGGGGGATTTATTCTGAGCACTGATATTTGCGCACTGTGATACCTGCTGCACAAGTATGTGGCTTTCCCAGTTGCTGCTCAAAATTTATGTTTTGCATGTCACTTTATAAATTTGTGCATATGACAGGAAGCCCCTGGATAGTGCATAAAAGGGTGAAAAGCTCCCACACATTGCTACATCAGCTGGTCACTGGAGTACATTTGCGCAAAAGTTACACACAGCACACACAATTTTGCAGGTGCACACCAATTTATAAATTCCTCTTGATGTGTTATTTTTAGAAATTGTTGGAGGCTCCCACATTTACTGTAGTTATATGTGGCTGGCCCTCATTTATATAGGATGAGCTAATGATTTGCTGTCTTTCAGAGCATTCAGGACTGTGCAGGCAAGAAAATCCAACTGGATTGTTATGTCAGAAACCTCCTTATCTGGATCTTCGAATTGTCAAGAAAAAGAATGCATCGTATAAAATGAGCAAGAGAAAGTACGTATTATCAGGTTGTCATGTTTTTAAAATATCCTGTGAATTCAATGAAAGATGATTCCTAAGATAGTACTTTCAAATGTCATGTACCCTATTCCAAAGCCTGGTACGCAAAATGGAAATGATATTGTGTATGCTTAAAGCATGCAGAAAGATAAACCTTAGTTACAAATGAGATGGCACGGATTGGACTCCTTTTAGAATAAGATGGCACTTGACAGAGATACTGTGGAGAGAAGTGACCCAATACAAAGCCCATGTCTTTCCCCTATATCTTTAACAGGGATTTCCATTGGAATAAAATCTAATAGAATGTATTATTCATTGCATGACATAGCTCTATATTTTAGCTGTTGTATAAAGGAGAACATTTCATTCACTATTTGAGAATCACTTGTATGGCATTGTAGTTTGTCTGATCTTGGTACTGGGTACATGGCAAGACCTACCGTATTTATCGGGGTATACCACGCACCGGCCTATAACACACACCCTCATTTTACCAAGGATATTTGGGTAAAAAAGTTTTTTACCCAAATACCCATGGTAAAATTAGGGTGCGTGTGTGCGCGCGTATACCCCAATAAACCCCCAGGAAAGGCAGGGGGAGAGAGGCCGTTGCTGCCCGCTTCTCTCCCCCTGCCTTTCCTGGGGTCTAGAGCCCTGCTGCCGGCCCTTCTCTCCCCCTGGCTATCGGCGCCGCTGCCCGTTCTGTCCCCCTGACTATCGGTGCCGGCGCCCCATTGCCGGCGCCGATAGCCAGGGGGAGAGAAGTGGCGCCGACAGCCAGGGGGAGAGAAGGGGCAGCGGCACCCATTTCCGGCGCCGCTGCCCCGTTGCCTCCCCCCATCCCCGGTGGTATAATTACCTGTTGTTGGGGTCGGGTCCGCGCTGCTGCAGGCCTCCAGCGTGCGTCCTCTGCGTCGTTGCTATGCGCTGCATGGCGCGGCGCATGACATCAGTGCGCCGCGCCGTGCATAGCAACGACGCAGGGGACGCACACCGGAGGCCTGCAGCAGCACGGACCCGACCCCGGCAACAGGTAATTTTGCCACCGGGGATGGGGGGAGGCAATGGGGCAGCGGCGCCGACAATGGGTGCTGCTGCCCCTTCTCTCTCCCTGGCTGTCGGCGCCGCTTCTCTCCCCCTGGCTATCGGCGCCGGCAATGGGGCGCCGGCACCGATAGTCAGGGGGACAGAATGGGCAGCGGTGCCGATAGCCAGGGGGAGAGAAGGGCCGGCAGCAGGGCTCTAGACCCCAGGAAAGGCAGGGGGAGAGAAGCGGGCAGCGACGGCCTCTCCCCCCTGCCTTTCCTGGGGGTGTATCGGCGTATAACATGCACATAGACTTTAGGCTAAAAATTTTTGCCTAAAAAGTGCGTGTTATACGCCGATAAATACGGTAGTTTATGTTTTCATATATATATATATATATATATATATATATATATATATATAAGAATTTATACTTATAAATATATATGCATATATAGGAGATTCTTAGCCCTTAGGAGGCATAAGCTACCTAATTTCTATTAATGCTACATCAATTTTGCCCTTTTTTTTTTTTATAATTTGGTAACATAAAATTCAGATTTTAAACTTCTATTGTATTTAGTAGTATTCAGTAGTGTTGAGCGGCATAGGCCATATTCGAATTCGCGATATTTTGTGAATATATGGACGAACATTCGTCATATATTCGCTAAATTTGCATATTCGTAATATTCATGTTTTATTTTCGCATATGCATATGAAAATTTGCATATGCAACAATTAGCATATGTGGAAATTCACATATGCGAAAATTAGCATATGCTAAATTTCGTATATGTGAAAATTCGCACGCCAGTCTCACACAGTAGTATTAGAGCCTTCTTTACACCACACAAGCTGGAAGCAGAGTGGGGTGATCACTGTGATGTGCACTGTGAAAAAAAAACGAATATTCGTAATTGCGAATATATAGTGCTATATTCGCAAATTCGCGAATATGCGATATTCGCAAATAAAATTCGCATTGCGAATATTCGCGAGCAACATTAGTATTCAGTAGTATTTAGGTGTGTGTTGCATCCAGATACAAGAGATTACAACTCTTATCCACATTTATAGGGTTTATAAATGTTATTTATGGGGTATTACAATAAGGTGATCAGAACAGTGAAATATACAATCAAAATCTGCAACAAATCTGATAATATATCATAGCTATTACTGAACACTGTTTGTCCGACATCTACACCTTTCCCCTCTACTTCCTTATATCCTTATAAATGTGCATGTTTTAGCTTATCTTCCCATCTCAACAGTCAGGGTACTTCCACACAAATCTTAGTGTTGGCAGATCCTTCCATTTTGTAATAAAAAAAGCTATGTAAACTCTTTAAAAGTTTGGTTCTGCCGGTTGACTTACCTTTGGCAAAAAGTTCTGGTTCTGTCCGAAACAGGTCTATCCAAACCTGTACTTTGCCAGTAGCCCAAAAACATGTGTATAAGACTCTCTAAGAGCCCTGTATTACACTGTAAGATCACCTAGGAGCGTATCTTTGTTCTTCAAAGCTGCATTTAAAGCAAAATTAAGGCTATGTATGGCTAGCGTAAATGGATTGCACCCGGTGGTAACTGACAGGTTGAATTTAAACACACAGCACTAGCAGATTATTTATGCCTTTTAAAATGAATGCCAAAAAAATGCTTCCTTTTTGGAGGAAGATGCCTGTCGGAGTTTATATGCACACAGAAGTATCAGAAGAAACTATCGGGAAGATTTATCAAAAAAGAAGATGTATCCTGGTGATATATTATCACTTCTTATAACAGGGAAAACCCTCGACTCCTGATGCTGGAGGACCTGGCACAACAAATACAGCATGGCATGTAAATAGATTTTTCTGTATATATGGCCAATTTTTGGTGATGGGACCTCTTCCATAGGCACTATTGTATCTGCTAGTTTCTGTAGGATATAAACATAAAAAATGATGATTTACTACCATATCAGGTGCTATATAGTGCCATATGCTTATACCATGTAGGAAACAAATGGTGACAAGTCCTCTCAAATGCATTGACTTAGTGGCGTAGTGTTCCTAGAATTTGAGAGTATCGAGCAGTATACTGTGCAGCAATGCTCCACAGACAAGACTAATGTATCATGTATCTAAGACATTTATTTCAATTTAGCAGTAAGAGGTCCATATTATTTGTCTGGGTAGGGGGATACGGCAGTGGGTATAGAATAAATTACAGAAATAAATAAATTCCAAAATATATTTATTAAAGGGTAAAAAATGTACATTGTAATGGGCTTAGTAACAATGTCTACTTAAGATCTTCACATCCATGTCCTGTAAATGTACTTCTAAATAGTTTTAGATTTTTTTAATGTGCTTGATGTGTCTCACTACTTTCCTTATATGTCTCGATTTACATTATTCAGTTCCCACTGTTATTCTTAGATACTTCATTCCGCATTAACATAGATTTTATTCAGTGCGCCAGATAATAGGACAAAGTTCATCAATAATAGATGCAGTTAATGACTAGGGCAATATTTGCAGACACAAATAATTGCAAGCTGAGGAGTACTAAAGCGGATTGCTGTACATAGATGGTAAAACTTCAAAGTCGTCTGAGGAGAAATCATAAATTAAACTCATAAATCTTTCCAGTCTTTAGCATTAGTTCACTATGTGCTGTACTAAATAGAAAGTTATAAAAAAAAAAGTTTATTTATGCTCCTTGTGGCAACTTCCCTGAGTTTGCACAATCTGTTATAGGGTATGTTCACACGGCACAATGTCTGTGCAGAATTCTGTTGGAATATTCCATACGGACATTTCTCTGCAGCAAATCTCCATTGATTTTAATGGGATACTGTTGCACAGTTCACACATGTTGGAATTTTCACGGAAATACCGATTCTGGTGTTCGCAAAAAGAATAGACTTGTCTATTCTTTTTGTGGATTTGACTCAGAAATGCATTTCCGAGCGGTGAGGAATGTCCGCCCATGTTTTCCCAGTGGACCTTCAGCACACTTTACACCATGTGATTATAGCCTTTGCAGTGCACACTTGCACAACAATGGCCCTTGGCCCTGAGTTACTAAGAGTAGAGTGTAGTTTTCCATGGCATTTATAAATGTTTCCCTATTTTGCACTTTTTCCTACATTTTTCCTTTTTTACAACTGCTCTGAACTGTGGGGTTTTCCAGAGCTCAAATCCACCACATTTTCTCTGGAAACATTAGTAAATATCAACCGTACTAAAGATATTGAAAGTGGCACTTACCGGATCTTGCTGGATAAAATCTTGAATGCTTCATTAATTCATGTTAAAATCTGTTCCAAAGCTGCAGGGTAGGAAGAGACACAGACAGACGGGGACATCGGTAGCTACTTTGCGCGTGTCATGCTCTTCATGTGGCTCGTCCCAGGATTCCGAGCGTTGGATGAAAAACCCTCCTTCTCAGATGAATCCAACTGGGTAGTAAAGAAAAATGGGAATGGCATAGTCACTGGATGTGATAGAGAGAACTAAGAATACAAATGATATATCAAAGAAAAATAATACAATTAAGTTCAAAGCGAGTGAGTAGATGTAGATTGTATCTATGTCGGTATAGTTCATCTGATAAAAACACTAAGGTCATTCTTATCATTAATCCCTAAACCTCCCTGAGCCCGGGTTTGGATGATCCATTTGGCTTCTTATCTACATAGCATAGTTTCTTTGTCGATGCCTGGTGGAGCGGTATCCACTCTTTGAATGCCTAATATGTTCTCTTACTCTAACATGCAAGGGACGAATAGTGGATCCGATATAGAATCTTATGCAAGTGCACATTATGCAGTAAATGTCTTTGTCGCCGAATGGAACAGACTACACCAAGAACATTCATTGAAATGAATGCCTCACATGTTTAAAAGAAACGAAATAGAGTACGAAAAAAACTACTATAGAATTAGAGAAAGTAAGAAACAAATAAAAAACATAGCTAACAGAACAGCAATACAACAATGTCATGAAAAAACTAGAGAAGAAATCTGTAATCACTCAAGCCAAATTAAAAGAAAGAAAAAAAGATACATTTATTCATGATAAAAAACGATTACGATAATTGACCAGATATTCACATGGAACAAACAAACTCAACTACAAAAAAGAAAGAACCAAGGAAGAAAAAAAAACTAAAGAATACTGGACATCAGATTCAGAATCAAGTGCAACAGAGGAGTCTGAACAAGCACCAACGAGAATATCTAAAGAAAATGCAACCTTTAATACTCAAGATCCAGATGATATTATACACATCCCTTTAGGAAACCAACAAGAGGAGGGTGACACACCCTCAAGACCAATACACAGCACAGTCAGAAAGAAACAAGTCAGCTGGAAAAACCAACGGACACCGCATTATAAGTAATCAATATGACACATGAAACTTTCAACAATGCCACAATATCCCTCTTATCTAAAGATTGAAATACTGTCATCCCTCTAAATTCAATATAGTTGACTTCGAGATAGATCTAAATAAAAACATACGAAAAAAAAGTTTTTTAATAGGTCTATCTTGGAACCGCACAATGTCCCAGATTTATAAAACTGTGTGAGAGAAAAAGTGGAGAGATTTTCCCACAGCAACCAATCACAGCTCAGCTTTCACTTTACCAGAGCGCGTTAGCTGAGCTGTGATTGGTTGCTGTGGAAAAATCTCTCCACTTTTTCTCTCACACAGTTTAATAAATCTGGGCCAATGTGAATGTCACCTCTCAAAACTCTAAATAGCCAACCCACCTGCATGGGCCCTCTAGGTTTCTCAGCAGAAACTATATACGCCAATATAGATCAAGAAGTCATAAAACTCATACTGAGAAAAATAAAACAACCGAAAACCAAGGTGAAAAATATTTTTCAAGTGGAATAAAATCTTTATTCTGCTCACCTATTACACCAGGATCTAGTATAAATATTTTTTATCAACAGGTTCTGCAACAATTGACCGCTTTAATATACCCTGACGCACCAAGGAATTTAGAAGCAAAAGAACTATGGTCATTACAAAATCTAAAAAAAAATAAAGATCCAATAAGGGCAATAATATAGTGATCATGACACTAGACTACTGTATAGAATCATTTATACGGCAACAAAACATGGAGACAACGTACACTAAAGACATAATGCAGATGTGGGTGTTATCAAACAAAAAGAGGTAGAAAAGCTACTACCAAAAGCCCCCACCAAACTAGTATGGTATTTTATCCCCAAAACCCACAAAAACCTACAAAGACCACAGGGACACCCCATAGTGGCAGGAATAGGTTCCGTAACTAAACCACTGTCCAAATTCCTAGACTGGAAACTGAGACCTACTTTTAACTGTATACCATCCTATTTGAAGGACACAGATGAGTTTGTGGCTACATTAGAAACTCTCCCATGGCAACAGAACTACTCTCTAGCATCCATCAATTTAGAGAGTTTATATACAAGAATTCCTCAGGAAAAGGGCATCAAAGCCCTGATAACATTCCTAAAAGCTCTCAACTTTGAGGAAAACATGATTAACTTTGTTTGTGAAGGTCTCAAACTGATATTAACTAACAATGCATTTATTTTCAATGGACAGTGGTACAACAAAAAGATAGGTACAGCGATGGGGATAACGGTAGCTTGCACTTTCGCCAGTATATACCTTGCACTATTAGAAACTGATATGGTGTTCACCCTTAGCAACCGTACAAACAACAAATTAAGACTTACCTACGTTACGTGGACGATGTCTTCCTCGTCTGGGAAGGCACAGAGGAAGACTTTCATAACTTCATCATGTACTGAACAATAATACCTACAACGTGTTCATCACTAGTCAATATAGCACTCAGAAATTAGAATTTTTAGACATGGCCGTGGAAATCGAAAATAACAACATAAAAGCAAGTAGTTACTGTAAACCTACAACATCCAATGCGATCCTACATTATAACAGTTTTCATCCGGAGCATATAAAAAAAGGGATACCTTACAATCAGTTTCTCAGAATCTGTAAAATAAACAGTAATGACACTGTATTTGAAAAAAAAAGCAGAAGAAATGAAGAAGAAGCTCCAGAATCGGGGGTACCCCAACAAAATACTAGAAGATGCACTACAAAGAGTCAGAAAAATAAAGAGGAAAAACATACTCAATAAAAAATACCAAAAAAAAAGAAAAGTGAAACAACCATAAAAAACAAAGAAAGAGTCGTTCTCTACTTTAACTATTCCCATAAAATAAAATCTATGATGAAAAAAAAATATTAGAAAAAGATCCCGCAATAAAAGAAATTGCTGAAAGGAAACCATTGATCACGTTCAGAAAAAGTAAACGTATACAAAGTGTCCTAGTAAGAAGTTCTTTGCCGAAAATATAAAATGAAAATTAACTACAAAGTTATATACCAAAAGGAGACTATAAGTGTGGGTCATACAACAACTGTGTACACAGCCAGCAAGGAAACAAAATAAATATTGTTATAAAGGACTTTATAAATTGCAGAACCAAATTTACTGTATGCATTTACTGCATAATGTGTACTTGCAGAAGATTCTACATCGGATCAACTATTCGTCCCATATATGTTAGATTTAGAAAAAATAGTTTCTCAATAAAAACTGGTTAGGGCGCCCCACACCTTATCAATCACATTAGACACATCCATGAAGGAAATACTAACAATTTTAAAATTATTGGCATTCAAAGAGTGGATACCGCTTCTCCAGGCATCGACAAAGAAACCATGCTACGTAGACAAGAAGCCAAATGTATCATCCAAACATGGGCTCAGGGAGGTTTAGGGATGAATGATAAGAATGACCTTAGTGTTTTTATCAGATGAACTATACCGACATGGATACAATCTACATCTACTCACTCACTTTTAATTTTATTGTATTATTTTTCTTTGATATAACATATGTATTCTTAGTTCTCTCTATCACATCCAGTAACTATGTCATTCCAGTTTTTATTTACTACCCAGCTGGATTCATCCGAGAAGGAGGGTATTTCTTCCACCGCTCGGAATCCTGAGACGAGCCACATGAAGCGCATGACACGTGCAAATTAGCTACCGCTGTCCCCGTCTGTCTGTGTCTCTTCCAACCCTGCGGCTTTGGAACAGATTTTAACCTGTTGGGGACCAAGGACATATGGGTATGCCCTTGCGCCCTGGTACATAAGGATCAAGGGCATACCTGTACGCCCATGGGAATTTTGATCCCCGCCGCTAGCCAGACGGGGATCAGACTGGGATACCTGCTGAAATCATTCAGCAGGCATCCCGTACATATGCCTTGGGTGGTCCAGAGACCCCACCCATGTCAGGGACTGCCGCAAATCACCGATCAATTCAGATCGCCGATTTGCGATCTCTGGTGACACGATAGCCCGGAAAATAGGGATGTCAGAGACAGCCCCAATCATCCTAAAGGATTGACTGGCAAATCGCAGGGCAGGAGCGGAGGTGAAGGTTCATTTACCCTGCTCTGCCCGCCTCTGGATGTAAGGGAAGAGTGGGGGAAAGATGGCGGAGATGGTGCGGGGGCCGTGGATGTGGTGGGGACCGGCGGCGGCAGTTACCTTCATTACCAGGGTCCGGCGACTGACAGGAGGCTGCAGGCAAGTGGAGGCAGCTGGTGGTGGTGTCAGGTGCAGCAGGGAAGATCGCCGTAAAGTCATCTTCACTGCTGCTTCTAGGAATTTCAAAACTACAACTCACAGCATGCCCAGACAGCCTTTGGCGGTCTGGGCATACTGGGAGTTTTAGTTTTGCAACATCTGGAGGGCCACAGTTTGGAGACCACTGTCCTTCCAGATGTTGCAAAACTACAACTCTCAGCATGCCCAGACAGTCCAGGCATGCTGGAAGTTGTAGTTCTGTAACATCTGGCCCTTCAGATGTATGCAGGGAGTTGTAGTTTTGCAACAGCTGGAGGCACATGGGTTGGGAAACACTGAGTTAGGAAAGAGACAGTGGTGCTGAAACACTGCGGTAGCCTGTTACCTGCGGTAGCCTGTTACCTGCGGTTACCTGCGGTAGCCTGTTACAGTGTTTCCCAATCCCAACCAGTGTGCCTCTAGCTGTTGCATAACTACAACTCCCAGCATGCATGGTCTGTAAGGTACATTCACATGGGCAGGGGTTTACAGCAAGTTTCCCTCTTCAATGTTGAGATGCGGCAAATTTTCCGCTGCAGTGGGAAACTCACTGTAAACCCCCGCCCGTGTGAATGTACCCTAAAAACGCAACACTACACTGCACTAACCCTAAATAAAGAGTAAAACACTACAAATACACACCCTTACACTGTCGCCCCCCCCCCAATAAAAATTAAATGTCTTGTACATCAGTTTTTCCAAAATGGAGCATCCAGCTGTTGCAGAACAACAACTCCCAGTATTGCTGGACAGCCATTGACTGTCCAGGCATGTTGGAGGTTTTGCAACAGCTGGAGGCACCCTGTTTGGGGAAAACTGACGTACAGTATTTTTGGTGGAGGAGGCGAGTAGAGATGAGCGAAATTACAGTGATTTGATTCGTCACGAACCTCGCAGCTCGGTGTTTGCTGACTGTAGCCTGTATAAATTAATTCAGCTTTTAGGTGCTCCGATGGAGACTCTCTCCTAGGACTGTATCCACCTTTTCCAGCCCAACGAAGCACCTGAAAGCTGAACTAATTCATGCAGGCTAAGGTCAGCAAACGCAGAGCCGAGAAGTTCGTGAGGAATCGAATTACTGTAACTTTGCTCATCTCTAGAGGCGAGTGTAACGCTTGCATTCGGGTACAACTCTTTGAAAATCCTAATTTAGGCCCCAAATGTGCATGGCGCTCTCACGCTTTGGAGCCCTGTCATATTTCAAGAAAACAGTTTAGGGCCCCACATGGGGTATCTCCATACTCGGGAGAAATTGCGCTACAAATATTTGGTGGCTTTTTATCCTTTTACCCCTTGTGAAAAGGTAAAGTTGAGGTCTACACCAGCATGTTAGTGGAAAACATTTTTTTTTTTTACAATAACATGTTTGTGTTGCCCCATACTTTTCATTTTCGCAAGAGGTAAAGGGCAAAAAAAAGACCCCAAAAATTACTAACACACTTACAAGTATGGAAACACCACATACGTGGACGTAAAATGCTTTGCACGGCGCACAACATAGCTCAGGAGTGAGAGCGCACTATGTACATTTGAGGCCTAAAATTTGGTGATTTTTACAGGGGGGCTGCTGGTTACAGCGGTTCTGACATAAACACAAAAAAATAAATACCCACATGTGACCCCCATTTTGGAAACTACACCCCTCGTGGAGCGTAACAATAGGTATAGTGAGCATTTTCACTCCACAGGTGACTGACAGATTTTTGGAACAGTGGTCCGTGAAAATTAAAAATGTAATTTTTTATTTGTACAGCCCACTGTTACAAAGATCTGTCAAACACCTGTGGGGTGTTAAGGACACTATACCCCTTGTTATGTTCCTTGAGGGTTGTAGTTTCCCAAATAATATGCCATGTGGGTTATTTTTTGCTGTTCTGGCACTATAGGGGCTTCCTAAATGTCACATGCCCCGCAAAAACCATTTCAGCAAAATTCGCTTTCCAAAAGCCCAGTGTCGCTCCTTCTCTTCTGAGCCCTCTAGTGCACACAACAAAGCACTTTATATCCACATATGAGGTATTTCCTTACTCGAGAGAAATTGGGTTATAAATTTTGGGGGGCTTTTTCTCCTTTTACCCCTTGAAAAAATAAAAAATATGGGTCTACAAGAACATGTTAGTGTAAAAAAGATTTCGAATTTTCGCCTCCACTTTGCTGCTATTCCTGTGAAACGCCTAAAGAGTTAACAAACTTCTGAATGTCATTTTGAATAATTTGAGGGGTGCAGTTTTCATATTGGGGTCCATTATGGGGTATTTCTAAGTTAAGGACCCTGAAATTCACTTCAAAACTAAACTGGTCCCTGAAAAATTCTGATTTTGAAATTTACTTGAAAAAATTGGAAAATTGCTGCTATACTTTGAAGCCCTCTGATGTCTTCAAAAAGTAAAAACATGTCGACTTTATGATGTCAGCATAAAGTAGACATATTGTATATGTGAATAAATATGTAATTTATTTGGAATGTCTATTTTCCTTACAAGCAGAGAGCTTCAAAGTTATAAAAATGCAACATTTTCAAATTTTTCATGAAATTTTGGAATTTTTCACCAAGAAATGATGCAAGTATCAACGGAAATTTACCACTAACAAGAAATAGAATATGTTATGAAAAAAACAATCTTGGAATCAAATTCAAAAGTAAAAGCATCCCAGAGCTATTAATGCTTAAAATGACAGTGGTCAGAATTGCAAAAAATGCTCTGGTACTTAGGGTCAAAATGGGCTCTGTCCCCAAGGGGTTAACATGAATTAATAAAGCATTCAAGTTTTTATCTTGCAAGACCCGGTGAGTGCCACTTTCAATATCTTTCTTACGGTTGAAGTTTATTCGGGTCCCAGGATCAGATCCAGGAACCTTCATTTCTACATGTAACAAGCAGAGCACCTCCGGGAAGCTAACATACACTACCTTCTGCTACCTACATTTATTCTGTGTTTTGCACTCACTAGTAGTAGCCGACTCCACACCTTTTCTTCATGTGTTGTATCCGGACATTAGTACATATGTTGGGATTTTTCGAAAAATGTGAAGAACAAGCCACCTTTTGGCGGTCACTCCCCATTTTCCCCAGCAGCCATGCCCCCTTATTGGGTTTTCTAAGTAAAATGGAGAGTTGATCAGTTTTTTTTTTTTTTTTTGGTGCAAATTCTGGAGCAGACACAATTTGTGGCGCAATGCGGCACATTTTGGCGCACAACCTGAATTAACAGGTTGGGTTTACAATAGTAAATCAGGGCCAATATGTACAATTCATACGTACTTGTTTTCATTAAAAGTAGAAGGCAACAGTGGTGTAAAGTCGGAAAAAAGCATGAATAGCAATACTGGACTGTCAGTCAGTGTGTTTTCAGGGTTTCTTCTAGGGCTGGGTTCACATATATCAGGCGTCTGGCATAGTTTCCCTGTGGCATGCACAGGAGGGAAACTGATGCCAGAACTAATCCTATTCATTTGAATGGGACAGTTCACAATCATAAAGTGTCTCAATTTTGACGCCGGATGGATGGACACGCTGGAGGGCCACCTGACAGGGGAGTACAGCATGCTGCTTTTCCCTGTCCGCCGTCCAGAAACAATGGACGCTGGATGCCATACAACTGATGACAACTTGTCATCAGTTGTGGCATCAGTTGCGTCCAGATGTAGGCTGAGTTCACCTATGCCGGATGCCGGACAGAGGTGAACCCAGCCTGAGTACATTCTCAACATTTTTTATTTGCAGAAAAAAAGACATTTATTATTGTGAATATTTCTGTGTCAGAACAGCAGATTGCCTAAAATAGTAGACGAAAGCACATTTTCCTATTGTCAAGGATTGTTTAAACACGGCAAAATATAAAAATTGAGAATGCAGAAAATATATTCTATGTTTCTTTGAAAAGGTAAAAGTGGAAAAATGAAAAGGTAAAGTAACATTTTTGTAAAACATGATGGGGGAGATTCATCAAAACCTGTGCAGAAGTTGTCCAGTTGCCCTTAGAAACCAATCAGATTGCTTGTTTAATTTTTCACAGGCCTTGCTAAAAATTAAAGAAGCGATCTGATTGGTTGCTATGGGCAACTAGGCAAGTTTTCCTCTGCACAGGTTTTGATAAATCTCCCCCAATGTATATATAGCTAGATATAGATAGCAAGGAATCAGCACTAAAGAGTGTATGCCAGCAAGTTCAGAATCTTCATGAGCGATGATCGATACATAAAGACATAGATTTGAGATACATAGATAGCGATAAAGAGATAAAGATAGAAATATATAGATCTGAGATACAGAGATAGTGATAGATACATAGATAAATAGATTTAACCCCACCAGATCCAAGGGCATACAGGTATGCCCTTGCATCCTGGGACTTAAGGACCAAGGGCATACAAGACAGCCACTGACTGTCCAGGCAAGCTGGGAGTTTAGCAACAGCTGGAGGCACCCTGTTTGGGAATCACTGGTGTAGAATATTTTCTGTAATTGTAACGCTTGCATCCGAGTCCACCCCTATGCCAATCCCTAATTTAGGCCTCAAATGCGCATGGCACTCTCTCACTTCGGAGCCCTGTCATATTTCAAGGAAACAGTTTAGGGCCACATATGGGGTATTTCCGTACTCAGGAGCAATTGCGTTACAAATTTTTTGGGGCTTTTTCTCCTTTTACCCTGTGTGAAAAGGAAAAGTTGGGGTCTACACCAGCCTGTAAGTGTTGCCCCATAATTTTCATTTCACAAAAGGTAAAAGGAAAAAAAGACCCCCAAAAAGAACAGAAATACCCCATATGTGGATGTAAAATGCTCTGCGGGCACACAACAGGGCTCAGGAGGGAGGCCTAAATTGGTGATTTGCACAGTGGTGGCTGATTTTACAGCGGTTCTGACATGAACGCAAAAAAAAAACAATACCCACATGTGACCCCATTTTGGAAACTACACCCCTCATGGATCGTAGCAAGGGATATAGTGAGCCTTAACACCCCACAGGAGTTTGATTAATTTTTGTTAAACTTGGATGTGAAAATGAAACAAAACTTCACTAAAATGCTGGTGTTACTTAACATTTTTCCTTTTCACAAGGGAAAATAGAAAAAAAAAACACGAAATTTGTAACCCCATTTCTCTCTCCAAAAGCCATTGGGCTTTTGGAGAGAGAATTTGTCTGGAATTTAAAGCCATGTACTTTTACAATGCCCCCATGGTGCCAGAACAGTGGACCCCCCATATGTGACCCCATTTTGGAAACTACACCCTTCACATGATGTAATAAGGGGTGCAGTGAGCATTTACACCCCACAAATGTCTGACAGATTGGAACAGTGGATTGGAACAGTGGTCCGTGAAAATGAAAAATGTAATTTTTCTTTTGCACAGCCCACTGTTCCAAATATCTGTCAAACGCAAGTGGGGTTTAAATGCTCACTGCACAACTTATTAAATTCTGTGAGGGGTGTAGTTTCCAAAATGGGGTCACATGTTGGGGGGTCCACTGTTCTGGCACCATGGGGGCTTTGTAAATGCACATGGCCCCGACTTCCATTCCAAACAAATTCTCTCTCCAAAAGCTCAATGGTGCTCCTTCTTTTCTGAGCATTGTAGCAGAGCACTTTACACCTACATATGGGGTATTTACATACTCAAAAGAAATGGTGTTACAAATATTGGGAGGCTTTTTCTCCCATTACCCCTTGTGAAAAATAAAAATCCAACCAGTCCAATTTTAGCAAAAATTCGTCAAACACCTGTTGGGTGTAAAGGAGGACGGGATAAGAGGATGGGATAAGACGGCGGAATAGGAGGATGGGATAGGAGGACGGGATAGGAGACCGGGATAGGAGGTCGGGATAAGAGGTCGGGATAGGAGGTCGAGATAGGAGGTCGGGATAGAAGGTTGAGATAGGAGGTCGAGATAGGAGGACGGGATAGGAGTTCGGCATAGGAGGTCGTGATAGGAGGTCGAGATAGGAGGTCGGGTTAGAAGGACGGGATGGGAGGTCGAGATGGGAGGACGGGATAGGAGGACGGGATAGGAGGTCAGGATAGGAGGATGGGATATGGGGTTGGGATATGACAAAAGTATATGAGGACGGGATATGAAGTCAAATGCTTCCTCTGTTGATTTTCCACAACAAGGATTAGGAAGGAAAAACCGGGCAACGCCGGATACTCAGCTAGTATACAATATATCTACTTTATGTTTGCATCATAAAGTTGACATGTTTTTACTTTTTGAAAAAATTTGAGGGTTTCAAAGTGTAGGAGCACAACATTTTTTACAAAATTTTAGAATTTTTCACCAAGAAATGATGCTAGTATCGACGAAAATTTGCCACTAAAGTAAAGTAGAATATGTCATAAAAAAAACTATCTCGGAATCAAATTCATAAGTTAAAGCATCCCAGAGTTATGAATGTTTAAAGGGGTACTCCGGTGGAAAACTTTTTTTTTTTTTTGAATCAACTTTTGGCAGAAACATAAACAGATTTGTACATTTTTTCTACAAAAAATCTTAATCCTTCCAGTACTTATTAGCTGCTGAATACTACAGAGGAAATTGTTTTCTTTTTGGAACACAGAGCTCTCTGCTGAGATCACGAGCACAGTGCTCTCTGCTGGCATCTCTGTCCATTTTAAGAACTGTCCAGAGTAGGAGAATATCCCCAAAGAAAACATATTCTGCTCTGGACAGTTCCTAAAATGGACAGAGATGTCAGCAGAGAGCACTGTGCTCATGATGTCAGCAGAGAGCACTGTGTTCCAAAAAGAAAATAATTTCCTCTGTAGAATTCAGCAGCTAACAAGTACTGAAAGAATTAAGATTTTTTTAATAGAAGTAATTTACAAATCTGATTAACTTTCTGGCACCAGTTGATTAAAAAAAAAAGTTTTCCACCGGAGTACCCCTTTAACCCCTTAACGACGCAGGACGTATATTTACGCCCTGCGCCGGCTCCCGCGATATGAAGCGGGATCGCGCCGCGATCCCGCATCATATCGCGTCGGTCCCGGCGCTAATCAACGGCCGGGACCCGCGGCTAATACCACACATCGCCGATCGCGGCGATGTGCGGTATTAACCCTTTAGAAGCGGCGGTCAAAGCTGACAGCCGCTTCTAAAGTGAAACTGAAAGTATCCCGGCTGCTCAGTCGGGCTGTTCGGGACCGCCGTGGTGAAATCGCAGCGTCCCGAACAGCTGATCGGACACCGGGAGGGCTCTTACCTGCCTCCTCGGTGTCCGATCGACGAATGACTGCTCCGTGCCTGAGATCCAGGCAGGAGCAGTCAAGCGCCGATAATGCTGATCACAGGCGTGTTAATACACGCCTGTGATCAGGATGAGAGATCAGTGTGTGCAGTGTTATAGGTCCCTATGGGACCTATAACACTGCAAAAAAAAAGTAAAAAAAAGTGTTAATAAAGGTCATTTAACCCCTTCCCTAATAAAAGTTTGAATCACCCCCCTTTTCCCATAAAAAAAATAAAACAGTGTAAAAAAATAAATAAATAAACATATGTGGTATCACCGCGTTCGTAAATGTCTGAACTATAAAAATATATCATTAATTAAGCCGTACGGTCAATTGCGTACGCGCAAAAAAATTCCAAAGTCCAAAAAAGCGTATTTTGGTAACTTTTTATAACATTAAAAAATGAATAAAAAGTGATCAAAAAGTCAGATCAAAACAAAAATCATACCGATAAAAACTTCAGATCACGGCGCAAAAAATGAGTCCTCATACCGCCCCGTACGTGGAAAAATAAAAAAGTTATAGGGGTCAGAAGATGACATTTTTAAACGTATAAATTTTCCTGCATGTAGTTATGATTTTTTCCAGAAGTACGACAAAATCAAACCTATATATGTAGGGTATCATTTTAACCGTATGGACCTACAGAATAATTATAAGGTGTAATTTTTACCGAAATATGCACTGCGTAGAAACGGAAGCCCCCAAAAGTTACAAAATGGCGTTTTTTTTTCCGATTTTGTCGCACAATAATTTTTTTTCCGCTTTTCCGTGCATTTTTGGGTAAAATGACTAATGTCACTGCAAATTAGAATTGGCGACGCAAACAATAAGCCATAATATGGATTTTTAGGTGGAAAATCGAAAGGGTTATGATTTTTAAAAGGTAAGGAGGAAAAAACGAAAGTGCAAAAATGGAAAAATCCTGAGTCATTAAGGGGTTAAAGTAACAGTGGTCAGATTTGCAAAAATTGCTCTGGTCTTTAAGGTGAAAATGGGCTTGGTCCTTAAGGGGTTAAGATAGATAGATAGCGATAAAGCAATAGATTTAAGATACATAGAAGAAAAGATTGATTTGAGATGCATGGATAGCGGAAAAAAAGAGGTAGATTAGAGATACAAAAATAAACACATAGATTTGAGATACATGGATACACAAAGACACGGATACATTTGAGATACACAGTGAACAGTAAATAGAAAGATGGTGATAGATAGATAGATAGATAGATAGATAGATGGATGGATAGATAGATAGATAGATAGATAGATAGATAGACAGATCAAAGTCATGTAGTGTATTTTTATAGCAGCTTATGGGAACTTCATCCCCCAAGAACTCAATTATGCCTTACATTCCTTTGAACATGTTATACCTTCACTTATCAACAAATAGAAATTAAAAAGCTTATAAATCTACTTTACTGGCAAAACCCCCATACCATACAACCCAATAAAGAGGCGGAGGGGGGCACAAAACGGTGCAGTCTTTTGATTGTTAAAGGCTGCACAGTTTTCTGGGTAAAATTCATGCAGCTATTTAACAATCATATTAAAAAACACATTGACCACATGCTGCTGCAGTTTTTGGCTGCCCTGCCATTGTAGTAATGTCTCCCTGCATGATCTCATCCTAAAGGATTTTTTAAAGAGTGCGTTTTACATTCATGCCAAGAAATCACACTGCTAAGAGATTATTATTATGTAAAATATTATGACTATTATATCCGGTATTAGTTTGATGTTTGGAAATGTGGTTATTTTGGTTGTATTGCACATTAATGATATATATATATATATATATATATATACATATATATATATATATATATATATATATATATATTGCAATGGCTGCATGATAGTCTCATGTTTGTGACTTTTGCCCAACTTTCTGTTTACACTAAATTGCAAAATGTCTATGTATGATCCTTGCCAGCTAGTTCATGTCTTTTGCCCTATAACATACTTGGAAAAACCTCTCGGCAAAGCTATCTTTAGGTGAATATTCACCTAAAGCGCTATAGTTTTCTAAAGTAAAGGATATTGTAATGATTTTGTATAACAAGTAGTTTAACAGGTGTGTGATGTAAAGTATACCCATAAGTACACTGAGGCCATCATGTCTTATTTCAATAAAAAAGTAAGCCTTGTAATTTACCAACTTGCTAATTTATGTAAAGATAGCATTTGGCACTTCTGCAGCAAATTACCCATGTGTGTGTCTCCTAAGGCAGATTGCATTTGAAAACTGGAAAGCAATTCTCCATTGTGGCTTGTACCATCAGATTTGGCATAGTATAAAATAAATAGGCATATTTTGTTTATCTTCGTATCTCATAAACATGCATAATTTTCAATACCCCCTTATCCAGCTTAATACCTCAATATTTTTAGTCTCTGGTGGATATGCACATGCATAATAAAACCAGTCTTCCTCGAATAATGTTGTCTAAATAGGGAGATGTGTAACAATGACAATTTCCGAATAAATGAAAAACTCTTATATGAGGAATTTAACACACAATGACTTTCAGAACATTAATTTTCTAAAGATTGTTCCATCAGGAATATGAAATATTTTCTACTAATTGTAAAATTAAAATAATATGAAGTGCTCAGTATCAAGTGTGACTCCAGGCAGTGCTATAGAAGTCACGATCAAATATTATATTGAAACATTATAATTATTAGATTTTGAAGTTCATATGCATATATATATATATATATATATATATATATATATATATATGTTTGGCAGTATGTACCTTATAATAATATATTTGTTAAACAATATGGAGTATGGTTATAATAAAATATTTTTTATAATTTCATAATATTTTGTAAAAACAGCAAGTGAGCTGGTAGAATGGGTATTTTTATTATAGGCCCCCTTAAAGGGGTACTCCGGCGCTTAGACATAGGGGATAGGGGATAAGATGCCTGATTGCAGGGGACCCCCGAGATCTTGCACGCCATACCCCGTTATAATCAGTCCCCGGAGCTTGTTTGCTCCGGGTCTGATTACTGTCGATCACGGGGCCGGAGCATTGTGATGTAATGGCTCCGCCCCGTGTGATGTCATGCTCTGCCCCCTCAATGCAAGCCTATGGGTGGAGGCGGGACAGCTTTCACACCCCCTCCCATAGACTTGTATTGAGGGGGTGGGGGTGACATCACACAGGGGCGTAGTCATGACGTCATGATCTTATGCTCCCGTGGTCGGGAGCCAGAGCCTCCAGCGCTGCCGGAAGCAGTAACAGGTGGGTGCTGCGTGCTATATTGCGGGGGTCCCCAGCGGCGGGACCCCCGCGATCAGACATCTTATCCCCTATCCTTTGGATAGGGGATAAGATGTCTAAGCGCCGGAGTACCCCTATAAATCTTAGTAAAAACTCAGGCTCTGTCTATGAAGGCCTACCAAACATCGACAGATGCTTATAGGGAAGAGAATGATCAGGTATTTTGGATTTCAACTTCCATTCCCTTTTGTTTTCTGGGAGATAAGCCACCACCAGAGGAGTCAGACAACAAATTATCCCCCTTATCTCTATTAAATTGGTATTTCAGGGACCTAAACTCATCCCCTATCCACAGTGGCCTGGAAACTCACCTATCCTCAGAGCAATCTGGACCTTGCTCTGAGAGATGTGCAGGAATGACATATCAAGGAGTGTTCAGTATCAAGCATGACTCCAGGCAGTGTTATAGAAGTCATAATCAGATGTTAAATTGAAACATAATAATTAGCCTGGTATTGGTTGAGCTGACCACCCCTCTTGCTCGTCTTTGAGAGTAGGGGATAAAGTACTTTAACCCCTTAAGGACTGAGCCCTTTTTCACCTTAAGGACTCGGCCATTTTTTGCAAATCTGACCACTGTCACTTTAAACATTAATAACTCTGGAATGCTTTTACTTATCATTCTGATTCCGAGATTGTTTTTTCGTGACATATTCTACTTTAACAAAGTGTTAAAATTTTGTGGTAACTTGCACCCTTTCTTGGTGAAAAATCCCCTAATTTGATGAAAAATTTGAAAATTTTGCATTTTTCTAACTTTGAAGCTCTCTGCTTGTAAGGAAAATGGATATTCCAAATAATTTATTTTTTTATTCACATATACAATATGTCTACTTTATGTTTGCATCATAAAATTGATGAGTTTTTACTTTTGGAAGACATCAATGGGCTTCAAAGTTCCGCAGCAATTTTCCAATTTTTCACAAAATTTTGAAACTCGCTTTTTTTCAGGGACCAGTTCAGGTTTGAAATGGATTTGAAGGGTCTTCATATTCAAAATACCCCATAAATTACCCCATTATAAAAACTGCACCCCCCAAAGTATTCAAAATGACATTCAGTAAGCGTTTTAACCCTTTAGGGGTTTCACAGGAATAGCAGTAAAGTGAAGGAGAAAATTCACAATCTTAATTTTTTACACTCGCATGTTCTTGTAATCCAATTTTTGAATTTTTGCAAGGGGTAAAAAGGAGAAAATTTTTACTTGTATTTGAAACCCAATTTCTCTCGAGTAAGGACATACCTCATATGTCTATGTAAAGTGTTCGGCGGGCGCAGAAGAGGGCTCAGAAGGGAAGGAGCGTCAAATGGTTTTTGGGGGGCATGTCACCTTTAGGAAGCCTCTATGGTGCCAGAACAGCAAAAAAAACCACATGGCATACCATTTTGGAAACTAGACCCCTCAGGGAACATAACAGGGGGTAAATTGAACCTTAATACCCCACAGGTGATTCACGACTTTTGCATATGTAAAAAAAAAAAAAAAATTTTTTTTACCTAAAATGCTTGGTTTCCCAAAAGTTTTACATTTTTAAAAAGGGTAATAGCAGAATATACCCCCGAAAATTTGAAGTCCAATTTCTCCCGATTCAGAAAACACCCCATATGGGGGTGAAAAGTGCTCTGCTGGCGCACTACAGGTCTCAGAAGAGAAGGAGTCACATTTGGCTTTTTTGATGAAAATTTTGCTCTGGGGGCATGCCGCATTTAGGAAGCCCCTATGGTGCCAGGACAGCAAAAAAAAAACACATGGCATACCATTTTATAAACTAGACCCCTCGGGGAACGTAACAAGGGGTAAAGTGAACCTTAATACCCTACAGGTGCTTCACGACTTTTGCATATGTAAAAAAAAATAAAAAATTTTACCTAAAATGCTTGGTTTCCCAAAAAATTTACATTTTTACAAAAGGTTAAAGCAGAAAATACCCCCCAAAATGTGAAGCCCAATTTCTCCCGATTCAGAAAACACCCCATATGGGGGTGAAAAGTGCTTTGCTGGCGCACTACAGGTCTCAGAAGAGAAGGAGTCACATTTGGCTTTTTGAAAGCAAATTTTGCTCTGGGGGCATGCCGCATTTAGGAAGCCCCTATGGTGCCAGGACAGCAAAAAAAAAAAAAAACACATGGCATACTATTTTGGAAACTAGAGCCCTCGGGAAATGTAACAAGGGGTTAAGTGAACCTTAATACCCCACAGGCGTTTCACGACTATTGCATATGTAAAAAAAAAAATATTTTTTTTACCTAAAATGCTTCTTTTGCCAAAAATTTTACATTTTTAAAAAGGGTAAAAGCTGAAAATACCCCCCAAAATTTGTAACACAATTTCTCCCGAGTACAGCGATACCCCATATGTGACCCTAAACTGTTGCCTTGAAATACGACAGGGCTCCAAAGTGAGAGCGCCATGCACATTTGAGGCCTAAATTAGGGACTTGCATAGGGGTGAACATAGGGGTATTCTACGCCAGTGATTCCTAAACAGGGTGCCTCCAGCTGTTGTAAAACTCCCAGCATGCCTAGACAGTCAACGGCTATCTGGCAATACTGGGAGTAGTGGTTTTGCAACAGCTGGAGGCTCCGTTTTGGAAACCGTGGCGTACCAGACGTTTTACATTTTTATTGGGGAGGGGAGGGGGCTGTGTAGGGGTATGTGTATATGTAGTGTTTTTTACTTTTTATTTTATTTTTTGTGTTAGTGTAGTGTAGTGTTTTTAGGGTACAGTCGCACGGGCGGGGGTTCACAATAATTTCTCGCTGGCAGTTTGAGCTGTTGCAGAAAATTTGCCGCAGCTCAAACTTGCAGCCCAATACTTGCTGTAGACCTCCGCCCATGTGAGTGTACCCTGTACATTCACATTGGGGGGGGGGGGGGGGGCATCCAGCTGTTGCAAAACTACAACTCCCAGCATGCACTGACAGACTGTACAAGCTGAGAGTTTTAGTTTTGCAACAGCTGTAGGCACACTGGTTATGTATCACTGAGTTTGTGACCTTACTCAGTGTTTCAAAACCAGTGTGTCTCCAGCTGTTGCAAAACTACAACTCCCAGCATGTACGGTGCATGGTGTAAGGTGACTGCTGGGAGTTGTAGTTTGCAACAGCTGGAGGCACACCGGTCGTGAAACACTGAGTTAGGTAAAAAAAAACTCTGAGTTTCACAACCAGTGTGCCTTCAGCTGTTGCAAAACTACAACACTCAGCAGTCACCGACAGCCAATGGGCATGCTGGGAGTTGTAGTTATGCAACCAGCAGATGCACCACTACAACTCCCAGCATGCACTTTAGCTGTTTGTGCAAGCTGGGAGTTGTAGTTATACAACAGCTGAAGGTACACTTTTCCATAGAAAAAATGTGTCTCCAGCTGTTGCAAAACCATAAGTCCTAGCATGCCCATAAGGGAATGCTGGGAGTTGTGGTGGTCTGCCTCCTGCTGTTGCATAACTACAGCTCCCAGCATGCCCTTTTTGCATGCTGGGAGCTGTTGCTAAGCAACAGCAGGAGACTGTCACTCACCTCCTGCTGCTGCTCAGGGAACAGGTCAGTCCCGGGATCGGGGTCCCCAGCACCCGGGGTCGTCTTCCCGCAACCGCTCACGTCCTCCGGAAGAGGGGCGGAGCGGGTGCGGGAGTGACACCCGCAGCAGGCGCCCTGATTGGTCGGCTGGTAATCCGGCCGACGAATCAGGGCGATCGTGAGGTGGCACCAGTGCCACCTCACCCCTGCTGGCTCTGGCTGTTCGGGGCCGTCAGAGACGGCCCCGATCAGCCAGTAATTCCGGGTCACTGGAGACCCGATTGACCCGGAATCGCCGCAGATCGCTGGACTGAATTGTCCAGCGATCTGCGGCCATCGCCGACATGGGGGGGCATAATGACCCCCCTGGGTGATATGCCGGGATGCCTGCTGAATGATTTCAGCAGGCATCCGGCTCCGGTCCCCAACCGGCTAGCGGTGGGGACCGGAATTCCCACGGGCGTATGGATACGCCCTGCGTCCTTAAGGACTCGGAATGCAGGGCGTATCCATACGCCCTGCGTCCTTAAGAGGTTAAAGAGGTACTCCCATGGAAAACTGTTTTTTTTATTTAATCAACTGGTGCCAGAAAGTTAAACAGATTTGTAAATTACCTCTATTAAAAAATCTTAATCCTTCCAATACATGTTATGGGCTGTGTACTACAGAGAAAATGCTTTTCTTTTTGGATTTCTCTGATGTCATGACCACAGTGCGCACTGCTGACCTCTGCTGTCCATTTTAGGAACTGTCCAGAGCAGCATATGTTTGCTATGGGGATTTTCTCCTGCTCTGGACAGCAGAAGTCAGCAGAGAGCACTGTGGTCATGACATCAGTGAAATCCAAAAAGAAAAGCATTTCTTCTGTAGTATATAGCCCCTAAAAAGTACTGGAAGGATTAAGATTTTTTAACCCCTTAAGGACGCAGGACGTAAATCTACGTCCTGGTGAGGTGGTACTTAACGCACCAGGACGTACATTTACATCCTGTGCATAACCGCGGGCATCGGAGCGATGCCCGTGTCATGCGCGAATGATCCCGGCTGCTGATCGCAGCCAGGGACCCGCCGGCATCTGCGCAGTTCGCGATTTAAATGAACGATCGGGGATCCGATCATTCAGAACGCCGGACGGAGGTCCCCTCTCCTTCCTCCATCCAGCTCCCGGCGTCTCCTGCTCTGGTCTGTGATCGAGCAGACCAGAGCAGGAGATGACCGATAATACTGATCTGTTCTATGTCCTATACATAGAACAGATCAGTATTAGCAATCATGGTATTGCTATGAATAGTCCCCTATGGGGACTATTCAAGTGTAAAATAAAATGTAAAAAAATGTAAAAGTAAAAGTAAAAAAAAGTGAAAAATCCCCTCCCCCAATAAAAAAGTAAAACGTCCGTTTTTTCCTATTTTACCCCCAAAAAGCGTAAAAAACATTTTTTATAGACATATTTGGTATCGCCGCGTGCGTAAATGTCCGAACTATTAAAATAAAATGTTAATGATCCCGTACGGTGAACGGCGTGAATGAAAAAAAAAAAAGTCCAAAATTCCTACTTTTTTAATACATTTTATTTAAAAAAAATTATAAAAAATGTATTAAAAGTTTTTTATATGCAAATGTGGTATCAAAAAAAATTACAGATCATGGCGCAAAAAATTAGCCCCCATACCGCCGCTTATACGGAAAAATAAAAAAGTTAGAGGTCATCAAAATAAAGGGATTATAAACGTACTAATTTGGTTAAAAAGTTTGTGATTTTTTTTAAGCGCAACAATAATATAAAAGTATATAATAATGGGTATAATTTTAATCGTATTGACCCTCAGAATAAAGAACACACGTCATTTTTACCATAAATTGTACGGCGTGAAAACAAAACCTTCCAAAATTAGCAAAATTGCGTTTTTCGTTTTAATTTCCCCACAAAAATAGTGTTTTTTGGTTGCCCCATACATTTTATGATATAATGAGTGATGTCATTACAAAGGACAACTGGTCGCACAAAAAACAAGCCCTCAAACTAGTCTGTGGATTAAAATATAAAAGAGTTATGATTTTTAGAAGGCGAGGAGGAAAAAATGAAAACGTTAAAATTAAATTGTCTGAGTCCTTAAGGCCAAAATGGGCTGAGTCCTTAAGGGGTTAATAGAAGTAATTTACAAATCTGTTTAATTTTCTGGCACCAGTTGATTTAAAAAATAAAAAAAAGTTTTCCACGGGAGTACCCCTTTCAAGACAAGTGGTTATTAGGAGCATACTGAGGCTAAGGGCTGATAATTTTAATATCAATTTTGTAGTCCATATCTTTCCAGCGTACTGCATTTGAGGCTAAAGTAACTTGGATGAGAACTAGTGACCTACTGACCAGTGGACTATGATCTGGACTTTTTAATTCCCTCCTTGTGGAATAATATATTTTTACGAAATACAAATAAAATATTGGGCCTCATTTATTAAGAGTGTAGTTTTCTTTGTAGACTTTTGTTTTGGACATGGTATTTACTATTGTATCTTGTATTTGGCGATTTTCCGTACATTTTGCTATATTTACACATTCTCTGAGCGGTCAGGTTTTTAAAAGCTGAAATCGGCCACATTTTATGTGGAAACATCAATAAATTTGTAGATTTCTTTTAAAAATTTTGTTTTTTTTGGAGACACACCCCTTTCCTTGATGGCCACGCGCCTTTGTAGGGTTTTCTAACTGTAATGTCTTAGAGTTTTTTGGAATTTTTTGTCAGAAATTCTATTGCACGACACATGCAACACAAAAAAAACTAAAAACCCTACAAAATCTAACCCGTTGTAAATGAGGCCCATTATGTATTTGTAAAACACATCACAAATAAGGATTAAACATTTTAAGCTGTTTTATACCTTATGATCCATTAACTTGGAGATTTATTAACTTGGATATACAGAGTTTGGTGTATCGTCTAAATAACTGTTCATATTTAGCCTGAGATGTTACCAAGAAGCAGAATAATAGACTGGAGTGTTAGAGCGGAGAAAAAAAAAACTATACAAATAGACCCACAGAATATTTTTTAGAGTTATGTTAGGGTATGTTCACACTGAGAAAATGGCGAATAATTGATGAGGAACATTGTGGTCAGGAAAGCGGAAATGGCGTGGAAATGGTATGGAATTTGAGCAGAATTGGCACGGAATTGGTGCAGAAATCAAAGAGGAATTTGCTGTAGAATTTTTAGGATGGAATCTGTGGGATCAGTACCACAACCACCAATAGCTGGCTCTGAATTCCCCTGTAAAAATTATGTGTGAAAATTCCACTGTAAACTCATTTTGTCAGGAAATATAAACTCCCATTGACTTCAATGAGCTTTTATCCACAGATTCATCCAGAAGAATTTACATGTTAAAACTTCTGGCAGAATATAATTTAGCATTGGATTTGCACTTGTGGAAATTCCTCAGTGTGAACAGAGTTGTGGGAAGATCATTTAAGCCAATGGAGCTTTCATTTAACCCCTTAAAGGGGTATTCCATGAAAAAACTTTTTTATATATATCAACTGGCTCCAGAAAGTTAAACAGATTTGTAAATTACTTCTATTAAAAAATCTCAATCCTTTCAATAATTATCAACTGCTGAAGTTGAGTTGTTGTTTTCTGTCTGGCAACAGTGTGCAGTTCCCGAGACAAGCAGAGATGTCAGCAGAGAGCAGAGTAGAAGAGGTTTGCTATGGGGATTTGCTTCTAAACTGGGCAGTTCCCGAGACACGTGTCATCAGAGAGCACTTTTTAGCATTAGAAAATTAGAAAATTAGAAAATTTAGCATTTTTCTAAATTTGAAGCTCTCTGCTTGAAAGGAAAATGGATATTCCAAATAATTATTTTTTTTAATTACATATACAATTTGTCTACTTTATGTTTGCATCATGAAGTGACGAGTTTTTACTTTTGGAAGACACCAGAGGGCTTCAAAGTTCAGCAGCAATTTTCCAATGTTTCACAAAATTTCCAAAATCACAATTTTTCAGGGACCAGTTCAGGTTTGAAGTGGATTTGAAGGGTCTTCATCTTAGAAATACCCCACAAATGACCCCATTATAAAAACTTCACCCCCCAAAGTATTCAAAATTACATTTATTCAGCATTTTAACCCTTTAGGTGTTTCACAGGAATAGCAGCAAAGTGAAGGAGAAAATTCACAATCTTCATTTTTTACACTCGCATGTTATGGTAGACCAAATTTTTAAATTTTTACAAGGGGTAAAAGGAGAAAATGGATTGTTATTTTTGTAGCCCAATTTCTCTCGAGTAAGCGCATACCTCATATGTCTATGTAAAGTGTTCGGCGGGCGCAGTAGAGGGCTCAGAAGCGAAGGAGCGACAAGGGGATTTTGGAGAGTACGTTTTTCTGAAATGGTTTTTGGGGGGCATGTTGCATTTAGGAAGCCCCTATGGTGCCAGAACAGCAAAACCCCCCCACATGGCATACCATTTTGGAAACTAGACCCCTTGAGGAACGTAACAAGGAATAAAGTGAGCCTTAATACCCCACAGGTGTTTCACGACTTTTGCATATGGAAAAAAATATATAATTTTTTTCACTAAAATGTGTGTTTCCCCCCAAATTTCACATTTTTGCAAGGGTTAATAGCAGAAAATACCCCCCAAACTTTGTAACCCCATCTCTTCTGAGTATGGAGGTACCCCATAAGTTGACCTGAAGTGCACTACGGGCGAACTACAATGCTCAGAAGAGAAGGAGTCATATTTGACTTTTTGAGAGCAAATTTTGCTCGGGGGCATGTCGCATTTAGGAAGCCCCTATGGTGCCAGGACAGCAAAATAACCCCCACATGGCATACCATTTTGGAAACTAGACACCTTGAGGAACGTAACAAGGGGTACAGTGAGCATTTACAACCCACTGGTGTCTGTCAGATCTTTGAAACAGTGGGCTGTACAAAATGTTTTATTTGCACAGCCCATTGTTCCAAAGCTCTGTCAGACACCAGTGGGGGGTAAATTCTCACTGCACCCCTCATTACATTCCGTGAGGGGTGTAGTTTCCGAAATGGGGTCACATGTGTTTTTTTTTTTTTTTGCGTTTGTCAAAACCGCTGTAACAATCAGCCACCCCTGTGCAAATCACCTCAAATGTACATGGCGCACTCTCCCTTCTGGGCCTTGTTGTGTGCCCTCAGAGGACTTTACGCCCACATATGGGGTATCTCCGTAGTCGGGAGAAATTGCATTACAAATTTTGGGGGGCTTTTTTCCCTTTTACCTCTTGTCAAAATGAAAAGTATAGGGCAACACCAGAATGTTAGTGTAAAAAAATTATTTTTTTACACTAACATGCTGGTGTAGGCCCCAACTTCACCTTTTCATAAGGGGTGAAAGGAGAAAAAGCCCCCCAAAATTTGTTAGGCAATTTCTCCCGAGTACGGCGATACCCCATATGTGACCCTAAACTGTTGCCTTGAAATACGACAGGGCTCAGAAGTGAGAGCGCCATGTGCATTTGAGGCCTGAATTAGGGATTTGCATAGGGGTATTCTACGCCAGTGATTCCCAAACAGCGTGCCTCCAGCTGTTGCAAAACTCCCAGCATGCTTGGACAGTCAACGGCTGTCCGGCAATACTGGGAGTTGTTGTTTTGCAACAGCTGGAGGCTCCATTTTGGAAACAGTGGCGTACCAGACGTTTTTCATTTTTATTGGGAGGGGAGGGGGGCTGTGTAGGGGTATGTGTATATGTAGTGTTTTTTACTTTTTATTTTGGGTTAGTGTAGTATAGTGTAGTGTTTTTAGGGTACAGTCACATGGGCGGGGGGTTACAGCGAGTTTCCCGCTGCGAGTTTGAGCTGCCGCGCAAAATTTGCTGCATCGCAAACTTGCAGCCTGATACTCACTGTAAGCCCCCTGTCCATGTGAATGTACCCTGTACATTCACAGGGGGGGAACCTCCAGCTGTTGCAAAACTACAACTCCCAGCATGCACAGTCTATCAGTGCATGCTGGTAGTTATAGTTTTGCAACAGCTGGAGGCACACGGGTTGGGAAACACTGAGTTAGGAAACAGACAATGTTTCCCAACCAGTGTGCCTCTAGTTGTTGCAAAACCACAACTCCCAAACATTCTCAGGCATGCTGGGAGTAGTAGTTCGGCAACATCTTTAGAGCCAGATGTTGCCGAACTACAACTCCCAGCATGCTTGGAGTTGTAGTTTTGCAACATCTGGAGGACTACAGTTTGCAGACCACTAATACAGTGGTTCCCAATCTGTGCCCTTCCAGATGTTGCAAAACTACAACTCCCAGAATGCCAAAACTGTCCAGGCACGCTGGGAGTTGTAGTTCTGCAACATCTGAAGGGCCAGATGTTACAGAACTACAACTCCCAGCATGCCTGGACAGTAAGGGCATGCTGAGGATGTGTAGTTTTGCAACATCTGGAAGGGCACAGTGGTCTCCAAACTGTGGACCTCCAGATGTTGCAAAACTGCAACTCCCAGCAGACGCCAAGGGCTGTCTGGGCATGCTGGGAGTTGTAGTTTACAGGGCCCGATTACAGCAATGCATGTTGCTTTATGGCGACGTGCATTGCTGTAAAGGGCCCGACCGCGGCTGAAGATCTACTCACCTGTCGCCGCCGCCGCCATCTTCCTCGCCGGGATCCGGGTCTTCAGGGACGAGGTAAGTACCGGGGCTGGTCCCCAGCACTCCCCCGTCCCCCGCTGCGTCCTCCGGTCTTCCTCCCGTCCTCTCCGGACTTCAAGGGGCCGGGCAGGACGGGAGGAAGTAACCGCCCCCCCCCCCCCCCTGCGATTGGTCGGTTAACTAACCAACGGATCGCAGGGGATCGGAGGAGGTGGCAGGCTTGCCACCTCGCTCCTAGCCTCCAGCATGGTCCTGGCTGTCTGTGACAGCCAGGATCATGCAAAATTACCGGGCGGTCGGGTCCCAGAGACCCGATCAGCCCGGTATCGCCGCAGATCGCAAGGGCCTACATGGCCCCCCTCGGCGTTTGCCCTGGATGCCTGCTGAAGGATTTCAGCAGGCATCCGCTTCCGATCTCTGCCCGGCGCGCGGCAGGGACCGGAAACCGCCAGGGCGTAAGTTTACGCCCTGGGTCCTTAAGTACCAGGGCGCCGGGGCATAAAATTACGCCCTGGGTCCTGAACAGGTTAAAGATCAGTAAATGCAATGTTATAGCCCCCTATGGGGGCTATAATATTGCAAAAGAAGAGTGTAACAAAATCCTTAACCCTTTGAATTATCCCTTCCCCTAATAAAAGTTTGAATCACCCGGCATTTCCAATAATAAAAAAAAAAAAACAGTGTAAATAAAAACAAAAATAAACATATGTGGTATTACCGCGTGCGTAAATGTCCGATTTAAAAAAAATATACTGCTAATTAAACCGCACGGTCAATGTCGTACACGCAAAAAAATTCAAAAGTCCAAAATAGCGTATTTTTGGTCACTTTTTATATCATGGAAAGATGAATAAAAAGCGATCAAAAAGTCAAATCAATGCAAAAATGGTACCGACAAAAACTTCAGATCATGGCGCAAAACATGAACCCTCTTAGCGCCCTGAACACGGAAAAATTAAAAAGTTATTGGGGTCAGAAGATGACAATTTTAAACGTATACATTTTCCTGCATGTAGTTATGATTTTTTTCTGAAGCAATACAAAATCAAACCTATACAAGTAGGCTATCATTTTAACCCTATGGACCTAGAGAATAAAGATAAGGTGTCATTTTTACCGAAAAATTTACTACGTAGAAACGAAAGCCCCGAAAACTTACAAAATGGCTGTATTTTTACAATTTTGTCGCACAATGATTTTTTTTCCTGTTTCGCCGTAGATTTTTGGGTAAAATGACTGATATCATTACAAAGTAGAATTAGTGGCACAAAAAATAAGCCATAATACAGATTTTTAGTTGCAACATTTTAATAGTTATGATTTTTTAAAGGTAAGGAGGAAAAACGAAAGAGCAAAAACGCCCGGTCCTTAACCCCTTCCCGCTATTGGAGGTATACATACGTCCAGACGAACTACACGTTCGTGCAAATGGACGTATGCATACGGCCAAGCGATCTCCAGCTCTGCTGCAGGCAGCGCAGGAGATCGCAGGTGGGACTCAGCAGTCAATCACAGCCGGAGTCCCACCTCAGCTGCCGGGGCCGCGATCGCACCGGTCCCGGCAGCATTATCCCCATAGATGCCGTGATCAGCTCTCATCACGGCATCTATGGTGTTTGCAAGGGGAGTGCTCTCCCTCTGCCCACTAACGGTGGCGTCGCGATAAAATAAAGGGGATCGGGGGTGTCCAAGACACCCCCGATTCCCCTGAAGAGATAGGAGTGAGGTGGCAGGGGTGCCACCCCCTCCTATCCCTGCTATTGATCGGCGGAGCGACCGACCAATAGCAGACTGGGGGAGAAGGGGGTTAAAGTTTGGTTCCCCGCTATGCCCACCCATCGGTGTCCGGGCACAGCGGGGGGAACCGTTTAGTAGCGGCGGCGGCGGTGGTCACTTACCCGGCGGCGGAGCTCCAGATGACAGCGGCGACTGTGATCATGGCGGCGGTGGAGGTGAGAATGGCGGCGGCGTGTCCGGGAGTCTGTTGCCCAGCAACATCTGCAGGGCGACAGTTTGGAGAGTGGTCTCTAAACTGTGGCCCTCCATATGTTGCAAAACTACAACTCCCACCATGCCTTGACAGCTGTAAAAGCATTCCAGAGTTATTAATGTTTAAAGTGACAGTGGTCAGATGTGCAAAAAAGGGCTGTGTCCTAGAGCTGAAAATGGGCTGCGTCCTTAAGGGGTTAAGTGGTTACTCCGGGGAACTAAACCCATAGTCCATCCTTTCTCTCTCACCAACCTATTTATTTGTCTAAATATCATTCATTACTCATATAGAGCAATTTCCCTCTTTCAGCTGTCACTTACATGCAGGGAGTGAGACGTCATAATCAGATTTTGCTTGCCTGGGTAGAGCGGGGATACCTTTGGAGGGTTATCAGGGTAGAGTGGAGATACCTTTGGAGGGTCTTGAGCGCTTCGGACTGGGTCTGAGGTTTATAAGTTATGTTAAATTACCATATAATCAACCGGAAGCGAATATTTTGATTAATTGTATTCCATCAAAAAAGTTTGAATTGAGTAGGGGAACCAGGCAAGGGTGTCCCCTATCACCTTTGTTATTTGCCTTATATATTGAACAGCTGGCAGTATGGATATGAGAGAAGGGGAATTTTGAGGGATTTGGAGTAGAAGGGGTGAATAATAAGATCCTGCTGTATGCAGATGATATTCTTTTATTTGTAACTAATCCCCAGGAAAAATTCCCCTTAACCCCTTAGGGACTCATTTTCACCTTAAGGACTCAGCCCTTTTTTGCAATTCTGAACACTGTCACTTTATGCATTAATAACTCTTAGATGCTTTTACCTTTTATTCTGATTTCAAGATAGTTTTTTTGTGACATATTATGCTTTAACAAAGTGGTCATTTTTTGTCCTTTCTTGCATCCTTTCTTGGAGTAAAATCCCAAAATTTGGAAAATTCAGCATTTTACTAATTTATAAACTCTCTGCTTGTAAGGAAAATGGACATTCCAAAAAAAATTATATATTTATTCACAAATGCAATATGTCTACTTTATGTTGGCATCATAAAGTTGACGTGTTTATACTTTTTGAAGACATTAGAGGGCTAAAGTTGACATGTTTTTACGTTTTGAAGACATTAGAGGGCTTCAAAGTATAGCAGCAATTTTCAAAATTGTCATGAACATTTCTAAATCTGAATTTTTCAGGGACCAGTTAAGTTTGAAGTTGATTTGAGGGGCCTTTATGTAAGAAATACCCCATAAATGACCCTATTATAGAAACTAAACCCCTCAAAGTATTCAAAATGACATTCAGAAAGTTTCTTAACCCTTTAGGTGTTTCATAGGAATAGCAGCAAAGTATAGGAAAAATCTAAATCTGCATTTTTTACAATAACATGTTGTTGTAGCACCATTTATTTTTATTTTTAAAAGTGTTATAAGAAAAAAAGCCCTATAAAATTTGTAGCCAAATTTCTCTCGAGTATGGAAATATCTCATATGTTGACATAAAGTGCTCTGTGGGCTCACAACATGGCACAAGAGGGAAAGAGCAACTGTGGGATTTTTTTAAATAATTTTGCTGTCATGGTTTTTGGGTGCCATGTTGCATTTAGGAAGCCCCCATGGTGCCAGAACAGCAAAAATAAAAAATAAAAAACACATGACATACTATTTTGGAAACTATACCCCTTAAGGAACGTAACAAGGGGTCTAGTAAGCCTTAACACCTCACAGGTGTTTGACAACTTTGCGTTGAAGTTGGGCGTAAAAATGGAAAATTTTATTTTTAACACAAATTTTTTTTTTCTTTTTCGCAAGGGGTAATAGGAGAAAATGGACCCCAAAATCTTAAGCATAATTTCTCCCATATGTTGACGTTAAGTGCTCTGCTGGCGCACTACAGGTCTCGAATTTTGCTGAACTTGAAGTCGGGTGCCATGTGCATTTACAAACCTCTCATGGTGCCAGAACAGCAGAAACCCCTCACATGTGACACCATTTTGGAAACTACATCCCTTCAGGAACATAACAAGGGTTATAGTAAGTACTTAAACCTCACAGGTTTTTTGAACAGTGGGCCGTAAAAGTGAAAAATTTGATTTTTCGCACTATATTGATGATGTTACCCCACATTTTTCATTTTCACATGGGGTAATAGAGCAAAAAAATAAACAAAATTTGTAGTGCAATTTGGCCTGAGAAAGAAGATACCCCATATGTGGATGTAAAGTTCTCTCCGGGCGCACTGCAATGCTCAAAATAGAAGTAGCCCCATTGGGCTTTTGGAGTGAAAAGTTTGTTGGAATGGAAGTCGGGGGCCATGTGCGTTTACAAAGTCCCCATTGTGCAAGAACAGCAGTAACCCCACACATGGGACACCATTTTAGAAACTACACCCCTGAAGGAACGTAACAAGGGTTATAGTGAGTACTTATACCTTACATGTTTTTTGAAAAGTGGCCCGTAAAAGTGAAAGAATTGATTTTTAACATTGAATTGCTGGAATTGACCAATTTTTTTTTTGTTGTACAAGTAGTAAGAGAAAAAAATCCCCACAAAATTTGTAGCCCAATTTCTCCAGAATAAGGAAATATCCCATATAAGGTGGCAAAACAGTGCTTAGGAGTGAGACAGTACAGAGTAGCTGTGAGGCCTGGTGCTTTGCACTACAATGGTTGAGGTTCTGACTAGAGATGAGCGAATCGGTGTTGACGAACCCGAATTCATTATGAATTTCATGAATCGCTTCATTAAACTTCATTTTACAGCCCTCCAGGCTATTGGAGACCTAAAATGGCAGATCCCCGTGTGAGTACATGGGGCAGGGGATTATGGAAGGGCGGGAAACAGTGGCGGGAATGAAGGTAGCCGGGATGACCCTGAATCACATGTGAGATGCAGCCTATCAGCATTCATTGACCCTTGTGATGTCACAGCCCTATATATTTGGCAACTATCTTGCCTCTCTTCATTTCGTCTATGCACTCAGAGATAGAGAGTAGAGATGAGCGAACCGAAGCTGACGAACCCAAATTCGTTACGAATTTCATGAAAAATTCGATTTGCAACAAATTTGAATACCACCCCTAGTCTATCGCGCGAATCGCTTCATTAAACTCAATTTTATAGCGTTCCAGGCTATTGGAGACCTAAAATGGCGGATCCACATGTGAGTACATGGGGCAGGGGATTATGGGAGGGCGGGAAACAGCGGCGGGAATGAAGGTAGGCGGGCTGACCCTGAATCACATGTGAGATGCAGCCTATCAGTGCTCACTGACCCCTGTGATGTCACAGCCCCTATATAATCGGCGGCCATCTTGCTTCTCTGCATTTTATCTATGCACTCAGATAGAGAGGACATGACTGCGTGTGTGAATAGCTCATACCACAGCGTTCCACTGCAACTGCTAGTCACATCAGCATTAGGGAAAGACAGGACTGCAGAGTGCTTTGCTGTTACACTGAGAAGGATCATTGATTGCTAAACCTCCTATTCACGTTATTGAGCATTGCAGCAGAGAGGGGCAGATACCTGTCAGCTGCCTCATACAGATCTCCAAGCTGCCTGAACTCTCTGAAGCATCTTATTTCCTCATTTTTCTGCCCAATTTAGTTTTTTTTTTTTTGCTCCACAAATGTTCTGCTGCTCAGAATTGTGTGACAGAGTGCAATTTAGGGTTTAATCCATGTATTTTTAGTTTTTTTGTGGTGCTGCACTGTTGGGTCCTGCTGCTGTTCAGAAATATGTGATTGTTCAGTGGACTGTAGTGCATTTGTACCATTTTGTACCAGTTAATCTTTCAAGGGGCTACATACTGTGCAAGTCCAAACAATAGTATTCACTGGCTGGTGATTTACAAAAATACAGATTTTTTTCCTGCATATAGTTGCGCATATTACTGCCCTCATCAGTGCATACCGCATACGTGCATCCAAGAATTGTACCATTTAGTACCTGTTAATCTGTCAAGGTGCTCCATACCGTCAAAGTCCAAACAATAGTATCCACCGGCTGGTGTTTTACAAAAATACAGAGTTTTTTTCTGCTAATAGTTAGGCATATTACTGTCCTCATCAGTGCATACTGCATTGGTACATCCAAGTATTGTACCATCTAGTACCTGTTAATCTGTCAAGGGCCTACATACTGTTCAAGGACAGCCGTAAGTAATCACCTGCTGCTGTTCTAGACAAATACTGTTTAAAGAGTAGTGTAGCGTATTTTAATACCCTCATAATCGCACTAAGTATGTCAGGCAGAGAAGTGCCAGGACGTGCACAGAGAAGTAGCAGAGGCCTAAATACTTCAGGCAGAGTTGGAAGCAGACTTGGGGCGAGTGGCAGCAGGAGTCGCAGCGAGAGGCCTGAGCTCCCGTTATCAGCCAGTGGTCGTGTCTCCACCAGCAACCCATCTGCCATCGTCGATTGGTCAACACGCTCATCCACATCATCACAAGTGACATCTGACACCCCCAGACAACAGTCGGTGGGTTCCTCAGACACAACCCTCAGTTGGCATGGCCCGGGAGCAGTCTGTGTCCTCCCATTGCCTTTGTCCTATGCTGTTCCCTCTCCTAAAGAAGTATCTTATGCTGTGGGTTCAGCTCCACTATTTACTGAGGACGATCCAATAGAGGACAGTCAGCAGCTACTGGACAGCCAAGAAGGGGAGGAGACATGCACCGCTTGCTCCGCTAGGCGGCCAAGTAGTGATGCGGAGAGTGATGTGGGAGGCGGTGTTGCAAGTGGTCAGGGGATAGCACTGTTGGTAGTCAGCGTGGTGGCAGGAGTGGAAATTCAGGAGCAAAACGTGCCCAGGGGAGACCACCTGCTTCACAGCAGTCTACCTTTCCGGGAGGTAGTAGAACAGGGGTTCCTTGAGACAGCGCCAGTAGCAGTCAATTAGTGCGGATTGCGGGTGGGAAAATCAGCTACTCGGCGGTGTGGAAGTTTTTCATAAGGCATCCGAAGGTGGTTCACGTAGCCATATGCAAGATCTGTTTGCAGAAGGTGAAGCGTGGCCAGGGTCCCAATCTCGGCACCACAGCCCTGCGTCAACACATGCTTCGCCACCATAAAGCGGCCTGGGAGAACCGTGGCTCCGATGTAGTGGTCCAGCCTGCTGCATCACCCAGTGGTCATCCGCTCATCCTTCATCCAGCCAAGACTCCACCACCTCAGCCGAAGGGAGCTGTGTGTCAAACCCTCCTTCTGTCGCTCCTGCTTCTCCCGCTTTTAGTCAGCCATTCCGCCAACAACCCATCGGCGAAGCCATGTCCAAGAAACAACAGTATGCGCCCACTCATCCAACGGCCCAGAAGTTGAATGTGCTCCTGTCCAAGTTGCTGGTGTGGCAGACCCTCCCTTTTCAAGTGGTGGACTCTGCACCTTTCAGAGAATTGATGGTTTGTGTTGAGTCAAGGTGGAGAGTCCCAAGCCGTCTTTTCTTTGCGAAGAAGGCAGTACCAGCCCTGCATAAGTTTGTACAAGAGAAGGTGGGCCAGTCCTTGAGCCTGTCGGTGTGTTCAAAAGTGCATGGCAGCGCCGACGTGTGGAGCTGTAACTACGGGCAGGGACAATACTTGTCTTTTAAGGCCCACTGGGTAAATGTGGTTCCTGCACAGCCACAACAGCAACTTGGACAGGTCACACCGCTTCCTCCTCCACGCTCTTGCTCCCAGGCAGTTGGTCCTGTTACAGTGTGCGACGCCGCCTCCTCATCCTCCCCCGTGTCCTCGGCCTCCACTGCACGTCCAAATCTCGGTGGCCCTTCATCGTACCATGTGTGTAGGGCACTGCGGTGTCAAGCTGTTCTTCACATGGTTTGCCTTGGCAAACGGAGTCACACAGGGGAGGAACTGCTAAAGTTCATTCCTAAAGAAATCCGAGTATGGCTTACACCACGAAATCTGGAAATGGGAACCATGGTGACCGACAATGGGAAGAACATCGTGTCCGCGCTGCGACATGGAAGTGTGAAACTTGCGCCCTTTATGGCACACGTGATGAATCTGGTTGTCAAGCACTTCCTCAAATCGTCACCCCATTTGCAAAACATCCTGAAAATGGCAAGGAAATTGTGCATGCACTTCAGCCACTCGTACACCGCCAAGCACACCTTCCTTTAGCTGCAGCGTCAGAACGTTATCTCACAACATAGTCTTATTTGTGACGTTGCCACACATTGGAATTCCACCCTCCATATGTTGGACAGACTGTACGAACAAAGAAAAGCCATCACCGATTTCTTGATGATCCAAGCAGATAGTAGTACTCCCCTGTGTAACTTCAATGTGAACCAGTGGCAGCTCATACGTGACACCTGCCGTTTGCTGAGGCCCTTTGAGGAAGCCACATTATTTGTAAGTCGCTTGGATTACGCCATGAACAACGTAATTCCACTCCTACATTTCCTACAACAAATGATTGAAACCATGGCTGGTCACGGCAATGGAGACGTTGCGCCTACATCTCAAGGCTACATGAGCCCTGTGGGGGCTGAATTGGAGGAGGAGGATGATGAGGGGCAGAGCGGAGCACAGTTTAGGTTGGATGAGATGGCCGGTGTTTCTAGTCATCGGAGAGGAGGAGCAGGAGCAGCCAGAGGAGCTGGGGGGTTATGAGGAAGGCGAGATAGAGGACCCAGACACACCGTGGCAGTATGCTGTGGAGATGGAGGCAGGTAGTCCCTCCGAGTCACTGGCGCAAATGGCACGATGCCTGCTCAGTTGCTTGCGTAGTGACCCCTGAAATGTCAAAATTCGTCAGCGGGATGACTTCTTGATCTCCACCTTATTAGACCCTCGCTACCGTCCCAAAATGGGGGCCTTTTTTACACCCACTGAGAGGGAGGACAAACTGACCTACTACAGAGAGATTCTACGGAGTCAGTTGGCCGATGCCTATCGGCCACATGGTCCATCCACTCGCAGGTCTGACTCGGGGGGCCCTCTGCGCTCACCTTCCACTGCCATGGCTGCTGGGGAGGGGTGGCAGGAGCAGTACCAGCTCAATCAGCAGCAGCCTGAGTCTACAGTCGCTGATGAGTAGCTTTCTTCACCCGCATAGTGAAGCAACTCATCAGCAGCAGGTAGACATGGAGCAGTACCTGAACCAGCAGGTGGTGACATACCTTGACATGACCATGCCAACAACCATTGAAGATACGCTGGACTTCTGGGCAGCCAAACTCGATTTATGGCTGCAACTAGTAGAGTTTTAGCTGGAAAAGCTGTCCTGCCCGGCCAGTAGTGTGCCATCAGAGCGAGTGTTTAGTGCGGCCGGGGCCATAGTCACCCCAAGGCGAACTCGTCTGTCCACTAAAAATGTGGAGAGACTGACGTTTGTCAAGATGAATTGGGGATGGATCAGCCAGGATTTCCAGCAACCAATGCCAGATGCCTCAGAGTAGATTGACCATGCTGCTACACCTACATTTTCCAATTATGGTTGGTTATGAAACCCTCTTGAGTTATCAATTAGGGTTATGAAACCCTCTTTGGTACTGCCATTGCCTGCTCCTGGCTCATCCTGTGTCTTTCAGGAACTACTTGCCTCACTGATGCTTCTGGCCTTGGGCCTTTAATTTTTGGAAGTTTAGCAGTAGCTAAATACATGCTTAATGCAAATGTCAACATTTATCTTTAAATGTAAGGGGTTATGAAACCCTCTTGGGTACTGCTCCTGATTGCTCCTGACTCATTCTGTGTCTTTCAGGAACTACTTGCCTCCCTGATGCCTCAGGCCTTGGGCCTTCAATTTTTGGATGTTTAGCAGTAGCTAAATACATGCTTAATGCAAATTTTAACATTGATCTTTAAATGTAAGGGGTTGGTTTTGAAACCCTCTTGGGTACTGCCAATGCCTGCTCCTGACTCATCCTGTGTCTTTCAGGAACTACTTGCCTCACTGACGCTTCTGGCCTTGGGCCTTTAAGTTTTGGAAGTTTAGCAGTAGCTAATACATGCTTTATGCAAATTTTCAGAAAGATCTTTTAATTCTCGGCACTCTGCCAGGGCCTTCTCCTACCCTGCCGGGGCCGATCCGAGGACCTCACTAAACCATCCAATCGGTAGTAGAGGCATGCTGTGTTTACAAAGGGCAGGAACTTAATGAACCCAAGCTTGTGACCCGCACTTAGTTGTGATTCTTCTTTCCTGGCAAATAATTGCATTCCCTGATCCCTATCGTGAACGGGGTTCAGCGGGTCACCCGCACCTGTCGGTGAAAGATAGACACACGCTGGTCCTTTCAGTGTTTTACACGTGCAGCCCAGGACATCTGAGGGCATAACACATGTGTTATTGCTAGATCTCGCAATTGATTGTGCAATGTAAGGGGTTATTGAAGCCTCTTGGGTACTGCTGATGCCTACTCCTGACTGCTCCTGTGTCTTTCTGGAACTACTTGACTTCATGATGCTTCTGGGCTTGGGCCTTTAATTTTAGTATTTTTGAAATACTACATACATGCTTAATTAAAATTTCAACATTTAAGGTGCAATGTAAGGGGTTATTAAACACTCTTGGGTAGTGTTTTTTTATTTATTTTCTGATAATTATCACAGTAATAAACTTGAATTTTCCAGAATAATAACCATTACACCATTGAACGCTTGTTGCGTGTGATTTTTTAAGTAAAATTTTCAAAAAAATACGGAGAGGCATGAACTCTGCTTCTTTATTTCATAAAAAATTATTTTATAGAAGAATGTCTTTTGGTGGTCCACCGTCCTGCATTATAGAGTCTTCTGGACTCTTGGATATGCGGCTTGTTCTTAAACAAAGGCACAAAAGCCAAAAATGGCCGGTCAGGGCTATGGAGACGTTGCGTCTACATTTTACAGCTACATGAGCACTGTGGGTGCTTGTGAGATTCGGTCCTTTGTTCCCACACGGTGGGGTCCGGGACACAAATTTTGATTAAAATTTCAAATAAAAAAATCACACATTTCAATGGTCTCCTCATGCTGCAGCCAACTCCAGGCTGCGTCATTCTGGTAATATATAGAGAGCACCCGCTGTCCTAAATTTTCTTAAAAATTTTTCGTCAAAAATGTTTGTCTTTTTTATTAGGGATTGTGAAGCTTTGGTGCATACTCATGCATTAGCCAACTCCAGCCTGTGTCATTCAGGCAATATATGGTTTACTGATGGCGATGCTGGGCCTGGGTCTGGGAATTTCAAATTTTCTCATAGGTAGCAACCGCTATCCAAAAGTCTTCATAAATTTCTACAATTGTTGTGTTTTTTTGGGAGGATTCTGAAGCCCTAGTGTGTACTCATGCATCAGCCAACTCTAGGCTGTGTCATTCAGGCAATATATAGGTAGCACCCGCTGTCCTAAATATTCTTATAGTTTTTTTTAAAATGCTTGTTTTTTCTTTGGGATTCTGAAGCCCTGGTGTGTACTCAATGCTGCTTCCTGCTACACTCTGTCAGCCTGCTGGTCCTGTGACAGTGTGCTACTCTGCCTCCACATCCTCCACTGTGTCTTAAGCCTCCACTGCCCGGACAAGTCTCAGTCGCCCTTCAGCATACCATGTGTGTAAGGCACGGCGGTGTCACGCTGTTCTTCACATGGTTTGCCTTGGCGAAAAGTCTTGGAAACAATGGCCGGTCAGGGCAATGGAGACATTGCGCCTACATCTCACGGCCACATGAGCCCTGTGGAGGCTTGTTGGATTTGGTCCTTCGTACCCACACGCTGGGGTTTAGGACACTGAAAGTTTGTTTTAAATTTCTAATCAAAAAATGATGGCGCTGCTGGGCCTGGGTCTGGGAATTTCAAATTTTCTCATAGGTAGCAGCCACTATCCAAAATCTTTTTCAAAAATTTTTAAAATTGTGGTGTTTTTTGGGGGGAATTGTGAAGCCCTGCTGTGTACTCTTACATCAGCCAACTCCAGGCTGTGTCATTCAGGCAATATATGGTTTACTAATGCCGCTGTGGGGCCTGGGTCTGGGAATTTCAAATTTTCTCATAGATAGCACCCGCTATCCAAAATCTTTTAAACAAAATTCTAAAATAGAGGTGTTTTTTGGGGGGAATTGTGAAGCCCTGCTGTGTACTCATGCATCAGCCAACTCCAGGCTGTGTCATTCAGGCAATATATGCTTTACTGATGTTGCTGTGGGGGCTTGTTGGATTTGGTCCTTCGTACCCACACAATGGGGTCCGGGACACTCAAAGTTTGTTTTAATTTTCAAATAAAAAAATGATGGCGCTGCAGGGCCTGGGTCTGGGAATTTCAAATTTTCTCATAGGTAGCACCCGCTATCCAAAATCTTTTTCAAACATTTCTAAAATTGTGTTGTTTTTTGGGGGGAATTGTGAAGCCCTGCTGTGTACTCATGCATCAGCCAACTCCAGGCTGCGTCATTCATATATGGTTTACTGATGCCGCTGTGGGGCCTGGGTCTGGGAATTTTAAATTTTCTTATAGGTAGCACCCACTATCCAAAATCTTCGGTTTAAATTTCTTAATTCATCTTTTAATCTTAGGGATTGTGAAGGCCTAGTGCCTACTCATGCTGCTGGCAACTCCGGGCTGTGCCATTCATTCACTATATGGTCTCCTCATGCTGGCAACACCTCCACGCTGTGTCATTCACCCACTACATGGTCTCCTCATGCTGCCAACATGTCCACACTGTGTCATTCAGCCACTATATGGTGTCCTCATGCTGCCAACACCTCCACGCTGTGCCGTTCAGCCACTATATGGTCTCCTCATGCTGCCAACACCTCCATGCTGTGTCATTCAGCCACTAAATGGTGTCCCCATGCTTCAGCCTCATCCAAGCTGTGTCATTCAGCCACTATATGGTGTCCTCATGCTGCCAACACCTCCACGCTGTGCCATTCAGCCACTAAATGTTCTCCTCCTGCTGCCAACACCTACACGCTATTTCATTCAGTCACTATATGGTCTCCTGACACTGATGCCACCACCAGGCTCTGTCATTGTGCTGCTGTGCGGCAGTGATTCTAAAAGCGATGCCGGTAACCTGCATGTTATTCAGAATAACAGTATTATTTCACTACCCTAGCACACTCCATATGCATTTTATAACACAGCAAAGTGTTCTATACCCATATAGAGGCTGTATGTAGGCTAGAAATAGCCTTTTTTAATATAGATTCGCCGCGAAAAAATTTGGATCGAAACTAACTTTTTCCGAAAATTCGGCGAATCGGCCAAATCGAATTTTTTAAAAGTTCGCTCATCTCTAATAATAAACATTACACCATTGAATGCTTGTTGTGTGTGATTCTTTAATTAAAATTGTCAAAAATAATACGGAGATGGATGAACTCTGCTTCTTTATTTCCGAAAACATTACTTTAGAGAAGAATGTCTTTTTGTGGTCCACCGTCCTGCATTATAGAGTCTTCTGGACTCTTGGATATGCGCTTCTTCTTAAACAAGGGTACAAAAAAAAAAGGGGCTGGTCAGGGAAATGGAGACGTTGCGCCTACATCTCACGGCCACATGAGCCCTGTGGGGGCTTGTTGGATTTGGTTCTTTGTACCCACACGCTGAAGTCCGGGACCCTCAAAGTTTGATTTAAGTTTCAAAAAAAAAAATCAGACATTTCTATGGTCTCCTCATGCATCAGCCAACTCCAGGCTGTGTCATTCAGGCAATATATGGTTTACTGATGCCGCTGTGGGGCCTGGGTCTGGGAATTTCAAATTTTCTCATAGGTAGCACCCGCTATCCAAAATCTTTTTCAAAAATGTCTACAATTGTTGTATTTTTTGGGGGGGATTGTGAAGCCCTGCTGTGTACTCGTGCATCAGCCAACTACAGGCTGTGTCATTCAGGCAATATATGGTTTACTGATGCCGCTGCTGGGCCTGGGTCTGGGAATTTAAAATTTTCTCTTAGATAGCACCTGCTATCCAAAATCTTCTTCATAAATTTCAAAAATTTTGTGTTTTTTTGTGGGGGATTGTGAAGCCCTGGTGTGTACTTATGCATCAGCCAACTCCAGGCTGTGTCATTCAGGCAATATATGGGTTACTGATGCCGCTGTGGGGCCTGGGTCTGGGAATTTAAAATTTTATTTAATGTTAAAGAGATTATGTCTTCTCTATTTGTTGATATGGGCTATGTACACTATTGGATAGCTGTTAGGGTATCCAGGATCTGATAGCGGTTTCAGAACTCATAAAATTGCCTTTTTATTTCTCAGCCAAGTGTCAAGGAGGCGTGGCCAAGCTGTTTAAATGCCACAGCCTGGCAAATGGACTCATGTGCTCCAATCTCCCAGCCCCTCCTTGTTTGCCAGTCAATCCCTGTATATCAATTAAAGAGAGGCTGGGAGGTGAGGGCAAGAGAGGAGGCATGCCAGGCTGTGGCAATTGAGCAGCTAGCCCGTCCCCTTGACACTTGGCTAAAAAAATCTAAAAAAAAAAGTTACAAGTTTATAAGTTTGCCAACTGACATCAGCTCCAGAAAAGGTACAGTGTGCTTTTATACTCTAGCACAGTGTTTCCCAACCAAGGTGCCTCTAGTGGTTGCAAAACTACAACTCCCATCATGAGAGTTGTAGTTTGGCAACTGCTGAAGGCACCCTGATTGGGTGAACACTGCCCTAACAGTTATCCAATGATGTCTGTAGTTCCTGGCAGAAAATACAGTGGACAGATTCCCTTCAATAACATGGTAATTGTGACATTCAAGCTTAGTTATTCTTTTTGAATGTATTTAAATGTATCAAATCTTCTTTTACAGATAATTGTTGTTTACTTCAAACTCACAGTCCATGGTTCCCAGTATGGTTTAATTTTACCTAGATCTTTATATTTAGAAGCTGTCCTTGTTTATCCCTCTTATTATTTGCATTTGAATGTGTGACTTTACATAAATGATGAGTTGTTAATTATCTGACTAAATCCTCTTAATATGAATGAAATTGATGTAATGTAATAAATTGGCATAAAATGAAAATTAATGCTATTTCCAGTATATGGATTGCCTATTCCTACCGTGACCCACTGCTTATCCCCCAAGGGGTGGTTGTTATAGGCTACCTAAGACCCTCTTTACACATGTGCATTAAAGTACTGCATGTGCAGATTCCTAAGTGATCTGTGAGGACCACTGCCTAGGACTTCCTGGCAAGTGTGGACAGAGAAGTCTACTCATTTGTCACTCTTTATTCTGAATAATAAAGAGTGAATCAGCAATATCTGATGGCAATCAGTTTGTTATTGTTTGCCAACAGATATTACTGATGAATGTTTTTATGACATTGTGAATAATCTAGTAGACAATCTGCTCTATGTGATCACCTTAAACTATTTTCATATTTTCCATGAGAAAGTGAGTTTTTTCAATATTGTGGGTTAAAGGATAAATCTCACAGTACATAGTAGGACTAATCAGATGGTTGGGTGGTCAACAAGCAATAAACATGGCAGTAAGCAGAGAAGGGTCATCGTTCAGATAATAAGGTGATGTAGTTGTCAATAAACATCCCTAAATAATGACTCCTTAATAGTGAATCTGTGATCAGAGACATTTCACTGACCAATGGACAATCATTTCTGCCTTGAACACATAATGAACTCATTTCCTCGGCCCTAGCTGACAGTATTGGTATTCTGGCGGTCTAGTTAGTATGTTATTCTTTCTCTGCTTTGTCATACAGAACTAACAGATACAATAGTGTTAAATATCTGGGGAGCGCTGGAGCGTATTATGGCTTATCAGAATAGTGCATTTAAATATAAAATCAATATTTGTTTTCCAGAGAAGGCTGGCGTATAAGAAAAGCTCTAGAGTCATGGTTGGCACATCATGGCAGTTTCTGAACTACTATACAGATTCAAATCTTTTTTTACATTTTATTTTGGCTCAAATGACATGATTTTAAACAATTTTTCATTATACTTATCTTCGTAAATGGCATTTTGTTGACAGACATGCATAGGATATACAGATATAGAAGTCAGAGGGACAGTGTGGCTAAAACAATAATATAATCAATGTACATTTGTCATAAAGTAATTCTCCACACTGTCTACACATTTTCTTGCTGAGCCATTTTTATATTCTCTTCTGTAAACAATAACAAAGAAAAAAAAAAAGACTCATCTCCCCTGGTGGCCACTTGCTATACCTCTCAGACTCAAACTTTTGATCTTCCTAGTGTACCTTTTTAGATTCTCTATATTGCACCAGGTTGCATACATGGAACAACATATCACTGCAATCAAAAATAACCTGTTTATCCAGATTATATCTATTAGTGACTGTAACATATCTTTTAATAGTATAATTTCAAATCCACTAAAAACCAAAAGATTTAAAATAGTTGCAATGTCTAACCCAGGTCACCTGTCTAACCCAGGAAGAAGTACAGTGCCACCTACAAAAAAATCTAAATGGACAAATAAACAGGTCCAGATGGCATTCACCTGCGTGTTCTAAAGGAACTAAGTAATGTGATAGACAGACCCCTATTTTTAATTGTTACGCCGAGCGCTCTGGGTCCCCGCTCCTCCCTGGAGCGCTCACAGCGTTCTCCTACTCGCAGCGCCCCGGTCAGACCCCCTGACCAGGTGCGCTGCGATAATGTCCCTAGCCGGGATGCGATTCGCGATGCGGGACGCGCCCGCTCGCGATGCGCATCCCGACACGCTTACCAGACCTGCTCCCCGTCTGTGCTGTCCCGACGCGCGCGGCCCCGCTCCCTAGGGCGCGCGCGCGCCGGTTCTTTGCGATTTAAAGGGCCGGTGCGCCACTGATTGGCGCATGGCTTTTAATTAGTATGTTCACCTGTGCACTTCCCTATATTACCTCACTTCCCCTGCACTTCCTTGCCGGATCTTGTTGCCATTGTGCCAGTGAAAGCGTTCCTTGTGTATCCCTAGCCAGTGTTCCAGACCTCTTGCCGTTGCCCCTGACTACGATCCTTGCTGCCTGCCCTGACCTTCTGCTATGTCCGACTCTGCTCTTGCCTAATCCCTTGTACCGCGCCTATCTCAGCAGTCAGAGAGGTTGAGCCGTTGCCGGTGGATACGACCTGGTTGCTACCGCCGCTGCAAGACCATCCCGCTTTGCGCCGGGCTCTGGTGAAAACCAGTAGCAACTTAGAACCGGTCCACCGACACGGTCCACGCCAATCCCTCTCTGGCACAGAGGATCCACCTCCAGCCTGCCGAATCCTGACATTAATATTCAGGGACTCTATAGTGACAGAGACTGTTCCCCACGACTGGCGCATGGCAAATGTGGTGCCAATATTTAAAAAGGGGTCTAAAGGTGACCCCGGGAATTATAGACCTGTTAGTTTAACCTCCGTTGTATGTAAATTGTTTGAGAGTTTTCTAAGAGATGCTATTTTGGAATATCTTGATAAAAGTAAATGTATGACTCCATATCAGCATGGCTTTATGAGGTCCAACTAACCTGATCAGCTTTTATGATGAGGAGAGCTCCAAACTGGACCAGGGGGAATCGCTGGATGTCGTATATCTGGATTTTTCCAATGCATTTGATAAGGTTCCACATAAAAGGTCTTGGGACTTAGTTGATACTAAATTTAGCTGTAGTGACCAGTGTCAGGTAGCTGCTGCCAAGGCAAATAAAATCATGGGGTGCATCAATAGGGGCATAGATGCCCACAACAAGGACATAATTCTACCACTGTACAAATCACTAGTCAAACCACACATGCAATACTGTGTACAGTACTGGGAACCAGTGTACAAGAAAGATATAGTGGATGGCCTAGCGCTCCGGGTCCCCGCTCCTCCCCGGAGCGCTCACGGCGTCTTTCTCCCTGCAGCGCCCCGGTCAGTCCCGCTGACCGGGAGCGCTGCACTGTCATGGCCGTCGGGGATGCGATTCGCACAGCGGGACGCGCCCGCTCGCGAATCGCATCCCAGGTCACTTACCCGTCCCGGTCCCCTGCTGTCATGTGCTGGCGCGCGCGGCTCCGCTCTCTAGGGTGCGCGCGCGCCAGCTCTCTGAGACTTAAAGGGCCAGTGCACCAATGATTGGTGCCTGGCCCAATTAGCTTAATTGGCTTCCACCTGCTCCCTGGCTATATCTGATCTCCTCCCTTGCACTCCCTTGCCGGATCTTGTTGCCTTGTGCCAGTGAAAGCGTTTAGTGTGTCCAAAGCCTGTGTTACCTGAACTTCTGCTATCCATCCTGACTACGAATCTTGCCGCCTGCCCCCGACCTTCTGCTACGTCTGACCTTGCCTCTGCCTAGTCCTTCTGTCCCACGCCTTCTCAGCAGTCAGCGAGGTTGAGCCGTTGCTAGTGGATACGACCTGGTTGCTACTGCCGCAGCAAGACCATCCCGCTTTGCGGTGGACTCTGGTGCCTCTGGGAATTTTATTTTGGAGTCCTTTGTGAATAAATTCAGCATCCCGGTGACCCGTCTCGTCAAGCCGCTCTACATTTCCGCGGTCAACGGAGTCAGATTGGATTGCACCGTGCGTTATCGCACAGAACCCCTCCTGATGTCTATTGGACCCCACCACGAAAGGATTGAGCTCTTCGTTCTCCCCAACTGTACCTCTGAGGTCCTCCTCGGTCTGCCATGGCTTCGGCTTCATTCTCCCACCCTTGATTGGACCACCGGGGAGATCAAGAACTGGGACTCTGCCTGCCACAGGAAGTGCCTCTCCCCCCCTCCCAGTCCCGTCAGGCAAGCCTCTGTGCCTCCCCATGGCTCCCGTCCTTGTGTCTCCCTGCCCCGTGCCAAGCTTCACCCTCTGCCCTCCCTCCCCATTCCAACTCCTGCTGTACTGCCTGCCGTTGAGGAAAATCTCCATTCTTTCCCGGTGTCCTCATCCCAGGGGAGGCAGTTTCCGGACAAAAAAAAGGGGAGACCTAAGGGGGGGGGGTACTGTTACGCCTAGCGCTCCGGGTCCCCGCTCCTCCCCGGAGCGCTCACGGCGTCTTTCTCCCTGCAGCGCCCCGGTCAGTCCCGCTGACCGGGAGCGCTGCACTGTCATGGCCGTCGGGGATGCGATTCGCACAGCGGGACGCGCCCGCTCGCGAATCGCATCCCAGGTCACTTACCCGTCCCGGTCCCCTGCTGTCATGTGCTGGCGCGCGCGGCTCCGCTCTCTAGGGCGCGCGCGCGCCAGCTCTCTGAGACTTAAAGGGCCAGTGCACCAATGATTGGTGCCTGGCCCAATTAGCTTAATTGGCTTCCACCTGCTCCCTGGCTATATCTGATCTCCTCCCTTGCACTCCCTTGCCGGATCTTGTTGCCTTGTGCCAGTGAAAGCGTTTAGTGTGTCCAAAGCCTGTGTTACCTGAACTTCTGCTATCCATCCTGACTACGAATCTTGCCGCCTGCCCCCGACCTTCTGCTACGTCTGACCTTGCCTCTGCCTAGTCCTTCTGTCCCACGCCTTCTCAGCAGTCAGCGAGGTTGAGCCGTTGCTAGTGGATACGACCTGGTTGCTACTGCCGCAGCAAGACCATCCCGCTTTGCGGCGGGCTCTGGTGAAAACCAGTAGCCTCTTAGAACCGGTCCACTAGCACGGTCCACGCCAATCCCTCGCTGACACAGCGGATCCACAACCCGTAAGCCGAATCGTGACAGTGGAGCTGGAGAGAGTTCAAAGACGGGCAACCAGGGTAATATGGGGAATGGGAGGACTACAGTACCCAGTTTAGAAAAAAGAAGGTTTAGGGGTGACCTAATAACTATGTATAAATATATCAGGGGACAGTACAGAGATCTCTCCCATGATCAATTCATACCCAGGACTATATCTATAACAAGGTGGCATCCCCTACGTCTAGAGGAAAGAAGGTTTCTACACCAGCACAGATGGGGGTTCTTTACTGTAAGAGCAGTGAGACTATGGAACTCTCTGCCAGAGGAGGTGGTCATGGTGAACTCTGTAAAATAACTTGAAAATTTTTTTAAATTTGGCATTTCCTGAGAAAGTGTGCCAGAACACACTTTGAGAGACAGAAAAATAGTTTTGAGTAAAATAGTAGTTATTTGCATGTGTGCATGCAGCAGGACACTAAACATGTATGTCTACCAGCACTTACTTTCTGTAAGTACATAGTAATAAACATTTTGAACACTGAGTGATGTCATACTATTTTAAAAAATGTAATAAAAATGGGCCGTTTTTTTAACCCCTTAGAGAATCAGCCCATTTTCACCTTAAGGACTCAGACCTTTTTTTGCAATTCTGACCACTGTCACTTTATGCATTAATAACTCTGGGATGCTTTTTACTTTTCATTCATATTCTGAGATTTTTTTTTTTTTGGGACACATTATACTTTATGTTAGTGGAAAATTTTCGGCGATACTTGCATCATTTCTTGGTTAAAAATTCCAAAATTTGAGATTTTTTTTAAATGTTGCACATTTTTACCTTTGAAACTCTCTGCTTATAAGGAAAATGAACATCCCAAATAAATTATATATTGATTCAAATATACAATGTCTAATTATTGATAGCATCATAAAGTTGACATGTTTTTACTTTTTACAGGGCTTCAAAGTATTGCAGCAATTTTACAATTTTTCACAAAAATTTCAATATCTGAATTTTTCAGGGACCAGTTCAGTTTGAAGTGGATTTGAGGGGCTTTCATGTTAGAAATACCCCATAAATGACCTAATTAGAAAAACTAAGAAATTGCGTTACAAATTTTGGGTGTCTTTTTTTCATTTTACCATATGTGAAAATGAAAAGTATGGGGCAACACCAGCATGCTAGTGTAAAAATTACATTTTTTATACACTAACAGGCTGGTGTAGACCCCAACTTTTCCTTTCATACAGGGTAAAAGGAGAAAAAGCCCCCAAAATTTGTAACACAATTGCCCTTGAGTACGGAAATACCCCATATGTGGCCCTAAACCTTGAAATACGACAGGGCTCCGAAATGAGAGAACGCCATGTGCATTTGAGGCCTAAATTTGAGATTTGCATAGGGACTTGGATACAAGCTTTACAATTGCCTCCGCTTCCAAAAATATTCTACGCCAGTGATTCCCAAACAGTGTGTCTCCAGCTTTTGCTAAACTCCCAGCATGCGTACGAGATGTTTTTCATTTTTATTGAGGTGAGGAGTGGGGGGAGGCGGGACAGTGTAAGGGTGTGTAAACCCTTACCTTTATTTTGTGTTAGTGTATTATTTTTAGGGTATTCACACAGGCGGGAGCTTACAGTGAAAATTTGCCACAAAATTTGCGTACGCAGCTCAAACTTAAAGCAGGAAACTCACTGTAAATCCCCGCCCGTGTGAATGTACCCTGTTACTAATAGCACGCGTTACCGACCGCGGTGCCAAGCACAATTAACCCTTTATATGCGGCGTTCAAAGTTGATTGCCGCGTCTAAATTTGTGAAAAAGCACCCCGGCAGCTCAGTCGAGCAGCAGAATCACTGATCAATGTTATCCTATGGGATAACAACGATCAGTGTAAAAGATCAGTGTGTGCAGTGTTATAGCCTCCTATGGGGGCTATAACACTGCATAAAAAAAGTGGAAAAAAGTAAATAAAGATCATTCAACCCCTCTCCTAATAAAAATTTGAATCACTCCGCTTTTCCCATAAAAAAACAGTGTAAATAAACGTATGTGGTATTGCCGCATGTGGAAATGTCCAAACTATAAAAATATATTATTAAATATATTATTAAACCTAACGGTCAATGGCGTACGTGCAAAAAAATTCCAATAGCGTATTTTTGGTCACTTTTTATACCATCAAAAAAATTATAAAAAGCGATCAAATAGTCCGATCAAAATAAAAATGATACTGCTAAAAACTTAAGATCACGGCGCAAAAAATGTGCCTGCTTACCGCCCTGTACGGGGAAAAATAAAAAAGTTATAGGGGTCAGAAGTTGACAATTTTAAACGTATAAATTTTCCTGCATGTAGTTATGATTTTTTTCAGAAGTAATACAAAATCAAACCTATATAAGTAGGGTATCATTTTAATCGTATGGATCTAAAGAATAAAGAGAAGGTGTCAGTTTTACTGAAAAATGTACTACGTAAAAGCGGAAGACCCCAAAAATTACAAAATGGGGTTTTTTCTTCAATTTTGTCGCACAATGATTTTTTTTTCCATTTCGCCACAGATTTTTGTGTAAAATGACTAATGTTATTAGAAAGGAGAATTGGTGGCGCAAAAAAGGAGCCATCATATGGATTTTTAGGTGCAAAATTGAAAGGGTTATGACTTTAAAAATAAGGAGGAAAAAACGAAAGTGCAAAAACTGAAAAACACTCGGTCCTTAAGGTGTTAAAGGAGTTCTGTAGTGAAATATAACTTATCCCCTATCCTATGGATGGGGGATAAGTTATAGATCACGGGGAACATTGACCGCTGGGACCCCCCGTGATCTCTAGTGTTGAGCGGCATAGGCCATATTCGAATTCGCGAATATTCGCGAATATATGGATGAATATTCATCATATATTCGCGAATATTCGCATATTCGTAATATCCTCGTTTTATTTTCGCATATGTAAAAATTCGCGTATGCTAAAATTAACATATACGAAAATTAACATATACAAAAATTAGCATAAGCGAAAATGCGCATGTGCGAAAATTTGCATATGCTAATTTTTGTATATGCGAAAATTCGCTCACCTGTCTCACACGATAGTATTAGAGCCTTCTTTACATCACACAAGCTGGAAGCAGAGAGGGGTGGTCACTGTGATGTGTACTGTGAAAAAAAACAAAACGAATATTCGTAATTAGTGTTGCTTGCGAATATTCGCAATACGAATTTTATTCGCGAATATCGCATATTCGTGAATTCGCGAATATTCGCGAATATAGCACTATATATTCGTAATTACGAATATTGTTTATATTCGTTTATTGTTTATTTATTTTTTCACAGTACACATAACAGTGATCATCCCTCTCTGCTTCCAGCTTGTGTGGTGTAAAGAAGGCTCTAATACTACTGAGTGAGACTGGTGCGCGAATTTTCGCATATGCGAAAATTTGCATATGCAAATTTTTGCTTGCACAGGTTTCCACATATGCAAATTTCCGCATGTGTTAATTTTCGCATACGCGAATATTTACATATGCGAAAATAAAATGCGAATATTCGCGAATATATGACGGATATTCGTCCATATATTCGCGAATATTCGTGAATTCGAATATGGCCTATGCCGCTCAACACTATTCGTAATTACGAATATATAGTGCTATATTCGCGAATATTCGCGAATTCGCGAATATGCGATATTCGCGAATGAAATTTGCATTGCGAATATTCGCGAGCAACACTAGTGATCTCCTGAATGGACCCAGGCAGTCTACCGAAAGCAGCCGTTTCAACCCCCCTGTAGGAAGCTGCGGCTGACACGCCCAATCCATGGGTTACATGGAGGAGGAGTTTTGGCCACCAATCTTTGTCAGGGTACACTCTGTGCCAGCACGCCCCCTTCCAGCAGAGAGCCGATGCCCAGTTCAGGAGATCGCGGGGGGGTCCCAGCTGTCTCATCCCCCCTCCTGTGATCTATAACTTATCCCCTATACTTTGGATAGGGAATAAGTTATATATTCACTACTGAACTCCTTTAATTCTGTTGTGTTAATTCAGAGGAAGGCAAAAAAAAAAAAAAACAACCAAACCCTCATGAGTCAAATGCCAAATGCCCCATGCCAGGAGGAAAAATAGCATACCTGTCATATAACAGAAAAAACAATGCTTATATATGTTAATTACTAGGTCTTACAGGTTTCTTACATGTCTTTTATGTGTCCAGTATTTGGCTCTCAAATCCCTTCATTCTGCTGCTCTTTTATTCTGACATCCACTGCTTAGGAATGGGTGTGTCCCAGACAAGCACTGAGCCTGCCCTCACTCACCATGCATTCACTTTCTCCCTGAGTCTACTGTGCTGGATCTCTTTTTCAACCACTACAGGCTACTCTGTAACCCCCTCATCTCTGTTTTCAGAAAGGTTAATGTTCTGCCAAGATATACAACATATAAAATATTTTTTTATTCTAACAGTGCCCATAACTGTTAACCAACTCCAAATGTGTCAGTCAGAATAAATCTCTGAATTAAAACAATCTAGTATCCATAACTTCCTGTGGCGAGTTCCATAGTCTCACACTGGTCTTTAACTAAAAAAAAATCTCCTGTGATTGCAGTAAAAACCATTTCTCCTTTAGACTTATTTATGTTATAGTTACAAAAATAGATAAAAACTTTTTTTTTACTAAATAACCCCAATCCATTACCTTAATTACTCATTACATTCATTTACTTCTCTATTTTATTCCCCACAACACAATTGATGCTGATTTTCTGCAAGTTTTAAGTTTGTAAATTGTTTCAACTTTATTATTAATATGTAGAAAATGTGAAGAGATATATAACGTGGAAAGAGTTAAGAACTATAAAACAAGTGGTTCTTTCTATTAGGGAGAACAATTTCTTTCCTTTATTTTGCAACACCTCCAGCGACAGCTATAGACTATTTGATGAACAGTAGTACGTGCTTCTTGTTAGAAACTGGGCTCATTTTTTTGCTTCTTAATGATAGTCATCCTGTCAATGTTTCCTTCTCCCGCATAACCACAGCAAGACAGATTTGTAACATAGCTGTTATCTCTAGACTGGTCCATTCTTCAAGCAAACAACTGTTACCTTTATATCATCAACTTCATTTGCTGGCAGCCCCCGAGAGGGCAAAACAATAATTAGTACTTGGCAAACAGTTGTCAAACCATCACCATGTAAACATGCTCTTGCTATCTGCTTATCAGATTGGAGATATTTGCATTGTCATATTGTTACATATTTCAAATTAGATGTACTTTGTGTACATTGGATGCTTGGAAACAGCATTCCTACATTTATTAACATTTTCCTGCTCAGATGCTAATATTCAGTCATGGTAGGAACAATGGTAAAGACTGCCCATCTTGGTGTGGGAAGGGTATTTTTTCAGTTACTGAGCATGCAAATGCTATTGCCGGTACATGGTAAAATCTATATAAATAACAAGTAACATAAACACCAAAATTAAAGGTAGATAATACAATAACTTGTAGTGATGTTCTAGCAATCAATGTTAAAAAATAGGTAAAATAGCACATGTAATGAGATAAATGGTTTATTTAGAATTTCAATATTTGAGGATCTATTGCTAATTATAAGGTTAATAGACTTTAACTGGTTTAACTTGGTGATGCCAGCAAGATAATTTGGCAAGGTGATTGTGCAGACTAGATGAACAGAATGGTTTATAACGGTCGACACATTTTATGTTATGTTTCTATGATACTCATGTAGGTGTCTTTGGGAAAGAACTTAAGCAGTATATTGCTACAGTATTTTGTAAGGTAGGGGTAGACCATTTAGCCATTGTGGAAGCACCCTAGAGGTAAAAAAAAAAAAAGGACCTAATGGTAGAGCTACATAAGATAGATGCTGTCAAGTTAACTCAGCTTATGAGTGTTCTAAGGGCTCATCCAAATATGTCTAGTGTCAGTCATCTTTTCGCTCTGTTGCTTTCTAAAAAGCATCGAAAGGAAACTGATACCAGAACTGAACCCATTCATTTGAGTGGGACAATTCACATTCATCCGGTGTGATGCTGAAGGAAGGATGGTTAGACATGCTGGACGGGGAAGACATCTTGCTGCGTTCCCCCATCAAGCATTCAAAAAATAATGGACACCGGGGCTAAACAACTGATGACAACTGATGCACATTGTAATCCCTTGAGGCATCAGTTTGAGGCCAGATTCACTGAGCAGGATGTTGCAAGTGGTTCTTAATGGACCTATGATAAGTACATGTATGCAATGCTCATGGTTCTCTAGAATGTTTTCTTGGGAAGTAAGGTCAGAAATGAGCTAGCTTGGACCGTCCTTGCAAAAGATCATAATCATATGGGGAGTATGTAAAACTGAATTTCAGTGGGAATTCTTAGGTGTAATACAATAGTAACTTTCAGCTGAGAGACTCTTTGGATTCGAAGATTGTTCTTATAGTTTTTAGAGTATTGTTTGTCACCTTTCAAAAAGAAGCAATCAATAAGCAACAGCAATTGTTATTGATCATAAGTGTCTACATGTGAGAGAGGTTGAGAATAATCTTCCACTGTTAATGAAATTGACAGACTTTAATGATTTCAATCTTCCAATTTCACATTCTGCTGAGAATAATTTTGTTTCTTATCTTTGGAAGCGGAATGACATGAATGTACTGAGAACATTGCTCTGTAAGCCTAACAAGGTATTCCTGTTAAATATTTAAACATTCATATGACGGTCTTTTAGCGCATACGTTTATTTAAAATGTACAATCTAGCAATCTAAAGAACTTTATTAAAAAAATACTAAAATTGAACAGTTATTTTTAAAACTAATTTTCTCGTATATTAAGTTTATATAATCTAATTTTCAGCTTCCATTAATGACTTTCTTATTTCACACTTTGTAAAACTTCATTTTAGTTTAGGCACTGGAGTAATACAGCTTTATTAACAGTGTAAAAGAAGTACCAACATTTTAAAATTCCTGAAAAAGTTGTTTTATAAATTGTATAATATTCTTCTATTCATCAACATTTGCAATTCGTGTACATGAATCCTCTATCTACAGTAAGAATAATAAAATTGGCATACACATTTGGAATTATAGCTGTCAGCAGGGCTGCCATGAGAAATTTTGGGGCCCCTTACACAGCTTGTAGTCTGGGCCCCTAACCGCACGTGCGACCCCCCCACTCGAGGACAACATATTTATTCTGCAGTGACTAAACAATACTGCCATTCTGTAAGTGAATAAAATCCACAATACACAGAAAAGTATCACAAATAACACAACTATACAAGGGTCATATCATTCCGCCACACCATGACCATACCATTACCAATGACTAACACTGCTATATTGTTACTTATTAAAAACAATATACAAAAGATCAATAACCCCTATATAGATGTAGACTTGAGCTGTTCACAGGTGCTGCAGACCATATAAGTCATTACAGATACATACTCACAGGGGGCGTCTTCTCTGATCGGAGTCGTTCAATTTTCTCTTTCTTCTCCATCTGTCCTGGGTCATCATGAAAACGTCTCCCGATCACAACTCGTCTTCACCAAATATGCCAGACAAACATTTTAGGCTTCTTTCAACAGCACAATCCTCAACTCTATACAAACCCCCTAAATGTATTACATTGCCCCATATAGTAGTGCCTTCTGTGCCCCTGTATAGTATTAGGCCCCAGTATTGTTCTTATACAGTGTCCCTATACATAATGCCTCCTTGCAGTGCCCCCATACATTATAATGCCTCCTTGCAGTGCCCCCAACATTATAATGCCTCCTCGCAGTACCCCCATACATTATAATGCCTCTTCACAGTGCCCCCCATACATTATAATGCCTCCTCGCAGTGCCCCATACATTATAATCGCCCCCTCACATTGCCCCATACATTATAATCATCCCCTCACATTGCCCCCATACATTATAATGTCTCCTTGCAGTGCCCCCATACATTATAATGCCTCCTCGCAGTGCCCCCATACATTATAGTGCCTCCTCGGAGGTGCCCCCATACATTATAATGCCCCCTCACAGTTCTCCCATACATTATAATCACCCCCTCACATTGCCCCATACATTACAATTGCCCCCTCACATTGCCCTGTACATTATAATCGCCCCCTTACATTGCCCCATACATTATAATTGCCCCCTCATATTGCCCCATACATTATAATGGCCCCTCTATATAATAATGCCCCACTACATTGCCTCCATATATTTTAATGCCCCCTTACATTGCATCCATACATTATAATTTCCCCTCAGACAATATTGCCCCCCCACACATGGCCTCCATATACAATAATGACCCCTCACTTTGCCCCCATACACAATAAGGCCTCTCCCCTTTCCACACAGCTCTATGGAAAAAAAAACATCACTCACCTCTATCTCGTTCCCTCGCAGCTTGGCTTCTCTTTAGGCTTCCTGTGTGTGCGAACAGCCTCTGCAGAGCTGCTGCCGCACAGGAAGCCCCAGCTGAAGTGACAGGACAGAGCCGCTGGCAGCCGAGAGCACCTTCAACACTGTGTGCGTCTTAAAGGCGCACTCAGGGTTGAATGCTACAGCACGGGAATTTGGGTGTCCTGGATCCACGAGTGCACCCCCCTCTTTACCCACTGGCCCATTCGCAGGAGGTGAATCGGTTCCAGCATGTGGCAGCCCTAGGGCCCCGGGCACTCTACTGGTGTACCAGATGTACCCCCTAATGGAGGCCCTGGCGGTAAATATATGAAGCTCTTTGTAGGGCATTTTTGTTTCACTGCAATGAAGCTCAACCAAATAGCGGTCAATAGGCTGAGTTTAGGTCATTTTTTAAGTTCATTTATTCATGGCTTCATATTTGTATACCACATATATTGTGTACAGCTCTCTTCTGACCCCTCTGTCTATGTCAGGAACTGTCCAGAGAAGGATAGGTATGCTATGGAGATTTGTTCCTCCTCTGGACAGTTCCTGACATGGACAGAGGTGTCAGCAGAAAGCACTGTGGTCAGACTGGAAAGAAATATACAACTTCCTCTGTAGTATACAGCAGCTGATAAGTACTGGAAGGACTGTTTAACTTTCTGACACCAGTTGATTTGAAAAAATAAAATGTTTCCATCGGAGTACCCCTTTAAATCATAAAATTTCTGACATCTTCCTTGACACAATGCATCTATCTGTTTGTCTTTCCTGCAAATGTAGCCCCTTTTTCTATACACCTGTTTCAAATATGTGTTTTTATCCCTAACTGTGAAAGTAAGACCAAATCAGTAATAGATGAATGAGTAGTTTACATAAATATTGTTTATCACAATCTATAGAATATAGTAGTTTTTGCAAACTGTTTTATAGTTGAGCAAACTGAAAAGTAAATTTCATCTAACAGATCCTATCATACATATAACAATACAGAAAGCTTTAAGGCACAGTGTAACGCCCCAATAATGGACCCACTGTGCCACTTACCGTTTTGGCATAGGGACAAACTTGGGAGTGGAGTCTAAGTGTTCTCTTGGTTTTTATAATTTATTCTGCTCCAGGATCTTGATGCAGGACATAGCTTCAGGGGAGACACACGGTTGCTGCCACAACAGTGGTCCCAGTAAGTGGCAGCTGGCCAAGTAAGCCACAATGCACTAATGGAAAGCACCAAGGATACAGGCAGGTGAGGCAAACTGTTGCTGGAGATGGATGATCACAGCTGGCTGGGTCAGATGTTGCAGAGCAGATGAGGTGATTAACAAAGCTGGAGCTGTTAAAACAGCAAAACTGACTAGCTCAGGTGTAGCTAGAAGGCAAACAGAGGCAAATTAAACTGGACACTGGAGAGGCAAACAGGAGCAGGGGGGTCAGGCAGAGAGGAAGTCAGAAAACAGGCTTACTAAACTACAATGTTGCTTAGGCACCACAGGAAGGGAGGAGTGCTCTATTATAGGTAGTGACTGGCAAGGATAGGAGGAGGATCCATAAGAGAGCGCACACTGGCCCTATAAGTCTCAGCTAGTGTTCTGGTGCAGCCCATAGAGGGCAGAGGAGAACCTGCAACAATGACTAAAGCAGCAGGAGAGAGTCCAGAGGAGGAAAGCCAGGTTGCACAGCATAGACATGACACAGAGAATGCTGCCTATAGCAGGTAAGAGCCAGGATACATTGCACACTGGTGGTTGCCAACCAGCGGTGTTACACAGAGGTTTTGCCAAAACAAAAATTAGTAACAAATTCATCATATCTCTTGGTGTAGGCAAACTCCAAGTGACAAAGTCATGGTGGATCCAAGTTACAGACAGAGGCAGGCATTTCATAAAAATAATGGATGACTGTTGGTAGATTTATATGTATATATATATATATATATATATATATATATATATATATATATATTCAAAGAGGTGGCAGCACATGGGGCCCCGATCACAGTGTTCAACAGCATATCCAAAAGAAAAAAGGCGACCGCAGCACACTGAAGTACCAAAAGGGCAGGTATTTTATTCCATGAACACAAAGTGCAACGTTTTGGTGTTCTCATAACACCATTCTCAAGCCAAATGGTAGTGACCGCTACAAAGTATTTATAGGAAGTATTTTTAATTTTATTATTATTTACATTTTCTTAATTTCCATTCTTTAGTTTTCATTTTTTGTGTTTTTTTTGTTATCATCGACAGTGGAGGGGGATACTATTGAGGGGTGGGGTATGCATAGTACCATTCAATTGTTTGCAGCATGTATGTCACTGGGACTTGTACATATGTACGTACATTGAACATCATTCCTATATAAAGATAACATGTTGATAGGCTATTATATTCTGTTCATTTATATATTTTTTCATCTTTCCATTTAGTAATTCTGCCTTGTTATTTGCCTTGTTCCAAGATGGAGTCTTTTCACTCGTGCATACAGAACACGCATGCATGCGGTGTGGGCTTGGCTCCGATCACGTGACCTAGGTACTTCCAGTCAGATGATCGCCAGCAGTGCGAGCGTGATTGGCCAGTACATTCTATTGCATCACTTTTTTTTTGCTGCGTAGTCGCAGTGTAGTTTTTCCGACGCCAGCTGGCATCATGATTACAAATACACACAGAGGGTGTCTTGCTTTCCCACCATGTCCACTGTATTAATTCAGATTAATAATTATTCTTGATTGGTTTTATGAAGTGTTCATACTGATCCTTTCTCGATTGTATGTATACGGCATGTACAAAATATGTTTTTAACATCACTTACACTGCCTCTGGACATACTGTGAGGTCCCTTAATTTGCACTATATACATGCACTTTATTATGATTATGTAAGGTTTTTATACTTGATTGAATTATGTTTTGATTTAATACTGTATATTGCAAGTCCTATAAATACTTTGTAGTGGTCACTACCAGTTGGCTTAAGAATGGTGTTGTGAGAACACCGAAACATTGCACTTTGTTACCTGTACTTTTGGTACTTCAGTGTGTTGCGGTCGCCTTTGTTCGTATATATATAGTCTTTATACAATTACTGTCTCATGCAATTTATTTGTTCAAAAGTTTTATATTCATAAAGACAAACTGAATTGTTCCTATACATAATTAAAAACCTTCTTGAGGATAGAAGATACATACTTTAATAGCAGATTCACAATAGGATGCATACTGGTTATTTTCTAAACTTCCTCAATTTAACTGTATGCATTCATACTTTGTGGGACATAATGTCTTCGCTACATTTCCTTCTTTTTTTTAAATGCTCCATTTCCCAGTACAGAGTTATCAATGTTAATATACTATTATATTCTTTAAGGACGACCTTTGCAAAAATGAAAGGAAAGTTTCACAAAATGAAAAAAGAAAGCCTTAAGGCACAGTACATACCCCTGAGTATCTTAGAGGTTCTTCTGAGGTAAAGGGGATATGAATGAAATATGCACTGGTCTTTCCATTTGTTTTTTTGTACAGAGAAATTGGTATTGAATGCTACAATAAATAAGCTGCAGTAGGTAATACCAATTGAATTGAATTGTAATAATAATAATAATGATAGCAATAATTGTTTTTCTTGTTGTTTAATATAAAATACTTATTTACCACAGACATTTAATTTACCTGAATTATTAGCTCTTCTCATTTCTCTTTTCTTAGATTGACAACTAAAGTGTTCGCTTTTCCCCTGTGATTTGTGCATGTCTCTACACACACAATGACTATTGACAGTGTAGTCCTGCTCTGCCGACATTTCCCCAATCTACACAGCAAAGCTAAAACATGTCAGTCTGTTGTATGTTTCCTAGTAAGCAATGTGAAAACTAAAAAGAAAACGATCTGGATGGTAACAGGGAAAAATATAAAAAAAAAGCACATTTAAAGTATTCCAAAATATATTATTTTAATTTAAACAACCTGATCTCAAATCAAATGAACTGCTCTGATAAGGAATTTCCTTGAAGTATAATTATTTTATATTAACCAGAAGGGATTCTCCAGGACTAGAAAAACTGCACCACACCTCAGGTTGTATGTGGTATTGCAGCTCAGTTCCATTGAAGTACACTGGGGCAAAAAAGTATTTAGTTAGCCAGCAATTAGTGTTGAGCGGCATAGGCCATATTCGAATTCGCGAATATTCGCGAATATATGGACGAATATTCGTCATATTCGCGAATATTCGCATATCCATAATGTTCTCGTTTTATTTTCGCATATGCGTATATTCGCGTGTGCGAAAATTAACATATGCGAAAATTTGCATATACAAAAATAAACATAAGCTATAATAATATAAGCTACAAAATTCGCACACCAGTCTCACACAGTAGTATTAGAGCCTTCTTACACCACATAAGCTGGAAGCAGAGAGGGATGATCACTGTGATGTGTACTGTGAAAAAAAAAAAAAAAAGACAAACAGCGGCAAGCCTTAACCACGGCTATTGTGACCATGCCTCACTATCAACACTAGCTAGCCCAAGCCTCGTTCTGAGTCCGTGGCTACCATGACTAGTACGTAACTGTTAGACTATGTAAAGTGGATTTGCAATGTTTTAAGTAAATTCCAATAATTTACAAGTACCAAACCCAATATTCTCTATATTGTTTTATAAATATAACCATTTTTATTCAAAATGAATATGCAGCATCACTTTTTTCTTATGTTCAACCTTTGACCTGTGCCGGAATGGTTTTGGCGCCAGATTGTAAATGTATTTATATGTACCACATCCCCTCCCCTGTCACATCAGACTGCATATGTCCACAATTGAGAAAGGGAGGGCTCACTCCCGAAACGCGTCTTGTCCTGTCTGTACCCCCTATTGTATGTGTTTCAATAAAATATTGTTACATAATACTCTGGGTACCATCCACATTTTTGCACCATCCGAGCAGCGCCGACGAAAAGGTTTTTTTCCTGTTTCTTCATACCGTACTTTGTTCCAAGACTTCTGCCGATCCCTGCGAGGACATCGGCCGCAACCCGCAGGCTGCAGCTCCGGACTACCGCTCACTACCCCAACACGGAGGGGTTACATGCATGAACCCAAGGTTCACTCAAGGTGAGCATACTACTTAATTCTTCGCTTTAATACATATCATCGGAATTACACGAGGCGCTGTCCTCCTTCTTTTGCTTTTCTATTTTACACTATTAAAAGTTTGAATCACCCCCCTTTTCCCATAAAAAAAACTGTGAAAATAAAAATAAAAATAAACATATGTGATATCACCGCATGCGGAAATGTCCAAATTATAAAAATATATCATTAATTAAACCGCACGTTCAATGGCGTACGCGCAAAAAATTCCAAAGTCCAAAATAGTGCATTTTTGGTCACTTTTTATAATATGAAAACATGAATAAATGGCGATCAATAAGTCCTATCAATGCAAAAATCAGATCACGGCACAAAAAATTAACCCTCAAACCGCCCCATACGAGGAAAAATAAAAAAATTATAAGAGTCAGAATAGGACAATTTTAAACGCATAAATTTTCCTGCGTGTAGATGATTTTTTCCAGAAGTACGACAAAATTAAACCTATATAAGTAGGGTATCATTTTAATTGTATGGACCTACAGAATAAAGATAAAGTGTAATTTTTACCGAAAAATGTACTGCGTAGAAACGGAAGCCCCCAAAATCTACAAAATGGCTTTTTTTTTTTCAATTTTGTCTCACAATGATTTTTTTTCTGTTTTGCCGTTTATTTGTGGGTAAAATGACTGATGTCATTACAAAGTAGAATTGGTGGCGCAAAAAATAAGCCATCATATGGATTTTTAGGTGCAAAATTGAAAGAGTTAGGATTTTTAAAGATAAGGAGGAAAAAAGAAAATGCAAAACGGAAAAACCTCGTGTCCTTAAGGGGTTAACATTTTTTTGCATGTAAATGTATTGTGTATGTGTGCAAAGATTTGAAGACTGCATGTTTATACACATCTATAATGTGTTTATGAATGTGCGACTATTTTTGATATGCGTATATTTTTGTTTATTGTATGTTGAATTTATTAAATTGTAATTTTTTTTGCATTATTTTAAATGTTGAGGTATTAAAGAGGTTGCTCGGTAACTCTGCATGGAATGATGCTACTGAGTACCATGCTGCATGGCTACCAAGAAGACCGTCTGATGCCTAGCAGTCAGTTATTTTGCAAAACTACAAAATGATAATGGTGATCTTACGTGATTATTCCAGAAATATCATCAGTAAATGTAACTCATGGTAACATTTACACAACCCCATTTCAGCAGGGCATCAGCTGTATAATACTTCAGACACCTGCAAGTTATGCAGGTGTAGTTGTCATTCCCAAAATGCATCTGCTTCCTCCTTCCTATAAATTTCAAATTATTACCACCTGCTTAGTGCAATATGTGTGTCCAATTCCGCCCACTCGCTGCAACATGTGTGTCTAATCTTGCTCGCTCCAGCTAACATTTATGCAAATAACCCCTTTTACATTATCTGCCTGCTTTTCCAGGCTCCTGAATGGCACATCTGCTTAGTACCACAACCACATGGCCACCATTGCAGGGATTATTTTATGATTCATGAAGTTTTCCTGTGCATAAAGGGATCCAGCTATAAGCAGATGTTCCCTTCAGGAGCCTGAAAAAGCTAGATCAGATATTCTCGCCTATAATTTCTATTCTCCTGAATGGCATTTCTGCTTATGGATAGGGTCATAATGAACAGATCTGCAGGGTATTTTATGCTGCGAATCTGCTGATGTTGGACCCTACAGTGTGCCTCCAGCTGTGACTGCTCGTAGAAGCAATCCGCCGCTACAAGTAGACACACCGCAATCTGCCTGCGTGCATGCACAGTATACTTACACACATCGCGGCTGCAGATTGGCCTAGCTCAGGGAGCAGGGGGAGCAGCCGTGATGTGTGTGAGTACATGGCACCCTCTGGGCCAGTAATTGTTTTCTGTGATGAGGGCACGCGGGAATAGCTGGAGCTGTAAATCTGTTTGTCAGCCACCAATGGCTGTCTGTCTAGCCCTTCTTCCGGAAAGCTGCAGAGCCAGACAGGAAAAAAATGCCAGCCCAGTGCCCGGAAATGCCAGCCCAGTGTCCCGGGTGTCAGGCCACACCACTGTATTCTTATTATTTGAAAACAATGCATATAAATATAGATATTTCTTGTGGTTTGTGCCACAAGTCCCTCTACCTGAATTGGCTGAATGTGACCATATTGTTGGTACAATATTTAAGCATTTGGGGCCCCACTTTTAATAATTCCCAGGGCCATACTTTGCCTAAAACCAGCCCTGGTGCTGGTTTAGTGAAATAATACTGTTATTCAGTATGACAAGCAGATTAGAGGCGTCGCTATTCGAATCACTGTTGCAGAGCGGCACAGTGACAGAGCCAAGAGGTGACATCAGTATGAGGAGACCATATAATAGCTGAATGACACAGCGTGGAGGTGGCGACAGCATGAGGAGACCATATAGTGCCTGAATTACACAACATGGAGGTGGTGGCCACATGAGGAGACCATATAGTGGCTGAATGACACAGCGTGGAGGTGGTGGCAGCATGAGGACACCATATTGTGGCTGAATGACACAGCGTGGAGGTGGCGGCAGCATGAGGAGACCATATAGTGGCTGAATGACCCAGTCTAGAGGTGGCAACAGCCTGACAAGACCAAAGTGCCTCACAATTGAAAAGATTATAGTTATTTTTTAACATTTAAATTGAAGATTTCAAATAGATGAACCTAAAACGTTTTCGTTTAATGTGCCAGCAGCATGAGGAGACCACATGGTGGTACAGTGACACAGCTTGGAGGTGACAGCAGCATGAAGAGACCATATAGTGGCTGAACTACACAGCCTGGGGTTGGCGTCAGCAAGAGCAGACCATATAGTGGCTGAATGACACAGCCTGGAGTTGGCGGCATCATGAGGAGACCATATAGTGGCTGGATGACACAGCCTGGAGGTGGCGGAAGCATGAGGGGACCATATAGTTGCAGAATGAGACAGCCTGGAGATGGCAGCAGCATGAAGAGAACATAAAGTGGACATATAGTGGCAGAATAAGACAGCCTGGAGCTGGCATCAGCATGAGGAGAACATATGGTGAGAGTATGAGACAGCCTGGAGGTGGCATCAGCAGCATCAGGAGTCCCGAAAGTGACCAGGTGACATAGTGGGGCGCTGGGTGGTAATACCAGTGCCCGGTGATGAAGGTGGGTGAAAAAAGGAAAACTTGGCATCAGATGTGTGGCATCAAGCGAGTGGCAGGATCAGAATAGTACCTGAGGCAGGTAGGCAGAAGAAAACAGTCTCTTTTGTAAAAGTGTTAGTGTTAACAAGTAGTGTTGAGCGGCATAGGCCATATTCGAATTCGCGAATATTCGCGAATATATGGGCGAATATTCGCGAATATATGGGCGAATATTCGCGAATATATGGATGAATATTCGTCATATTCGTGAGTATTCGCATATGCGAATATTCTCGTTTTATTTTCGCATATGCGAATATTCGCGTGTGCAAAAATTAACATATGCGAAAATTTGTATATACAAAAATTTGTATAAGCGAAAATTCACATATGCGAAAATTAGCACACCAGTCTCACACAGTAGTATTAGAGCCTTCTTACACCACATAAGCTGGAAGCAGATAGGGGAGATCACTGTGATGTGTACTGTGAGAAAAAAAAAAAAAAAAACGAATATTCGTAATTACGAATATATAGCGCTATAATCGCGAATATTCGCGAATTCGCGAATATGCGATATTCGCAAATAAAATTCGAATTGCGAATATTCGCGAGCAACACTATTAACAAGTAAGTATTGAGGATATGCATTATGTAAAACTTAACTTTTAATATTATTCTTAGGATAAAATGTATGTACCCAAATTATTTTGAAAGCAAACAAAAGGAAAGGTGTGCAAAAAACACCATGTGCCCCCTACACCACCAAGCATTGATGTGATGCAAAGACCTCTAAAAGCTGGGAGGGAACAGCGTACGGTCCATTGTAACCGGTGGAGGTAAAACTTCCCCTGTAAGGCCCTACTCTCGCCCAATTAATTCCTTTCAAGTGTTACTTGTCCTAAAAAGGGCGGTCTCAAAGAGGAAAATCTCCCTATTTCCACCTAAAAACCCTGGGTAATGGCAGTGTTTGTAGGGGGGAAATAGGGAGAGGTTCCTGTGTGGGGCTGCATGTTTTATGGGGAGTAACACTTGCCAAGAAAGGAATTATCATTGTGAGAGAAGGGCCATACAGAGGAAGTTTTTACCCCCACCAGACACAATGGACCATAAGTTGTTGCCTTCCACCTTTTAGAGGTCTTGGCATCACATCAATACTTGGTGGTGTAGGTGGCACATGGTGTTTTTTGCACAAATACAATACAGGCCAAAAGTTTGGACACACCTTCTCATTCAGAGTTTTCTTTATTTTCATGACTATGAAAATTGTAGATTCACACTAAAGGCATCAAAACTATGAATTAACACATGTGGAATTATATACATAACAAAAAAGTGTGAAAATATGTCATATTCTAGGTTTTAGCCACCATTTGCTTTGATTACTGCTTTGCACACTCTTGGCATTCTCTTGATGAGCTTCAAGAGGAAGTCACCTGAAATGGTCTTTCAACAGTCTTGAAGGAGTTCCCAGAAATGCTTAGCACTTGTTGGCCCTTTTGCCTTCACTCTGCAGTCCAGCTCACCCCAAACCATCTCGATTGGGTTCAGGTCCGGTGACTGTGGAGGTCAGGTCATCTGGCGCAGCACCCCATCACTCTCCTTCTTGGTCAAATAGCCCTTACACAGCTTGGAGGTGTGTTTGGGGTAATTTTCCTGTTGAAAAATGAATGATGGTCCAACTAAACGCAAACTGCATGGAATAGCATGCCGCTGCAAGATGCTGTGGTATCCATGCTGGTTCAGTATGCCTTAATTTTGAATAAATCCCCAACAGTGTCACCAGCAAAGCACCCCCACACCATCACACCTCCTCCTCCACACCAGCACACCTGTGAAGTGAAAACCATTTCAGGTGACTACCTGTTGAATCTCAACAAGAGAATGTCAAGAGTGTGCAAAGCAGTAATCAAAGCAAAAGGTGGCTACTTTGAAGAACCTAGAATATGACATATTTTCAGTTGTTTCACACTTTTTTGTTATGTATATAATTCCACATGTGTTAATTCATAGTTTTAATGCCTTCAATGTGAATCTACAATTTTCATAGTCATGAAAATAAAGAAAACTCTGAATGAGAAGGTGTGTCCAAACTTTTGGTCTATACTGTACATATACATATATTTTATCCTAAGAAAAGTTAAGTTTTAGCTAAAGCATATCCTCAATACTTACTTGGGGTCTGATGCAGAGAAATTTCTGTAACTAGCGAGCAGCAAATTAAATATGTTTTCCACTATCCATATTTGTAAAGTGTTGGTGTGACACCATGGTCAATCTACTCTGATGCATAAGGCACTGGTGGGGTGAAATTCTGGCTGATCCATACCTGATTCATCTTCACAAAGGTCAGTCTCTCCACATTTTTCATGGACAGATGAGTCTCCTTGGTTTTACTATGGCCCCTGCCACACTAAACACCCACTCTGATGGCACACCACTGGCCGGGCAGGTGTGGCCACAAATCAAGTTTGGCTGCCCAGAAGTCCAGCAGATCTTCAAGGTGTGTTGGCATGGTCATGTCAAGGTATGCCACCACCTGCTGGTTCAGGTCCTGCTCCAGGTCTACCTGCTGCTGATGAGTTGCTTCACTATGCTGGTGAGGAAAGCTACTCATCAGCGACTGTAGGCTCAGGCTGCTGCTGATAGAGCTGGTACTGCTCCTGCCACTCCACCCCTCCCCAACAGCCATTGCAGTGGAAGGTGAACGCAGAGGGTCCCCTGAGTCAGACCTGCGAGAGGATGGACGATTGCGCAGATAAGCATCGGCCAACTGACTACGTAGGATGTCTCTGTAGTAGGTCAGTTTGTCCTCCCTCTCAGTGGGTGTAAAATAGGCCCCCATTTTGTGCCGATACTAAGGGTCCAATAAGGTGGAGAGCCAGAAGTCATCCCGCTGCCGAATGGTGACAATTCGGCGGTCACTACACAAGCAAGTGAGCATGCATCGTGCCATTTGTGCATGTGATTCGGAGGAACTACCTGCCTCCATCTCCACTGCATACTGCCACGGTGTGTTTGGGTCCTCTGTCTTGTCTACCCTCATAACCCTCATGTTTCTGCTCCTCCTCTCCTGTCAGATGACAAGATAAAACGCCCATCTCGCAAAACCTAAACTATGCTCCACTGTGCCCCTCCCCCTACTCGTTTTCGTGGAGTAAGCCATTATTCGATTTCTTTATGAATGACATTTGGCAGTTCCTTCTCTGTGTGACTCCGTTCTCCAAGGCAAACCATGTAAAGAACAGTGTGACACTGCCGTGCCCTGCACACATGGTATGCTGGTGTGGCACTGAGACTTGTCCATGCAGTGGAGGCTGAGGACACGGGGGAGGATGAGGAGGCAGAGTTGCACACTGTCACAGGATCAACGGCCTGAGAGCATGGAGGCAGAAGAGGCATGACCTGTCCAAGTTGCTGTTGTCTCCGCAGGAACCACATTTGCCCAGTGGGCCATAAAGGACATGTATTGTCCCTGACTGTAGTTACAGCTCCACACGTCGGGGCTGCCGTGCACTTAGGTACACACCAACAGGCTCAAGGACTGGCCCACCTTCTATTCCACAAAATTGTGCAGAAGACTCCCCACCCTGACACAAGCCATCAGTTCTCTGAAAGGTGCAGAGTCCACCACTTGAAAAGGGAGGGACTGCAGCACCAGCAACATGGACAGGAGCACATTCAGCTTCTGCGCTGTTGGATGAGTGGGCGCATACTGTTGTTTCCTTGACATGACTTTGCCGATGGATTGCTGGCGGAATGACTGACTCGAAGTAGGAGGAGCAGGAGCATCTGGAGCAACAAGATGGGTATGACACACAGCTCCCTCCAGCTGAGGTGGTGGAGCCTTGGCTGACTGAAACAGGGAGCTAGGAATGAGAGAAACAGGCGCTCCATAGAGTAGTAACGTAAGAACCCGTGGTGAAATAATTATTATACAAATTACTTGCTCACACTGGGTGGTTGTGCAAATTCATACACAACAATGATGTAAGCGTAGGATAATAGTAGGTCGACTGCTACCCTCCGGTAGATATTTGCAGTAGAGGATAAGGCTTCAAAGGAACCCGGCTCAATCGGCGCTGAATGACCACAACAGGTGAATGGTTAAAAGGAATTTATTTGACCATGCGCAGCTTCCTCAGGCAAGGGGAGGAAGCTGCGCATGTGTAGCAAAACATGTTGCATTCTTGTCAAATAAATTCCTTTTAACTGTTCTCCTGTTGTGGTCGTTCAGCGCTGATAGAGCCGGGTTCCTTTGAAGCCTTATCCTTTACTGAAACAGGGAGCAGCATGCCACTGTGTGATTCAACAGGCTGGACCACCACATCAGAGCCACAGTTCTCCCAGGCCACTTTCTTGTGATGCTGCATATGTTGATGCAGGGTCATGGTGCCAACATTGAGACCCTGGCCACGCTTCACCTTCTGCAGACACATCTTGCAAGTGGCCAGGTTAATATCCTCCGGATACTTGATGAAAAACTGCCACACCGTCGAGTAGCTGATTTTCCCACCAACAGTCTGCACTGATTGACTGCTACTGCTGCCGACTCCAGGAACCCCTGTTCCACTACCTGGAAGCAGCTGGTCTACCCCGAGCACGTTTGATTCCAGACTTTCCACTTCTGTCACCATGCTGACCCCCTTGCTGGTTAAACTGCTGACTCACGGGCAACCTGCAACCCTCTTCTCCTGATGATGTTGAAGCCCCTTCTGCACCCGGCTTCCAAGTGTGATCGGCTTCATTATCATCGAGTTGTGTCTGCACGTTACTGATGTCCTCCTCAAGTTCCTTAACAGTGTCTGCTTCAGGAGCCTAAGCGCCCAACACCACCTCCCACGTCACTCTCCTCATCACTACTTGCCCGCCTAACGGAGGAAGCGGCGGATGTCTCCTCCACTTCTTGGCTGGGCGGTAGCTGCTGACTGTCCTCTAGTAGATCATCCTCACTTAATAGTGCAGCTGAACCCACAGCATAAGATACTTCTGTGGGGGAGGGAACAGCATAGGACAGAGACAATGGGAGGACAGTCCTGCTCCTGGGAGATGCCAACTAAGGGTTGTGTCTGAGGAACCCACCGACTGTTGAAGGCGGTTTCAGATGTCACTTGTGATGAAGTGGATGACCGTGTTAACCAATTGATGACGGCAGATGGGTTGCTGGTCGAGACATGACCAATAGCTGATACCGGGAGCTCAGGCCTCTCGCTGCGTCTCCTGCTGCCACTTGCCCCTAGTCTGCTTGATGACCTCTGCTTGATGAATTTAGGCCTCTGCCACTCCTCTGTGCATGTCCTGGCACTTCTCTGCCTGACATACTTAGTGCGTATATGAGAGTAGTACAATACGCTCCACTACTCTTAAAATAGTATTTGTCTACAACACCAGCAGGTGTGTACTTTTGGCTGGCCTTTCAATGTATCTAGGCCCTTAAGACTTTAACAGGAACAAAATGATACACCACTTAGATGTATGCACAGGCTACTATTAGCTTTTCATTTGTTGTAAACACTAGTGCCGCAGCACACAGTCACTGTGTACTACACCCAAAATTGCACTTTCTCTCTCTATCTCACTCCCTTTCCTATCAGTGCTTCTAGGCTGGATTTGGGATTTAGGTGAATTGGTAGTGTAAAAAAGCTTTTCTGTGCAACACACTGCTCTCTTTCCCTCTCTTTCCCTCTCTCTCTCTCTCTGCAATAGAACACTGACTGGGAGGGGAATCGCTGCTGTAAGAATGTTTTTCTGTGCAACACACTGCGGTCTGTCCTCTCTCTGCAATAGAACGCTGATGTGACTGGAAGGTTAATCGCTTCTGTAAAAATGCTTTTCTGTGCAACACACACTGCTCTCTGTCCCTCTCTCTGTAATAGAATGCTGATGTGACTGGCCGCAAGATGGCTGCCGATTATATAGGGCTGTGACATCACAGAGGTGGCTGGCTGCTGATAAGCTGCATGTGATTCAGGGTCATCCCGCCGACCCTTGTTCCCGTCTTCCCAGGATTCCTTGCCCCATGTCCTCACATGTGGATCCGCCATTTTAGATGCCTGGCCCCTGAAGCCTGGACCGCACTAAATGGAGTTTAATTAAGCGAATCACGGCAATGTTCGCATTCGTTGCAAATCAAATTCTCCCTGAAATTCATAACAAATTCGGATTCATCAGATTCAATTCGCACATCCCTACCGTACGCTATTCCTGGGTAACACCTTTATGGAAAACATTGAAGCAAGCTTAACATTTGTTATTATTATTATCTGTTATGTGACTTTGAGTATCCAGGAAAGCTAATGAAACAATTATGCTTCTCCTTTAGCTAAGTCACTTTCTTTTTAACTTGCAGTATTGCTTTATATTCCAATGCAGTTGGCAGCCGTAGCATTTAGTGATATTGGAAATGCCAGCATCACTCAGAACTGTCTATATCACAATTATATGCTCAAAGAACCAACATATGAGCAATGTTAATGCTATACTATGAGTGATTGCAAGAAATACAACAGAGAACAAGTAGAGAAGTGGTGGCAGATGATAAATTCCTGCATTTAGAACCAGCATATGAAATTCTAATTCATGGGGTACCTAGCAGAAATTCACTTGTAACCAATGTTTAGTCTATAATGATGAACTTCCTAAGGTAACATAAAGAACTGGTGATTGCCCAAAGTAGCTTATTAGACATTTCCCATGCTCCATCCCTCAAAATATTTTAGTATATTTTTAAAAATTGTATTTGTTAGTTCTTCATGCTTAAATGGGCACTGTCACCTAGAATCACTCCTTCTATGTCACAGGGGCTTGTCATAAGTTTTGATCAGTCTGGGTTTCAGTACTGAGACCTATACCGATCATCAGAAGGGGCGCGAAGACGTGTGTAACATAGCTATTCACTCCCCAGCTTGTAGCAATCTTTGTCTTGCTGCTGCATATGGTCATAATGGAGCAGTGAGACAAAGATCGCTATGAGCTAGGGAGTGAGCGGCACCGTCTCACGCTTCGCCAGGCTTGTTCTCCTGACTGGTGGTGTCTCAGCACTGACACCCAGACAATAAAGAATTTCGACTTGTGTCCAGATATTGCACATGAGATTACAGTTCTTGCCTTTAATGTTGCATTGAAGTGTATAAACCCACAGTAAGCATAATACATTTACTTTTTGTCAACTTTATGCATCATATATCCTTTTCCAGTGTACAGTTCTAAATCCCCTTTTACCCCTTTACCTAGCTATAGAATGACAGGATCACACTGGCTTTCTCCAACCATAACTAAGGGAAGTTCGCTGTCTAAGGATTTATATGGTCCTTTTTTTCACTCTATACTACCTGTATATATATGTACGTTGTTAACTCTCCCAAGTAGGGATTGCAGACAGAAATAATGTTGTCTTGTGAGTCCAATGAAGCGCAGTCAATTCCATGGAAGAAAAGTGAAGCTTCAAACCGTCTGAACATGTATGATCCAGTCTCTTAGTGGCAGCTGTGTGTATATCAATATAATGCCTGTGCAGCTGATTCTTGTGTCTTTTGCTTTTGATGTGCTAAAATACGTAATATCTTTATAGCTTTTACAGGAACCTTGCTTCTTTTAGCAACAGATCAAAATTACACTGGATTCTTTGTTCTGTTTACTATGATAGATTTCATCTGCCATACTATCTATGTGCATAAATGTAAATATGGATGTCCAGTTTTAGTAGCTGGCAAAGAGCGCAGTTTCCCAGATATACTGTTTCTTAAGTAGCTCCCAAGAACAGGAACCTTAGGAATGAGTAACCTGAGAGTGGAGCAACAAAATCTTCAGTTCCACTATAAATTGCACTAATATATGTTCTGCTTTCTGTTTTTACACCTTTCAATACTGTAACTGCCTAGTGTCCCTGCCAAACACATTAGGATTCGTCATGCCTTGCACATACATAGTAATAGTGTCACTTCACACTGTGCCCTGCTGAAATGCAAACACATTTTAGATCCTTCTTTGTTTTTCACTGCCCAGTGTTCACACACTTACACATTAGATTAACACATTATGAGCTACATGACATTTGATATAAAGTCTGTGATTCGATTTTGGGTTTTTAATAATTATTTCAGTTTGTGGATACCTAAAGGGGTACTCCAGTGGAAAACATTTTTTTTTTCATATCAACTGGCTCCAGAAAGTTATACAGATTTGTAAATTCCTTCTTTTAATAAATATTAACCCTTCCAGTACTTAATTTCCTCTGGAGCATACAGCAGCTGGAAGGATTAAGATTTAAGTGTTGGAAGGATTAAGTTTTTTTTTTTAATGGAAGTAATTTACAGATCTGTTTACCTTTCTGGCTAAAGCAAAAAAGAGGAAAATCCGGCTCCCAGGACTGGATAAAAATCGTAGCTTTAATGAATCATATTAAAATCCAGTAGAAAAAAAAAGAATAGGCTAAAAAGCACAAACGAAACGCACCAACGCGTTTCGACTTGTTAACAAGTCTTAATCATGGTCAATGCTAAAGACAACAGATATACCTTATATACTATTCCAAATGGTGACGTCACCCTCTAAGGTCAGGTGAACACAAGGCAAGAGGTAAAACAAGACATGGATATTACTTAACAGATGGTATATACTGGAGAACCATTATACAAAACAAACGTGTACTTAGTAACCTCTAATAGATGTAGCTCAGGTCGTGTCTGAAATTGAGTCCATACGGGAAGCGAGTATCCAAAACCAAAATCCACTACGCCTCCCGTCTGAACACGGCCCTACTCCAGTCACCACCCCGTGACGGTGGGCGTACCTTCTCTAAGCCAGTCACAGTAATTTGGGGAATAGTACCTGCATGTTTATCAATGATGTGTTTCGTAAAACCTGACATGGATCTGTTAGTGATCTTGTTACTGTCAGGTATATGGAGATGTTCTTGAATTCTAACCTTAAGTTTCCTGCTCGTACAGCCCACATATTGTAGATTGCACCGTACGCAGGTAATGCTATAAACTACATGATGTGTTTGACAGTTAATAAAACTTTTTATATTATGTGTCTGCCCAGTAGTACATGAGTGAAATGTAGTTTGATTGGTCATATACTGGCATATAGAACATCTAGAATGGCTGCATTTATAACTCCCTTTCCAAGTCAACCAAGTGTCCTGTTTGGGTGAGGAGCTAAACTCACTGGGGGACAAAATGTTATGAAGTGATCTTGCCCTGCGGGGTATTACTCGGATGCCATCCTGAATAATATTAGACATGGTTTTGTCATAGTGAAGAACTGGTAAATGCTTGTAAATTATTTTCTTAATTTCATGAAATTGTTCAGAAAATGGTGTGGTAAATGTGGGTAAAACCTGTGTATTGGATGTGACATTCTGTTTGTCCTGTAAATAGTGGCCAGTAGGTTTAGAATTAACTATATTCTCAGCCCTATTTATGACTTGTGGTTTATAACCTCTGACTCAAAGACGTTTTTTAATGTCAAGACAGGTGTGAGTGTATGTATGATGATCTGATGAGGCACGTCTGGCCCTAACAAATTCTCCTATGGGCAGATTGCGAGTGACATGTTCTGGGTGGCAACTGGATGAATGGAGAAGACTATTACCAGCACAAGATTTACGGAACATCTTAGTATGTATGCTCTGAGATTCGTGATCTCCTATTAGAGTAATGTCCAAAAAATCTATTTGGTCAGGTGAAATATTACAAGTAAAGATGAGAGATAAATCATTAATGTTAAGAAAATTAGAAAAATCAACTCCTTGTGGCTGTGTACCCCTCCAAATCAGGAGGAGGTCGTCAATGTATCTCCCATACCAACCCACAAGATGGAAGAATGGGTTGGCAGGGGAGAGCAGGACGACCTCCTCCCAATATGCCATATACAAATTGGCTAGGGAGGGGGAAAATTTCGAGCCCATAGGGCAACCAGTTACTTGTAAATAATATATGGAATCAAAGCAGAAAAAATTATGATGTAGTAAGAACTGTAGGACATCTAATATATATTGTTGCAATACTATGCTATATGCGCTATATTTCTTTAGGTGGTATGAAATAGCTAATATAGCTTTATCATGCGGAATACATGTGTAAAGAGCAGTTATGTCACATGACATCCACCTGTCCCCGTTGTTCCATTTGCGCATCTTCATAGCTTGTAGCAGTGTTTTAGTGTCTCTGATGAATTCTGTAGTTCGAGATACTAGCAGTTGCAAGAGGCCATCCAACCATGCACTCAACCTTTCCAACAATGAGTCAATGCCCGCTACTATGGGCCTCAAGGGAGGGGGGAATTTATCTTTGTGTAGCTTAGGGAGAGCATGGAATACTGGACATTTGGCAAAACTTGGTAAAAGATATTCTGCTTGTCTTTTCGTTATGATGGATAGTGTAACTCCTTCTTCAAGAAGATGAGATAATTTGTTCTTTACAATATTGGTTGGATCACTGGTGAGGAGTCGATAGGTATGTGTATCATTCAGCATCTCTAATATCAACTTTTTGTAAAGTAACGCATCCATTACAGCCACTGAACCTCCCTTATCAGATTGACGGATGATCAGTGTTTTATTATTGGATAGATCATGCAAAGCCTGTCGCTGAGAAAATGTTAAATTGTGGTGAGGTATGGATGTAGTTTGGTGGTACAATTTTTTCAAGTCCTCTTCGACCCTGGTTTGAAAAACATCCATACCTTCCGATCTGGATTGGATAGGATAAAAATTAGGATTTTTTGCTGTGAATGTTTTGAATGTATTTTCCACACCATTAATATGTTCAGTCGTTTCATACTGTAAATCCACAAGGGTTTGTATATTCATTTGTTCTATGAAGTCACTATGAAGTGGTAAGCTGTTATGTCCCAAGGTATTAATAGGATCCATACTATCCCTTGATTCCAAAGTATTATCAGTTTCACATACTTCAAAAAAATGTCTCTTGATGGTGAGTAATCGTACAAACTTATTAACATCCAATAAAGTGTTGTATAAATCAAAGTTGCAGGACGGCACGAAAGTTAACCCTTTCTCAAGAACCTCGATTTGAGCCTGGGTCAAAACCTGTGCAGATAGATTAATGACGGAAAAGCTCACTGTTTGTACTTCTGTTGGTATTTGTTTGTTCTTTTGTAGATGGTTCTTGTGTTTTCGGCCCGATCTATGCCTCCTGCGTCTCCTCTTATGTTTTGAGGATTGTCCCTGTTCACATAATGCGTTTTTGCAGCCTGTAACGGCACCTGCGTTTTTCTGTTTTTTGCCGGTATTTGTTGTTGTGGAACACTGCGATTTGATCCTGTAGGCCCATCAGTGTAGTCATGAATTTCTCCCTCACTTTCAGTTCCATAATCAGTCATATCGTTTTCAGACGAACTAAAACTGACATTTCTTCTTGGCTGTGAGGTATTCTGGGTGTGAGAGTTCTTTAGTATAGATCTGGGTCTGCGAGGTCTTTTAGTGTGCCAATCATAAACCCCATTAGTGGAGTAATCCTTTAAATCACGGTTAAACTTGGATTTTTTAATGCTGGTTACCGTGTCCTCGAGCTTCTTTATATGTTCGTTCATATTATTTTGCAGCGATTCTAGGTCAACAGAGTTCTTATAGGGTTCTATAGATACCATGATTTTATTAATGCTGGACTCTAGATCTGCAAGTTTAAGCTCCTCTTTCTCCACTATGAGCTTCATTAGCTCCAAAGAACACCTGGTGAGTGCTTCATTCCATCTCATGGAAAAATCTTCATCATATATCACGGTGGATTTTTTACGTATACGTAGACCTCTGGGAATCATATGTTTTTCTAAATATTGTGTCAACGTTGTTGCATCCCACCACACTTTCAATTGTTGTGATTTTAAGGCCTCAAGATCCCACATGAGTTTTTTTAGGTCAAAGACACATGATGCGTTTTCATCACCAGAAAAAACACTGGCCACTCTGGCTTTATGTGAAACATTGTTGAGTGTAGAAAAATCCAGTGATTGCGAAACATTAGATTCAGGTATAGGTATATCTGTGTCATTCGTTTGTATAGACATCTCTCAAAATTAAATACGGACAATAATAATAATGATTTATCTCTCATCTTTACTTGTAATATTTCACCTGACCAAATAGATTTTTTGGACATTACTCTAATAGGAGATCACGAATCTCAGAGCATACATACTAAGATGTTCCGTAAATCTTGTGCTGGTAATAGTCTTCTCCATTCATCCAGTTGCCACCCAGAACATGTCACTCGCAATCTGCCCATAGGAGAATTTGTTAGGGCCAGACGTGCCTCATCAGATCATCATACATACACTCACACCTGTCTTGACATTAAAAAACATCTTCGAGTCAGAGGTTATAAACCACAAGTCATAAATAGGGCTGAGAATATAGTTAATTCTAAACCTACTGGCCACTATTTACAGGACAAACAGAATGTCACATCCAATACACAGGTTTTACCCACATTTACCACACCATTTTCTGAACAATTTCATGAAATTAAGAAAATAATTTACAAGCATTTACCAGTTCTTCACTATGACAAAACCATGTCTAATATTATTCAGGATGGCATCCGAGTAATACCCCGCAGGGCAAGATCACTTCATAACATTTTGTCCCCCAGTGAGTTTAGCTCCTCACCCAAACAGGACACTTGGTTGACTTGTAAAGGGAGCTATAAATGCAGCCATTCTAGATGTTCTATATGCCAGCATATGACCAATCAAACTACATTTCACTCATGTACTACTGGGCAGACACATAATATAAAAAGTTTTATTAACTGTCAAACACATCATGTAGTTTATAGCATTACCTGCGTACGGTGCAATCTACAATATGTGGGCTGCACGAGCAGGAAACTTAAGGTTAGAATTCAAGAACATCTCCATATACCTGACAGTAACAAGATCACTAACAGATCCATGTCAGGTTTTACGAAACACATAATTGATAAACATGTACTATTCCCCAAATTACTGTGACTGGCTTAGAGAAGGTACGCCCACCATCACGGGGTGGTGACTGGAGTAGGGCCGTGTTCAGACGGGAGGCGTATTGGATTTTGGTTTTGGATACTCGCTTCCCGTATGGACTCAATTTCAGACACGACCTGAGCTACATCTATTAGAGGTTACTAAGTACACGTTTGGTTTGTATAATGATTCTCCAGTATATACCATCTGTTAAGTAATATCCATGTCTTGTTTTACCTCTTGCCTTGTGTTCACCTGACCTTAGAGGGTGACGTCACCATTTGGAATAGTATATAAGGTATATCTGTTGTCTTTAGCATTGACCATGATTAAGACTTGTTAACAAGTCGAAACGTGTTGGTGCGTTTCGTTTGTGCTTTTTAGCCTATTCTTTTTTTTTCTACTTTGGATTTTAATATGATTCATTAAAGCTACGATTTTTATCCAGTCCTGGGAGCCGGATTTTCCTCTTTTTTGCTTTATCCTTTGTACCTGGGAACACGGCCCTTGCTCATTCCGTGGCTTCCGCTGGAAGGTGTGCTGAGTTCATTGTGATCTGGGTCTGCATGCTGCCTATGGTGAGCTGAACCTTTACCTATACCTTTCTGGCACCTGTTGATTTGAAAAAAAAAAAAAATATATATATATATATATATATATATATATATATATATGTTTCCTACCCGTGTACTTTGTGTCCAAAGATGAGAGGTTCTTTCTATTGCAGAGGCAGTTACTATTGGGTGGCAGAATACCAGTATAGCAAGAGAAGGTGCGGTCCAGTCTTCCTCACTTGGAAGCCACATGATCTTAGATTAGGGGATGCAGCACATTAATTCAATTAATTGATGGCTCATTGGGCCATAACTACCCGGCCAGATGTTAGCTGTGTGTGATCCCCGGCGGACAGGACAAAGTAAACTTCGGGTCCCGGAAGTTTGACCCTTACAGCCATGATCGGAAGCGACCGCGAGCTGTAAGGAGTTTTGACAGAGGGAGGGGGCTCCCTCTGTTTCTTTCCTGTAGCACCCCACAATGATCGTGGGGTGCTGCTAGTTATCTTGGCAGCTGGGGGTCTTTACAAGGATCCCCAGGTCTGCCCCGGTTATTGCCAGAGGCACATCCTGATATGCTGCCTGCCAGTGTAAAACTAGCAGGCAGCATATAACTGCAATGCTTTGGAATACTAAGTATTCCAAAGAATTAAAATAAAAGTGTAAAAACAATAAGTGTAAAAAAAAGTGTAAAAAATGTTAAAAAAAATGTAAAAAGTGTAAAAAAATAATTATTAAATAAATATAATGAAAAACAATGCATAATGTATGTGTAGGATCACACAGCGTACATCTGCAGCATATTACGTGCTGCAGATGCCGGCCAGCAGTCACAATAATGTGCTCCCTGCTGCGGCTGGGTAGCTTTGTGTGTCCAACCATAGCAGCGGATTTCCTGCCGGCAGTCATGAGCGGACACACTGAGCTACCCAGCCGCAGCAGTGATCTCGCCCTTGTGATGGCCGGCGGCATCCGTGGTGTGAAATATGCTGTGGATGCGCTCTATGTGACCCTACACTGCATTCCGTTCATATTGCATTTCAGCAGTATGTTAGAGCATCAGCATCATGTCAATAAAAAGTGATGCTGATGTATGCTGTAGCAGCTCCATTCATTTTTTAATGAGACTGCTACAGTATACATTGGCATCCCTTTTTTGACATGGCAACAGACAACTATACTGCAGAAATGCAGTATGAATGGGGACTATCACCCAACACCCCCCCCCCCCTCCAAGAAAATAAACAAACCAGTTTTTTCAAAATTATATATATATATTTTTTTTTTTCACTGACTTTGAAATAATTCTAACCACACAATAAGGGCTTAACGTACTCACTTTTGCCCTAGGTGAAAACTTTAGGGAGTGTAGTTTTGAAAATGGGGTTACTTCTGGGGATGCAGTATTGTTCTGACAGCTAGAATGCTTTGCAAGATGAAGTGCGGCCTATCATTTGTATAATAATATCCTGAAAGCCAAATGGTGCTCCTCTCCTTTTGGGCCCCACCAATTGGCCATGCAACCAAATATGGCCTACAAATCACGCATTTGTGAGAAAAAAAAGAAAATTTAAAACTTTGTAAATATTCCAGACACACAAAAAGGACTCAAAGTACTCACTTTTGGTCTAGATGTATACTTTAGGGGGTGTAGTTTCCAAAATGGGGTCACTTGTGGGGGTGCGGTATGGTTCTGGCAGCTAAAACCATTTGCAGGCATGAAGTGCGGCCTATAATCCATTTGGCCTAAAATGATGCCCTGAAAGCCAAATGGCGCTCCTCTCCTTCTGGGTCCTACCACGCGGCCAAGGAACCAAATATGGCCTAAGCGGGGGTATTTCCAACAGGCTTAGCAGCTCAATAAAATATAGGGTGCAATTCTTTCAAATATCAGAAGCGGTGTAGAAAAAATATGTCCCACAAATTATGCATTTGTGAAAAAAAGCTAATTTCAAATTTTTAACACTCCCCACACTGTAATAATTGTACCCCCTAGCGAATACCTTGAGGGGTTTAGTATTTAATGGGGTCATTTGGGGGGCGGGGTTCCTATGTTCTACCACCTTCAAATTTCTGCAAACCTTGCATAGCACATAAAAAAAGATGTACTGTACTTTTCAAATTTTAAAATTTTTTAAAATTTCAAGTTAAATTGTTAGGCTTCTAATTCATTTAAAATGTTAAGAACAAAAGAATTAGTTTCAAAATAAAAGTAGACATCTGAAAGTATAAATTTCATAAACTATTTGGTCAGTATGTATAAATATATGTAACCTATTAGTGTTAAAATAGTAAAAAATCTTTTTTTACATTTTTATTTCATGATTTTTTTGCATTGTAAAAAAAAACTTCAAATGATATCGGCTTACTTTTACTATGTACATGAAGGACAACTTGTGACAAAAAACAAAGTCAGAATTATTGTGATTGGCAAAACGTTACCAGCGTTATTCTCTAATAAAGTCAGACATCCCCGATTTGAAAAAACAGGCCTTGGGGCATACAGGTTTACTTGTATTGGTCCTTAAGGTGTTAAATCATGAATGTTTGTGTAGATATAAAGGAATACTCATCACATGTAAAACAGGCTTTATAAAGGAAGCACAGTCTTCCGAACCGCACTGCCAAATAAATCACATTTTTATTTTCCCGCTGGTTTTCTCGTGTCACCTACAGTGTGCACCATTCAGACCCCTTTTTTTAAGATTTCTATGTCCGGATCTTCTACCAACCGGTACTTTGTTCCTCCACTGACTGTTCAACCAGGACGAGATTCGGGTCACCGGCAGCCACGCAATTTCTAAAAGCGACTATAGTTATTGAGCTCTGAGTTCAACACCCAGTGGTTAGCAGCTTCTTTCCTCACCTTGACAAGGTATACCTTGGATTCTGGCACCAGGCAGCGCCTTCCCTTTTTCGCTTTTTGTCTTTCTGTTTCTATTTCTTCATTGTTGTCACATGAAAAGAAAGAATAAAATATTTACAAATATGTAAGGAGTGTACTCACTTATATGAGACAGTGTAGCTGCTCATTTGAAAGCAATTTGTCATTCAAATGTCATTACTTGTTTTTTTCTCATTTTCCCCTTGTCTTGCTATATAGTAGCACAGTTTGCTATTTTTTGTATGAATAAATCTACATACATTTAATTATAGACAGCTTGTACAGAATATTTTTTGTAGATGTACACACTGTATTTATACTATAATCAAGTAGAATAGATAAGACTTATTTTGTCATTTACATCATGCTTGAAGTAAAACACTGAACAGAAATACAGAAATTGGATACTGAGGAAGCTGCAGTGCCAGCGGTGTTCTTGACTCTTCAGCAGGTGTTTACTATTTGCCCTTTCTTGATCAATTCTGCTTTTTCAAAATTGGAACCCTTCCTAGATTGATATATTTCAATAACTTTATCATCTTATTGGTTTTCTTTTAAACTTGGCATACAGTGCTGACAAGCCATTTTAACCTACTGCACATTGCTACAAAGTCATATTCAGTTTTAGCAGAGTTGTCAATTATTAAAGGGGTACTCTGGTAAAAAAAAAAAAAAAAAGAAGCTTCCAAATCAACCTATGCCAGAAAGTTATACAGGATTTTAAATTTCTTCCATTTAAAATTCGTAATACTTCCAGCACTTATCAGCTGCTGAATACTACATCGGAAGTTGTGTAGTTCTTTCCAGTCTGACCACAGTGCTCTCTGCTGACACCTTTGTCCATGTGATTAACTGCCCAGAGAAAGAACAAATCCCCATAGCAAACCTCTCCTGCTCTGGACAGTTCCAGACACAGACAGAGGTGCCCCCTTAAGCATGGGTGCGGATAGTCTAATTGACTCCAATTATCAATTATCTTAAGCTAATTGATAAGTTGTTTTACTGAGCAAGGCAATGACTTTTTTCCACAAAGGGCCAGTTGGTTTGGGGTAACCTCTTCAATAAGCAGAAAAAATTATTAAAACTTTATTTTGTGTTTATTGTCATTTGACGTTATATCCAGAACTGGCCAAGAATTTTAGCAGTCAATCATTTGTATGTAACATTTACATACGTACATTTATTGCTAATTTCTACCAGTCATCATACATTTGGAAGATGCAAGCCATCTTGAAGTAAAACAGGCTACTGTTATATTAGTATTGGGATAAATTTCTCATTGCAGCTAATGTAAAAAAGCTCTCATTCAAAAGAAATGGATGGCTCTCTAGTGCCACCTGTTGGGGCTAGTTAAAGTCCAACCTCTAAGTTAAAGTCCAACCTATAAAAGTAGGAATCATTGAACACCACTCTTCGGGTAGGGTAAGGTAGATTTTAACATTCTAAACCTATAGACCTGGATATACCCATCAGTAGACTGTGTGAAATGCTTTTGCAAAGACCAAAAAACACAATCAGGGAAATGTATCAATCAGCGTGAGCGGACCTGACTGCACAAGTCCCATTATTTTTTACAAAAGTCTGCGATTTGTTCACTTTTTGCATGATTTTGGCAGTCTGCACTGCTCATGCCAAGGAGACAGAAAGGGCTACATGGCTTGGCATGGAAGGGGCACACAGGGTTCATGCCCTAATCACATGTGACTTTAGGAGCTGGCTTAGATTTTTAGCATACAGACAGCCTCAGATCCACTGGATTTATGGAGAGGCGTCTCTTAGTAAATCCAGTGCAGCACACATCGGTGGTCCAGACTAGAGTATAGAATGAAACAAGGCAATTAGTAAATATCGACCTGTATCCATAGCCCCCCCCCCCCCCCCCTATTTAGACTTCTACTCTCCTCTTCATAAAACATATAAAAGAGAAACTGATATAACTAGTTTGGCAAAAGTAGATGAATGCATTAATGTTAAAGGGGTATTGCACTGAACAGGCATTCTAAAGTTATTTTAAGGTCCTTTAAGTATAGGTTTGGATATCGATCCATCTAATTTACAAATAGTTTGTTCTTTATAATTAAATGACTCTTTGGCCACCTGATATGAATATCTGCTTTGCACAAGCTATTGAATACTGAAATAACTTGACAGATGACTGGGCAGTACACAGCCTACATCTGACCATCAAAGCTGCTTTTGAAACAAAAGTTGATCCTAAAGGGAAGATATCTGTATGCCCTTCCATTATTCTTATTTTATGTTGGATTCACATCTTTAGTGACTATAAAAATCCCCAACCAACTGCATGTCTGATTCCGGTCATACAAGAGCATGCCTGGCATTTCCACATGGGTCATTGCTGGCAGACGAGCCCTGTGTGTCAATCAAACAGGGAGCTGGTATGGTTATAAACATTTCTTGTAATTATTTTTATCATTGTTATTATTATGTTACTATTATTTTATTAGTTTATATTTTTTATTATCATTCAAGGGAAGCTCCAATTTGTAAAAACTTATTCTGTGGATAGAGGATAACTGTCTGATTGCAAGGGGCTCAACCACCGAGACCCCATTGCGACCTCCAGAATGGGACGCAACTCACCTCTTTGAGTGCTCCTTCCCCCACTTTCCAAGAAGAACTGATCTTGGGATTGACATCCCGCTCAGCCAATCGACTTGTTAAAGGACAAGTATCATGAAATAAAATGTATCCCCTATCCAAAGGATAGGGGATAAGTTTTAGATTGCGGGGGGGGGGGGGGGGGGGGGTCTGAGCGATGGGCCCCCCCACGATCTCCTGTTTAGTGCCCCAGTTCTCCTTCACAACGACGCGTCACAACCCCTGCCCAAAGCGGGGGCCGACATGCCCCCTATATATATAGAGTTCTATTGGAAAGCCGAAAATTGCCGAACGGTTCTCCTATAAACCGTATGGAGGGGGTGTGATGGCCCCTGGTCCGGGCGGGGGTTGTGGCGCGCCGCTGCGAAGGAGAGCTGGGTCTCTAAACAGGAAGGAGAACTGCGAAGGAGAGCTGGGTCTCTAATCCTTCAGATAGGGGATAATTTTTTTTTCATGATACTTATCCTTTATGGTGGGAAATCACTGAGGATAAAGGATACTTTTTTTTACAAACTGGAGTTTCCCTTTAACAGCACAGGTCAAGCGATCACATAATAATTTTGTATCTTTTTAACATTTTTACTCACATCTCACAATACAACTTGTTTAGGAAACTCATTTTCATAAATATATTATTTAAAAGAGCCTTCTTGTCTAGCCCCCTCACCTACTAGCCAAGGCAGAGAATGTCTATGCAGTAGTCTAAAACTGTGGCTCCCCAGAGGTTGCAAAACTTCAACTCCCAGCATGCCTGAACAGCCAAAGGCTGTCCAGGCATGCTAGAAGTTGAAGTTTCGCAACATCTAGAGGGCCACAGTTTGAGGTCACTGCTCTATAGCGTCTCTTACTCGGGGGGGGGGGGGGGGGGGGGGGTCTGAGCACATCTATGCATTGCAAGGAAAGCAATTGCTTTGAATGAATTGTGTAATTCTTTCTTGGCACTGTGGGGGCACTGTTGGGGAATTGAACATTTGCTTGTGCATTCCTCCCCCAGATTATGCGGGATCACACTACATTCTGAGACTTGAATCTGCACCATTAATTTTTCTCTAGATGTCTGACAAATATAGTAGTTTCTTCTAATGTATAAACGTACCAGGCTCATAAGTGCAGTAAATGTATTTCATTTTTAATTCTGTTTGACACATTTTCTTGGGAGCAATGCTACAAACATTTACAGCGCTAACCTCCTCCTGTGTCTACATTGTAAAATATTGAAGTAATATTTAAGAAGAAATAGCAACTCGGCTTAATGGCTTTGTAGTGCATAATGATATCTTAAGAGTGTGAACTGGCAGCGTGCAACAGGATCATGGTATTTCTATGGAATGTAACATTCATACAAACATAGCATATATGCTACAGTATAGTCAACAACACTGTTACCAAGAAGTTATAGAGAGACTAAAGTCTGCGTATCATTGCGTGTTAATATGTATACATACAGATAATGAAAATAAATATTCTGCCGTTCTAATCTTCCTAGAATCATCAAAGATCTATATGTAGTGTTATTCCTCATGGGGATATTATACATTTGCTCAATCATATATATTATGGATTACATTTAATGACTAGTAGTAGTAATTCCAGTTAAGGCACACCTTAGAGGGACGTTATCTTCTATTTATCTAAGGAGTGCCGTAGAGATAAGCTATAATTGTTGCTATGGTAACACCAGCTGCTGATGGTGATGCATTAAGAGGACTTGTCCTTTCCCTGCATAAGCCTGTCATCCTTCATATTATCTTGGCGTCGTGGTTAAAAGACACCCATGTGCATTGTGTTACAGTTGTTCGTTGAAGGAGCTTTTTATAGTAAGAAAAATATAGCCATTCTGTTCTGATCTATGAGGATCTCCATTACAATTAACGGTGCATCATTTCGTAGAGGTAGAATAACAATTGGAGGCATTAGTTCTTTATAAAAAAAAGAAGATATTCTTCTTTGTTTATATGAACTTTGCATATGAGATGTAATACTTTATTGATGTGGCAGTACAAATATGGGTGAATATAAGTCCACTTTAAATAGACATCGAAACAGAAGATTGTTGGCAGATAAATACCACATGCTCCATCTAATCTGTTCTTTTGTTATTTTTTTTTTTCAGCTTTGATATTCAGGATTAAATTCAGCTATTCTGGATTTATCAACCTCACCTGCTGGAAGGTTGTCCCAAACGTTTACTACTCTTTTATACATTTCTTAAAGGGGTTATCCAGGAATCGAAAAACAGAGATCATTTCTTTCAAAGACCGCTCCCTGTCTGTCTCCAGGTTGCAGATCAGTTCCATTAAAGTGGATGGAGCCAAGTTGCAATACCACAACCATAGTTAAGACAGACAGGGAACAGTCTTTGAAAGAAAATAGATCCGTTTTTCGATTCCTGGATGAACCCTTTAACTAGAACTTCAGATCTTGTGTCTGTGCCAAATGGTACAAAAATACGTGTTGGGGAGTTAAACCGTTGATTGATTTAGTCTGCATAAATTAGTGCCACTTTCATAGTGCTCTGACCAGAAAAGTTCAGGATGACAGTCTGAGGTCTCAAGAAAACAGAGTTCTCCAGCAACCCATACAGTAGAAAAAGGTATTCTTATTTTTTACATTATAAAAACTTGATCATGACAGCAAGTGCAGATAAAACGTTAGTTCACACGCATTTCGGCCAATTGAGTGGCCTGCATCCTAAATCAACTGGCCGGACACGTTGTATTAAACGTTATATCTGCACTGCTGTCATGATAAAGTTTTTATAACGTAAATAAAGAAGAATATCTTTTTCTACTGTATCAGCTGCTGGAAAACTCTGTTTACTTTAAACTTTTGGCTAATTCAAGCCAGCGGAGTGGCCCTCCAAGCTCCGTGCACCTATACAGGTAAAATTGGAAGAGGGCTGGTGATACACGCCCCTGTTGAGGTGGATGTGATGTGTCTCTGTTGCTTGTCTGAGGTCTACTATGACTGTATACACCTAATCTTTAGCACTTTAAAAGCTGCACAAATTTCTTCAGACTAAAACCAATTGGCAGCAGGGGTGTCAGTTTCAGTTTTGGATACAGTTATTGCAGTTTTGCTCATCTCTAAATACAAAAAGTAATGAAAACTGTTCATATTACCGTATATATTTATGAGAAATGTGCTTCACCAACCAATACATAGCAAGACAGCCAACATTCAGGACCAAGATGGTGGCAAGAAGCAGGCATTACTCTCTAGAATGTAGTCGGAATGTAGACTAAAGCTTGAGTGCAAAGTACTGCATTTTTTCTTTTGTTTTGTTTAGGCTACTTCATACTGTACATTCTTTGTGGTGCAGACACATAGAGAAGCTGTATTTATAATATATTCCTTTTAACAAGAAAAGTGTTTTATAAGTGACAGACCCTGTGGTGTTTAAGAAGAACAAAGGCACAAGGCCCAAGAGACAATTTGCAGTGAAGCTATATCTGTCCTGGAGACCTGAGATGTGGCCTGTTTTTTAGGTCTGCAGTGGAGCCTGTGTATTCTGCCCTGAAGTGTAGAAGACTGAGCTGAGTTAGTAGGAGGGAGTGAAATATTGGGACCCGTAAGGGGAGGACCAAAGGGACAGAAATGTATTTATTACAGTGAAAAGAAAACTCTGGTCTGGGGTCCCTGTAAAGCCGGTGTTCAGTGTAATCGTGCACATACACCTTATTTTTAGCCGACAGTAAGGATCTATGGCTGCCTTTCACCTCTCCACCAACAGATGTGGGAGTAAGCCAGTGGCAGAGTACTTTGGCTATATCTTACTTCCCTCACCATAGAGAAAACACAAACAGTCAGACATTCTGATTGCTCATGTGTATGGGAAATTGGAAGTGACAATCGTTGGCCGAACAGTTATTGAAAATGTATGGCTACCATATACTGTTTAGTGTGGAAGATTGTGGGAAAGTTGTTCTTGAGAAAGTTCAGGTGTTCTTATTAGGTGTCCTTATTCTTAAAAAGACACCTTAACATGTTACAGAGTAATGTCAAAACGTTTGATCGGTCAGAGATGAAACTCCCTGATCAGTAAAATAAGCCAGGAGAAGTGTTTGCTGTGGTGCTTCACTCCCTGGGTCGCAGTGATCTCCATTCAGCTTCTCTGGATGACCCCATAGACTTATAATGGCGTCGTTCAGAGAAGCTTAAGCGTGCATTTCTCCCAGATCATGCTATATATAATATAAGTTAAAAAATATAAGTATGTAAAGTAAAAAAAATTAAAAAAAAGAGAAAGAAAGAAAAAAAGGGCGTAAAGACATTTGTTATTATGGCTTGTGATAATTATTTAAAGGGGAATACATTAACCTCTTGAATGATCATACTGTAATATTACAAGAACACCAGAATTTATAATTGCGGAAACTCTGCTTATAACCTTCCTAAGAGATCAGTTTATGGGTTATCAATTAGAAGCTATGTGAATGGACTTATATAGATATATAACTATATAATGTATCTCTTCTTTTTTTTTCCTTTCTGCTTTATGGCTCATGTTAAGATTGGATCTTAAGCCCACAAATGGTACTATAGGGAATGTGTTATATTGTTCTTTTACTTTCATGAATTATATAATTCTATTATTAATATAATAATACCTTTCTATTTGGTTGATTCCCACATAGAAGCTTGTGAGGATGTGCAACACATATGGGCGTAAAGACATTTGTTATTATGGCTTGTGATAATTATTTAAAGGGGAATACATTAACCTCTTGAATGATCATACTGTAATATTACAAGAACACCAGAATTTATAATTGCGGAAACTCTGCTTATAACCTTCCTAAGAGATCAGTTTATGGGTTATCAATTAGAAGCTATGTGAATGGACTTATATAGATATATAACTATATAATGTATCTCTTCTTTTTTTTCCTTTCTGCTTTATGGCTCATGTTAAGATTGGATCTTAAGCCCACAAATGGTACTATAGGGAATGTGTTATATTGTTCTTTTACTTTCATGAATTATATAATTCTATTATTAATATAATAATACCTTTCTATTTGGTTGATTCCCACATAGAAGCTTGTGAGGATGTGCAACACATATGTTTCTACCCGAATCTGATAAGTTTGAATTTTTGCTGAATTTTTAGGTTAAAGCACCTTCCTCTAATGGTATTTTCTAATTTAGTTATTGGCTCACGTCAATGAAACATGTCAGAAAATAACACTGATGGTTGTACAATGATCTGGGACCCCCATGGAGTCTTGGAATAAAAAGAGTCCCACCACTTGGCACCACACCAGTAATTTCCTTGCTTCTTTCATAGTCCAGCAAACCTGGACCCAAAACCCTGTTGATTTCAGTGGAGTGAAAGTTTTACTATTTCAGTCTATGGTCTATATATGAAAGTAGTTTGTATTTGGTGTGTCATCCATGCCACTTATCCTATTTGGCAAGATGCTGGTACAGAAACTAGAAAGTAAATTAAAAAACTGTAAATGTATAGTTATTTCTTGTGCAGTAAGGGGAAAGCTACCAATAGTGTACTTGAAATAAAATTCCTTTATTATTTTACAAGTTCTGCTTCCTGACATCATGATCGATTCCAGCAGAAGAAAATCAATTGAAACACAAGCTTTTGACAAGGAACATTCTGCATCTGTGTCATCACTCACAGGAGGGTCTAATGTGGCCTTTAATACCTTCTGCTGCTTTAATCCTGTACATCTTTACATGGCATTGGCCTTCGACCAGAGCATCGCTTTAACACTTGCCTTTCTGTATATGCAAATTCTTTTATGCAATATTGATGCTTCTTCACGCTGTGTTTCAGCATGTATAGTCGCCATTACAATGTTTATTCTTTCTGCATAAATTAATGTCATTTTGATAGATTTAGCATCATTCAAATGAAGAAGAGTGTACCTAATAAGTAGTGGAAACCAGCAGAGAACATCTTATCCCTCTCCCTAAAATAATGCTACTGAATGTCTGAATGGAAATAAATAAAGAATCTTGATTAACTATGACATTGTATTAAGGGAAAGGTACAAATATGGAAGAGATATAACACTTTCTGCTATCTATTTATTTATCTAGCAAAAGAAGAGTTCGGGCAGCACTGTGGACAAGTATGGTGGGTGCTTGCCAGAGAGAGACTTGGTCCAAAAGGAAAGTCCCCAAATAAGCAAAACTGAAAAAGATGGCAGCACTCTGGTGTCCATGTGAAATAATAATGTGGCTTTTTTCACCAAACATCATACGCAATGTTTCGGCTGCCTCCCGCAGCCATTGTCAAGCCGGTTTGACAATGGCTGTGGGAGGCAGCCGAAACGTTGCATATGATATTTGGTGACTAAAGCCACATTATTTTTTCCCCTGGACACCGGAGTGCTGCCATCTTTTTCAGTTTAATTTATCTATCTATCTAAATAGCCAGCAAAGCAAAACAGCAGCACTCCGGTTTAGATGAAAGCGTGTGAGGCTTTATTCATCAGATGCCACGACGTTTCAACCGTCTCTCACGGTCTTTGTCAAGCACTCCGCACGGTCTTTGCTTGACAAAGACCGTGAGAGACGGATGAAACGTCGTGGCATCTGATGAATAAAGCCTGACACGCTTTCATCTAAACCGGAGTGCTGCTGTTTTGCTTTGCTGGCTGTTTGTGGGGGCTCTTGACCTGGGTCCGACCAGCTTGCACCCGTGGGCACCCCAGGGAGTGCGGTCCTTTTTGTTGAACTCTATCTATCTAAATATCTATCTAATATATAGATAAGCTTTTTATATAAATATAAGCATATGTGTTCTCAATGAGAGCCTGGCTGGGGGACACAAGCCTCTCTTAAGGGATTTTTTTTTCATTTCTCATGGAAGTTAACATGTATTATACTCAATAATAAAAAATTTGAAAATAATGAAAAGTGAATGATCATATAGAATAATATGCACAAAAGTGCTCATACATTCAAAGTGTAAGGTAATAACCACATTTACAAACACGGGTCAAATAAAACCACTTGTGTACAGTGAAATAAATTATAGACTCACCAGCATAGATCTAATTGTGGAAATCCATAAATTCATTAAACCAATGTTATATTTGGCATTTTGCCACATTAATGCACATGGCAGGAATTACATGACTGACAGTAATGATAAGGAGGTCCACATATCAAAAAATATAGAGACACGTGCACATATGCCCTACACACATCATACATGGGTGCTTCTACAGAGCAATCTTATGTCTATTCTCTTTTTGCAGTGCATTTGGTGTGTCTATATCAAGTAAGGGCAATACACTCAGCTCATCACTGACCACACTGACAACACTGACACACATTGGCACCTAGTCCCTAGTCCTCTCCACTTCCTGCTTCTCCCTGCAGGAGCAACCCACTCAGCCAATCACTTATTGTGCCCGGTTACTGTTGCAGCCAATCACTGGCTAAGGCTGGTCACTGTTGCAGCCAATAAATGGCTAACGCTGGTCCCTGTTGCAGCCAATCACTGGCTAAGGCTGATCACTGTTGCAGTCAATCACTGGCTGAGGCTGATCACTGTTGCAGCGAATCACTGGCTGAGGCCGGTCACTGTTGCAGCCAATCCCTGGCTGAGGCTGATCATTGTTGCAGCGAATCCTTGGCTGAGGCTGATCATTGTTGCAGCCAATCGGTTGCTGAGGCAGATGACTGTTGCAGTCAATCACTAGATGGGGCTGATCACTGTTGCAGCCAACCACTGGCTGAGGCTGATCACTGTTGTAGCCAATCTATATATTGTGAGACTATGTTGTAGTAATGAATACAGAACTAGTATTATCCAAGAATACCTTGCCATCACCTTGTAAACAATGATGGTTTTAAAAATAATCTATGAAGATTCAGGGAGTTCGATTTACAAGGACAAAACTCCCAAGATAGTTAGCAGAGAAAACCATGTGCACTATGATAGGAGCTTCCATGGTGCAAATCAGTGATAGCTATGTTGCTGTCACAGAGAAAGTACAAACAGAAGCATTTACTTTTAATGCTGCTCCATGCTCATGGCGCAAAGTTTCAGGGGCGGACCCCCTTATTCATGTGCATTGACTTCTAAAGCTTCAAGAAGTCAGTGCACGTGATTAAGGGGGTCTGCTCCTGAAATGTGCCATGACCATGGAGCAGCATTAAATGTTAATGCTTCTGTTTGCACTAGTGATACATCTTCTTGTTTTATGCACTTTAACCACTATAAAGGAATTTTGCAGCGATGAGTGATGAACTGATAGCGGGGGGTCCGATCCCTGGGACCCCCTGCAATCTCCTGTACGGGGCCCCAGCTCTGCGCGTCTTTCCCCGTGCAGGAGGCGTGTCGGTCACAGCATGATGCCGCGACCGACAACCCCCCCTCCATGTATCTCTATAGGAGAGGCAAAGATGCAGCGTTCGTGCATCCACGCCTCTCCCATAGAGCTAAATGGAGGGGGTGTCTGTCAACCTCACAAACACGACAACATGAGCATTTGCCGCACAGAGCTGCGGCAATGCCAAGTCCCTGTACAGGGTGATCAGACATTTATCCCCTTTCCCTTATCGCTGCAGAACTTTAAGACATCTAATTATGAAAAATAAAAGAAATCTCTAGAATATACTACAGTACCATCAGTCAAACTATTAATTCATTTTTCTATGATAATTTACAAAGGTTTATTACCTGTGTTTCCTTAGCTGTATTTAGGAGCTTAAAGGGTACTCCGGTACTAGACATTTTATCCCCTATCCACAGGAAAGGGGATACGATATCTAATCTTTGGGGGTCTGACCGATGCGACCCCCACAATCTCTGGCCGGCACCCTGGCATTCTGAACATTTATGTTAAGATTGCTGGCTGTGCTAGGCTTGGAGCTGCCATGGTCCTCACGCCACATTCATGAGAGACTGAGATAAAGTATTTGTGTATCTCTGGATCCCCCATGAAGATATCTGTAACCCCCAGCTTCGGGTTGTGGTTGACATTAATCTGGCACAGAGTGAAGATCATGGATAGGGGATAATATGTCTAATACCGGAGTTCCCCTTTAATAGAGCTCTGAAATATAGGAGTACATTCTAGCATACCTCTACGTGAGAAAATGATGAAACCTGTTGTTTATGAGCATTGTATTGGATGCACTGGCCTTGGATATAAATAAATATACTTACTAACTAATGTTTTGTTGTCTCTCTTTTCCCACTAGCACCCCCGGGTGCTTTAATCCCATTTGCCACATGATTGGTACTGTATAATTACTAAATCCTATTCTGTCCTGTCAGCTTTAGATGGGGCTGTACTAGAAATATATTTTTTTTGTCATTAATCAGCCCAAACTAATGGCCATCAAAGGTTTCTCTAGTGGGCCAGTCTGACTCTGATTTCACATTCTAAAGTACTATTATACAAGCTAGTTTGGTGGTCTGATAGATACCAATTTACTTGATGACCTTAATATGCATAGAAATGGAATCAAAATTGTGCATTGTACCCTGTCAAAGTCATCACACCGTACATGATGTTGCTAAGATGAGTTCTACATAATTAACCTAATAAAGCATCTAAACAATCACACTCGGTATAGTATTAAAATTAATATGGCTTCTACTTCTGATATGTCTAAATTGTGAGATAGCATCAAACAAATCTGAGAAATCTTGCTGGTATGAAAACTTAAGATCTTCATGTACATCCTCCCCACTACTCCTCTTAGATGTCAACCAATCTGATGGGCTAAGACTTTTGCTTTCCCCTTTACTGTATGTTGAGTTAAGCATGCAGTGTAGTGTATTTTTTCCAACCCTTTCAGTTTTACGTTGTCTCCTCTATTGAGTGGTGAAGGCACAACACTTGTATCCAGCTCTCATCTGAACTGACATTCCTGGGAAAGGGAATAAGCCATGCAGATCTTATCTGTCATCAGCTTCTGTATCTTCAGAGGCAGCATGCACGCCTAGCTTCAATTAACGTGTGCTGGGAAATATTTGCATATTGAAAAGCTGTCTGCATACAGCTTTAAGAAATGGCTACTGGCTGCAGCCATGCAATGTACAGCGTCACGTCAGTGCTAAGGATTTAAAGCTGGAAGCCCATTTTTATTGCTTATATCAAATGTTGACAGAAAATCAATAGATTTAATGTGCAGTCAGTTGTTGAGTGCAAAGAAAAAGCTTTTAAATATGAATTTAGTAATTAAGAGTTGAAGCTACCACACCGCTTTCTGGTTATTAGGCTCATAAGTGAGGATTAGGGAGCCCATTTAATTGGAATCTTTAATCTTTGCACTCATACATTTCGTGGGGAAAGTCAGATTTGTTGACTTGCTATGTTTAACACATGCAACTGAGTTACTGTCATGGCTGGAAAATAGTTAAATGGAGGAGCTGTCCCTATGCTACACTGCTACTTGTTTTGGAGTGTTTTTTTAATATATCTATCTATCTACCTATCTATCTATACCTATCCTGCCTTTCTATCTACCTATCTATCTATACCTATCCTGCCTATCTATCTACCTATCTATACCTATCCTGCCTATCTATCCATATCTATCGATCTATCTTTATCTGCCTCCCTATTCTATCTATATATTATCTATCTATCTATCTATCTATCTATCTATCTGTCTGTCTGTCTGTCTATCTATCTCATATCAATTCATCTGTATCTATCTATCTATCTATAAATCTAACTATCTATAAATCTATCTAGTATTTATCTCTCTCTCTATCTATATATAAATATATCTAGTATCTACCTACCTATCTATCTATCTCTACCTGTCTCCCTATTCTATCTATCTATCTAAAAAAAAATAATAATAATTTGAAAATATCCGCAGCACACTGAGTAATAAAATCCAAAAAAGTAGTTTATTCCATGACAGTGAGGGTGTCCAGAACAACGTTTCAACCAGCTCCCTGGTCTTTTTCAAGCTTTTATCTATCTTTATCTATCTATCTATTTATCTACCTATCTATCTATACCTATCCTGCCTATCTATCTACCTATCTATCTATACCTATCCTGCCTATCTATCTATCTATCTATCTATCTATCTATCTATCTATCTATCTATCTCTACCTATCCTGCCTATCTATCTATCTGTCTACCTATTATATCTATCTATATAGCTATCTGTCTATCTATCTATCTATCTATCTCATATCAATCTATCTGTATCTATCTATCTATAAATCTATCTAGTATTTATCTATCTAGTCTCTCTCTCTCTCTCTCTCTCTCTCTCTCTCTCTATCTATCTAGCTATAAATATATCTAGTATCTATCTGTCTATCTGTCTAGTATCTACCTACCTACCTACCTATCTATCTATACAGATGTAGCAAGGTGTTTTCTGCACAGTGATAACTCATTGATATAACTATAGAGCTACAAAGATGTGTTGTTCCATATTACCAGACTCAGTCCTGCTGCATTATATATATATGTGTGTGTATACTATGAATGTTCCATCTGACACGGAGCCCCTGTACGTTTTGATTTTCCTCTGCTAAGGACAATTGGCAGTTTCCAATGTATTGTGGTTCCTTGTGCTTTATATTGACAGTCGGTAGCATAAGCCTTTTAAACAACAAAGGGTAGTAGCTCTACAGCCAATCTGTGATAAAAGGGGGAAAAATGAAATCACTATGGAAACTGGAGGAAGGATCTAACAGCTTTCTTTTTTGGAATAAATGTCTGATGTTTGTGACTGCAGGGAAATAAAATTCATAAATTTGGATGATGTTATCGCTAATGATTTGTTACGGCAGATTACGCTATTTTCAAATCATCTGACCTTGGCTTTATTAAGTGATCCCTTTTCCAAAATAGTTACTGTTTTACACTAGAAAAAAGCAAGAATGTGATGAGGGGAGGAGTGTTGAGAAAACTGGCTTCTTAAATGATTATTTTTTAAATCACACAGAGCTCCTGGGTCCAGGAATGAAGACCACTGTGAGATTTTCAGCAATGCAGCAACCCGGGGAACTGAATACCAGTCAGAAAACAGTGTATCATCCAATTGCATGCCTGCCTTTGATGTTGGACAGAGAAACTCAGAACCTCTCCCTCCAATCCAGAAGCAAATAAATACTAAGGAGAAGAGACATCCCTCGATTCAGTGCACAGACACTCAGAGACACAAAAACCAAGGCTGCTGTCATTATAAGAGCACAAATGAACCTGTTTGGATTGCAGACTGCAGCAAATACCTGCCTCCCCATAGGAGTTTGCCACTTCTTCCAACATCATCAGACAATGCAGAGAGCCTTGGCTTCCACAGGCCACTGTCTTTATCTCCAGACAAAGCCAGTCATTCTTTCAGTACACCTGCAACTGAACAGCACGGGGAACTGGAGGGGACTAAACACTCCACCGAACCTGAAAACCATTCATTCTCTACCAAAGCTTACAAGAAGAGGAAGAGCAAACATCTTGGTAAGTGAAACAAATACATCATATACCCCAGTAAGAGACACTTACCTGGCAATCATGCATTTAGCAAGCACACTTATTTCTAAAGATTTTACTACATATTTGCAGTAACATTTTAATTTAATTTGAGATTTATTTGGTTGCATTTTCTAGAATTCTGCAGCTTTTTTTTTATTTAAATATGTTGATGCTGGAGATATGTGTTGTGTAGATTTGATTGTTTATTAGATGACTTGTATTTGTAAACAGTGCATGCAGCCTTTTGCATTAGGACTTTTATTCAATGTTTTTCCCTTTGAACTTTAATTGAAGGTTGTGCTGCAGAGGACTGGAGAGAACATGATGCAGCTACCAAGGAAGTGCTCGCTGTATTCTTCCCTCCAGCAAGGTATTCAACACACGGCCTCTCCAGACCAGCTTCACCAAGTGAAGGGCACCTGCACATGTAAGTTATCATTGGTACTCAGTCACCTTCCATGATCGAAGACAATTTTATTTTACTTCACTAACCCGTCACCACAACATTCTGCATAGTGAATAACATCTCTATCCATTATAATAATAGTCATTTGCAGCCATTTCATCATATTGTATGCATTGATCAAGCCTCAGATTTTTTTTTGTAATGTTAATCCCCAGTAATCCCAGTAGCTATGTGTTGTCCTGCTGCAAAGTTAATGCTTACAATGCCTTTTCAGCAACAAGTCCTAAGTATAGATGGTCCATTAACCTAAGCAAATTCCCATTCATCACAGTGTTTTCAAAGCACTGTGTAAGTAAGTATGCTTTGCGCCTCATAATTACTAGGTCTGGTCTGAATGATAAATCTCCCCTATTGTATTTGGATAGAATAGGGAGGCATTTCTATACATGTATTTTCACAAAGAAGCTAAATAGGGAAAACTCATAGAATAAAGTCCCTGACAAAGCAGGAAATAAAGCACACACTACAATTAAATAATGCCCCCCATAGAGAACCCCAATTTTCTGCAATAGTCTATTCTGCTATTAGGTGTAATGGTTAGAAGCCAGGTACACGTTTGCCCTCTAAAGAGTCCCTTACTCCCATCAAGATGTCACTTTAATTGAAGAAATATGCTCCATAAAGATGCAGTTGCAATGTGATTGTTTTATGTAATCTGTCAGTCCGCATAATACTTCTAGATGATTTTGTTCAAATTCATTGACTTCCTTAAGACCTGCTTTCTGCTTGTCAAATAGCATTAAGAGAGTAGGCAAGTGTAAAGCTTAACTAACACAGTGTTATCTGGGGTCAGAAAGCTGCAGTACAAGTGGCATGCATGTTCCTTTGCAATAGATGGACAAGGTTCCTGCAAGAGCAAGCATCCCTGGCTTGATGCACAGAATATCTAAACCTAATACCATCACCAGAATTATCAGCCATAGCTTTCACATATAACAACATTTTTTTATGTATATGTATTGTATGTTTTATATCTTTCCATAGCTTTAATGATATGTTGTTTATCGTATTGTTAATTACATTACAGGCATAAATAAGACAATAGCAATGCATGCTACACGTGATGTGGGTTTGCCTTACTGACCTGTCCAACACCATCCATACATATTTTCATTCACTCTTCGTGTTTTATGTTTGTTCTGTTTTCATGTGATAAAACGTGGCTTCTTGTAATGCATATCTGTATATTATATATGGCACTAGAAATGAACATAAATGAAAAAAAACAACATAAATATATGCGTAGTGGTAATGCATAGCATAATAATAATAATGGCAGGAGTGCTACCAATTGCCTAGATATACTAACGTATAGAGAGAGGTCACATGACCTAGGCAGCTTTAGAGTGATTGTCTGTATCTTAAGGATAGTCACAATGCCATGGCTGCTTTAAATTTCAAGTACAGTCCTAAGATTATTTTTAGAATCAAGCTTATTGTAGGACACAAAGTAAGTGTCAAAGTAGCATGTATATTCTTTAGATTGCATATTGTAAATGATAACAATAGTACACAATAATGTTTCAGTGTATAACATAAGGAAGGAAACCACACATTCAGTAGTGTGTATTATGTCCCTCCCTTTGATCAGTTTACTCACTTACTACGAATTATACAGGAGCCAAATCCCAGAGTCAATAAAGAGTTAAAAAGAAAGTCTGGGCATTTTCTTGCTGGGATCTGTCAAAGATTGAAGCTGTTGGCTTCATGTCTGCCTGTAGAACAATGGTTACCTGTACGCTTTATAGGTTACTTGGCAGACACCAGCGATCTGTATAAGGTCTGTCTCTGTTAGATGGGATTCAGCGAGAATCCCTAATGACAGTCTACCTTTCATTACAAGAAAAGAGGAAAAAAGACCTGCATACCTTCTTGATGAAGGACAGAACGTTGAAGCATTTACTTGATGTCGCTTCCATTCAGCCTTGACTTGGCCTGAGGTTTTGGTTCCCAGTCTAGAAGTCAGCAGGCTATCACTTCTCTCTTCCTCCACCCCTTTGTATTTCTCTGCAAAAGCAGATTAGTGTCACAGCTGTAACAGACACAGTAATACACATTAGAGTTACTATCTCCATGGTGGCAAGGAACATGGATGTAGGACAATAGAGAAGACCACTGATATTCCTTTTTTAATTGAAATTGGTAGGTAAGGAAGCAGATTGTCACGCTAAGTTGAGGCTAATGTTACAGCTCCCTAGTACAGTGTTCTTTGTTCTATAAACCAGTGTAACTTTCTAGCAAAGTGTTGCTTCCAGGCTGTTACTAGCTTTAGACCAAACACAATGAGAAAGCAAAATACACATTATCCCAGGGAATCAGCCTGACTAAGAAGCCTTAGGACCTTTTCAGGTGGGATACTATTATTTTAGCATTATTTGAACAGTGTGCTTTATAATAAGCAATATATATATATGGCACAGTGGCATGCTGTTCACAGCATATATGCAACATGTAATAGAATAACAACAGCGTTCCTTCATCTAATTTGGGATTGTGTTTACACTCTGCTATCCGCACCGAGGTCACACGGGTTGAAACATTAATGAGGCTTCCTGCTTGTTTCTTATGGGGCCAGCTACTGCTGCTGCTCTGCACATGGAGGGTCACACTAAGACCACGGAGGAGGAAAGTCTGCCTATGTATACATATATTTAATGGGTTTAATTAGATAGATAGGATATATAGAACATACAGTTTAGATTAGTAGATGACATAGATTGATAACAGATAAGTAGATACCTGCATTAGACAGATGTGCATTAGATAGAAAGATATAAGCTAAATGTTAAATAGATAGATTTGTGCATTGATAGAATACATACATATACAGATAGGTAGATAATGGAATGGAGATTTGTGTTAAATAGATGTAAAGTAGCAATGAAATGGAATAGATAGATAGATAAATAGATAGAAAAATAGAGAAGTCATTAGATAGCTAGATATTTCAGATAGATACATATTTTATATAGTTCCCATATATAGAGAAATAGATAATACATAATAGATAGAAGAATAGATAAATATATATATTGCATAGCTATATCACATAGATTAGAAATATGAGATAGAGAGATATAAAGATAAATGCAAATTAGATATACAGATAGATTACACAGATAGATAAATAGATCGACAGATAGTAGACAGAAAGATAGATAGAACATATAGATAGAGTGATGGACATATAGATAGTTAAAAATTGAGATATATTTAAAACAGATAGATAGATATGAAATTGATGAAAGACAGACAGACAGATATTAGACACTACCTAATAACAATCAATGGAAGAAACTTCAGTGTCACATTTTCTTTTAAAAACAAAGATTTCTTGAATGACATTATAGATTCAGCCCCAAATTCTTCAACAATAGATGTCATTGTTTGTAAGAGGGTTTTATTAATTGGCATAAAACATGTAAAGATAAGACAGTATTATTGATATTAAGATGGGTTTATTGGTTAATCCTTTGGGTGCTGGAAGAAAGTCTATTCAATTGCATGAATTAGTTGGAAGGGTTGATAAGTAATTTAAGATACAATAGGGGATTCTACCACCATAATACTCAGTATGATTGACATAACATGATCTAATCTTCTCAATTTTAGCTTCCACACCAACAGGGTATAGAAGAGATATAAATCCACCTATTGGTTTTTATATCATCTAGGTTAACATAACTCCTGTCTTATACAGTTCAGAAATATTTCATCTTCCTTCTGGCTCTGGGAAGCCTTCATGTAAATGCCATTACCTCTCATTAGGTTCTTCAATCCTTTCTATGTATTTATGTATTTGGTAGGTTCACCCCATGAGACAAGTGCATGGTGAGTTTTTCAAAAGGAAAGAAAATTAAATTGGGAGAATTGGGAATGTAGTGTTGCTGGATTTCAGATTCATTTGTTATAAAGCAGAGACTAAATTTCATTTCTAATTTAGCTAGACTAGTTTATTTATTTGTGTAAGTATGCAATATGCTATATGCTTTAACAATAGGAGTTTTGAAATATAAAAAGACAAAGAAAGCAACATAATTAATGGAAATGATGTGATGTGCTAACTATATGCTATAGTTAAAAACCCAGACAAAGGAACATCCTGTGCATTGTACTATCATGCTAAGATATCTTCAGATATGTCAGAATGTTACACAAAAAAGGGTTACACACATCTAAGGGGTATGTAAACTGTATGCAATGCCATATATCTTCATAATTAGGTTGAGTGTGTCACAATGGCTGATTCTGACATATATTTGTGCAAAAGATCAACAAGCCCTGTTGCTGATCAAGGTCAATTGGTTTGAAATTCATTATAGCCCCTTGCAGTCTACATTGAAGATGATTTAATATAATAGCCCAATACTAGGCAATTATTCATTCCCACCACAGTAACAGCGGGTATGTGGATTGCAATAAATAAATAAATAAATAAATAAATAAAAATGGAGATTTCCAAGAGCAAAGAGGAAAATGTCAGCTGTTTGCTGGAAAGGATAACACGATGGAGACAATTTTGTTAACATAATGTTAACAGTTGCTATAAGCCTCTATCTATGTGATTGTTCTGTGTTCTATTGCTGAAACATGTGTGGCTAGCTACAAGTCATTCTATTAAAATATCTGTCAGTTGATGAAATACATATTCCTGGCCATTCACAAATGATTGCTGGAATGGATTCTTACCACTCTAGGAAATCAGATTATGTATGTTATCAGAGTGTGTCAAATGATCCTGGAACAAAATAAGCTATGTCTCTCTATATCGAAAACAAAATCTACATTTTGAGGTCTTGTTCCTGCACCTCTGTCACCATGTGGAAAAACAAAAGGCTGTGTACATTGAGGCCGGATTAATCGCTGCTGACTCCCTGATGATACACATTATTTCATCCAATATTTATACATTTCCATTGAGTACACCAGCAGCAATTGCATGCTAAGTGTTAAAGTCATACATGACAGAGAGGCAAATGAGGTTGAAAGACTGCAGCTCTATGTAAGCATAACTCGCCTAATTTATTTTTTATGCAAAGATTAATGTGCACCCAGCATGAATGTTTTGGTCTCCTCCATCATTATGAGAGGGAACTTTGGATCTGCATTACCTAGCAGTGTTCCATCAATCAATCAGCAGGGTATGGCTGGAGAAATACAGCAGGAACCCCACCTGAGACTGAACACATCCATTTCACTAATGGGCTGTTCCTTTTTATATTAGTGCACAACTCTATTTTTTAACCTGAAAAAAAAAATTTTTTGCTACCAGTACAGGAAAACAATCATTGAATGTTGCAAGGCAATACAGATGTACATATTTACATGAGTAAAACAATAACAATTTGCAACAATGCACTCAAGAATATCCTTTATAATAATTCAAGTAGCTTGAGATAACAATTTAAGTATTTTGATATCTTTTGCTTCTTTATAAAATGCTTCCATAGATTTTAAGGTTATATTGCGATTATATTTAGATGTTTATAGCATCTTTGTTTTTCAATGCAATAGCCTAAGAAATGCAACAAATATGTAATGTTTACTTCCTATTGTAACATATGCCTTATATGCTGTAACTTGTACAGATTATGGGCTCCAATTTAAAATATGTAGCAGTATCTGCTCCTAAAAAAAAACCACCACGTACAGTACTATGTGTCCTTCATAACAGCCTTTTATTGCGTACCCCCCTCAAATACCATGGGCCAAGTGTATCTGCTACTTCTGCATTTTCTATTGCTATGCCTATGTTTATAAACAAGAAGTAATGGTTTCCTTTTGCTTGAGGACTACCTGATTCCCTGCTGTGGTGGGTTGGTCTTGTACATCACTTTATTATGCATCATATAAGTCACTAGTACAAAAAAAAAAGATGACTAGAATCTTTCATTGGTACAGAAGGAAGTATAAAAGGACTTTGGCTGTTATAGTATTTTCATACTATATGAGTATATTATGAAATAGTAAAGTACACCATTTTCATAAAAAGAAAAAGAAAAAAAAGAAAAAAAAGAAGCCCTCAGAAATCCTTTACCACATCATTAAACAAATATTTGCAATGGAAGTATGCATACGATCACTTAATCCTGTTATATCTGGTGCATACTCAGTAAGCACCAGCTATTTCCTAACATTGAAATTTTTATATCAGAAAGAAAAAAGTATATTATTACTAATTATTATTATTAATAGTAATAGTGATAAACCAACAGGTCTATAAGATATCAATCTCAATGTTGAAAGAGAACTCCAAAGCCCAATAGCAGAGTAACAAAAAATAAGTGATACACTTTAGTAATGTAATTTCCATCTCTGGTACCTGACCCATCAATCAACTCTTGCCAGAAGCAAGAATTTCTATTCTAATTGAAATGCCTTGTGCATGCCCAACTTGGCACACCATGCCGAATATCTTTCTGCCAAATTATTTATCCAGTGACTCTCTGCATAGATAGTTGAGCCTATTGGGAGTGTCACCAAATAGATTGACACATTGGAAGCATTCCTGTAAAATTATGATATATTGGGTTTCAGCTAAGCAGAGCAATCTGATGAAAAGTTGAAAGACATAATTTAAGTTATGATTTTATAAGACTTTAATAATTTTCCAGTATGGAAATAGAAACATTGATAGTGGAAAAAGTCTAAAAAAAAATAAACAGTAACAGAGGACATGCTAACATAGACACAACGCAAGATTCTGGTTATCAAATATTCGATTGGCTTCAGAAAAAAAGAGCTGCTGCACTGATAAAGAGTTCCACCTTTACCTTTGAATGGGTGCCAAGCGCAATAAATACTGTCAATGGGGAAAAGATTCTCCTAAAAATGCGCAGGTGCTTCTGGTCAGACTTATGGAAGCGAATCCATATCGCTATATCATCCAAGTAAACAAAAATGCTTTGTAATTAACACCAAGACTAAATATACATTATATTATATTACTTACCTTATTCACACTTATATGTGTGGTAATAAATTAACAAATATTGAAATGAGACAATGATATCATAGTAGTGAAGTTTTGAACAATAATAAAGTCTAAACTCATTACTAGTACAACTAGGAATGGGAAGCATATATTTAGTTAATGGTTTGACTCTGTATTATAGAAAGATAGCAGAGATGGGCGAATCGAAGCTGAAGAAGTTAAATTCGTTCCGAATTTCCTGAAAATTTTTATTCTGAACAAATCCCTTTGTGGTAACGAATTGGTTCATTCACTACATTTTGTGCAGGCCGGGGGGCTAAAATGGTGGCTACACGTGTGAGAACATGGGGCAAGGAAGTCTGGGAAGGCGGGTAGGTGGGATCACCCTGAATCACATGGCGGCATGCAGCCTATTAGCAGCCAGCCAGCCCTGTGATGACACAGCACTATATATTCGGAAGCCATTGCCAAAGACAGGCATTTCCTGTTTTGCTGAGAGAGCAGATACTGTGTGTGCGCACTAATCACTGTTACTGACAATACAAATCTTTACAGCGGTGAATCCATTTTCCTCAAGCCCGCATTCATTCTGGCTAGAGAGAGAGCAGACACTGTGTGGATACTAATCAGCATTACTGACAATACAGATCAGCACAGGGGAAATCCATTGACCTCAAGCCCGCATCCCTGCAGGAAGACAGGGAGAGTTTAGAAGTCGTTTCATAGTCTGCCAATTGAGATCATCACAGGAAGCACTCCCCATTCAAAGACTGCAAGCAACCATTGTGCTGCTCTGTGGCAGTGATTCTAATAGCGACTCCTGTAACCTGCATGTCAAACTGAATAACAGTATTATTTCACTACCCCAGCACATTTCGACAAAGTGTTCTACACCCCCATTGAGGCTCTCTGTGGCCTGGAAATAGCTGTTTTTACTAGTGATTTGCTGTGAATATATTCGGATCGAAACCTCATTTTTTCGGAATTTCAATTTTTGAAAAATTCGCCCATCTCTAAAAGATAGTAAACTATTGAAATGGTACAAGATTGTGCAAGTCTCTATGCAAAGAATCAAGGAGCTTAAAAATATCCATTTAGTATATTTGTAATATGCACTTAGTTATCAGCTTTTGAAGGCGCAGCCATCTGCGAAATATAGTTTTATGCTCTTCTCTTCATGAAAAAAAATTGCAAAGTGGTTCCCTATTTTAGGCACTTTTCTTAGTATATGAAAATTAGAAGAGACAAAACATGTAATATCTTTAATTTTTTCCAGCACAATCTTTTCTTGAACATCTGATGTAGCCTTAACCATTTTGCATTTGGTTAGATTTCATGTAGCTCTAATTTCAGCTAAGGACAAGTACATCCTTGAATTTCCCCCCCAATATCTTTTCTTTTCTTAACCATAAAGTCCATTCAGTAGGTATGGTATTAAGTATACCTGCCTATATCCTTTCTCTCCTGAATGGTCACCACCCAATGGTTCACCCATACCCTCAGGGCAATGCTGATTTTTGAATACCTCAAAGCTGGTCATATTTTAGACCAAATTGAGGGTGTTGTCTCCATTTACACATTATGGAAAGATTATAGGCACATTAGTTATTTGGTTATTTAGTTGTTGAAAGGACCTCCAGCATTTTCTCAAGGTATATTATTGGAAAAAAACATTTTATCAACTACAAATAACCTCATACTAAAAAATAGTATATGGGGACGTTTAAAGTCACATTCAGTGATCACTTTTGAATATTGGAACATGACTCCAAATTTTAAATCCTTGACAAACTTTAGATCAGGCATGGAGTGACACATTCCATGCAGGGCGATTGAGTTGCCATGGCAACTGTGCAACGCACAGAAAGTCCGGTGGACAAGCCTATTTCTGATTAATATAGCTTGTGCACAAAACTCACTGGGCATTGAACGGTTGCCTTAGCAACCAAACAACCCAGTGTGGCCTACTTTTCTCCATGGCTAATCTTAAGAAGTTGAACTTTGGAGTTATGCTTTAATCTTTTGTTTTTTTTTCCTCAAAGTACTGGCAGACTATTGTACTGGCAGACTATAAAAATACAACTTATTGGAATTTGAAAGTAACATCTTGACCCTTTTAGACTATTAATATATATATTGTTCTTAAAAATGTTATAAATAAAAGGTTAACAGGAAACTTGTAGATGGAAACACACAATTTTGCATTCATATATAAATGTGTCCAACAAAACTTAAAAATTATAATTCTTTTAATATTCTAAGGAACAAACATTTACTAGTAGAGAACAGAATTTTACAACATTAAGGCTCAAGTAAACAACTTATTACTAGTTATTAAAAGGACCGACCATCTGTAAACATCTTCATAATAAAAGATCTGTATAAGATAAAAAGTCAGTTAATAAGCTTTTGTAGAAAAGAACCAAACACAGCATTTTAGAAATTATTTATTAGCATATTCAAAAAATTTAATATATAAGACATATTGTTGTTAAGCCAAACAAAGCACATTTCATTCACAGAATAACATGAAGCATTAATGACAACTGCTCATATTGAAATATATTTTTTTGTATGCCATACAAATTTAAATGGTATATTGTCAAACCTAGGAAAAATATATAATATGAATCTAAAAATCTATGGGGTAAAGTAAACATTCATGACTAGAAATTGTAGGAAAACATTAAAGATATATTACAAGTAGACTTAAATAGCTGTTTCAGCACTGGACAGCTCTGCATTGAACATGACAATTTAGCTTTTTCATAATTATGATTGACCCAGGGCCTCCTAGAATGTTCTTATCATATATTGCAAATGCACTTTTCATTTTCCCTGGCTTATGAAAATATGAAAGATGTTAATTTAGTTTGAATTATAATTTTCACAACTTTTTGACATTGTAAATTTGTTTATGCCGAAAAAGTAAAATTAATTATAAAACATATCCCAAAGGTAGAAGAATAATTACCTTTCAAGTAAGGTATTGTTCACTCTCATTTACTTAATATAGTTATATTAACAAGGCTTTCAGATATCATTGGTAATATAAACAAAAGCAAAAATAACATAAAAAGTCTTTGCTTAAAATAATTAAAACACATTTGAGATTTTCCTGATGGGTGACATGTGAGCAACCAACAGCAACAATGATGGTCAGAATCATTATAGCATCCATCGCCTTTGACATACTAAGGCCACAATATAACATGAAATGGTCATATCATGTTCTATTTTTGTTGACCCAAACAAGGTTTGGCTTTCTAAGAAAGCCCAGACTTGTAGACATCATATGAATTATAGGATTAGAATGCAGTGCCATTAGCATAGATGCAAAATGTAGAGAATGGTTGTTTTGGTAACACAAATAACCCAACATGTGTTGTTCTCCAGCTTTAACTAAGCTAAGATGGATTCTCTGAGCATATCAATGTCATTCGAATCATCATGTCATAGATAAATACATATGGTGATGAATTTCCTCCTAATGATGTGGAACAGAATAGATTAACTGTAGAGTTCAGACATCTAAAATTCCTCTTAAAGCTACTTGACCCATTATCAAAAGAAAGAAGGGTCCTACCTTTTGAATAGTTGTACCTATATCAATATGTGTGTATCAATATTATTGAGCCTTAACTGGTTTGCTCATATTGGAACATATTTATATATGGCTTTCTGGCCACATAACACTTATAAATTGAAATTTCATCTATACATACATATTGTTAAATCGGTCCATTTAAAGATGACTTTGATCCCTTACAGTATTAAGATCCCATGGGCTTTCCTGTCATAGTCTATTACTCAGATTTTTTCCTGTTTCCTTTAACTCCACAGGAGGATACTGTAATTTCTTGGAGGTTTCTGACATATAAATAACCATAGAAAAACAACAAACAAAATGATAAACAAATAGGTTACTTACATTCCTTCTTAAAGGGAAATGGATTGCCTCACCTACACTAACCTGCTGACATTTCCTGATAGTTCTGAATGCAATGGTTTTAATCTTATTTGCCTACATGGTGCCATTTTTATAATGTTGTTTTAATATTTTTTTTAACCAGACTGTGAAAGTTATGTTATTTTTACCTTTGTAGCCTTTTTTTTTAACAGGTATTCTTGAGATCAGTACTCCTCCCACCAAAGTAAGATTGAGGCCTTCCTACCAGAACTCCCATCATTTAAACTAAACTTGAAGTTATTAAATGTCTTTGCTTGCATATTTGCAGTTGTTGACTATGATGTTCTCAGTATTCTGTTCAATGTGTGGTCCATATTTTGGTCAGTATTTTTAGCCAACTGACACTGAAAAAAAATATGGAAAGATTTACACATTTTTACTTCTAAATTTGGTTAAGATACTAACAAAATTGAGTCAAAATACAGTGTGCATAGCAGTTAAAGAATATGCTCTTAATATGACCAGTAAGAACACAATGCAAAAAAACTACTTTTTGCAACTGAACAATGAACCAGTAGTAGTACTAGCAATACAGTGGGGCAAAAAAGTATTTAGTCAGCCACCAATTGTAAAAGTTCTTCCACTTAAAAAGATGTGAGAGGCCTGTAATTTCCATCATAGGTATACCTCAACTATGAGAGACAGAATGAGAAAAAAGATCCATAAAATCACATTGTCTGATTTTTAAAGAATTTATTTGCAAATTATGGTGGAAAATAAGTATTTGGTCACCTGCAAACAAGTAAGATTTCTTGCTCTCACAGACCTGTAACTTCTTTAAGAGTCTCCTCTGTCTTCCACTCATTACCTGTATTAATGGCACCTGTTTGAACTTGTTATCAGTATAAAAGACACCTGTACACAACCTCAAACATTTACACTCCAAATTCCACTATGGCCAAGATCAAAGAACTGTCAAAGGACACCAGAAACAAAATTGTAGACCTGCACCAGGCTGGGAAGACTGAATCTGCAATAGGCAAGCTTGGTGTGAAGAAATTCACTGTGGGAGCAATTATTCGAAAATGGAAGACATGACCACTTATAATCTCCCTCGATCTGGGGCTCCACGCAAGATCTCACCCTATGGTGTCAAAATGATCACAAGAACGGTGATCTAAAATTCCAGAATCCCACAGGGGGACCTAGCGAATGACCTGCAAAGAGCTGGGACCAAAGTAAGAAAGGCTACCATCAGTAACACACTATGCCGCCAGGGACTCAAATCATGCATTGCCAGACATGTCCCCCTGCTTAAGCCAGTACATGTCCAGGCCTATCTGAAGTTTGCTAGAGAGCATTTGGATGATCCAGAAGAGTATTGGGAGAATGTCATATGGTCAGATGAAACCAAAGTAGAACTTTTTGGTAAAAACTTAACTCATCATATTTGGAGGAGAAAGAATGCTGAGTTCCATCCAAAGAACACCATATCTACTGTAAAGCCTGGGGGGGGGGGGGCATCATACTTTGGGACTGATCCATGTAAAGGAAAGAATGAATGGGGCCATGTATCGTGAGATTTTGAGTGAATAACCTCCCTCAATCAGCAAGGGCATTAAAGATGAAATGTGGCTTGGTCTTTTAGCATGACAATAACCCCAACCACACTGCCCAGGCAATGAAGGAGTGGCTTAGTAAGAAGCTTTTCAAGGTCCTGGAGTGGCCTAGCCAGTCTCTAGATCTCACCCCCATAGAAAACCTTTGGAGAGAGTTGAAAGCCTATGTTGCCCAGTGACAGCCCCAAAACATCACTGCTCTAGAGGAGATCTGCATGGAGCAATGGGCCAAAATACCAGCCACAATGTGTGAAAACTTTGTGAAGACTTACAGAAAATGTTTGACCTCTGTCACGTTTGACCTCTGTCATCTTTTTAAGTGGGAGAACTTGCACAATTGGTGGCTGATTAAATACTTTTTTTTGCCCCACTGTACATGCATGCCCTAATATTGGAAAATTGCTTCTTTTACCAAAAGTAAGACAGTACCTGTGTTTCAAACACAGTGATAGATTATTTTCACCACTTGAGAAATTCCCTGTTCAACCTGGTCTAGGTCTCCATCAAAATAATATATAGAGAGCTAAGACACAATGCACAGCAGTAGAATTCACCTTTATTGCTCCATTAGGGTATGTAAAGTACAAAGAATGTCAATATGTCAGCCTTGCAGGTTCCTTATAAAACCTAAATATCAAAATAATGCTCAGATATTTGATAAAATATTTGTACATAGCCTAAAGCCACATAGACTGGTTACCCAGTGTAACAACAGCACTGGTAAGTGCAGATGGTTGGTGTTTTGACTGTCATGGTCTAAAATCTTTGTGATGTTTTTGTTTTTTGAATTAATTGGTTTGATCCAGATATTCTAGATTTCTAAATTTATCATAACACCACCATGGTTGTCATAGAGAAAGCGATAGTTATATATACTGTCAGGAATCCTTGTGGCAGTAGTTTTGTGAGCTTCAGACATAAATAAGCTGTGCAGCACAAAATAGTATTGGCACCGCGCAGTTAGCAGAGAAAAGCCACTTGGCAGCAGTCAATCTATGCCATCCTCTTTTTGGGTTGCATTATTAATCAGATTGTTCTAGAAATAAATTTAAGTGGTTAACCTCTTAAAGTAGCTTCCCACTGGGACATGAAAATATATTCATTGTACAACACTGCAGAATGTGTTTGCAACATTTAACCAACAGGTTAAAAAATAGTTAGAAACTAATTAGATGATTTTCGATAGTAATCATGAGCATTAATATAGTATAGTTACATGCATAGTTATTATTACCATATGAGCCAATTCACATGTAATTAATAAAAATAGTTTTATTATTATATCCTTTCCTAATTTATACTTTCAGTTTTAATGAAGATAACTGTAAGCTGATGAAACAAGCCTTCCCATGCTTTTCCACAAAGTGACCAGGCAAAATGTATCATTATATGGTCGGAATTTAATGTAGATAAATGGCCATATATGTAATACATGGATGGACCACATCTGCTAGAGCTGTGGAGAAACTCCCCATTCTGGATCATGAAAATGGGTCCATTATGAAGGCTCAAATAGGATGGTGGGTATTTAACAGGGTATATTGACTGAGCTTGCCTTTATGAGGCAAGTTATAATAAGGGGGATGACCTGACAATTCACACTCGCAGAACATTAACATCTTATAAATTGTTCTCTATCACTTTATGTGCCCAATTTGCACCTGAGACTTCACAGTGAATATTTTTATGTATTTTGACTTTATACAGTACATGATTACTGTATGCTTGATATTTTACAGAAGTGTATAAGGGTTCTGTTTTAAGACAGGCGCTGCAAGGTGGGCCTAGTAGCACTCACATGTTGGATTGTAGTGGAAACCAGCATAAAGGCCTCCTGGACTGCCAACTATGGGGGGGGGGGGGGGGTTTACAGTTAGGCACTAGAAGGGCTTGGCTTTGGCGAAGAAAAGCACTTGGTATTGCTTCGTGGCTTTTTGGCACAAAAGGGGGAAGGTGTGAGAAAACAGCTGTTGAGGTACATTGAAAGTGTGGTTGGCTTGTGTACCTGGAGAAGTAGGCTTGGGCTTAGATGTTAGGGCACTGGCTTGCTCTTCTGTCAGAGAGACAGGCGTTTTTAAGGCTAAATAGGCCTTGGTGTACTAGAGACTATTAATGGTGATAATCAGAAGAGTTACCTGGTCAGCAAGGGTCATTCTTTGCAGAGGAGCAGTAGGGCCTTTTTGACAAGCAGGGCTTGGATGTTGTGGGGCAGATGATCAGCTATTGAATCCACCTAAACATTCTCTGGGGTGACTACTTGCTATGGTAGTGGCTAGAGATGTCGCGAATTGTTCGCCGGCGAACAGTTCCCGGCGAACTTAGCACGTTCGCGTTCGCATTGCTGGGCGAACATATGTGAAGTTCGATTCGCCCCCTATACTTTAACATTGCGGTAAACTTTGACCCTGTGAGTCAGAGTCAGCAGACACATTACAGCCAATCAGCAGCAGTCCCTCCCTTCCAGACCCTCCTACCTCCTGCACGGACGCTATTTTACCTTCATTCGGCAAGCTGCAGGCTTAGAAAGTGGAGGGACAGAGAAGCTGCTTCTGCTGTAATAGGGAAAGCGATAGCTAGGTTGCTGCTAGGTGATGTATTCAGGGTCCACTTTACTCCTAAAACACTAGTCTAACATCTGTTTTAAGGACAGCACCCAAAAAGCCCTTTTTAGGGCTCAACTATCAGTCCGTGTTTCTTGCAACAGCTGGAGGCACCCTGGTTGGGAGGGAACCGCTGGTTAAAAGGGGTACTTCAGTGTAAAACTTAAGTTCCTTCAAGCAACTAACTACAGTATTAAAAGGGCTGTAAGTTCAGTCCATGTGTCTTGCAACTGCTGGAGGCACCCTGGTTGGGGGCCTCTGCTTAAAAGGAGAACTCCGCTGGCAACCTTTTTTGCTCATTGTCACACTAGTGCAAATCACATTTGGTGTGACATTTGTTCAAATAATTAAAAAAAAACTTTTTTGGCTGTGAAATAAAACCAGTGCTGCCTAATATGGGGGAATCTATGGGCTGCCTAAAGGGGGGTTCTAAATATGTGCTGCCTAAAGGAGGCTCTATGTACTGCCTAAAGGGAGGCTCTAACTATGTGCTGCCTAATATGGGGGAATCTATGTGCTGCCTAAAGGGGGGCTCTATGTGCTGCCTAAAGGGGGGCTCTAACTATGTGCTGCCTAACATGGGGGAATCTGCAGCCTAAAGGGGGATAAAGCACGTTATTCCAAAGAATTTAGGAATAATAGGTGATTTATGCCCTTTATGGATTAAAACCAGACTCTGCATCAACTATGTAATTTTCCATGGGAGTTTTGCCATGGATCCCCCTCCAGCATGTCACAGTCCAGGTATTAGTCCCCTTAAAACAACTTTTAAATCACTATTGTGGCCATAAAGAGTCCCTATGGGTTTTAAAATTTGCCTGCCCATTGAAGTCAATGGCGGTTCACCGGTCTGCGAACATTTGCGGAAGTTCGCGTTTGCCGCTCGCGAACCTAAAATATTATGTTCGCGACATCACTAGTAGTGGCTGGCATGCAGTGTGCTGTGATCGATGGTGCTAAAGCAAAGTAGGCTCAGAGCATCATTAGCATGTAAGCAGAGTTGGGTTAGAAAACAGTGTGTTGGGAGTGTGGAAAAAAGTCAGCCTAGTATAGGTAACTTGTTAAGGACAAGTGGTTGAGTGCTCAAACCCCATAGTTAGGTTCTTTTTGGTAGCTGATGGGAAATCCCTAGTCTGGCTGGGTCAGTAAATAACGGCATTCGGAACTGATTGCCCTGCAGGTCTGTAAAGTGACCTATAGAGTAAGACGTGTATGTTAGGCCTAGATAGCCTGGGTAGGTGGGCCTGTGTAGCAGGTCTGGTTGGTGCAGTCTGGAAAGTAGCAGAATGGAATGGGTAGTAAAGTGGAGTTTTTGATAGTGGAATGGGTAGTAAAGTGGAGTTTTTGAGAGTGAGGTCTAAATTTACCCTAGCTGTTGTGGGTGTGAAATTGTAGGTAATCCTTAGTAAAGTCTGGTTGTGTCACGATGAGAAATAGTTTACTGCGTACTAATTCATCTTCTTCCGGCGTTTGATAGAAGAAAGTAGTCACTCGAAAAAGATGGGAACTAAAAAGTGGATCTAGTCTCATGTGGAGTAACATAGACCAGAAAAGGACCCCTGTGACCATATCTCCAGAAGGATATAGATACTTTAGAGCAAATTATCTGGGGGCCACTGGAGGTAGCAGCTGGGTGAGGCTGGGCCGCATGCGTCCCTTACATATAATGCCCCCATCATGCGCCCCTCATCATCCACCAGCAACCCCCCCATTCCCCGTACCCCCTTGTGGTAATAGCATGAACTGACAGATGATGGGGGTGCTACTTCTGGGGGTTCCCCAGATTAGGTAGGCAGCAGGTTCCCCATATTAGGTAGGCAGCAGGTGCCCCACATTAGGTAGGTAGTAGCAGTTTCCCCACATCAGATAGGTAGTAGCAGGTTCCCCGCATTAGGTAGTAGCAGGTTCCCCGCATTAGGTAGTAGCAGGTTCCCCACATTAGGTAGTAGCAGGTTCCCCACATTAGGTAGTAGCAGGTTCCCCACATTTGGTAGAAGCAGGTTCCCCACATTAGGTAGAAGCAGGTTCCCCAATAAGGTAGTAGTAGGTTCCCCACATTAGGTAGTAGCAGGTTCCCCACATTAGGTAGTAGCAGGTTCCCCACATTAGGTAGTAGCAGGTTCCCCACATTAGGTAGTAGCAGGTTCCCCACATTAGGTAGAAGCAGGTTTCTCACATTAGGTAGTAGCAGGTTCCCCACATTAGGTAGTAGCATGTTCCCCACATTAGGTAGAAGCAGGTTCTCCCCATTAGGTAGTAGCAGGTTCCCCACATTAGGTAGAAGCAGGTTCTCCACATTTGGTAGGAGCAGGTTCCCCACATTAGGTAGCATTGTTGTCGTCGTCGTCCCCCCGACTCTCACACACACAGACAGACAGACACCCACACATGCACACACACACATAGACACACTTACCTGTCCTGCGCTGCGCTTCTCCTCTCCGGCGGCAGCCTGACAAGTGACGTCCTCCTGTGCGCGATGTCCCTCATCAGACTGACGTTACATGCGCGATGTCCCTCATCAGACTCGAGCCGGCCAGCCAAACGGAGACACGGAGGAGGGTGGGGTGAGTGAAGCCTTCCAGCATTTAGCAATGCTTGCCCGAAGCAGGGCTAAACACCTGAAGAAGTTACCTGCCTAGTGCCCGGAACTGCATGTCCCGGGCATCAGGCAATACAAATTACACATACCTGGTGCGGGCCACAAACTTTCGTTCCGCCGGCCGGGAGTTTGAGTCCCCTGCTTTAGAGAGAGTTCAGAGAAGTATTACTTTACTGAGAGAAGTGGATGCATGGCCTTCCTTGCAGAAGTGGTAGCTGCAAATACAGTGAAGGAGTTTAAGCATGCATGGGATAAGCATTATGCTATCCTTCATATAAGATAGGGCCAGGGACTATTGATAGGATTCAGATTATTGGGCAGACTAGATGGGCCAAATGGTTCTTATCTGCCGACACATTCTATGTTTCTATGTGACAGGAGTAGGATCCTGAGACTAATTTTGTGGATTGGATGTTTTTATATTTCTGATAATGTTTTACTAAAATGTTTAAGAAAAAGTAACAACTTGTGTGAAAATAAATTGTGTCCTTTTTGATTGCTGAGCCAAGATACTGTATATGAAAAAACTTTGTAAAGGTGTATTTTTGATATTAGATTGGCCTGCACAGGTCATCTTTAAGGGCAACCAAGTGAGAGGACAAAGTCTGAACCCTATGCTTAAAAGTGCGTTTACCAAATGCTATTGGGGTATGAGAGTTTTATCAATAGTTAAATATGACCTTTTTCACTTTTTCAAACATTTACAAAAATGATATTCTGACCAGTCTTTTACAGTACTGAAGTGGTAACTATTTAAGCCATGATTTAAGTATTACACCTCAATGTTTTCAGAGTGGTGATCTTCAAGCATTCAATGTAAAGCAATATTTCAACTTTAAAGCAGTCTAGGAGTGAGCTGCAATTCAAACCTTTTATTTTCTAAGTATGCGATTATCAAAATCCCTATGGTAAATCTTTGGATAAAATTCTGTTGTAAAATAATTCAATCACAAGTGCAGTGTCATAGAAATATAATGCCATTATTGAATCTACATGTATTGCCCTTAACCCTTAACTACGCAGGGGGGCACAGTTCTTTATTTAGCCCCATTTTAATTGTGCTTTTAAATGGCAAGCAAAATGTAATAAATAGAAATTAATGCATATCCAAAATATACTGGAGCAACAAAGTTCAAAAAATCCTATTTTTTTGTTAGAAAATTCAGTTTAGAGTGGATGGTCAAATATATACAGAGGATGTTATATGTTAAAGTGAATCCATCAGCTGCAATGCCCATTCCAAACTGCTGATACTGTTAGATAATTGTTCAGGTAATAAAACACATAGTACCTTTCATTTATCTGTCTATGCTTCCATAATTTATAAAAAATGCTTTTATTCCCATGTGCGACGAGTCAAAGCAGCATTCCAAAGCCCCTAAAGTGCTAAGGACTGGAAAGCCTCCTTGCTCTCCCTTCCATCCCTGTCTCTGCTTGATTGACAGTCAGCTGGAAGCTCAGTCCTGTTTTCACATTTAATTTCTGCGCTGTGCATACAAACTGCTTGCAGATGCAAGCTCTGGAAACAGGGATTGGTGCTAGAAAATGACTGGTGTTCCAGCACTCAGCACTTAAGCAGGGGCTTAAACTTGGCACCACAGAATAAAAGCATTTTTTATATGTTATGGTAGCACATACAGATATATGAAAGGTACCATGTGTCTCCTTACACTGACAACTAATAGTGTCAGCAGTTTAAAACAATATTTGTAGCTAAAATATTGCCTTTAGAATGCCTACAAACCCTTTTTATTTTGTTGGAGGTGATACAAGCTTCTTTGTAAAAATAAATAAACAAATAACTTTTTTAATGCAAGATTTAAAATTGCAAATGGGGATCTCCCAAAATGCCATTACTAAATAAATCAAATATAAGCCATTAAAATGTTTATGTTCAAAATATTGCTTTTCCAACTAGATCATCTCCACCTGTGCTGATTCCATTGAAGCTGTATTACTGATCATGCCGTGACTTACTTATTGGTGTGTTGTAGTCCTTGTATGGAAACTGCCTTATTATAATGAATGCCTATAGGTCAATTTATCGATCAAGTAAAGCACAATCTATATCAAAGCCTAGAGGTTTGTTTAGTGGCCCAAATGTCTTGGCCTTGTTATTAATTGTTCCAGTATTATCTCCAATATTGATAAGGATAAGCATAAACCGTGTTCTTTCCTGGGCATATGAAATGGAAATCAATATACTGTACAAGACATAAAATATGTTCTATCCGTAGGTCCCGGAGTGACCAACTAAATCATACCATTATTATTCAGGTTGTGTACATTTGTAACAATATTATTTGTCTTTATAACAATATAAACATTATTTTGTAGTAGACATAGTGACAGAAAGGCTAATGTTTTTCATAGAATCTATTAAGAGCCTTACCAGTTACTAATAAGACTGCAAAGCAGCCTAGAATATTGTACACTACCCCCATTATCAAGTAGTTCAACAATAAACTGGCAAGGAATATGGATCATAGAGGTGGGAAGGGACTGTTATGAGGATTAGAGTGTGAAATCTAACTGTATTATTGTTATATTTGTTACCATGCTTTACGGACATATTTCACAATCACAAATACCCTTTGGAAATATTTATTTTTATCACAAATAAATACAATATCTTTTCACTGGTCATGTATGTTAAAGTATGTTAGGTTGTTCCTCCCAACAGATAAAGTAAGGGTAGGTGACTCCAAGCTTTGTGCTTCTTGGTATTACTTGGTATAGAGCTGACAAATTGACACAAGTCCCCAGAGCTTCTATGCACCAGCTGCTCATAGAAAATGCACTATTATAGGATTATTAGGGCTGGAAAGAGATAAAATTGCTTGAAATAGCATATTGGCATTTTTACCTGTTTTGCTCTTGTGGAAGTAAATCTAGACAATTTAAGTAACATTCATCATCTAGACTAATATTTATAAACATGTAAAAATGATACCAAGTAAAATAATTTTTAGAGCACAAATCCAATATTTTTTTTCCATAATTGCACAGCCCCTTGTTCAGAGGAGCTATTTAGGACAGTCCTGACAAATCCTATAGGCGCGCTCTGTGCCTGATCCTCATGCTAGTCTCTAGTGTTGCTTACGAATATTCGCAATTCGAATTTTATTCGTGAATATAGCACTATATATTCGAAATTACGAATATTCGCTTTTTTTTCACAGTACACATCACAGTGATCAACCCTCTCTGTTTCCAGCTTGTGTGGTCTAAAGAAAGCTCTAATACTACTGTGTGAGATCTCCGGGCGAATATTCGCATATGCAAATATTCGCATATGCGAATGTTCGAGAATTTTGATCCCTCCCTTCTTTTAGCTTGTGTGCCAATGAGAATGATGCAAATACAGTTGTCGGAGATTAGCAACATACATATAAAGTTCCTAAATTTTCACATATGCGAATTTTCACATAGGCGAAAAACGCTAATATTACGAATATTAGCGAATTCAGCTAATATATGACGAATATTCGGCCATATATTCGCGAAATATCCCAAATTCGAATATGGCCTATGCCGCTCAACAGTACTGGTCTCCTAGGTAGCCATACCTAGCACGAAATCCAGAGCTCAAGATCTTATGCTTGGTACGATTTCACATGAAACCAGCGCAAGGCTCTGGCGCAGAGCTCTGTGCCTGGAACGTACTAAACAGCCCATCTGAACAGGTATTTAGATTGGGCATTTTCAAAAAACGCACACATGCTATTGTTGGATTTGTGCTTTAGGTTCTCTACTCATAAATCTATTCAAAATTGTTTTTCAGGAGCAAAAATATTTCTTCATTGCCAACTATAGGTGTTTCTCTGGTCTAGCTAATAATCCCAATCATTTTCAAGGCTATTTAAAGGGAACTGTTTACCATGAAAATGGCATTTAATATATAGAGTTCCAGTTATAGAGCAGGATGAGCTGAGTAGATTGATACATAAGCAAGTTTTGTGGAAAAATATTAAGTATAAGGTGAAACTTATTGTTTGAAACCCCTGGTTGTTCTGGTGTATGAATTCCAGTTGGTGGCTGACAGCTATCTTAGTATGTACATTTAAAGCGAGATTTAGCAAAACCTGTCTAGAGGAAAAGTTGCTGAATTGCTTATAGCAATCAATCAGATCGCTTCTTTCTTGTCTGAAAAGGCCTCTGAATAATGAAAGAAGCGATCTGATTGGTTGCTATGGGCAACTCAGCAATTTTTCCTCTGGACAGGTTTTGATAAATTTTCCTCTTAATGTACATAAAGGGAAAGCTGTCTACCATTGAGTATTAATGCCCACTAGATTTAAGCCCAGAATGAGTGGGAAATTCAGTCAACAAATTATATACTGCTCAAAAAAATAAAGTGAACACTTAAACAACACAATGTAACTCCAAATCAATCAAATTTCTGTGAAATCACACTGTCCACTCAGGAAGCAAAACTGATTGAAAATGACCTGATGTCCACAGATGGGGGTTTTGCTTACAGCCCAACACAGCGCAGGACATTTGGCATTTGCCAGAGAACACCCAGATTGGCAAATTCGCCACTGGTGCCCTGTGCTCTTCACAGATGAAAGCTGGCTCACACTGAGCACATGTGACAGACGTGACAGAGTCTGGAGACACCGTGGAGAACATTCTGCTGCCTGCAACATCCTCCTGCCTGACCGGTTTGGCGGTGGGTCAGTAATGGTGTGGGGTGGCATTTCTTTGGGGGGCCGCACAGCCCTCCATGTGCTTGCCAGAGGTAGCCTGACTGCCATTAGGTACCGACATGAGATCTTCAGACCCCTTGTGAGACCATATGCTGGTTCGGTTGGCCCTGGTTTCCTCCTAATGCAAAACAATGCTAGACCTCATGTGGCTGGAGTGTGTCAGCAGTTCCTGCAAGAGGAAGGCATTGATGCTATAGACTGGCCCGCCCATTCCCCAGACCTGAATCCGATTGAGCACTTCTGGGACATCATGTCTCGCTCCATCCACCAACGCCACATTGCACTACAGACTGTTCAGAAGTTTGCGGATGCTTTAGTCCAGGTCTGGGAGGACATCCCTCAGGAGACCATTCGCCACCTCATCAGGGGCATGCCCAGGCATTGTAGGGAGGTCATACAGACACGTGAAAGCCCCACACACTACTGAGCCTCATTTTGACTTGTTTTAAGGACATTACATCAAAGTTGGATCAGCCTGTAGTGTGGTTTTCCACTTTGATTTTGAGTGTGACTCCATATCCAACGTAGGTAAAGAAATCCCGCCACACCAACGTCTGCTATAAAGTGTTTCTTTATTCAGGCAAAGCGATGCATATACAAACATAGCACGCATTCCGACCACTACTGCCTTTTTCAACTGCATGGCAACATAATGAACACGGACACTATTTAAAGCGCCCGCCACTAAAGATACACGTCACCAACAATAAATATAATCCCAGATCTCCTCCCCCTTATGACATCACAGTCCCAGAATGAAAAAAGTAAAAAACAGGTGATACATTTCATGAATGGAACGTAGTAATGGGGTGGTGCTTCATGTTGGCTGTTGTAACTACGAGAGGAAGAGAGACACGTCAGTAAGTACATGTATACAAAATGTCATGTTCAATACAGTAAATAAGATAGTTCATATTCACAATTGAGGCCGCGAGGTTCCAGCGTGTCTAATTTATGTATCCAATATGCCTCTTTCCGGGCTAACAGTTTTTTTTATATCTCCACCTCTTCGTGGTGGAATCACCTCATCAATGACTTGGAACTGTAGCTGGGCGATGTTGTGGTTTTGCTTATGAAAATGATTAGGGATCGGTAACAAAAGGTTTTTACAAGGGATGTTAGACTTATGTCTGTTAATGCGGTCCCCCACAGGCTGGGTGGTTTCCTCAATGTATAGGAGACCACACGGATATTTGATCACATAGATAAAGTTTTTGGACTGACATGTGAAAAATCTATTAATCGGGAAGGTTTTGCCTGAGTGAGGGTGAGTAATCTTGTTAGTTCTCATCACGTTGGTACATTGGGCACAGTTCAAACAGGGATTTGTACCTGTCTTCTGGGTACATAAGAAGGATTGCTGACTTTTTTTACTCCCGACATCCCCACAAACTAGTTTATCATTTATATTCGGGGCTCTCTTATTACAGATAAGTAAAAATATAATAGAGAGTGCTCCATAGCGTGAAACCGACTGGGTAGGTATTGGTAGAAGGATTCTTTTTAAAGCCTCTTACCCAGGGCTCAAGTCCTGCAGGAACGCACAGGAACGGAGTTCCTGCACTTTTTCCAGAGCAGGAACACTGTTCCCATTAGCAGGAGTCATGCAGGACTAGCCCTTGAGTGAAAATCATGGGTGAGTTTCCACACTTTTTCCTCAGGAATTGACCCCTGCTCTTACCCCAGTAGGTTGTGTGAGCTCACAAACAATAATGGACAGCGTGTAAGGATTGTTATATCCCGATCTGCAGCCTCCCAACCAAGTAGATAGCGACAAATGGACTTCAAAGGTGCGGTGGGTCTTTTACGGCGCTGACTCAGAACAGGCACATCAGGTGAGTATAAAAGGTTTATTAAAATGTTTATTATAGGTTGCATTTTAATAAACCTTTTATACTCACCTGATGTGCCTGTTCCGAGTCAGCGCCGCAAAAGACCCACCGCACCTTTGAAGTCCATTTGTTGCTTATTACAGATAAGGGTCGTGTTGGTAAATTCTTCTAACCCAGGATATAATTTGTCCAGGATACCCCAATGTTGTTTAATAATTCTGTCAATCCTATAACTTAACGGGTGAAAAGTTTGAACGAAAGGAATGGTTTAAGATTCAGATCTGGGGGGATTTCTTCACCTACATTGGATGCCTTGTCCCTGGCACCCGCAAACATCTTCAGTGCCGACCTAACTATTTCGTGGATGACTCCATATCCAGACCTTCATGGGTTGATACATTTGATTTCCATTGATAGTTTTTGTGTGATTTTGTTGTTAGCACATTCAACTATGTAAAGACAAAAGTATTTCATACGATTAGTTCATTCATTCAGATTTAGGTTGTGTTATCTTAGTGTTCCTTTTATTTTTTTGAGCAGTGTGGTTATTCTGAATCTTTTCCCACAAAACCATGCATCCCTTTACTTAGCTCCTCCTGTTCTATAATATGATGTTAATAAATGATAACTTAAAATGCCTTTCCATAGTGACAGGTCTCCATTGGTCCCGTTTGGTAGCAGTAGAGAGCATTGCCTTAATTTTGCCCAGAGCATTGCCCATACTTTTGCCCTAAATAATTCCTACTATCTGAAACTCTTTAAGGGGAACCAGTATGCTTCATGAGGTGAACATACTACAAAACATCAATTGTTTTCAATTGTGAGGAAAATGTATTTTATAACCATTGTCCTAATCGGAATACAGGCTACTGTACGTTGTCTATAAACAGGGCACAGTCCTAAAATGGTCTATACTTTGCTGATGGGAAACTAAGAAGTCAAAGAGAATTTTACCTCATCTACTAACCTTGCTGTAATATAAATTTATTTTACAGACTAGAAAAGAATCCATTGATCCTTATATGTTTAAATAGTACATTTACAATGATCTATTTTTAATGGCTTAGCATTATATTAATAATTGTTTATTTAAAGTGGATCTGTCACCTAAGTATGCTGTGCTATGTAAAATGTACCAAAAATGTTGACGCCTTGTGCCTGATAGGACTGAGGACAGACTACAGCTGCCTCATATTTTTGGACCAGCTATATTCTTTTATCTATCACCTTTGTGCCATTTTGGTACTGTATGTGCCATTTTGTTTAGGGAGTGCTCTCTGTGCCTCTCTTAGCCCATTCTAATGTAAACTGGCAGGCTACTCTGCATACAAATGTGTATTTCCTTATCATTTATCTTGGCTTAACATTTCCCAAGATGACTGGTGCAAAATGGTCAGCTTAGAAAAAAACAATACTCTGTCTTGTGAAGCTAGTTCTTTGTGCTATATTTAATGTGCCCAAACATGGCCACAAACAGTTGTCATGTGAAGTGCAGCATCATTACGGTTTTGCAGTAATGTTTAAAATTTGCATAATTAGAAATTGTCCAAATTGCACAATATTTGTTTGTGACATATTGGGGGAGATTTATCAAAGGATTTAGACTGGTTTTTCCTGTCTAAATGTGTTGCACAGAAAGTCTTTGATAAATTTGATAAATTAGGAGCACAATAGACAGGAGACTACCCCATACACTGGTCTATAAGCATACCCAGAATAGACTAGATTAGTAAATGTCCCCCATTGACTATTAAAAGTACAGCCAGGTAGCTGTAATAATTTGCTCTTATATTGGCATAGATCAGCTTTAGGCCATGTTTTCATGTTTAGGATTAGCATGATCAGCTCTAAAAGCACTAGATTTTCATGAAAAAAATGCAGTTTTCAAACATTTTGGATGAAAATGTGACTTTTTTATGGCAAAAAAAATAAATTTTAGAAAAAAAGAGTAATTAATTTTAAGGCCATAGGAAAAAAGTTGTAAAATTAATGGGTGTATGCTTTAATTACTGTTTTACTACTGAGTTCTATTAAACCAACTGTTGCCTTTTTTAGCGGTAAAACATCGTTTTATGGCATTTTATGGGTATAAAAAGGCAAAAATTAATTGTGTAAACATGGTCTTAAATAACACATGATAATCAAATCTAAAACAAAGTTTGTATATAAAAATTATTTGGTCTAAAAATGGTTGCCGTATACCCCCAAATTAGATTGCTTTATCATTAAATAGCTTACATTACCCTGGTCACACAGTTTTTTACAGTTTGTCGATTTTCTCTTCCTTCCTAAAATATGAGGGTTTATAGTTTGTCTGAGAATTCAAGGAATCCGTCAGATGGGCGTCAACTTTATCCTAAAAATGGGAGTTAATGTCAGATAATAGGCAGGATTATACCGCCAGGGGTTGTGTATAAGGTATACACCCCCCAAATGTGAAACATTCACACCCCCTGACTGTATAACCCTGCTCTTCACCTAATATACATTATTAAAATTAAGTTTGTGCAGATTTCCTAAAATGTCAGACAAACTATAAATCCTCATATTTCAGGAGCAGAAGGGCATAATTAGAAACTGCAAAAAGTTGTGTGACAAGGCTACCCGCAGCAATTTTCTCACAGTAAATCTATTTTTGGGGGGGAGTGGCCACAGGTCCTATTTAAACCTGTCAATCTCTTACTGTTGTGAAACATGGCTGTCAGGGCATACTCAAAGTGTTGGTTTCACAAAAGCTTGGGGAAGCACAGGTTAGAGACCACCATTGTAAGTAAAAGCAAACTATCTCTCTAAGTATTTCTATATTCTGAATATATCTTATTGCATTTCATATAGTATTCATGGTGAAATGTAGAAATGATACTTTTAATGACATCTTTATCATTTTGTAGTATCGTGTACGTACAATGCTCTTTCATGAAGTAAAAAGTGTTCTCTGTCCTACATTTTAGGTTCCCCGGAAAAATTCAAATTGTGTTTCATAGCTATCCCATTTGCATATGTCCTCTAAAAGGATTTTAATGATTTTATTATGCAAATTCTGTTTAAGTTTAAACTTGTTGATATTGCAAAATTGAAGCTAATTGACAGGAGGGTGAGGAAATAATTAGCTTAATTTAGAATGGCTGAAATGGAGGCAGCGCTTACTGGGAAGAACATTAATCAAGGGAATAGTAAGTCAGTCTGTTATCATAGGCTTAACTGTATTATTCCCAAGAACTGTTATTAGACACTCATTCCTGACATCTCCTAGCACAAGGTTGTGACAGGATGCAGAGTCTGTCATATATATATTTTTTTTATCTAGGGTGTCACATACTTTGAAGGAAAAAAAATGAAATTCTTTTCTATTCATAATATCTGCTGAGGGAACAGCAAAGCTTTTGAAACTGTTCTCACACTGCATTTTCATTCTGTAGATATTACAGGCTTATTGAAGGATCCATCGACCCTTGTATGGTGTCTCCACTTAGTATAAAATGGCTTCAGGGAATCTATTCATACGTACCAGCAGAACTTTGCAAGGTGTGGAGCAAATCCCTTCAGGATTTAACAAAGGTATGTATGGATTTGTGTCATATTTTGCAAGTTGCTCTCATTGCTATTAATACATGAATATTTGACAAGTGCAGTGGAGGAATTATTCTTATGCATACTACCCTCTAGACAAAAAAATAAGCCATTCTGCAAAACAGATGATTTGTTCTGAAAATACATATGCCGTGAAGACATTTTTACCAGGGAAAAAAGAAAGTCTGTGTGTTTGGAATTGTTCAATAAAGTATTAAAGAACTAAGGGATTATTAATCAAATATGAAATTTGTCTCAAAATTTTTGTCTTAATTAAGCTTTCACATCAATGTAATAGTACATAACTGTACATGAGACAACATATTTCTATCAGTTATATGGTGCTCTTATTCCAATTATGTTTTTGCTTTGTTGCTATGTTGCTACCCCCAGTTTCTGAGATTTTACTATTTGGTTGACAATATGCACTTTTCACTGAATAGTCAGATGGGCGTAGAAATGGGGTGGGAATGCTAGGATGAGGGGGTCTGAATAGGAGGCTGAGGGGGCGTGCATCATTTTCAGGGAGTTTGATAATAAAGTTCCTAATCACAACCTATGACCCTCCTCAAAGCACCCCCTTAGCACAGTGGTCACACCCTGTTTTGCAATTAAGTTCCTACCCCTGATAGTCAATGAAATAACAAAGGCCTTTCATCTCGGGAACCAATGGGCATAGCAAGAAAGTAAAAAAATCACTATTAGAATTAATGCACCCAAAGCTACAAAGTGATATAAAAAGAACAATTTTTATTGACTAACCATAGGTCCTTTTTAAAGGAAATGCCTAGTGATGTACTATCACAGTGATTATTATCACTTTAATGTGATAGTAATTGTGCATTGACCTCCATGATTATATTCCTCTTAAAATTAGATGTTACATGTATAAATATTTACCTTTTAACCATAGTTCATTCTACAATACATTGCCAAATGTCATGTTCTTTTTTTTCCTACCCTGGGAGGAACTCACTAGCCAGCTGACGAGCTATTAGGGTAAAATGAAGCTTTAAACCACTAGGTAAAGCTAAGCTAATCTGCTTAGATGCTATTTTATAATGGGCAAATTTCTATGTACATATACCTTTTTTTTTTATAATTTTACACACACACACACACACACACACACAAATATATATATATATATATATATATATATATATATATATATATATATATGTGTGTGTGTATGTAAATTCTTAAGAAGTCCCTTGTCCCACATAATAAAAAAATGCTGAAAGGCTTAGAAAGCTCTATTACAGATTCATCTTTCAGCCTTTGTATTGATGAATGTAATTTTTAGGCTTGACATGTACTTTTGTCTGATACAATATTGATTTTGCAAAGGACAAAGGGGGGGTTATGTTGAAATGTCAATGACCTTCTGGAAATTGGTGTAGCATAAACATATTATTGCAAAGCTTTGGTTGATCCTAAAATAGAGATGCATTTTGACTACCCATTTTTTTACCATCCAGTATTTAAATATGTTGAATGCATAACCCTATTATCTAAATGAAGGCAAATTACTCATAATTGACCTTATAACATTTTTCACAAAGACAATTTTAAGAGCAATTGAGGGAAGATCAGTGTTTCGTGATACATTTTCTTTTATTTACAAATATTGTATGTTGACTGGATGGAAGAATTCTCACAATGGAGATTCCTAATCCCATTTTGTCAACAGTGAATAGGAGATATGGAAACAACATTTACTTTGCTGTTAAATGGTATATGTGTATCTGTCATCAACAAAAACTTATTATATAATGTAGATAATAACATATATATTTGTAATATACATTGGTTAAAATATGTGTACATTTTTGTCCCTACAGCTATTGTTTGTGTGTCTGTTTGAGGAGTCTAAATACAGGAAGTATGTGTGGACAAGCAGGGCTCTGCACACTAAGGCTCTATGACACTCCCCTTGCTCACACAGCAGGATGATTGACAAGCACAGAGCCCTTCTTCTCCTGCCCTCACTTCCTGTATTAGGTCTCCTCATAGATACACACAGGCAATAGCTGCAGAGACAGCATTTTTTCACCCAAAAATATACTCATTTTTTAATCAATGTATATTATAAATATACATAAAATGGTATTATTTACATCATATGAAAAGCTTTTGTTGGTGACATGTACACTTTAAAGGACATCTGCAGCAAAAAAAATACTTATCCCCTATCCACAGGAGAGGGGATAAGTGTTCAAATGCATGGGGTCCGACCGCTGGGTCCCCCGCGATCTACTGCACGGGGCCACGGCTCTGCCGCGGCTCTCCTGTGCAGGAGGCATGCCGCCCACAGCTTGACGTTGCGGCCAACATGCCTCCTCCATGTAGTTCTATGGGAGAGGCGGAGTGGCCGCGTTCGTGCCTCCCCGCCTCTCCCATAGAACTGGGGAGGGGGCGTAATTGTCAACCTCTCTAGGTCAACGCTACTCGCATTAGCACTCTCACTGAGCTCTATTGCGGGGGCCTCGTTCAGGAGATCGCGGGGGTCTCTGCGGTCAGACCCCCTGCGTAAAACAGTTATCCCTTATCCTATGGATAGGGGATAAGTTGTTTTTTGCTGCTGATGTCCTTTAAGGGGATATTAAATAGAACTGTCTATTGTCAGAAAACTTTACAGCATTTTATAATTCTACCTATTATTTTGCGGCTGTTGTGTGACATACTTGGGAGGAAGACTTGAGCAGTAAATATATATATAAATGTATAAATAAAATTGCTTCAGTAAAGTAATTGAGCAGATGGGCTTGTAAGGAGCTTGTCAGACCTTTCATAGATATAATTTGCAGCATATGGATTATTAACTTGCATTCATGTTCACCTCTTATGGAAGAAAGTCAATTTTCTTACTCTATCTAAAGAAATCCTGGATAAAACTATACAATAAAATACACATTCTCATATCTGATATCACTAATACAATAAATTGAACTTTTTGTCATTATAACAAGGATTATGTGCATTGCAATGGCTAACATAAGTAACTAAGTTACATTCAATCTAATTTAACTACAAAATAAAACTTTTATAATAAATGCTGGCTTAAAAAGTTTTAAAGTATTAATTATAATATAATGAAATGGTCACAATGGCTATGCAATAATACCATATGAACAAGCAGATTGTAGAGTATTTACACCAAAGAAAATATAATTGAAAATAGAACAGCTGGTGCCCAGATGTAGCTTGTTGTTTTAACAAGAATTCTTATCAATCTTCTACCATTCCAATACTAGTCTTAGCATTTTAGCATGGAATGTATATAAGCTGAGAGGGCAACAACATAGGAAGGGCACTTCACGTAGGACGGTATGTTTGGATATTTAGTATATATTGCATAGTATATACAGTGTAAATTTTTGGTAATTTGTTTCACCTTTTGGTAACAACTATGCATGTAAAAGTGTATGACTCAGGGCAGAAGCCATCCTGGAAGAATATAGAAATTGGATGTGACTTTTAGAAAAGAGTAGAGGGTGCATCCTATGAAAAAGTTTCAAAAAAAGAATTCCCAAAAAATTTAAGAAACATATTTTAAGGTGTTACTATGAAGTTCGGCTTACCTAGCCAGCCTGTCTGCGTTTTGGACAGTGCAGGGTGGCACCAGTTAATAGCACATAATAAAAAAGATATAATACATGGGGAACAAAGTGACACATTTCAGATGCATGTAGCACCCTTACTCATACTAAAATCAAATAGACAAAGCCATGTTTAAATAGAAGTCACAGCTTTAGTATATGTTTATGTATAATATTACAAATTTACAGATCAACACATAGGGGGTAGAAATATCTACCACTTGGTCAGTAATTGTGGGAAAACAAATTCTGTATAGCCAATAGAAGGAATTTCTGCAGACCATCGGGGTATGGGGCATATGTACCATTTTACTGCCTTCTCTGTCAAGTAGAATGACCGAGTATAATGTTACATTCACCATAACCAAAAAATATTCCCTAGACCATTTAACTTGGTCTTGAGCTGCCAATGGATACTTTATATCTTAAATATGCCATGGCATGTTGGAAATGCATCCACCCAAGCACATAGGCTTTCTTTTCAGAATCCAGTGCTGACCTTAATAGACCTAAAGGGAGGGGAAGGGGGGTAAACGTGTGAATTTTGGGGAGAGATTGAAAAAATGGCATTGACAGAGAAGTCAACCATGATGTATTTGACTTGCTTCATAGTAAGAGAACTATTATTTAGCCCATGATCAACAATATATTTAAGTTGTTTTTTAAATATGTCAGTAGGATTAGAAGGTAACAGTCTGTACACTGTAAACTACTTCATCAGATAGAAAGAAACTCACACAGCAGCTGAAAAAAGTAAAATGAAAAAAAATAGTTGTGTCCAGAAGGGACAAGTCAATAAATACAATCAATACAATTCAGCTGACATAAATGAGTAATAAAATAACAATAAAGGGGCATTTGTTAGAGATGTAAATAAAAATGCATACATCAGTAAGGATTGAAAATGTCAGACATTAAAACCAGTGTGAATTGGGCTTGCATAAACATCAAAGTGGCAGATGTGGCTATTATAATATAGCCCTTTAGAGGAATATCATAAATGGTACAATAAAATGGTTTGTTAGGTCTATAGGACACCCAGACATTCACTTCAAGGAGATGCAAACAGAAGGAAGACACTGAAACTAACCTGCACATGAATGGGAGCAGGTTTCTCACATTTACAAGGCCTATGCAGGAGCAGTCCAATGGTGCCCTTTATGGTTCAGCAGAAGAGATTACCCATGGATTCTCCCCAATCTACAAATCTGCTATTTTTGTATTGCCCCAAGAGCTCTCCTTTTTTATACCATTTATATTAGCCCCCTCTGCCATTCTGAAGTAATCGCCATAGCATATACATAGGCCAAGCTGCTTCTTTTAGTAGGTATTTTAAAATGGTTTTATATTAAACAGTTTATACTGTATCCATTACAGGCATTTTTAATCCTTATTGAAGTTTTTTCACATATGTAACAATGATATATTTATTGTTACCTTTATTCTCAATTTTATGTTTTATTAATGCTATTTATTGTATTTATTGATTTGTCCCCACCCAGCCTCACCCATTTATTAACCCTGCATTAGTTATTTTATGCCATATCTTTTTTTTTTAAATATATTTTGTTTTTGTCTGATGAGGAAGTTTACCCCTTGAATGCATTATAACTAAGAAGACCAAAAAAGCATTATATTCTTTAAATGCAAACTGACAGCTTGCTCACCCGCACCTAACAGAATACACAGGGTTATAGCCGGTGAACCGATCAATCCAATGTACCACTTACCCCGATCATTGGTCCTGTGTTGTTATAGGCCTTAGTGTTAATATGCTAATGCCACCCTTTACGCAATGGAGGAGGCAGCTGGCTTTCTGAGCTTCCCTGCCTCCTTCCTCCATGCTCAGATAAGCCTTCACACCTCTTCTCACCCTCTTATAAAGAGAGAGTCCCATGACCACACCGCAGGCTCTACTCCTTCACTACTCCCGACTTATAATGAGAGTGGCACCTGAGGATATGGGGATATGCTCTCCTGTCATTAGGACATGATAGTGAGAACTTATGCATATTTAGAAGGTGGTAGGAAATATCTGAGCACAGAGGAAAGGCAGGAAAGCTTGGAAAGCCAGCTCCTGCCTCCATTATGCAAAGAATGGTTTACCCACCCTTTAACCCTGTGTATGGAGTTTAGTGCGGGTAAACCAGTTGTCAGTTCCCCGTTAAATATATACATGGGGAAATTCCCTTCCACTGCCTTTTCAAAAATCTACTAATATGTATATCAGAAGTGTAATTATTTTAGACTTAAGCTGCTGTTTCATATTAGCTCCTTTTAAAATGCAAATCCCTTATTGACAATTAATATTAACAATGTGAAATCTGCTTTATACATCAGTGAATTAGAATGATCGCTTCTCCGAAATGACTGAAATATTTATACTTCAATCCATCTTGTAAAGCATTGTGTGCGCACTGGGAAGAGATGCAGTAATAATAGTTAGAGAATAGTAATGATAAGACAATTCTTTTACCTTAGATCTTGATAAATTTCTTTAAAATTATAATAAATGTATCGGCACACACAAATGGCTTATATAAAATAATCAAAAAAATAGAAAAAACTTTCATAAAAAATGTAAATTTGCCCATTTCCTTTATTTGAATATAGTATAGAATATTATAATGGTGTTACAAATATGGTAAGCTTTATAGTGTTCAAGCTTTTAGATCATGCTGTAGTAGGTTTCAGCATATGGCTCCATGTAGGTGCATCTCCTGGCTGCAGTAGCAGAGGGTCTTTTGTAAATGGGGGAGGGATTTCCTTAATAGTATACACTTCACGACACATATTGTTTCATGAAGCAGTTCCTCCTCTTATTTATAGAATTTTATTCTAAGGATCTTGTAGTACATTTTCATCCCTCATTTATAAGTAGACAAGGCAAAATCTGCGCTTTCTGACCATTTTGGGGACATGGATTTCCTGTGTTGAAGCTGAGCACCTGGCCCGGAGAAGCTTATAACAGTAAGCTTATGGATAGCATAAAGGAGCCATATCTTAACATCTTTAATGCTGGCTACATCTTAACTGTAGACATGTTGCCAACATTGTATTTCAGTTTTTTCCCATGTCATGCAAATTTACAATCACTAGTGCCACAGCACCATTTGTTTCATTCCAGCACAGCTGCATCTATGTCTTTTGGTACTGTGACTTTTCCATGTGATCACCAGTCTTATAAAAAAACATAGTGCTTAATATGTCAGAGTAAGTGGTCTGTCCTGAGTCAGCTGTCTTACTGTGAACTACAGGATAACATCAGCACTGCACCTACCATATCACTCCTAGCAGCTCACAAATTGCTCCCCTCCTCTCTATCTGTATAGTGCTGCTATATGTATGAGATCAGGATATTTAGAAGTTATACAACTCCCAAAGGCTTTGTTGACATGTTGCATTTTGCATTTTCATACGATAAACGTTGTGCAAATATGCAACATGTGAACACAGCATGAAGACTTCTAAACACTCTAATGGAGTGTTGGTGAAATCACTTTCACCTTGTGGCAATGTTTATCTAAACAACACATTTGATTAGTTTGGTCTCGTTAGGTGAAATGTAGTAATTACTCTCCAGTCTCTCTCTCTCTCTGCAAAGCCAGAGGATTCATAGCAAATGTAAGCATTAAACATTTTAATGGAGTGTAAGTGAAATCACTTGCACCTTGTGGCATGGATCCATGGGAAATGTAAGCAGTATATAAAAAAAATCTGCTCTGAAACAGAAATCAATATTGCTCAAAACGCATGCCTGCCACAGCAGGTAGAACAGGTGAGCACAAAGCATATACAAAAACCTCTACATTATTCTCTAATAGCTTATGCTGCAATATATAAAAAATTTAAGTTCTGGAGCGCTTCTTTAACACAAATCTATGGTTGTAAATCAGCAATGATACCTTTTCACTGAAAACATTTTAACAGATTAAAGATAAGATATATCTCCCTGTCCCCCCAGCACTAGTTAATATTTTACATATTGATAAAGGTAACTTTGTAAATACATTACTTATCTTTCATGAATACCAAGATACAGCCTTTGCTATATTATAGAGCTCTATTCACAATTCTACAGTCTTCAGAGCTAAACTTCCGAAATTTCTTCACTGGCTCAATGGCTGCACAGAACTTGCTCTGGTGATATCAATTTTGGGAGTATAATCTTTACACTAAGCATTTTACAGTGATATGAACCATGAGAAATGAACTATCATTAGAGTTGATCAAAAACCCATTGGGCACCCATTGGGCTAAGCTCTAAAGATCCTGTGTGCAGATGGGAGAAATTGTGAGAAGGTCAACTATCGCTGTAACATTCCACCAATAATGGCTGGATGGCAGAATGACCAGTTGGATGCCTCTGCTCCATAAAAGACACATAAAAGTTAGGCTGGGTTCACATTACGTTTTCTCCCATACGGGAGCGCACACGGCAGGGGGGAGCTAAAACCTCGCGCTCCCATATGCCCTCGTATGCGCTCCCGTATGTAATTCATTTCAATGAGCCGGCCGGAGTGAAACGTTCGGTCTGGTCGGCTCATTTTTGCGCTGTATGCGCTTTTACAACCGGTCCTAAAACCATGGTTGACCACAGTTTTAGGTCCGGGGTAAAAGTGCATACTGCGCAAAAATGAGCCGACCGGACAGAACGTTTAACTCCGGCCGGCTCATTGAAATGAATGACATACGGGAGCGCATACCAATGCATGCGGGAGTGTGAGGTTTTAGCTCCCCCCTGCCGTATGCGCTTCCAGCCTTAGTCTGAAGTTAGCAAAAAAAAATAAAAACACCTACAGGACTCTCAAGATGTGAGAAACAAGTTGTTACTTTCTAGCCTCAATACTAAGCATCACATCTGACACTGCCTATCACTTGCTTAATACCATCCCGGCAGTGAAGCATGGTGATGGATGGCAGCATCATGCTGTGTTTTTCAGTAGCTGGCATAAGGACACTGTCAGGATTGAGAAAAAGCTGAAAGAAGTATTGTACAGACATATATTCATTAAAATCTTATTCAGAGTGCTCTGGACCTCAAACTGAGCCAAACTTTTACCTTCCAACAAAATAATGAGCCTAGGCACAAAGTCAAGACTGCGCAAGAGTGACTTATGGACAGCCTTGTGATTGGCTAATAAGTGGCATATGCCAGGGCAACATATTTACGTGCAAAAGTATACAAACTGAATAAGAAAGAAACTGGCTTTTGTACATACCCTGATGATTAGTGAGGGTTAGTGAAACTGGTCAAAATGTTGACCATAAGAGCAATGTTAATTATAACATGACTACAAACATTGCTTATCTGCATTTGAGTGAAGAACAAGAGCTTCCCAAAACTCAGGTTTTAACTTTAGGTAAGCATTTACAAAATGACATTAAAAACTAATGTTTGGGCTATGGCACAGTTAGAACACATCTAACCAGAAAATGCTAAAAAATTAATGCAAAAAAATAAAATAATAATCATATACATCACAATATATGAGAGAGAGAGAGATATGCCAAGCAAATATATATATATATATATATATATATATATATATATATATATATATATATATATATATGCCAAGCAGAAAGGTGGAACAGCACATCGGAGTAGTAAAATGCAAGAAATGGGTGCATGCAGTCACAGGGGCCTCGGTCCTGGGTCCAACGGAGTAGGTACAAGAAGATTGACAATGGTGGTGTGAGACCACAGAAACATAGTCACTGTATTAATGGAATAAAGCTACATCCTTGATTGAATATGCTGGTGTGCTGAAGTCAATCTTCTTGTATATATATATATATATATATATATATATATATATATATATATATATATAATTTTTTTTTATCTCTTCCCAGGAGGTAGAGGAAAACTATATATATGCTATAAAGAAATCAGTCCTTGACTACATACTATTGGACCCGATGGAACAACAGAGGCTTGGAATTGAGATGACCCCAAAGGTATAACTTTATTTTGCTCTCCCATCTTGATGCATTTTCTTTCCTAAAATATTCAATTGTCTTTTTTTAGGGTTTTTCAGCACTCCATCTTGGGGCTTTACTCTCTATAAACAAGCTTTTAGTAGAAACCTACTTTACTTGGCAGAATAATGAATGTCTACAGAATTTGTTAGTGGAGAAAGAAATCATGTGTCTAAAAACAGTGTCCCAAATTGCACATTTTGTCCAAATAGACACAGGTCATTTCTTTACTTGATAATGAGGCTTCACAGCAGAAGTTAGAGAGCTATTGTGGGCTGCAGGGAAAAAAAAGTGTGCTTCATGTGTGGAACAAATGAGACTTATATTTGTAATAGAGCTGGCCCTGTGGGAGCATTGTATTTGATGGAGCTCGTACAATGGTTTATCAGAGCATTTTCTATTCTCAGTAGACTGCATGGAAAGGTGGTATAGCACTGCCATCACATTTCTCACATCTATCACCTCTCCTGTTAATGTGATCCTTCTATGTACGCTGTAGATACAGATCTGAAATGTGCAAAGCTAAAGGGGAATGGTGGCAGTAATAAAAATGCTGTGGTCATGATGATAGAAAGTGACAAAGGACGGAAGGAGACAGGCGGACAGGGTGATTGTATTGAAATGAGAAGAGTGGCAGTCACAGTGAGAGCTGGAGGAGAAGAGCTGTCAGCCAGTATATACAGAATATTGTATAAGGTTATTTAAATGATCAGATAGTGCTGCAGATAGCTAACTGTATTTGTTCCATAGCAGGCAGGGAGTTACATTAGCCTATTCTATGTTTATTAGACAATCTGACATCTATCATTTAGTTATACATATTTTTTTACAGTTAACCATCAGATTATTTTAATTTACCAAATATTGTTTAATTTTTTTTTTTTTACTTGCCTTTTATATATCATCATGGCTCTATGAAATGCATGGTGTAGAACTATCTATTCAAATTGTTCACAGATCATATTCCTATTTTGTTTCCTTTCTTGTTTTCTTTGTATTGCATCAAGCTATCTAACAGTGCTGGGCGGAAGCATTTTCCATGGCATGAAAGCGTTAACGTTGCACGTGTCAAATTGAAGGAAGGCTTGCACATCACTCATGCTGTCATGACAAAGACTCTCCTTCACTTCCATAGCAAGTATGTTATCAGTACTACTGGAACATATAGTAGAGTTGGGTTCCTACATACCGTATCAATCTATCACATGAAATGGAACGTACTGTAGGATAATGCAATATTTAATAGATGAATCCTGAAAGTTCTTTTGGGTATTGCCAAAGATGAGAAGCACCTATTAAGACCTAATCCATCTGCTTCTCCACATGTACTCAGTGAGCAGGCTTCACATACTGTAAATTACTATAATCACTAATTTTGACCTTCCACTTCTTGACTGATCACTGATGTACTCCTGCTGATCTTCCAACTCCTTTGACTCGCTTAAATATAGGATATATTGCCAGTAACTAGATAATTGCATCACGCTCTGTAGTGAACAGATGGATATCATTTAATGTATGAGATTTAAATAGGCCTTGATGATAGAAGGCTGTCCTTTCATTCCATAACATTCAAGTCTGTTAAATCCATTTTGTTTTTCAGTTATGCAACTTTTAGCCTGGTTGATATTAAAAGTCTCCTCAAAAACGTTCCTATGATGCTGGAGAATCTTATTGTGCACATGAACAGCATTTTAAAAAAGAGGGCCGAAATGCTTCAAGAAACATGGGTGAAAGAATGTTGTGATATTGTAGAACAAAACCGAGACAAAATAGAAGTCATAATGCCAGAGGATGAGGTGAGCTCAATATTTTATCCACAAAAGATGCGGTAGTACTCGGCGAGCGCCAAGGCATACACATGTCTTGGCACTCGCAGAATGCTGCTGCATCTTTTGTGTGTATGCTTTAGCATTCAATCACAGCAGAGTTGTACCTTCACACTTATTTCGTTGTTATCCAGGGTTAACTTGTCTTTTTCAACTTTTAATTTGGAATTAGTAATCACGTTCATCTTAGTTGTGCATTACTCCCACCTGTCCAAGGCTGTTTTTAGTAAGAGTGATAAGAACTGGTTCCCATCTATCCCGAGTTCATCTTGTTGGGTCAAAAAAAAGAGGAAATAAACAGCAGCCTTTGCTTGCTCATATATATATATATATATATATATATATATATATATATATATATATATAAAATGTGTGCCATTTCAAAAGAAATTAAATTCCTATATGCACATTGCTTTGGTTTATTACAAATTTAAGAGACATTCTCATGCATTTGGTCTAATATGTCTGGTTCATGTATGGTTAGTCACATGGATTATGTGATACAAGTAAACAAGAGCTATGTGACAACATAAGGAGAGTCACAAATGAAGATGGTAAATCAGTAATGGCATATACTCACTTTATGGTGCTAAAGATGATATAATGTATCTCTATAATTACAGATCTATCTGCACAATGTTAGCCTACATATATAAAGGCCAACTTTGAAGAGGTTTCTGAAAACTCTTCCCTACTTAGTCAAGGTTTATTAGAGAAAAAAAAACTGCAAGAATGTCTTAATTATTTTACACTAATGTAAAAAGTGTTGTGTTTTAGAATTAGTACAGTATTGTAAATTGATGATTATTAGTAGATTGACATTTGCCCTTTCTTCACTGGTAATCTTTTAGGGTACCCTCTAAAATTCCCCAGTGGGTACACCACCTATTACATATCTTTCTCAAGCACAAGATAGGAATGGCAAAAAAAGTTCCCTGCGACACATGCAAATGAGGTCACAAGAGCTCTCTTGTGCTTCTTAGTATTGTTACTTTATTGGTCTTGAACTAAGCATGAAAGCAACACAGTGATTTTCATCCCTGTTTTGTTTTTCTTCTAGGGTTTGCGGAGAAAGAAAATGGATCATTTATTCTGCAGCTTGGCAACTCTGATGTCCAATCTTCTAAGATGTATAGTGGAGACCTCTCTGACTGACCTAGTGGAAATTATTGAAACGTACTGTGAAGGGAATCACTATGAAGGGAATTATCCATCTGACAGTCATTGGTACTCAATGAAACCTCATCTTATTTTCTTATTTATGGTATGTGTAAACTACATTACTTTTTAATGCAACCTTAGGGGAGCTGCTGAAATATTTCAACTATATGATTTTTAAAGCAGCTGAAAGTCAGTACCCATCGGGAATATTGTCTTGTATTTATCTTCCTTAGTGCTTGGCTGCTCTTTATCTCATCTCTATTAGGACAAGGCTCTTATCTCTGACTATAGTTCAGCTACATTGCCTGCTGAGACACACCTCCTATCTCATCTATCTGCAGCTCTACCTTCTCTGATTGGCTGCTGTGTTTAATCACAAGTCCATGTCAGGAAGTGTCCAGAGAAGGAGCAAATCCCCATAGCAAGCCTATCCTGCTCTGGACAAGGACAGATGTGTCAGCAGAGAACACTGTGGTCAGACAAAAAAGAGCTACACAACTTCCTCTGTACCATACAGCAGTTGATAAGTACTGAAAGGATTAAGATTTTGAAATAGAAGTCATTTACAAATCTGTTTAACTTTCTGAGATGAGTTGATTTGAAAAAAAATATTTTCCACCGGAGTATCCCTATAATATAGGGGAACATGGAGAGTCACTTTAAAAAGGTAGTCACTGCAGAAAACAAAACTTTACTCCATGGCAGGGAATGGTGTTAAAATAATAAACATGATATACTCCTCCTCCCGTCCTCTGCAGCTGCCACTCCCTCTCTTTAAGTCTTATGATATTCCTGGTCATTTGTCATCTCAACCCCACAGGAACTGCCTGTTTAGACAATCAGTGTCCTCAGCTGTGTTTTTTTTCACTGAATATCCGAACAGGCAGGACCTGTGGGGTCCAGATAACATTTCCCTCTCTCTGTCTCTCTCTGTCTCCCTCTTTCTCTCTCTCTCTCTCTCTCTCTCTCTCTCTATGACACACATGCTATCCTCTCTTTCTATATCTTCTTTTCTTTCTCTCTTTTCCCACATTCTGTATTTTCCCCATTCTTTCTCTTCAAGATTACTTTAGCTTGTCCTTTAAAATTCTGCCCCAGAGAAAACACATAGTCGGACTTTGTGTTACTTTTTGATTATTCAGTCTTTCAGTAGCTAAAAGCACTCCTTTGGCAGTGGCTAACAATGACAGTATAATGATAATCTGCATTTATTTCTTCTTCTATGAGTCATACACAAGGTATATGGTTGACATGTGAATGACGTGACAGCGCTCTTTGTTTCCATCTAATAATGGCACTTAGTCTGAGAGTCTGATAAAAATCCCTTTGATTATTTGAATTACAAATCGTTATTTCCACACAAAGCATAAATATGTATGTTGACAGTGTCATGCTACACTAACTTCTGTCATTCTTAGCAAAATTCTGGCACTAAATCTGTGCTAGAAATCAAGCCCATTTGCAGTCGTAAATACAGATGGCGATGAAGCATCCTTGTGTAAGTGGAACAGGGAAAAATATGCCATAACACTTGCAAATATTTGACAAACACATTTGTTTGTTTATTATACATGGTACGATTTCCAGTATATAAAAGCCTTTATTCCACACCGTTTCTACAACATAATCAAAACTGTCACATATCAACATATGAGACCCTCAAAATACATGTCATTGACCCTAAAAGACATGGGCATTTCTTCCACTTTAGGAATCACAACACATGTAAAAAAGTGAGATGTTTCTTTCTTATTATATTGAAATATAATATACAATAATCTGTTGATAATTCACTTTGAATGTATCCCCAAAAATCATGAGAGGTATATATTTTTGTTTGTTGCTTTTGCATAAACAGTTTTTACCTGTGTATGTGAAAGAGAACTACAAGTGGAAGATACACAACCTTTAAAAAGGTTGTTCAGGATTTGAAAGATGTCAGTTTTTTTTTCTTTTAAGAAACAACTTGATACTTGTCCATGGACTGCAATACCAGATGCAACCCTTAGATAAGAGTGGCACTGTTTCTAATAGAAAGCATAACACTCTATGTGTTATAACACATAACACTTTATGGTAACTGCAGTAAATAGTCGAATCCCTGTAATGACATGGTAAAATTCTATAAGGTGAAAGTAAACGTACACTAGATTGTGTTTGGTAATATACTTAGCTTGATTAGGCGTACAAGTTTTTGTATTTTCTGGCTTTTAGATTTTATTTATAAGTATTGTAGAATGGTATTGCTCATTATTGTTTCAGGTATCTGTTTTTCCAGTATGGAAATGTTAAATGATCTCATAAGTTGCATTGGGAAGGTTTTCATATTTTCGTCTGTACTAACATAAGAGCTAACATAAAATACAGTATATTGATGCATGGCACAACTGCTTCTGCTTAATCTCCTCAGAAAACCACTATGTCACATTCTAGAATAGCTTTTATAGACCTTTTAACAATACATTTCTGACATTTTTATTCTTCTGGCCTATTAGCAGTAATATGTTTTATTGAAATCATCTTTATGTACTCATGTCGACTTCATTAGCTACATTCTTCAGTTTAGTTGTGAAATTATTGGATACTCTGTGGACACTAAAATGTAAAGTCAGTTTGCTAAGTTTAAACAACTATTTAAGTGCTTTAGAAAAGATGGCTAGATCGTTGTACAATACATGCACCTTTTACCTCTACTTTTTATTTCAAAAGTTTTTATTAAGTTTTTAAGAAGGTAACAAATGGGCAAAGAAACAGCCTCACTCCCTTATAGGTTGTAAGGAGGCAGGGCTCTCACATTTATTAAAGTAGTCCTTCAAATGACTTTGTACTGCAAGACAGAGAGTATGTTGGCACTGCTACCCCGTTTCTGTGACTCCCCTTACTGCGGCTCGTTGCATCTTTCAATACATGTATGTGGTGGCGCTCATGTGTGGAAAGAACAGTCCGTGTAAAAACATTCATCAAAAGAGAAGACACAGGCAACTCACCAACTTTGTGTGACTTCTTATTTATTTCTTAGATTCCTGCAGGTAAAGCAGCTCCATGCCGCACCGGTAAGCTAGACGCTAGTGCACTCAGTGATTACAGCTGTTTCTTTCCATTCAGTAACATCAACAGATCACCTGCATGAACCTAAGAAATAAATAAGAAGTCACGCAAAGTTGGCTGTGTCTTCTCCTTCAAAAACTTACATTGGTCTTTTCAAGACCATTGTAAACTTGAAACCATACTCAACATAAAGTGCTACAGACTGTCAAGATTTGCAGCACATTTGAATGTCTGGAAGTTCCAACTAAGGCTGTGTTCATACATGTCCGGCATCCGGCATATGTGAACTCAGCCTAGATCTGACAAGTTGCCATGAGTTGTTTGGCATCCAGCGTCCATTGTTTCTGGACAGTGGACAGGGGAACGCAGCAACCATCGGCATGACCAACCATTTGGCGTCAAAATTGAGATGCTGGATGATTGTGAACTGTCCCATTTAAATGAATGGGATCAGTACTAGCATCAGTTTCCCTCTGGAGCATGCCGGAGGGAAACTATGCTAGACATATGTGAACCCAGCCTTACTGGCCATTTTACCGATAAAACTCTTGTACTATTAAAGTATAGACACTAATTGGCTATCTTGTAGCGTCTCTCTACAGTACTGCAATGCTTTTTATCTGCAATGAGCTGCATCTTAGGAGGTTCAATTTCTGGTACTCTGTGTGTACTGCACTGGAACTTGAATAAGCTCCTGTCATGTCGAAAGTGATTTACAGCATGCAGCAGCTCTTTCAGACATTTTTGTATGTGAAGACTTGATTTATCTGTATTAGTTTTTTTGGGTGGACATTTTGGGACTTCAGAACCAATCACTAGTTTTCCATAGTTACAATATTGTCAACATACCATTGACCTGGAACCAGTTAATATTGCAGATTTTAGGGATCACTGTATTTGAATTGTTACTTCATTGAGTTCTTGATAATGTTAGATATATGCTCTGATTTACTAAGAGTGGAGTAAAGTTTTCTTTGTGTTTTTTTTTATCCTGACAGGTATTTATTTTATTTTTTTATATCTACTTTTTATTTTATTTTTGCTTTTCTGACAACTGCTCTGAGCTGTCTGGTGTTCCCTATTTTATGTGGGAAGAAAATAAGTATTTATGTTGGGATTTTGCAAAACTGTTGGGGACATTCCCCTTTTATGATGACAATGCCCCTTTTTCCTGGCATCACCGTTTTCTGCGTAAAATGGAGAGCTGGTTGTTTTTTTTGTTTTTTTTTGCACATGAACCCGAGAAAAATTTGTCGAGATCACATTAGTAAATGAACCCTGTTGTCTGTATATGTAACCTATATTATGGCTCCACTGTATGTTTAAGTAGTACAGAAACTTTGTAGGCTTCTATTGGGACCTACTGTACCTCCATCTTCAATATTCACATGAATAGTTTCATTGTGAACTATATTAGTTTTTTAGGAGTTATTGACCCCTAAAAAAACACCTTGGTCATATGATACCATACGTAGGCATCATACAGGAATTTACAGAGTGTTCAGAGCTCTATAGTACATACCTCTAGAGGTGCTCCATATGCAAGCAGCTTATGTCAGTGTTTTTATGGCATTTTCCCAGGTACTTTTGATGTCTTACAATGTTTTATACTTATTCTATTTTTGTATGTTACATCTGGCAGGACAAGTTAAGGTTTATTTAATTAGTATTTTTGGGAGTGATTTAAACTTTTAAGACATTTGAGTAGAATATGCAGTTCACCTGTCAATTAAGAAGCTTTTTGTCTTGCTAAAGCCATGAAGATTATGTAAAGCCTCATTCTTTAGGTGATCATTAGACACATTGTCATATTATGAAAAATACACATTAAGGAATAAAATTATTTTTCCATTATTTTTCTTTTTGAATTTTAATGAATGGATTACTCTACTAGGTTTAAGGTTTTGTAGCCTCCTTGGAAACACAGCCTTCTCCTCAGTGGACACATTAAAGATTTTTTCCAAATATAAGATGAATGTTAAAAGATTATAAGTGCCTGAAAAAACAAAGAGCAAAACTGCCCCCTAAAGATGAGAACAAAGCTCAAAATCCCACACTAGTCTATGCAGCTATAGAATAAAATGATAACACTTTGCCTACTTGCAGCAGCCACAAAGGACATCTCACTGTATGCACATTTAGTTAGTAGTGTTGAGCGGCATAGGCCATATTCGAATTCGCGAATATTCGCGAATATATGGACGAATATTCGTCATATTCGCGAATATTCGCATATTCGTAATGTTCTCGTTTTATTTTCGCATATGCGAATATTCGCCCGTGCGAAAATTAACATATGCGAAAATTTGCGTATACCAAAATTAACATAGGCTAAAATTTGCATATGCGAAAAATATCATATGCAAATTTTCACATATGCGAAAATTTGCACACCAGTCTCACACAGTAGTATTAGAGCCTTCTTACACCACATAAGCTGGAAGCAGAGAGGGATGATCACTGTGATGTGTACTGTGAAAAAAAAAAATATTCGTAATTACGAATATATAGCGCTATATTCGCGAATATTCGCGAATTCGCGAATATGCGATATTCGCGAATAAAATTCGAATTGCGAATATTCGCGAGCAACACTATTAGTTAGCACCCATTAACCCCTTAAGGACGCAGGACGTAAATGTACGTCCTGGTGAGGTGGTACTTAACGCACCAGGACGTACATTTACGTCCTAAGCATAACCGCGGGCATCGGAGCGATGCCCGTGTCATGCGCGGCTGATCCCGGCTGCTGATCGCAGCCAGGGACCCGCCGGCAATGGCCGACGCCCGCGATCTCGCGGGCGTCCGCCATTAACCCCTCAGGTGCCGGGATCAATACAGATCCCGGCATCTGCGGGAGTTCGCGATTAAAATGAACGATCGGATCGCCCGCAGCGCTGCTGCGGGGATCCGATCATTCATAACACCGCACGGAGGTCCCCTCACCTTCCTCCGTGCGGCTCCCAGCGTCTCCTGCTCTGGTCTGTGATCGAGCAGACCAGAGCAGGAGATGACCGATAATACTGATCTGTTCTATGTCCTATACATAGAACAGATCAGTATTAGCAATCATGGTATTGCTATGAATAGTCCCCTATGGGGACTATTCAAGTGTAAAAAAAAATGTAAAAAAATGTAAAAGTAAAAGTAAAAAAAAAGTGAAAAATCCCCTCCCCCAATAAAAAAGTAAAACGTCCGTTTTTTCCTATTTTACCCCCAAAAAGCGTAAAAAACATTTTTTATAGACATATTTGGTATCGCCGCGTGCGTAAATGTCCGAACTATTAAAATAAAATGTTAATGATCCCATACGGTGAACGGCGTGAACGAAAAAAAATTAAAAAAGTCCAAAATTCCTACTTTTTTAATACATTTTATTAAAAAAAAAATTATAAAAAATGTATTAAAAGTTTTTTATATACAAATGTGGTATCAAAAAAAAGTACAGATCATGGCGCAAAAAATGAGCCCCCATACCGCCGCTTATACGGAAAAATAAAAAAGTTATAGGTCATCAAAATAAAGGGATTATAAACGTACTAATTTGGTTAAAAAGTTTGTGATTTTTTTTAAGCGCAACAATAATATAAAAGTATATAATAATGGGTATCATTTTAATCGTATTGACCCTCAGAATAAAGAACACATGTCATTTTTACCAGAAATTGTACGGCGTGAAAAAAAAACCTTCCAAAATTAGCAAAATTGCGTTTTTCGTTTTAATTTCCCCACAAAAATAGTGTTTTTTGGTTGCGCCATACATTTTATGATATAATGAGTGATGTCATTACAAAGGACAACTGGTCGCGCAAAAAACAAGCCCTCATACTAGTCTGTGGATGAAAATATAAAAGAGTTATGATTTTTAGAAGGCGAGGAGGAAAAAATGAAAACGTAAAAATTAAATTGTCTGAGTCCTTAAGGCCAAAATGGGCTGAGTCCTTAAGGGGTTAAAGGGTACTCCTCTGGAAAACATTTTTTTTAATCAACTGGTTCCAGAAAGTTAAACAGATTTGTAAATTACTTCTATTTAAAAAATCAGCTTATCAGCTGCTTTATGGTTGCACTGGAAGTTCTTTCCTTTCTCTCTGACCACAGTGCTCTCTGCTGACACCTCTGTCCATTTTTGGAGCTGTCCAAAGCAGGATTGGTTTGTTATGGAGACTGGCTTCTACTCTGGACAGTTCTTAAATGGACAGAGGTGTCAGCAGAGAGCACTGTAGTCAGACAGAAAGGAAATTCAAAAAGAAACCTACTGTACAACAAATAGTAGTTGATAAGAACTGGAAGGATTAAGGTTTTTAAAAAGAAATAATTTACAAATCTGTTTAACTTTCTGGCACCAGTTGATTTAAAAAAAAAAAAAAAAAAAAACAATTCCAGAGAAGTACCCCTTTAAACTCAATGCTACCTTTATCAATTGGTATTTAAAGAGGGATGGATAGGGGCAGAAAGTATTTTACTATTTAAAGGGTTGTCCGGTGTAAATTGTTTACAGTATTGACCCCAGCCTGCTTAATACAATAATAAATAATTTAACTCACCTTCCTCTGCTCCCTCTTAGCTCTGGTATCAGAGCACTCTGTCCACGGCTGGTGATACTGGTTTTCTCGAACCTGCAGATCATACCATCTACAGTTGGGAAAACTGACAGAGGTGCTTGCCAATCACCAGTCGAGACGGGACACTGCTGCAGACAGTGATTGGCTAAGCAGCACTGTGACATCACTAGTGGGCTCCAGTGGGCTCCTTGAAGCTGTCAGTGGAGACCGGCCTGAGATGAGCGTCCTGCCACTGGAGGCTACGAGGAAACGAAGTAAGGTAAGTGAAAGTATTTATTATTTTATTAGGCAGGCTGGGGACATTACTGTAAAAAAAAAAGTTTTGCAACACCTTTAACTAACTCTTTGGATGTGTAGTTGCATCTCCTGAATGCATTTGTTTCTGCACTTGAATGAGCAACCTCAGCCTTTAGAACCTTTAGCACCAACTATAGCTGCCTGTATACCCATGGATTGGACACCTCCCCCTATAAGATATGAATGTGTACAAAGGCTAGATTCAATGAAAAAGCTCAGTGCTTTCTAATCAGGGTCCCTCCAGCTGTTGCTAATTCCCTGTGGTCGCTCCACCTATTGAAGCAGAACAGGCTCCCTGTCATCACCTGACTAGTGATGTCAGGTCTCGGCCGCACTGCATCCTGGGAAATACCCGAGGAAGGAGTCATTTTGTTTGCTGTTAAAAATTAACATCCAGAGCAAAGATCACATAAGAATACGAGACCAAGCAACAGAGACAGGTACAGACATTATATTATGAACTACACTAAGTTCACAGCCCCTGTAGCATAGTCAAATAAAAAAAAATCCTGGAATACCCCTTTAATATTATGGTCTGACAATCTGCGGCACGTTCTCTGCACAAAACCAATAAAAGTATAAACATGACTTACCGTATTTGAATTGCTATTGTTCCCTTGTAAAATAAAGACCAACAGTAATGTGTTTTCTTCTGCAGAAACCATTCTTAAAAGAATTGGATGTCAGCTTTAATCCATCTGTTGAAGAGATTGTCTGTGGCTTTGATAATGTGGTGGAAAGTTTAGTTATCAGTGTCCAGCAGATGCCAAGGATTGAGAATTTTCTTTTCCAGGTAATTTGTTACAAATCCATTGTATTCATCTTTCTTAATCAATTAGCCAAAATGAAAAGAGAACGTGAGAGAGAGAAGGACATAGACCTGGTAACCTTAGTGAAATCTCATTATTCTTAATATTGGCTAGGCTGGAAAGAGAATATGTATGCACAAAAAGGCACTGGCAATTTTGAGATAATAGTAGAAACAGCAATAACCTTTAATTCAATTTTGTCATGTTTGCGCATAAAATCTAGAGGAAATGAAGATAGTGATGCAACAGTTACAATGAGACAAAAGAACTGTCCTTGTTTCCCGAAGCAACCACTCAAAGCTCAACTGTCATTATTTAAAACTTCTTCAAAAATATAAAAGCTGATTGTTGATTGGTTGCTGTGGGCAACATGGCCAGTTTTCCTTGGAGTCAGTTTTGAGAAATGGGGCCCAATGCACATATGTTCCAGAATTATGGTGCATGGCCATCAGACTTTATTTTTGCCAAAATAAATGGTAGCATGAGTTACTTAAAGGAGTTGTCCAGCGAACAAACTCATGCCCTATTCACAGGATAGGGGAGAAGAGGGTTGATTGTGGGGGTTTGACCACTGCGGCCCCCCACAATCTCTGGAACAGGACCCTCAGTAAGGAGTGCATGTGGTAGATGGTTTGTACTCCATTCATTTTTATGGGAGCGCATAAAGAGACCCGAGTAAAGCATCCACGAACAGTCACTTATCCATTTTCCTATGGCTAGGGGATAAGTATGTTTCCACTTATGATACGCCAGTTTTAATTAAAAAAAATTCCCTTTCCATACCTTGCAAGGACAAGGTCTGGCAGGTAACCAGAGAGACTTACCACTAAATTTGTGAATTTCATGCTATTTCCATGTCACCATTTTCATTACTGATCACACAATAAGGGCTTTGTTCCACATATGGGTCTTTAATACTTGTTTTAAAAAGAATGATTCATCACAAAAGGAGCTGCATTTTATGAGAAGCTTCATCTATTAGTTTTCAACCAAATACTGGGCCAATAGTGGGCTAACACGCTGTTTAATTGGCCATTCTGAATATTGGTTGTCTTTCTGAATAATGTATCTTATTATGGCTATGATTACTATTATTTCCCCTAATCTACAGGTAGGCTAGATTACCCAGGCCAGCTTGATTACACAGCAGTCAGGTCTGATTACAAGGCTCGGTCTAGGGGAACATATAATCAAATTTGTAGTCATAAGGTAAAGCATACATATTAATAATCACTTATCTCTGTAGTGTAATAAGTACTTTAGTCATGTTGTACACTATGAGCCGCTCAAAGAAACAATGGCTCAATAATGCTCATAGGTTTGAAGGCCAAGGAGAAGTATATTCCTTTATATTAAAAAAAAAAAAACTGTTAAATCTTTTTAACATAGTTGTTTATCGTAATGAAATAATACTCAGGATAAAATAGTATAAAAGGATAAAAGATGTTACAGTCTATTGATATGTATTTTGAGAAATGATACATTAGTTCAGATATATTTGTTCTTGCTTTAAAAAAATAAGAATGTATATTACTTATATTATTTCTCACCCTTTATATGATATATGTGCAGAAAATACTTTATGCAAAATCTTTATTAAAATGTTCTAAATATGACATTGCAAAAGGTAGAATAGTAAAATCACTAAGTCATGGTCTTTATCTTTGTAGTAAATTAACAATTAGAATGCAGCCTATATTTCCCATGATGCCTCTGGATTTACAGAGAAGAAAAGGGTTAAGTCTAAGGCTGCTTTCACACTATGAATTTCTCAGTTTAGGAACTTCCGATAGAAAGCATGCAGTAATTTTTCCGACACGATGTCACTGTATAACTATATAACGCCCGTAATGAATCACGAGCATATACGGTGCAAACGGGCAGTTACAAAACCCCATAGGCTACAATGCAATTTAGTCACGGCCATCAGGGGTTTTGTAATGGCCGGGTTTCGCAGCTGTAGTGATGGAACTTCTGACGGAAGTTCCTAAACGGAGAAATTCATTGTGTGAAAGCAGCCTTATAAGTGTAGCAAATTAGATAGATCAGTGATCTAGAACTTCTGTCCTTAACTCACACTATAGAGTATGTGTATGTGATACATCTTCAGTCTGTCTTTCTTCTGTTACTGAAGATCTTACAGTAAGGGTATGTTCACACTGAGGAATTGGGGCGGAAATCACGCTGAAGATTTCCACCCCAAAATACAGGTTTTTTTTCCGCACAGAATTAGCAGCGATTCCGCGCGGAATTCCGGGCGGAAATGCAGGTTGGAGAGTGGGCGTAATATATGTATTTTACTCCTCTTTTTTTTTTCATGTGGAAATTCCGTGCAAATTCTGCACGGATTCCGCGTGGAAATGCTTCTGACTGAAAAAAAAAATAACATTGATCTCTATGGGAGAATGACGCTGATTCTGCCTGAAAAAAAGAACATGTCCTTTCTTCAAGCGGAACATACTTCCTCGTCAGAATTCTGCTTGAGGAAATTCCTCAGTGTGAACTGAGGGGCAGAAATTCTGTACAACTCTATGGGGTTTTCACTGCTGAATTTGGAGAGGAAAAAGCGAGCAGAATTACTTGTGGAAATTCCTCTCCAATTCCTCAGAGTGAACATACCCTAACAGAAGATGTTACTGAAGATCACAGGAGAGCATTTTATAGGCACCATCTCAGAGGAAATACTAGAGAATCGGCAAACAGAGACAGTGTGATCAGGGAAGGTGTATAACTCTGCAACTAATCACTGTATAGCCTTACCTACTGTCACTGCTTTTCTAGTCTCTTGAGAGGGCAGAAATTGTATCTTCAGCAGCACTCTGTGCATGTGGAGACACACAGAGGAACAAATAGAACGAATAGGGTGGAACTGGGAGGGGAGAACTCTGAGCTTCCAAGAGGGATCTCATTAGTGATTAAGTAATCCTGTGATTCACAGGAAGTCAGCCACACTGGAGAGACTGACTTTCTGTCTACATATTACAGCATTTGACTTTCATACTAATTGTCAGACTGGAGCTCACCTGACCAAGCTGCAGTAATTAAATATGGATGCAGCAAGGCTGAGATGAAACAGATGACACTTGAGGAATACTGATGTTAGCAATGCATAGCCAAAAACAACCCCAATAAACTGAAATGCTTCTGTAAGGATATTTTTGGATTAGATCCAAAAGAAAAATAATTTAATGCATATTACTGAGTTTATTGTATATGTTAGTATAGTGGAATGTTCATGGAAAGCAAAGCGGGAAGAAGGGAATCAACAAGCTCGAACCCTTTGTTCCCACCAGGATTAATGTCAGTTACCATCTATCTCGTGTACACTTGGCTTTAAAAAAGTGCATACTGTAGTATTGTATTGTACATATGAGGCTGTCTTTACAAAAAAAAATGTTTACATTTTGTGATGAGATGCATTTTAGCAAACAAAAACTATCCAAAATTTGCCATGATAGCCAGGGTCTATTTTGTTGGTATATATAGCCTCCTTTACTGTACAGGTTTGTATTTGATTTCCTTACCCTAAATGCCATATAATTCTAATGACTACATGTGCAGCAGTAAAATCAGTGAAATACTCCAAACAAATTGTATACTTACTCATTCCCAGCATATTTTCTGCTGCTATCAGAATATGATGAAATTCATAGAAACAGGTGAATAATTCTTAAATATGTCTCTGGTGAGCAAGCTAATGCCTGCTCATTACAGCTTCCAAAAATAAACAATGGAGGTACTTGTATCTGCAGGCTGTAGATAATCTGAAAATCAAATACATCAGCTCAGTACAAATCCATGAAGAGATTGTCCTGTCAGCCAAGGCGAGAATAAAGGCTGTGATTGAAAACAACATGCACGGTCCAAGCAGGTTAGTACCTTTTGTAAGCTTTTCCTTAACGTAAAGCAGATGTTACAAAATAAAATGCTTCTTGAGGGTTTATGAAAGTGAAATCTACCAATTTATTTAAGCCACTGTGCTGAATGCTGACTTATCTGCACCGTATATGTATATTTCCTTTATATATATATATATATATATATATATATATATATATATATATAGTTTTTAGAAATATAACACATGTTGATGTATATGATGATTCAATAAATATTGATGAGTATATTTTATTTGCCGTATGCTTCTTGTGCTGTATTACTATGTATATTGAATTACAGTGAATTGAGGTGGTGTTCATCTGGAATGGCGAAATACAATTTTAGAACTATATAAAGAGTAGACTTTTGGGACCCCCAATCTTAACCAAGCTATTAAGTCCATTAGTAAAATTTATTCTCTAGGAAAGCTTCTCGTGGAATCCACTACTGAGTAGCAGGTGTATAATTCCAAAGTGTCTTTACAAGTGGCTCAGCAGGGCCTCCTAGCCATGCATCCACAAGAGACAGCTCATCTGTTTAATCCTTATGTTTTAGTCAACCTTCTTTATTATGCAGACAGGGCTCCTGATGCTCAGCTGGATTTTGACTCTTAGAATGAATTGATGGGCTGCTTTGATCTTGGCTGTGCATTGCATCTGTTTCATCTTTCATCTAACTGCATGATCTCGCCAACACCAACTATTGCTCCTTTTCAGCAAAATCTATCAATATTGCTTTGTTCTCCTGTTTGACAGTCATTGACTGGACAGTAAACTTATGTATATAATAAAATGAAAATACAATATTAAACCACATTGAACATTAGACTGGATAAGCCTTTAGCATACATGTATTCATAAAAACTGCTGAACGGAAAACATCTGCATTATATTCTTAGAGTTTTATACTATAAATTATACCTAAAAGACTCAATTTTTGATCCAAGATTTCTAACCCTCAAGTGTTTTTTGACCAGCTTTATTTTCGCCAACCGGGGATAAGATTGATGAATCAGATTATTACCAAATAGCGGCTTAGTTTTTTTTTTTTTTTGCTCTAAGGCAATAGATAAATTAAAAAGGACATTTTATCAATAAATCTCTATTTTATGTTTATTTATCCTGAAATACAAGCAACAATTTTGGTTATAAGCCATTTAAAAAGTCAAAAGGTGGGAGATGAAGAATGATAGAGTTGATGGCTTTCAGCACTTGAGGGCTAATAATTGAATTTTGAGATTTTGTTTGCAAAATCTAAGACACATTCTAAGACAAATATGGTCCTATAAAAATAAAATTAACAAGGTAAATATTTAATTGCTCTTAATTAGTGAGATCAAATTATACTAATATCAAAAATGCATTGTCAGCATGTTTCTTCAGTACATGTTTATTATTGTGCTAAAATGTATTAATAAAGCTACTTATAAATGAATCACTAAAATAAAAAAAGAGGCTTTTCTCATGATGTTCATTGGGGTATTAAAGGGGTAAACAACTGAAAAACCTTTTTTTTTAATTAACTGGTGCCAGAAAGTTAAACAGATTTGTAAATGACTTCTATTAAAAAATCTTAATCTTTCCAGTACTTCAGCTGCTGTTATGATCCACAGGAAGTTCTTTTCTTTTTGAATTTCCTTTCTGCCTGACCACAGTGCTCTCTGCTGACACCTTTGTCCATTTTAGAAACTGTCCAGAGTAGGAGCAAATCCCCATAGAAAACCTATCCTGCTCTGGACAGTTCTTGACATGGACAGAGGTGTCAGCAGAGAGCACTGTGGTCAGGCAGAAAGGAAATTCAAAAAGAAAAGAACTTCCTGTGGGTCATAACAGCAGCTGATAAATACTGGAAGGGTTACAATTTTTTCATAGAAGTAATTTACAAATCTGTTTAACTTTCTGGTACCAGTTGATTTAAAAATAAATATATATTTTCCAGTGCATACCCCTTTAATAAAACAATCCATATAACAAGACCAGATTTTGTTCTAGATATAGGTCTGTTATTTGGGAAGAACATTCCTCTAGAGGGCCAATTATCAAAGCTACCCAAGCTGCATTAATAACTATAATCAAGTAATTTTGTTGCATTTCAGTAGTAATTCGCACAGTGGGAATGTACTGATTTATTCAATGATTTATCAATAGAAAATATACAAAACATATTTTTCTTAACCCCTGAAGGACTCAGGACTTTTCCGTTTTTGCACTTTCCTTTTTTCCTCCTCACCTTTTAAAAATCATGACCCTTTTAATTTTACAACTACAGACCCATATGATGGCTTATTTTTTGCTCTACCAATTCTACTTTGTAATGACATCAGTAATTTTACCCAAAAATCTACGGCAAAACAGAAAAAAACATTGTGCGACGAAATTGAAGAAAAAACACCATTTTGTAATTTTTGGGGGCTTCCGTTTCTACACAGTACATTTTTAGGTAAAAATGACACCCTATCTTTATTCTATAGGTCCATATAATTAAAATGATACCCTACATATATAGGTTTGATTTTGTATTACTTCTAAAAAAAATCATAACTAAGAGCACAAAAATGTCTACGTTTAAAATTGTAATATTCTGACCCCGCTAACTTTTTAACTTTTCTACGTACAGGGCGTTATGAGGGCTAATTTTTTTCGCCGTGATCTGAAGTTTTATCGGTACCATTTTTGTTTTAATCGGACATTTTGATCGCTTTTTATTCCTTTTTTATGGTATAAAAAGTGACCAAAAATAAGCTATTTAAGACTTTGGAATTTTTTTACGCGTACGCCATTGATACATTTTTATAGTTCGGACATTTACAAATGTGGTGATATATGTTTACTTTTATGTTTATTTACACAGTTTTTATTTTTAAATGGGAAAAGGGGGGCATTCAATTATATATATATATATATATATATATATATATATATATATATATATATATATATATATTTACTATTTGTACTGTTTATTTTTTTTATTTTTTTTTATAAAATAACATTTACATTTTCACATAAATGCACAATAATAGGGAAAATTTGAAAATGAATAATAACACTACATTAAATAAGGGATACAAAAGCAAAACAATAATCCCGATACATGTCTTAACCTATTTTGGAAATAGTTCTACTAGAAGGAACATAGAATTGTAAATGATGTGTCCGTAACTAGTCTTAATAAAGTTAGACCAATTCAATTATTAGCGTAATGAACTAGGGCGGAAGGAAGCCCCTTAATAATTACATGTACTTCATAACAAACTGGCAAACCAGGGACTAGAAATGTTCTTCTATATGGGAGTAGATTGTACGTAGGAGGTAGAGAAGTTGTAATCATCAAGTTCAGTCCAGCTGTCCTTGCGATTTCAGGAGTAAGTGGGGATAAAAGAGGAGAATAAAAAGGAATGAAGACAGAGTAAGGAATGTAGAAGGAAAAATAAAAAGGAGGTAAGAAAAAAGAAAAAAACAAGTAAAAGAAAACTAATAACGAGTGATTAAATGATCTATATTAACTTTTTTTCACTTTATTTTTTTGCAATGTTATAGCCCTCATAGGGTGATCGGTGGTCGCGATCAGCAAGGCTGAGCTTTTTTTTTTTTTTACTTTTGGTATGGCGATCAACTTTGATTGCCATGTCTAAAGGGTTAATAGCGAAGTCAGAGTGATCGGTGACACGCCCTATTAGCCACGTCCCGGCTTTCATTAGAAGCCAGGACCGACCCAATATGTTGTGGGGTCACCGAGTGACCCCGCATTATATTGCAGGAGCAGGCGCAGGACGTATAGGTATGCCCTTCGTCCTTAAGGAGTTAAAGAAGTAAATATTTACTAAAATTTTATATTTTCAGGACAAAATGAATCTGTTCATAGTATAATCACTATCATTGGTACTTGTTGAAAAATGAATCCATATCTACATGACTCACTTGTCTATTTACTTACCTTCTGGAATTTATCACTGTCTCTGTCTAGACAACCACTGTTTATTTCAGTCATGATGATGTCTCCATGCGGTTAACTTATGTGCATGCCATGTCAAACCTTAGATTAAGATCATCAAAAAGACATGTAAATAGACATGTGGAAGGGGATACAAACACGAGCAGTGCAAGAACAGTGAATAATTCAAAAGTTAGACATATTGAAATGTTTATTATGTTAGAAATTTTGGGCAACTGTTTTTTTTGTTCTCTGGAAAAAAACCTCTAAAAAACATTCATTAAATTAGGTATGCCAACAGATTTTGGATTGGAGACCCAATAGGTTTATTATAATTTATACAGGAATTGGGGTATAATTGTAGATTAATTTGCTTCTGATTTTGTACTTAATTTGTAGCAACTTACACCCAACGTACTTATGCCGATGACTGGCCTTAAGAAAAAGACATATTGTTTAAATCAAGTTTCATCACAGGCAGGATTACAACAAAAGGGTCATCAGTATATAGGTATTATAAGATCACACCATTAACAATAGGTGATGGTCATAGCTTACCCACTTCCTCTTCCTGCACAATGACTTCTGCACAGGTTACAGAGCCCTCCTAAAAAAAATTCTCCAATAGTCAATAGCTAAGATTTTATCAATCTACCTAAAACCAAAATTGTCTGATTTTGCCCGTAGCAACCAATCACAGCTTAGCTTTTATACTTTAACAATCCTTCATAAAATTAAAGCTGAGCTGGGATTGGGCAAAACCAAACATTTTCAGGCAGATTGATAAATGGAAGCCAATGAGTCAATTCCTATGATTCATGAGGCTGCTGTCAGGCATAGCTCTAAATGCTGTTTAAACAATGATCAGGCAAGATGGCTGCTTCGGAAATCATGTAAAGGAAACTATCTACAATCAAAAAGTAAAAACTGATGTGAAGGAAAGAAGAAATCAGTATCTGGTTTAACCTACTAAAAATTCGGTGATAAATTTACTTTAAAATCCCTTATCCATGAGCAATCGGACAAACATGATAATTTGTTGTAAAGAAACATGACCAAAATACTCGATACACCTTACTAAACAGAAATGAAAACATATCCAACTTGTCCAGAAATGAAACCTTTGGATAATACCCCTATCTTACTATCCCCTACACCTGTCATTTGGCTTATTTACAAATACATAAAAATTCTTAAAAAATAGTCATTTGAGAGGTAACATTTTCACTACATAGGGCTTGTTTACACTATTGCTGGGCTCCGTCCTGTTTAGGATCAGTTCAAACAAACAAGGAAACTGAATGGTCCATTTTTCCAACTGACAGTACTTGATCCTGCTGTGTCCTGACGGATATTATTGACTTGAATTGGTGTGTTGGATGTCCGGAATATTAAAGGAGAAAAAAATTGTAAATGCTGTATTTTTTTTCCCTTGCATTTAAACGGATTTTGCAACAAAGTTTCCTTTAGTTGAGCATGGCTGCAATGGATGCACAACCTTACATAAGTAAGAGTAATGGTCAAAGCATTCCCTTTGTTTTGGTAAATTGTAAAATACATGTGTATTTCAGTTGTGTATTTTTGTTATACTGATAACCTGGTTGTACAATACATATTTTTTTATTTTTTTAATGTACATTTTCAACTTTATTTACATATGGACAAAAATAAGTAGTATTGTTGTTATCCACTTACTAGGAGGTATCTGATCAGTGTATGATTGAATATAAATTGTTTATATTAATTGTCATTCAAATGCATGGTTATTGACATAATAGGATGTCGTAGTTTCTCTTTTATAGCAAATAATTGTCTTTTTTAAATATTGTGCATTCTTCAGGGATGTGATAAGTATTGGACCTCCACAGCAAATCCTTTTCAACATAAGGACTTAGAAAGTTAATTCCTATTTTCTTTGGTCCCCAGTGATATACATTTATTTTTCTACTCTCACCATCCATTATCCACAGTTATGAAGGCCTTCACCTATGAATTAAGAGAGAGCAGATAAGATACTGTTCTCATATGCATTATGACATCTGTTCCTAAATAAAGCTACAGGGGTATCCTGGAATCACCATAGGGCATATCCTAGCTCAGCTCCATGGACCACATTGACATAACAGGAGCCACTGGGGTTCCATCAAAGTCTCTGAAGTTTTGGTAGTAATGCAGGCTGCATCATTTTTGCTGTCAAAAACCTTGACAGAACCACTGAAAAAACATCAAAAAGCAGGTCTGAATGTTAGATACTGGGCAATAAAGTAGCTGCTAGTATTTGAAAACTGCCTCAAGGGATTTTGGTTATTGGTGCTCTTTATGACTAGCCTTTTGTTGCTTGAGTGCAGATCTCTTTTTGTATACTGGGACACACCTCTTAGGCTGAGTTCACATATATCAGGTGTCCGACACAGTTTCCCTCCAGCGTGTCCCATTCATTTAAATGGGAAAGTTCACAGTCATCCAGCATTTCAATTTTGACGCTGGATGGTTGGACACGCTGGAGGTCACCGGACAGCGGAATGCAGCTTGCCTGCCATGCAGAAACATTGGACGCAGGATGAAATACAACTGATGACAACTTGTCATCAATTATGGCATCAGTTGCATTCAAGATCTAGGCTGAGTTCACCTATGCCGGATGCCAGACATATGTGAACCCAGCCTTAGACAGTTTTGTTGTGTACAGCCTAAAATGGTCTTGGTGAGCTAATGACTTGTCAAAGTTGTAGCATTTGTGTGACCTTCTGAGCTCATAGAAGCAGTAAAGTCTCAATAGAGAAAACACACATTTCTATTATACAGTTAACTGTTAGAGCAACACATCTCTTATATTTAATAACATTTTTAAATGATTCAGAAGCTACATTTCTATTCCTAAACCTATTTATTCTCACATAATGCATGTTCCTGCTCGGTTATGTATATACATAGGCCAGAGTACTGTGTACTTGACATAAAAGATTATGTCATATAAAAAGCACTGTTCCTGCAGACATTCATTGTGTGACTATGTTATTATGAAATTTTAAATATGTCCTACATCTGTATGTGGTTTCTGCATTTTGGTAAAGTGGTTGTATAAAGAATTATTCTTTTTACCCATTTCTGTTAGCTACCATATTAAATACTCAAGCAAATGAATTTTATTTGTATCCTTTAGGTATGCTCTAGTGTACAAGCCTTTTCTGCATCTGCTCTCACCTCTTACTGAGAAGCGTCTGAACACATTAGTGCAAAAAGATGTTGGACTTAAGGTCTATGCCAGAGAACTCGACAATATGAAAAAACAGGCATCAGATGTTGCTTTGTTGCCAGTATACATGCCCATGAAGATGCTGCTGATAGATTGTTCTGAAATGAACCAGGTAATCTGTATAGACCACTGATATGATTGAGTTTTGTTATGTTGAAAATGTCACTGTCACTGAACAAACACAATTGGCTAACAGGCAATTGCGTAAACTGGATCCTATCATAGACTAACTACACCAACAAAAGTAGATGCCAGTAAACTGATTTGAATACAAAAATAGTGAATAGTCTTTATTCAAGTGCATTATAAAATCATACATAAAATACAAGGTACTATACAAATGAAAGCTACAGAAAGAGGTAGTGATACTAAATCCACAATGGTAAACAATACGGACGGCAGGAATACAGTCCACAGATGTCAAATTGCAACATGCCCATAGATAGTAAAAATAAATAATGAAACATACATATAATGAGTGTATAGAGCTGGTATATATCCTCAAACAGGCTATGAGTAAAGTGCACGTAACAAATTGTGTAGCACCTAGCCCTGTTCAGAGGTCAATCAGCAGCATTATATAATAAAAAAGAGGAGAGCATGAAAGACAGCAAAAAGTAACAAATACCTGCCATACACCAGTAAGGGAGATCACTACCTGTACCCCAACGCGCGTTTCGCGTATGGGCTTCACGCCCCCTGACAAAGCCCATACGCGAAACGCCCGTTGGGGTACAGGTAGTGATCTCCCTTACTGGTGTATGGTAGGTATTTGTTACTTTTTGCTGTCTTTCATGTTCTCCTCTTTTTTATTATATAATGCTGCTGATTGACCTCTGAACAGGGCTAGGTGCTACACAATTTGTTATGTGCACTTTACTCATAGCCTGTTTGAGGATATATACCAGCTCTATACACTCATTATATGTATGTTTCATTATTTATTTTTACTATCTATGGGCATGTTGCAATTTGACATCTGTGGACTGTATTCCTGCCGTCCGTATTGTTTACCATTGTGGATTTAGTATCACTACCTCTTTCTGTAGCTTTCATCTGTATAGTACCTTGTATTTTATGTATGATTTTATAATGCACTTGAATAAAGACTATTCACTATTTTTGTATGTTGAAAATGTCTTTGAATAGATATGGGCTTAGGTATCAAGCATGTTGTCCTTTTTTTAGTTTTTCATCCCAGGATCAACCTTCTGGTAATACACAATACAAGGGACAGGCAGACTGAAAAAAAATACTCAAAAAACCCCTCCCTCATGATATATGAGCCCTATTGTGTAGTGGTGGAACTACAGTGTATTAGAAAAGTTTTCAGACTTGTTCACTCTTTTAACATTTTGGTATGTTGCAGCCTTTTTTGTTAATTAAAAAAAAAAAAAAGTTTCTACCCCTCCCCCATCATTCTGCACTCAGTACCCCATAATGACAAAGTAGACATAATGATGGATGTGGATCCTCTTAAGCTGTTTCAGGTTGGATGAGGAAAGAGGACAGCCATTTTCAGGTCTCTCTAGAGATGTTTAACTGGCTTCAACTAAGGCTCTGGGCCACTCAAGGTCACAGAGTTGTCCCTAAGTCACTCCTTTGTTGTCTTGGCTGTGCACTTAGGGTCATTATGTTGTTGGAATGTGAGGTCTAAAGGTCTTAGGTCTCTGATATGCGTAGTCAGCTGTTAGACCTTATACACACAGGGGTGTGTATTCCCAAATCCTGTCCAATCTACTGTATTTACCACAGGTGACTTCAATCAAGGTGTAGAAACATCTCAAAGACAAACCAGGGAAATGGGAAGCCCCCAGAGCCAAATTTCAAGTGTCATAGCAAACAGTCTAAATACTTATGTCTATGCAAGCTTTTTTTCGTGAAAAAAAAAAATATCCCTGAAATTCTGTTTTTGATTTGTCATAATGAGGGGGGGGGGGGGGGCTGAAAGGGTCTGAAAACTTTCTGAATGCATTATATACTAAAACTGTAAGACCTGCTTTTCAATATGGCATTAGAGTCTGTATTGTAGCACGTGACACATACCCCTAAAAAGATTATTGAGGAATAGGGAAATTTATTTGTAAACAATTATAGATTTCAAAGTTTAAGAAGTCAATCATGCATGTGATTGGGTATGGATGAGACACTGTATCTTCATGAATACTTTTACCGTATGGACAAGTTCTAACTTCTAAAAGTGCACAAGCAAATTTATGCTTAGCTTCATATGTTACACATTTAAATATACTGACGTTTGGATCTGAACCTTTTAACATTTATTAGGAACTATATTTCACAACATTTCCTTGTCTAGTGGTATGTACCAACTATTATTACGGTAAGTAGAACTGTGATGTTCCTAGACTAGGATTTTCCCAAGACAATACCTATGATTTAACACAGTCTGCTACAAAAAGTATGACTTTTTTTCTTTCTTTAACTTTCCTGCAATGGAAGCAAGCAAAGTAGACCAGAGTATATTGCTAATCGACACTTCTTTATTTTTCTCAACTCCAAAATTATCTGATGAAAAGGTCAAGATAAATGGTCCCTGGGTAAAGGGTAAGGGAATATTTTGACAGACTGTTTCAATTACCAGCTGATCACTGGTCCTTATACACAGAAAAATCCTCAGAAACAACCATTTCTACAAATGTTCATTGCGCTGATGATTGATGACTGTGTTATAAGCCTTTAAGGTGGTAGTCAGTATGTCATAACCCAAACATTTTTTCAAACCATTAAAACATATGCCCCACATACATAATGGTCCATATTTACTATTGAAAATGCACCATACTTCCGCCACAATTTTCACCAAGAACTGGTTTACATGTTGTGCATCACAATTTTGAGTAGACAATTTCTTGTGTTGTTCGACAGAGGGGGTGCTTCAGTATAAAAGGGATTGTTTTAAGATGCACCACTTTATGCCAAAATTGTGCCAGAATTCTGGCATGGTTCAAGCCAACTATTAGTTGTTTTAAACTTAGCCTAGACCAGTGTTTCTCAATTCCAGTCCTCAGGGCCCCCTAACAGTTCATGTTTTCAGGATTTCCTTAGTCTTTCACGGGTGATATAATTGTGGTGATGCCTGAT